>NW_024704747.1:2814750-3414750 GCF_018977255.1 Callorhinchus milii
GAGGAACGCATCCTGCTTACCTAAATTTGGAAAGTCTTAGGCGCAGGTTGGCAAGAGCCAAGGCTTGGGGCCCCAGAGTGTGCGTTGGGATAACTGCTGGAGTCTAACCAGCTAAAACTGCATAGCTTGCCATTGAAAGCACTCTCTGGCAAGCTTTCCCACTGCTTGTCCAGCTAGGACCACCCTACCCGTTAGGGCTGTGGCTTGCTGAGGAGCTGAGTCGGAAGATTCCTTCTCTCAGCGGGTAATGTAATTTTTTTTATTGTACCGATTCATACACTCAGTGTAAATAAAGATGTGTTTTATTGGTCAGAAATGTCTATTCAGTACGTCTATTCAGAATGAAATTGTGCATTTGGGAATTTTGCCAAGGATGTGAGCAAATGTTGTCTTTTGAAGAAATTCTTACGTGGTCTTGTCATACCCTTATCATTCTTCATCCTGCTTGGTCCTGGGCCTGTTTCTCTATGTTACTGGTTGGTGAGGAAGCCATCTTCTTTCTCCTGAGGAATGTGGACCAGGGCTCTCAATTCTCACAAGGATTCCCTGTGGATATGGAGGCGGCTCATCCCATCCTTCTTGGATGTCCAGTTGTCACCAAGGTCAGTTGGTAAGCAATTGGGTCTGAGTGGGAAGAATTTGTATTATATTGTATTAATGTCTCAGGCTCAGTAAGCTGAGAGATCATGAGGCTTTCGGATTTTGGTGGCGTAAAAGGTGCCCGTTGTTTAAGTTTAGGTTACGGGTGGCTCAATTATTTCTTTTCAACCTCACAATACTTTGATGGACAACATCTCGAGGGAGCTGTGGTCAAGAATGATTGGGAAGGCGGAGCGATAAAGGATATAACACCTAATATGGTTTTGAATATTGCTTTCCTCAATACACCCTCTTAGAAAGCACAATATTCCTTCTAGTGTGTGAGAAAGCACATTGACCACTGAAGGATTTCATCTCTGCATTGTTGCAATGTTTTAATGTCCAGTGACTCTGCAGTGCTGTTTTGATACGTCTCTCTTAATTACTTGGATAATAGACTCATAGCAGAAGATTTAGTGCGTTCACTGATCTTCCAGATGGCTGTGCTTTCTCATCTTCTCTCATCCAAATCTGGTTAATCATCTTAGTTCCCTCCCAATGTTTCAACTTTTTGCGTGTTGTAGTATAATAATAATAATAATAACAATAATAATATCTTTGCATTTGATATAGTACCTTATCACGTCTTCGAGACGTCTGAGTTTCACACAAACAGTCATGGGTTGAGTGACAAAATTATTCTACTTTTTTTGGCGGGATTATTACACCCGGAAAGGTGATCCGCCAATCGACTAACAACTGGGTTCCTACTTACTGCTCGATAAACAGAGGCGTGTGGAGTAAGGAAACTTGCCTAAAGTTTCACTCTTCCCGGGAATCGAACCCAGGTCCAAATATGCATTTGTGGAGTCCTGTAGCTTAGTGGTTAGGTGGAAAGAGGGCAGAATGTAAAGCTTTGGGAACCTTAGAGTTGCCACAGTTGCCTTGTTCTTTCAAGCCATACTACACTTACTAGATGTCATGACTCAATTGTACCCATTCTGTCTCCCCAAAATATTACTTTCTAAAAGAAATCGATCGAATTTGAATTTGAATGAATCAACACTTTCTGCTTCCGCCGTCTCCCTAGGGAGCCTGATCCATAGATTTACCCCTCGCTCACTGAAATAGTGTTTCCGTAGGTTAGTTTGGAACGAGCAGGGCTGAACTTGGTTGGGAAAGGTGTTCACCAAATATCAATCAAGCCTCTTAATTGGAGAGGGGGTGGGGGGGAATTGACCATGCCTGCAGCTTAATCTTAAGGGGTATAATCTTAAAATTAGAGCCAGGCCATTTAGGAGTGAAATCAGGAAGCGATTTTTTTTACACAAAGGGGTAGTGAAAATCTGGAACTCTCTCCCTCAAAAGGCTGTGAGTGCTGGATCCGTTCACAATTTCCATTGAGGTGGATGGATTTTTGTTGGTTGGAGGTCAGGGTATTAAGGGATGTGGGGCAAAGGCGGGCAATTGGAGTTGGGATGCAGATCAGCCATGATCTAATAGAATGGCGGAACAGGCTCACGGGGCTGAATGGCCTACTCCTGTTCCTATGTTCCTATGTTCCTAACTTTCCCAAAGCCAAAGGGATTCCAACCGGGAGTTGATCCACAAGGCGGGTTTCTTTCTAAAACGGTTCAGGGACTTGTCAAATCCAATGCCTCGCTCATCTAACACATTTTATTAAAGCAGCAAATTCAAGCGGGTTACCGGAGCGCTCAGATAATAATAATTCGAACAATAATAATTCTGGCATTTGTTACAGTGCCTTAACACGCATTCGAGACGTCTCAAAGTGCTTCACGGAATATACTGCTAAGTGAATTGACTGTATATTTTGTGGGCGAAACGCGGCAGCCAATTGCGCACAGCAGCGTCCCCACAAACAGTCGTGGATTGAGTAACCAAATTATTATTATTATTATTATTGAAGGGATTATGACCCCTGGAAAAGCGATCCGCCAATTGACTTAACAACTGGGTTCCTAATTACTGCGAGGTAAACAGAGGGGTGTGGAGTTAGGAAACTTGCCTAAGGTATCACCCTGACTGCTAATCAAACCCAGATCCTGTCGCTTGGGAGGCGAGTGTTCTAACCACTGAGCGACAGGACTCCCATCATCCAACCGGTATAGTTCACGTCATTTGTAAAACGCAAATCTATTTCACTGCTTGTTTCTTCCTTATCTAGATGGCAGCTCCCTTCCTGTGGTTGAGAGAACACCCCTCTTTATTTAGAATAAGGTCCCGATATCAATCCGAGCTCGGGACGCAACACATTGTTGGCTAATCTTAATTTTAAATCCTAATTAAAGCGCCGTGTGGTTCCAACAAGATAAAGCAATTGCAATTTAAAATGAGGATTAATGATGAGCGCTAACCTACTAATCAGCATAGGGAGGAACTACATTGCAGTTCCCGGCTATGAATCCCGAAGATCCGTAATGGGAGAAACAGATTGGAATTCAAAGAATCATTGCCATTTCTTAATAGTTCACAGAACCCACTCTAAGTCACACGCAACTCTACGTTGCGATTCCCAGTGACAACGCTCTTTCCTTCACTTGTTTCCCAATCGTTTCATTCGATGTACTTTCCAGACAATCCTATTGCTGTGGGTAATAGATTTATTATCTATGGGGGTGGGGAAGGAGGGGAAGTGGGGGGGAATGAAAGGATGGAGCCTGATATTACATGTGGAGCTAAATATTAAGGCAAGGCGGATTTCAAGCAATGGTTGCGACGGCATTGAATGTTTGACTGCGATTAAAATGTGATTAACACGCGTGATTCATTATGATTGCGATTCACTTTGTGCGCTATTATTAATTTACATGCACACGCGTGCATACACACACACGCACACTCTCACACATCACCAGCATAGGAACATAGGCGTAGGCCATTCAACCCCTCGAGCTTCTTCTGCTATTCTATTAGACCATGGGTGATCTGTACCTGAACTCCAATTACCCATCTTTGCAACGTATCCCTTCATCCCCTGACCCGACGAAAATCTATCCACCTCAGTCCGGAAAATTGAAATGGTTCCCAGCCATAATCCACAGCCTTTACGGGATAGAGATTTGACAACATTTTACTTTCTAAAAGACGCTTTAAGAAAAGATAGAATTTGGAAAAATCGGGGATATTTTGGGATACGCCGCAGGGTACTGTAGTTCAAAGACCGATGGCAGTGTTTTATGGAGGATTTAAAGCGCGGGGCTGGCCCATTAACCGGTTAACCGTCGGGTTTCCTTGGCATCCAGTCACTGTTAATGTTGCGTGTTATTTAGACTGGTGTGTTTGAACAGCTGTATGTCATGCTGCCAGGTGCATCCAGCTGGCTTGTGGTCCAAGACGTTGCTTGAAACACAGCAATGCCTGCAGATAGCGTGTCCCACAGCCATTATTCAAACAGTTGCGTGCTTTCAGCCACTAAGCTCCCGAAACTCTGGAGCCCTCTCCCTCAATCCCTCCGCCTTGCTCTCTCTGGCTTCCCCACCTTCGGATCAGGCTTGAAGACCTTCCTCTTCGACCGTGCTGACGGTCACCTCCTCCCCCTCCCACCTCCGCACCACCCACCACCGGCTCGCAGTCATGCTCCCCCACTGCTCTGGTACTCTACCCAGCGTGAAGGGGGCTATATCAATGCAAGCTGTTGTTGTTGTTGTTGTTGCTTTGCATTGGAAGCTGGTTCTTGTTACGAGTTGTGGAAAAATGCCTTCCACAAAGAGGCAAAGATTTTCTGGATTTTCTGGCCATGTAGTCTTGCAGATCCCAAACCATGTGAATTGCAGTCATTAAATGATGGCTCGGAGCTGGGAGGAAGTCACAATTCCTAAAATCTTCATCAGGTCAGTAATAATAATCCTCGCACTTGGTCTATCGCCTTTCAAATCAGCAAGAAGTCTGAAAGTGCTTCACGAGATTCTCTGTAAAGTGTAGCAACTGTATACTTTGTTGGCAAACATTTATATAATAAGATATAATCATCCTTGCATTTGATACAGAGCTTCATCGCATCTTCGAGACGTCTCAAAGCGCTTCACAGAATGTAACGTGAATTCACTGTATATTTTGCGGGCAGCCAATCGCGCACAGCAGCGATCCCACAAACAGTCGTGGATTGAGTGACCAACTTATTTTTATTATTTTGAAGGAATTTGAGCACAGCAATGTCCCACAAACAGCCATGAAGTGACGGACTAATTTTATCTGGGGCGGGGGGAGGGGATTGTTGGCCAGGACACTGGGAGAGAGAAAGAAACTCCCTTCTCTTTTCGAATAGCCCCCCCCCAGAATCTTTAACGGACGGGACCTCCTTTAACATATCATCCAAATGAGGGCACCAGCAATCAGTGATACACCCCCCCCACCTCCACATACTGCATTGGAGTGACAGCCTAGAGTTGTACGGGGGAATTGAACCCACAACCTTTTGACTCGGAAGTGAGAGTGCTGCCGACTGAGCCATCTCAATTGGGTTCTGTCAAGAGATGATGTCGTTTCTAATTAAGTGTCCGAACAGAAACACAGATCCTACAGAGAACATGCAACGCACGGAGAAAGGGTCCAAAGAGCATATCTATCGGTCGGAAAGTCAGACGCAAATTTAAGACAATCCTCCCCTCAAAAAAAGATTAAAGAGGAGGTTAGAAAATGTTTTGGTTTTTTTGCCAGGAGGGTGGTTCGAATGTTGAACTCGCTACCAAAGCATTTTTTCTGGATAACCAGGTGTCTGACACATGCAGAAAACCCATCACGGTTGCTTAAGAGTATCCCAACCAAACTGAGAATGACATACATCCCAACTACGCATGGAAAGTCCAGAGATATACATTGAAATGGAATGCGCTCTCCCTCTCTTTCTCTCTCTCCTTGGAGGGATGGATCCATCTTATCTAATTCCGGAGAGTATTAGGTGCAGGTTGTCAATAGCCAAGGATTGGGGACCCCAGAGTGTGCAATGGGGGTAAATGCTGGAGTCTAACCAACTAAAACCGCATAGTGTGGCATTGATATCTCTGTTGTGCGAGCTTTCCCGCTGACTGTCCAACTAGAACTACCCTACCCGTGAGGGCTTTGGGGGGAAGGAAGAAAATATCATGGGGAGATCCTAAGAAAGATTTAAGAGTTTACTTGCTTTGCAAACTATAGAAGACATTAAACCATTATCGGATACATTTTCATTTTTGCCTCAAATGTTTCTGCGGAAGATAAAAGTCGTTAAAAAACATTTTTAAAAACATGTATTTATAGACGTTTAAAATTCTCACCTGAATGCAACGTTTCTGTCCAAGGAGTTAACTTCAACACGGAGCAAGTGAATTAAACTCTAAAAAATGTAACTCGAGGTAATAGATACACTTGGAATAAATCCCTGTTTCCTCTGTTATTATAAAATGCAAATCAAATCACTTCTTTAAGGCATCTGTGTTGAACTTTCTATACCTTGTCTTCCTTGCCTGGCTTCATACATGAGTAACTCCCATACTTGTGCCCCTTTTTTTAAAAAAAAATTAGCATTAATATCCAACATATGGTCATAATTAACCTGTTTGAACACTTCGGGCATAGCAGTAATCCGGAGTCTGTGGCAGAGGTACGCTTTGGGAACTTTGAGAACTTCTCTATTGACGCAACCAGCATCAGATATTCACGGCACACTTATTATACTGGCAAGATACCTGCCCACCGCTAATATATGCAGACACCAGTTGGGAGATTGTCAGTCTCGTCATCTTCTTGTCTCGATTCTCAGTACTTTGTCAAATCCCCTGTCTGCAGGTGCCTTGACCTGAAAGATTCTTCATATGTCGACCAGCCACGAGAACTCTGAGACACATGGTGGGGGTCGGAGCGATTTCTGCACCACCAGGTTCGATGGACTTAAATTCGTTCAGACAATAGTGAACAACAACAACAATGAAAAAATATCAGGACGCACAGTGATTTCCTCACGTTCAGGCAGGAATTGTGGAGCCGGCTGTTGGTTAGAACGCTCGCTTGGACTTGGGTTCGTTTCAAGGGGGAAATGTTAAGCAAGTTTCCTTACTCCACACGCCTCTGGTTACCCGGCAGTAAGTAGGAACCTGGTCGTTAGTCGATTGGCGGACCGCTTTTCCGAGAGCAATAATCCCTTCAAATAATATAATAATAATAATCACTCAATCCACGACTGTTTGTGGGACGCTGCCGTGTGCAATTGGCTGCCGCGTTTGGCCCACAAAATACACAGTCACTAAACTTTACGGTATAGCCTGCGAATCCCTTTGAGACCTCCCGAAAGCGTGATAAGGCGCTATGGCATATCTAAGAATTAATATTATTATAATATAATACTCGCGCACATGAATTGCAAGCGTGATTTAGATCTTGCAATCACAGGAGCAAGTGAGCTCGTAAGTAACCCTGACAGTTCAATATACTTTTACGGAAACTTGGCAACTCTGTCCATCAGATGAGATGCTGAGCTAACACTCTCGGAACTGTGTGCGCAACAGAAAACGTCACACCAAAAAGGACACGTAGGGCAGGAGAGCCAGCGGAGAAAGTCAGTGGATTAACACTGAAGCAACGCATTTTGACAATGGTTACAAAGGTTTCGGTCTATCTCTTCAGTCCGTCGTTGAGACGTCTCAAAGACTTTCACAGGATATACTGTAAAGTGAGTCGACTGTATTTTGTGGGCGAAACGGGGCAGTCAATTGCGCGCAGCAGCGTCCCCACAAACAGTCGTGGATTGAGCGACCAATTTTTTTGTTGCAATATCTGATGGTGTAGTTCATCTACTGAGGTAAGTGACTACAGCAAATGTGTAGCACCTTTCACGTCAGGAGGACGTTCCCAAGGCGCTGGACAGCCAGGAATCTGGACCCTAGCTGGTGGTTGGGATCAGGAGGTGGGGAGGGGAGGGGTAGGAGAATGACCAAAGGCACGGTCGAAGAGGAGGACCTTGAGACAGGTCTTGAAGGAGGCAAGGGAAGGGGCGAGGCGGAAGGACTGTGGGATGAAGTTCCAGAGGATGGAGGCAGAGAGGCTGAAGGCCCCACCTGCCAATGGTGGGGTGGCCGGGCGGGAGGACGTGAAGCAGGCCGCAGCCCGCTGAGCGGAGGGAGCGGGCAGGTTGGTAAAGTTTTGGAGGTCACTGAGTTAGGGTGGAGCGAGGCTTAAACCTTACCAATTAAATCGGGAAAGAGCAACAGCAAAGGAAATCTAGGTTAATTCCACCCTGTGTGGGTGTGATCCCAACCTGAATATAGATCCTTATCTCTACTTAAAGATAACTATGTTTATATATCTATATTTAAAGAACTCAAGGTATTAGCCTAGAAAGCAGTCAAGGTAGAATTCCTAGAAATCCCCAAAATAGCATCCAGTTCACGGCTGATTGCATTCCCCTGCGAGACACACAAGTTTAAGGTTTGTTTCCCCGATCGGGGCTGAGTTTAAAATTATCTTACGTTCTGCCAATCTGAATCTGGACCGTTTTCAGCCGAGCCCCAGCCTCATTAAACGATTAACGTGGAGCCCGGTAGTGTAACGGTCAGATCGCCTCGCCTCGCAAGCCAGAGGACTCGGGTTCAATTCCCTCAGCCTGGCTTACGAGCGGAGATTCCTTACTCCAAACGCCTCTGTTTACTTAGCAGCGAGTAGGAACCCGGTTGTTAGTTGATCGGCGGGGGGGTTTCTTTCTGGAGTTGATAATCCTGCTTACTGCTGGATAAACAGAGGCTCGTGTGTGGCGTAAGGAAACTTGCCCAACTTTTTGCCCTGGCCGGGAATCAAACCCAGGACCTCTCGCTTGCGAGGCGAGCGCTCTAACCACTGAGCTACAGGCCTCTCTCTACAAACTCTCCCAGCTTGGCATCTGATGGTGCGGAGCCCTTGCTTGTCGGCACCACTTCATCACTTCCCATAGCCTACGTGTCTTTGGCACACGCCATCGCCCAATGCACTCCCCTGTACCAGTTTGAGCGAGAAAGGCTTGAGAGAGTTAATGAGAGAGTTAGTTGCTGTACATTACTGTTAGGGTTGGAAAGCACAAAGTGTGGAGCTCTGGAATTTTTTTTATTGTTGAGCTGCCCGAGGGCGAATTTTTTTTTTTTTTATCTACAAAGCTTTCTTTAACCAGCGGAATTTATTTTGGAAAAAAGCTTTGCATACCAGCAATAAAATGCACCCCCCCCCCCCAAAAAAAAAATCAATGTTAACTCTTCGGGCACTGAATAACCTTTTCAACTTTTCCCCCGTTCCCGCCCAAAGCCTCTCTCTCTCCTCCTCCTCCTCCTCCTCCTCCTCCTCTAGTGAAGGTGGTAAGTCATGTTGTGGTACTTTAGTTCCGGGAGTGCCATTAACTCTTCCCAAAATGACCATTCTTCCTGCCTGAGAATGGGAAGAGAATGGCCGTAGTGTAGATCTGGGTATCAACGATAACTAATAACAATAATATCTTGTGTTTGATACAGCGCCTTTCACGTTGAAAGCACATCACAAGGCACTTCACAGGATTTGCTGGAATGCACGTTGTTGTTGTTGTAGTGACTGTGTGTTTTGTAAGCAAATGTGACCATTATATCAGGCGATTGGATGTCCAGCACACCAAGATAAACTCCCTTCTCCTGTTCAGTAGTGCCAAGGGATCTTAAATGTCGTTCATCGTCAGATTTGTTCTCATTCTTTCAGATTATGTACCCCATTGCCTTTCCTTTACATAATCACTGGCCTGTAACCGCTCCACCTGCAACAACAGCAACAAAATTACATTTGCATAGCGCCTTTCACATCGGGAGGACGTCCCAAGGCGCTGGACAGTCAGAGTTTTGGACTCGAGCTGAGGGGTCGGAATTGGGGAGTGGAGGGCAGGTGGGGGGAAGGAGTTGATCGAAACCACGGTCGAAGAGGTGGCTCTTGAGATGGGTCTTGACGGAGGCAAGGGAGGGAGTGAGGCAGAGGGACTGCAGGATGGAGTTCCAGAAGGTGGGGACAGAGTAACCTAGCAATCGATCCTAGCTGTTAGTTAGCCTCTGTGTAAAGAAATACTTCCTGGCGCCTGTCCTGAACTTGCCCTTATAGCTCCTGATGTACAGTTCTCCCTGCGTCATCTTTCTTCAAGGCTGAAGAGCTGTAACTTATATTGAATTACATAGAACGTTAGTGCAAGGAATCGTATCGGTCAGCCCAAGCAGTCGGTGAAGCGCTTTGAGACGTCTCAATGACATGATAAGGCGCTATATCAAATGCAAGGCTCAATGTTATCATCATTATCATAAAAACATCCCAAATTAGGTGTTAATTGAGGTTTGTCTCCAGTTGTCAAGTGCGTCGACTAAATGTTTGGCCGCTGGCTAAATGCAAAATGAATCATTGCTCCACTTGGCAAAGTTAGTGTGTCTTCAGTACGATTCACTTCACATCTACCTGTGGCATGTGCAATTAATTGGCTGCCGGGTTTCGCCCACAAAATATATAGTCAATTCACTTTACAGTGTGTTCTGTGAAGCGTTTTGGGACGTCTTCCCGACGTGAAAAGCCCTATATCAAATGCGAGGATTATTATTATTATTAAGGTATATTCTGTGCAGGGTGCGGATAAGGCACTATATCAAATGAAAGGATTATTATTATTTTTCATAAGGGGAATAAAGTTACTCAGTCCTAAGAGGGAAGACGTCTCTCTCTCTCTCTCTTCCTCTCTCTCTTCCTCCTCCTTCTCTTTTCCTCTCTCGCTCTCTCTCAATAGATACCAATATTGGAAGATAAGTCTTTTCATGCCTGAAAGAAGAAAAAAAGATACATCAGCATCGTTGTATAATTATAATAATAATAATCCTTGCATTTGATATAGCGCCTTATCACGTCTTTCAGACATTTCAAAATGCTTCACAGAATATACTGTAAAGTGTAGTGACTGGGTATTTTGTGGGTGAAACGCAGCAGCCAATTGCGCACAGCAGCGTCCCCACAAACAGTCGTGGATTGAGTGACCAATTTATTATTGTTATTAATTTTTTGAAGGAGTTATTACCCCCGGAAAAGCGATCCGCCAATTGGTTCCTATTTATCGCTTGGTGTGTGGCGTAAAGAAACTTGCCCAACCTTTCGCCCTGTCTGGGAATCGGACCCAGGTCCTCTCGCTTGCGAGGCGAGTGCTCCAACCACTGAGCTGCAGGACTCCATAAAGTGCTAACCTGAACGTGCGGACAGGACCTTAAGAGGCGGGAAGACCAATGTGGACTGCAACAGCCCATCAAATGTTGACCCTGGTTTCAAGACCTGTTCCGCCACAGCGGTTTGGCTGCTGCATTAATAAGAAGCAAGATTGCCGGGAATCAGATCCCCGTTGAAGATAGGCCAAAAGCTCTGGTCTAACCATTGTGCAAATCATAATATTTTAATTTGCAGCGAATCTATGTAAGTAGGAAATGTTTCATTACTGTAATGACTACACGGTTAACACCACGCTGACTGGAGGTGGAGAGTTTTCAGGGAACAGCGCACTTCCACATTGATTTATAAACGTTTTACACAGCTTACGTTACGGCCCGAGCTATTAGCTGTAAATTCCTTACAGGACGTTTTTCTAACGCTCTTGTTATTTTTGTCGTATCCAACTCCAGGCTACCTACACTGTATTAGCCAAGTACTCGCATAACCTGCTAAGCCAACATATCTCCTCTCTTCCTACCTCCTTAACGCCCTCCCTCCCTCGAATATTTATTTACATTGACCCACTTTTCGTGTGCAGCGTCCAGAGATCTGTTCGCTTTACGGTTTAATCCAAATTAATGCATAGAGAGACACTTTTTTATAAAGTCGCTTGCTTTGCGCTTGCCCCACGTTCCTTTTGTGCTTTACCCTTTATCCATATCCTTTAGCGCTCGCCTCGCAAGTGAGAGGACCCGAGTTCCATCACGGGGCAGGACGAAACCTTAGGCAAGTTTCCTCACTTCACACGCTTCTGCTTACCCAGCAGGAACCCGGTTGTTAGTCGATTGGTGGATCGCTGTTCCAGGCGTGATATTCCATTCAAAAAATAATAATAATTTGGTCACTTAATCCACGACCGCTCGTGGGACACTGCCGCGTGCGATTGGCTGCCGCGGTTCGCCCATTAAAGACGACACAGTCAATTCACTTCACAGTATATTATTCCGTGAGATGTTTCGAAGACGTGATAAGGCGCTATATCAAATGCAAGGATTATTACTTCTATTATCTCATTAAAAGAGCGATTCAAATCTTTATAATCCAAGACCTGCCAATGTTCTCCATTAATCCACGTTCGTGCCAAAAGTAGAACCCAGGCAGAAGGCCATTTGTTTATCAGCATTAAGAGACAGCTCTGTAGTGCAGAGGACCAGCCGTTGTGTGGATGTAATCCAAATGAGGATGTGAATCGTATCTGGTTTAGTGGTTATTTAAGCAGTTTTAGAGCGGAGGCAGTCACTGTGCTTAAGAGCATTTCTTGGAAAATCAGTTCATTAATTTAATTAGGCTGTTCAGGTCTCTGAATCCTCTCTTCTAATCTAACTCTGAAGTCCCGTAGCGCAGTGGTTAGAGGGGAACTAGGTTCGATTCCCGGGGCGGGTTTTCTTACTCTGCACGCCTCTGTTTACCGAGAAATAAGTAGGAACCTCCTGGTTGTTCTCTGTCGACTGGCGGATCGCTTTCCGGCGGTTAATAATCCCCTCCAAAAAAAAAGTTGGTCACTCAATCCACAGCTGTTTGTGAAGACGCTGCTGTGCCGCGTTTCGCCCACAAAATACACAGTCACTACACTTTACAATATGTTCTGTGAAGCGCTTTGAGACGTCTCAACGACGCAATGAGGCGCTGGATCAAATGCAAATGCAAGGATAACCGTGACGTGAACACGGTTTTAACGCGTGTAATATATATACCTATTCCTCCAGTGATAACAGGAAACGTTTGCAAGCTCTCAATCGTTTTGCAGTCAGGTTAGAGAAACACACACAGGCGCACACATGCACGCACAGACACACATGCACACACACACACACGCGCACACAAGCACACACGAACACACGCTCACACACACAAACACACACACATGCTCGCACACATGCACACACACATGGACGCACACGCACACACGCACACACATACGCATGCACGCACACACACGCGCGCACACACCCGCGCGCACACACACACACGCGCGCACACACACACAATGCGCACACAACGCTCACACACACACTCACACACACACACATCCGAAATCCTGTCTGGTGGGAGAGGCAATTTTGGCTGCTACACTCCATGTAAACTGTTTACCCAGAACATATTTCTTATGAGAGCCCAGTTCTCCGCACTTGTGCGGGAAACAAATACGTTCAAAATGTTAATGGCTCGATATTTTAGAGGTTAAGACGATCGGGGTTCCAGTGTCCTGTATTTTGCCTTCGTCCGAGCCCGGCTTAGTTGGTAGCGCTCTCTCTCTCTCTCTCTCTCTCTCTCCTCTGAGTCAGAAGGTTGCGGGTTCACTGGGGCTTTGAACTCACGCAGTCTCGGGTGAGACTCCTATACGCTGCCCCGTCAGGAGCGCTGCGCATCAGATGGGAAGTTAAATCGAGTTACCGTCCACACGTTCAGGTAAAGATCCTGTGACGCTGTTTGAAAGGAGGAAGGAGAGTTTCTCTCCCGGTGTCCTGGCTGATAATCTTGCAGATAAAAATCGGTCGCCCACTGAATGGTCGCTTGTGGGATATTATTACTGAGCACGAACTGTCTGCCCCAGTCGCTACGCTTTACAGTAAAATCCTGTGAAGCGCTTTGAGACGCCTCGATGACGTGGTAAGGCGCTGTATCAAATGCAAGGATTATTATTATTATTATTATTATTATTATTATTATTATTATTATTATTATTATTAGCCTCCTCCTCGTCCCTCGCGCCCTTCGCCCCACCATCAGAGGTCGCGCTTTCAGCCACTACGCCCCGAAACTCTGGAACCACTCTCCCTCGATCCCTCCGCCTCATCTCCCCTCTCTGCCCGCCTGAAAACCTTTCTCTCGGTCCGTGGCTTAAAGGGGGCACCTTTACCCTCACTCCCCCCTTTCCCCGGCTCGGAGTCAGGCTCCGCCAGGGTTAAGCGCGTTGAGGCGCTACCCTGGGTGGAGGGCGCTATATATATAAGTGCAAGTTGTTGTTGTTGATCACCGAGATCGCAGACGTAACCACCAGTGAGACCACTCACCATTGAGCGAGAGCAGAAAGAAAGTGTGTTACGACCCACATGAGATTCGACTGTGCTTTCAGTCAGCTTTTATCACAGGATTCGAGTGAACATTTAACACCCGCGAAAGCCTCCACTTGACTGACTGGAACACTATTTTCAGACACCGACCACTGCTTAGACCGTCTGGGACAACCTGCGGAGCAGTAGCAATGACAGCGCTTCACAGAATATACCGTAAGAGCGAATCGACTGTACATTATTGTGGGCGAAACGCGGCAGCCAATTGCGCGCAGCAGCGTCCCCGCAAACAGCCGTGGATTGAGTAACCCAAATCATTATTTATTTAGTTATTTATTTGTTTGTTTGTTTGTTTGTGTTGAAGGGACTATTGATCCTGGAAAACGATCCACCAATCGACTAACAACCGGGTTCCTACTTGCTGTTGGGTGAACGGAGACGTGTGTGTGTGTGTGGAGTAAGGAAACTTGCCAATGGTTTCGCCCGGGAATCGAACCCGGGTCCTCTCGCTTGCGAGGCGAGCGTTCTGACCACCGAGAGCCACGTGAGCCGAAGCTCTGGACCGGACGTTTTTCAAATACTTGCGGGTCACCCTCCCTCGTTTAATAAGTCCTGGGAAGGAACTTGTAGGAGCAACAGGAATATAAAGGAATGGAATTCACGCAGCTGGTTTAACGCACAAGTATGTGTGTCGAAATACTCTGGGGCATGCAGTAAGTGACCAGTAAAAGCCAGTCCTTGCTTAGCTCCTTCCGGGTGGCCTTATAAATCTACTGCTTCTCCCCCCCCCACCCCCACCCCTCCTCTCTCTTCCTTCCGCACAGTCACACACACACACACCCTCCACAAACAGTGGTGAAATGTCCAAGACATTCCTCGGTGCAGATTTATATTCCTATAACCGGAACGAATTCCTCATGACTCTGCCCTCGTTAAGATGAAAACCACAAGTTTAACGGCCACCCTGTGAAATCACCCCTCGAACGCAGTCACTACACCTTATGCCGTGAAATGCCTCTGAGGACATTTCGGTGAAGTTGGGAAGGGTCTGTATCCCGTGTGAGGATTATTACGGTTCTTCCCGGAGTCTTACGCAACTTGCTTCGTGCCTTTCGTGGTCGGTAAAATGTGATTTACCTGTGTGTAGCGCCCCGACCTCCTCCCCAGGCGGAGTATCAGAAAGCCAGTGGGTGTCTGTTGGGTTACACTCGACAGCAATGACTGTGAAGCACTTTTGAATCATTTTAATGTATTGAGTGCCACAGTAATGCATGTTCTTTGTATTATTATATTATTATCCCACAAAATATACAGTCACTACACTTCACGGTATGTTCAATGAAGTGCTTTGAGACATCTCAACGACCTGATAAGGTGCTATGTTAAACGCAAGGATAATTATATTGTATTATGTTATATTATATTATCTGAGTCTGTAACTATCCTAGTCTATAACATAGTCATATCATATAGAGGGTAACCAAAAAGACTTGATAACATTACAGAGGCTAATAAGTCTTAAAGAAATGATGATTTTTTTTAGATAACAGGGTAGATATCACGACTTTTTGGTCACCCTGAATATCTATGAATGTGTATAGATTTGTTAAAAAATACCAGTAGCCTTAATTAAGGGTCTAAATGATTAATCGTATCACGTTGCCCCTCAAGATCTCTTGTACAATATACCATCGCAATCAAAGATAATAATAATAGTCCGTGTATTTGATACAGCGCCTTATCAGGTCGTCGAGACGGCTCAAAGCGCTTCACAGAACGTGCCGCGAAGTGAATCGACTGCGCACTTTGGGGGCTCAACGCGGCGGCCGATTGCGCACAGCGGCGTCGCCCGCAAACAGCCGCGGGTTGAGGTGACCAACCGATGAATTTTTTTTTGTTGGTGGGATCATTGCCCTCGATGGCGGGAGTTTTGAACGAGGACGACTGTCTTCTCCTGGTGCCGGTGTGACTCGGTGAACTCGGGAATAGAGGGCTGAAGGTGCGACACCTGCACAGTTTAAGCAGGAAAAGGTCACATACCAACCTGCCGTGCTATCCCCTGCCACATATTACTGATACCCCGCGTTGCATTCTTTCCTTTGTACGGACATGATGTGGCTTCGAGTCCCAGATCCAAGTGTAAATAGCCCTGTGTAATCCAATAGGCACCCACTGTCTCTCTCTACCGCAGTAATCACAATCACGCTCAACTCCTACGACCTCGTGGCTCTTCGCATGCCATTTGCTCCTCCTTGACACTTTCTCTCTCCCTCCCTCTCCCCCTCTCTCTCTCTCTCTGTCTCCCCCTCCCACCACCAAAAATGCGTCCACTCCATCCACGGCTGTTTGTGGGACGCCGCTGTGCGCAATCGGCTGCCGGGTTTCGCCCGCAGAATACACAGTCAATTCCACTTTACGGTGTGTTCTGCGACAATGCACTAGGAGGACGTCCCAAGGAGCCTGAACTTACTTGTACATCAAAAGGCACTGTACAGTAATTATTCTCAGGTGAAGTGACTATGTTTTGTAGGCAAAAGTGACAGCCATTCACTTTATGGCTGTTTGTGAGATGTTGGAAGGAGAGCCCACTTGCCATTCTCCCTGGAGAATATTTTACAGATAACCTTTAATTCTTACCTTTTTTACGCGTCAGGAAGTCTCAAAGCTCTCAAAGCGGGATTCACTGTAAAGCGTAGTGACTGTGTGTTTTGTCGGCGACCGTGTAGAAGATAAATCATACAGCACCACCACCACCAACAACAACTTGCATTTGTATAGTGCCATTCACCCGAGGGATAGCATCCTGGAGCGCTTAAATCGATTTAATCCAAGCGTTCAATTTTCATCTGGGCGGAATGTGTGTGAAATGGGCGCTTTAAATAATAATAATAATAATAATCCTCGCATTTGATATAGCGCTTTTCACGTCGGGAGGACGTCCCAAAGCGCTTCACAGAACACACTGTAAAGTGAATCGACTGTATATTTGTGGGCGAACGCGGCAGCCAATTGCGCACAGCAATGTCCCACAAACAGTCGTGGATTGAAAATGACCAATTTATTATTGTTTTTGGTTTTGGAGGGATTATTATCATAAAATCCTACAGCACAGAAGGAGGCCATTCGGCCCATCGTGCCTATGCCAGCTCTTTGGAAGAGCCACCCAACCTCGCCCCACTCTCCCCCGCTCTTTCCCTACAGCCGTGCAATTTTTTTCTCTCTCTTTTCTGTCCAATTCGCCTTCAAAAGTTACCATTGAACCTGCTTCCGTCACCCTTTCGGGCAAAAAAAAAACGAAACCCTTTTAGTGCCGTGAATTTTAGTTGATTCCAATTCAACGTCAAGTCCGATCAGAGGCTTGCCTTGCTGGGAAAATACCGCACAGGTATCTTGGTGCTGGCGACTGTACTGTGCCGCAAAACCTGGCTTAGTACTAACTGTTACAGCGTTTTCAGCTGCATAAGAAGCGACATTAATTTGACATCCTGTGTCTATCTACCGGTGAGTATTCGGTGAGGTGTTGCCTCGGAGTCTGGAGCCACAGCAATAAATCAGGACGTAAATACATCCCGCACTTGGCCTTGACGGCGAGTTCAAAGCGTCCCGAGGAGACGGTTAATATTTTGAAAATTCTGAAAGGACGAAGAGCTGCAAATTGCGGAGAGCTTCTCCAGATGATATCTTTCTGCAATTCTCGAAACGCCATTCATCACATGAGGGTGACTGTTTTGAACCTCTATATTGGCGGTACGAGCGGGTGGGTGATTTAACGTCCGGTTAATTGAAGAATGAAGATCTTTAGATTGCTGGAGAGGAGCACCGTACAAAACTCCCTCCCTCTCCCCCTCCCCAAACCAGAGGGGGCTAAACACATTGATTCGAGGCTTCGCGGAGTGAAATGTGTATGAGAATACGCGAGTTGTTCAGAGATCAGAAGCCTGTACGACTGGGGCAAACCCGGACCCATTCCAGTTATAAAGATCATTGCCGCCCCCTGGTGCAACCCCTGAATATTCCCGTTCCTGTTTCAAACCTTCTCAACGACCTGAACTCCTCACCTAATTCCAATGCCCTCCTCGCCAGTCTCCCCAGCTCCACTAACCAGAAACTGCACCTGATTCAGTACTCTCACCCCATCCGCACTGAACTAAACTCCCATCGCCCCCAGTCCTCGTCAGGCTCACCGAACGGATCGATTTCAAGATCCTCACACTGGTCTCTAATAATAATAATAATCCTCGCGTTTGATATAGCGCTTTTCACGTCGGGAGGACGTCCCAAAGAGCTTCACAGAACACACTGTAAAGTGAATTGACTGTATATTTGTGGGCGAACGCGGCAGCCAATTGCGCACAGCAATGTCCCACAAACAGTCGTAGATTGAAAATGACCATTTATTATTGTTTTTGGTTTTGGAGGGATTATTATTAGGCTCTGTGTGGCGTAAGGAAACTTGCCCATCTAAATCCATTCAACGCACCTCCCTACCTCTCCGAGCTTTGCTTCCCGTTCCACCACCCGCTGCCTCCGCCAGTAATAACCCTTGCATTTGACACAGAGTCTTGTCAGCTCGTTGAAACGTCTCAAAGCTTTACGGAATGTACTGTGAAGTGGAGTGACTGTGTATTTTGTGGGCGAAAAGCTAAGGCAAAAAGACAGCACTAAGGCAGAGGAAACGGCCAGGAGAGAAAGTCAGGCACCAGCAGAAGGAGCCACCCTTGTGGCTCGATAAACACTTTGGTAACGGAGAATGGAAGTTGCAACTACCCCACAGCAAAGGGCTTTTTATTATAATAATAATCCTCGCATTTGATACAGTGCCTGATCACGTCTTCGAGACGTCTCAAAGCGCTTCACAGAATATACCGTAAAGTGAATCCACTGTATATTTTGTGGCCGAAACGCGGCGGCCGATTGCGCACAACAGCGTCCCCACAAACAGCCTTGGATTAAGTGACCAAATTATCATTATTTTGAGCGCGGAAGGATTATTACCCCCGAAAAAGCGATCCGCCAACCGACTAACAACCGAGTCCCTGCTGACCGCTGGGTAAACAGAGGAGCGTGGAGTAAGGAAACCCGCCCGTTTCTTGCGAGCGAACAGAGAGGTTCACAATATTTCTCTGTCTGTGCCTTGTTCTCTTTTTGATTTCAAGATCCTCATCCTCACCTACAAGGCCATTCATGGCCTTGCTCCCTCCTACCTCTCCAACCTACTATCCCCCTACCTACCTGCCCGTACCCTCCGTTCCTCTGGTTCCGGTCTGCTCCACGTCCCCCGCCCCAACCGCCCTACCATCAGTGGCCGGGCCTTCAGCCTCTCAGCCCCGAGGCTCTGGAACTCCATCCCCCAGTGCCTTCACCGCTTCCTCCCTTTCCTCCTTCAAGGCCGGTCTCAAAACCTTTCTCTTTGACCTTCAGCCTTCAGCTCCCCTCTCGACTATCTACCCCCTCCTCGCTCCCTCCCTTCCCTCCCCTCACCCTGACCATTTCCCCCCTCCTCGCTCCCTCCCTTCCCTCCCCTCACCCTGACCATTTCCCCCCCTGCTCGGGTCATGACCCAACTGTCCAGCGCCTTGGGACGTCCTCCTGACGTGAAAGGCGCTTTATAAATGGAATCTTGTTGTTGTTGTTCTCAGTTTCTGAACAGGCGCAGAGCTATAAGTGCGTTTAATTCCTTGTACGGTTGCTTTCACTTTGCCAGACTAGCGCCTAGCGCAGAGATGTGTGAAGTGGCAGTCAGGAGTGCTGTGACTCTTGGGCCGATGCTGTTTTTTTTTTCCTCAGTGAGCCTTAGCTCGTTAATTGATGGAGTGCGTTCCCTTTTCACAGGGTTTGCTCGTGTAATTCAATGGGGAGAAGGGGGAGCGGAGGTCGGGGGGGGATGGGGAGGGGGGGGAATGGGGGAGGGTGGGAGCGAGGCAAGTGTAGGGGGTTGTAATTTCTGATTCATTATTTTATCAAAGACCTGAAATGAACAAAAGAAACACGTGAAGCCATTTCAGGTCAGTCACCAGGTAGTTTTTCTTTACGCAGAGGGTAATCAAGGGCTGGAACAGGGTTCCCAGGAGAAGTGGTTGAGCCCCAGGACACTGGGACTCATCGAAAATAATCGCAATAATCATAACACTCCTTGCATTGGCTACAGGGCCTTGTCACGTCTTCGAGACGTCTCAAAGCGCTTCACAGTATATCCTTATTATTAAGATATTTAATATCCTGTGAAGCGTAGTGACTGTGGGCGAGAAAGCAGCTTGATGCAGTGAGGGTTGAGATCAGATGGTTCGAAGGGCCATTCTTGTTCCAGACCAACTTGGTGACCAAAGTGTGTGTGCGTGCGTGCGTGTGTGTGCGTGTGTGTGTGTGGAGGGAATGGCTTTGACCAGCTCAGAGCTAAGTGAGAAGCTCGAGTACCAAAATTAGAGGGCAGCACCTGACTCCAGAATAACTCAGGTACTTGCAGGAGCAGCGTGTAGCCGGCAGGGAGCAGCACAGCACAGCACATTCCAGCCTTGCAGCCTTGGAATGAGTGAACGAGTGTCTAAATATCTTAATAATAATGATAATGATGATCTTTCATCGCCTTATCAGGTCGTTGAGGCGTCTCAAAGCGCTTCGGGGAATAATACTCCAACGTGAATTGACTGTGGCTGAACCCCAGTCGCCGCAAACAGCCGTGGATTGAAGAGACCAAATTATTAATTTACCTTTTAAATACGGACCGCGTCCGGGTTTGACGTGTTCGAGGAGACACGTTTTGATTAAGCCGAGAGGAAAGAAAAGCCTTTTACAGTCCCTCCCCCACCCTACCCCCCACCCCCTTTTTTTTTAACCCCCTTCCAATAAAGCAAAGCCATTGTTTTTTCTACCCCATAAAATATGGGGTCGCTCAATCCACGACACTTTTGCTCGAAATACACAACCGATCCACTGGTACAGCGTTCTGCAAAGCGCTTCGAGACGTCGCGATGGTGTGACGAGGCGCGATATCATACGCTATATGTGTAGCTCAGTGGTTTGAGCGCTCGCCTTGCAAGCGAGACACTGGGTTCAATTCCAGGCAGAGGGCGAAACCTTGGGCAAGTTTCCTTCCTCCACACAGAGCCTAATAATAATCCCTCCAAAACCAAAAATAATAATAAATTGGTCATTTTCAATCCACGACAGTTTGTGGGACATTGCTGTGCGCAATTGGCTGCCGCGTTCGCCTACAAATATACAGTCAATTCACTTTACAGAGTATTCTGTGAAGCGCTTTGAGCCGTCGAGAAGACGTGAAAAGCGCTATATCAAATGCAAGGATTATTATTATTATTATTATTATTATATTCAGTGAGACGATTATTCTAATAATTGTTAAGTGCATTAAATGTAAAGTCATTGTACAGAGAGAGGATCCGAATAGCTTTAATGCATTTTATTTTGCAAATTTATGACTGTAGTCCACCCCCTCCTCCCCTCCAAAAGACGTTGTTAAGTTTAAATTTTTACGTTTTTTTTAAAAAAAAAGTTTTCAAAGTGATAAAATAAGTTGCCATTCGGATCAGAGGGAATATAGAAGAAGTTTTTTTTTTGGGTGGGGGTTGGATTTCGTGACAGCCAGTTATCAGGGAGCAAAATAGTGAGTTAAATGGGAATTAAATGGTTTGGTTGCAGCAGAAAGGAGAGAGAGAGAGAGAGTGAGAGGATCAGTCAAAATATTTTACTTTTTAAGGAAAAAATTGTTTTTTTCAAAAATAGCATTTTTGCATTTTGCCCACAAAACACACCATCACTCCACTTTACAATACATCCTGATGTCTCAACGACCATATCAAAGGCAAGATGTATTATTATTAGATATATTATTATTATTTATTATTATTTATTTATTATCAGAGAGAAAGTAATTAAAGTGGTTTTTTTTGCTTGTTTTTCAATGGTGCTGGGGAACTGATTGTGACAGTGTATATATATCTATATCAACACACACACATCTCAAGACAAAACTTTGATCACTTTCCCTTCCCATCTCTCTGATCACAGAAAAAATAAAAAATCACTATTATTAGAAGCAAAGAAAGAAGTTTGAAAGAAAGAAAAGAAAGAAAGAAGATACAAGTGTGTTATTGGCTGATTTGCTCTGGGGATCAGTGCTGGGTATTTAACAGCATTTATTCTATATATATATATATATATATACACACATAAACTTTTGCAATGATCACTTTTCTCTCTCTCTCTCCAGTCTCTCACTCTCTCCATAATCCCCTCTCTCTCTCTTTCTCTCTTGCAACTGCACTATGAGTTAAGAGCAAAAGTTTTGGCTGCTGTGTGTGTAGTGTGGAATCCAGTCTAATGAGTTGTGAGCAGACAACAGCAGCAAAAGCTTCAACCAGCAACACTCCGACCCTTTAAAGACCAAACCCCCCTCCCCACCACTAGTTTATTGGACTGCATCAATCTCAGTGCAATTCCCCCCCTCTCTCCCCCATTTAAAAGTTGTGCATTTGAACATTTGCTTTGATTTTGATTTGATTTGTGTTTGATTTGGATTTGCATTTGGATTTCTGTTGCTCTCTCTCCCAGTTTTGTAAGTTCATTCGATTTTGCAAAAAGTTTTGCTTTTTATCAGGCAGTTTGTTTCCCCCTTTTTTTTGTTGTTTTTAACAAAAAGTGGCTGGTGGTGGGTTGGGTTTTTTTTTGGGGAGGGGGTGTGTGGAGCCAAAGTCTTGGGAGTCAGTCAGAAGCAAATAGACTTCGTGTCCAGCCTCGTCTGATACCTACTTGGTGAGTGTGTGTGTGTTTTCTCTCTCTCTCTCTCTCTCTCTCTCTATATATATATATATGTGCATCTGTATGAAGTCTTAATTTCAATCAGGTTTTATAAAGAAAAGTAAACTTTTCTTGCTTCCCGACGTGTTTTGTTTGGTGAAGTAGCTGCAATGCTTGTGTGGGTGTGTATCTCTCTGTGTGTGTGTGAGAGTGTGTATCTGTGTGTGTGAGAGTGTGTGAGAGTGTGAATCTGTGTGTGAGAGAGTGTGTATCTGTGTGTATCTGTGTGTGTGTGTATCTGTGTGTGTGTATCTGTGTGTGTGTATCTGTGTGTATCTGTGTGTGTGTATCTGTGTGTATCTGTGTGTGTGTGTGTGTGAGTGTGTATCTGTGTGTGTGTATATGTGTGAGTGTGTTTGGGTGTGAGCTTATGTGAGTGTGTATCTGTGTTTGTGTGGGTATCTGTGTGTGACACTGTGTGAGGTATGTGTGTGTGTTTGTGTGTGTGTGTGTGTGTATCTGTGTGTGTGTGTGAGTGTGTTTGGGTGTGAGTTTATGTGAGTGTGTGTATCTGTGTGTGTGTGTGAGTGTATGTGAGTGTGTGTATCTGTGTGTGTGTGTGAGTGTGTTTGGGTGTGAGTTTATGTGAGTGTGTGTATCTGTGTGTGTGTGAGTGTGTGAGTTTATGTGAGTGTGTGTATCTGTGTGTGTGTGAGTTTATGTGAGTGTATCTGTGTGTGTGTGAGTTTATGTGAGTGTGTGTATCTGTGTGTCTGTGTGTGTGAGTGTGTGTGTGAGTTTATGTGAGTGTGTGTATCTGTGTGTCTGTGTGTGTGTGTGTGTGTGAGAGTTTATGTGAGTGTGTGTATCTGTGTGTCTGTGTGTGTGAGTGTGTGTGTGAGTTTATGTGAGTGTGTGTATCTGTGTGTCTGTGTGTGTGAGTGTGTGTGTGAGAGTTTATGTGAGTGTGAGTAATGTATTTCATTGGTTTTTATTGGTTTTGCTGAGACTTTTATTGTTCACTTTCAAAACAACTCAGAAAATAATCTCTTATGTGAAGATTCCAGGTCACAAAAACCACATCACAAAGTTTCTCACACAAATGTGACTGTGTGAATGGACTTAGTGGTGTGTTTTTGCCCCCCCTATCCCCCCCTCTCTCTCTATCTATCTCTACTTCTCTTTTTACTCCCTCCATCTCCCATTTCCTTCTCTGTCTCTTTCTTTTTCTCTCTCTGTGTCTCTTTTCTCTCTGCCTCTCCCCCCCCCCCCCCCTTTCTCACTCTCCCTTTTTCTCTCTCTGTATGTGCTCTGTGTCTCTCTCTCTTCCTTTGAGAGTCTTTCTCTCTCTCTCTCTGTACCTCTCTGTCTTCCTTTCTCTCTCTCTTTCTGCTCTTGTCTTTCTTCCTCTTTCTCTATCCCTCTCTCTCTCTCTGTGTGTGTGCCCCTCTTTCAATTTTATCCTCTATCTTTCTTTTCTCTCTCTCCCCCTCTGCCTATGTCTCTCTCCTTCTTTCTCTCTCTCTCTCTCTGTACCAATCCCTCTCTGCCTCTGTCTCCTTTCTATCTTTCTCTCTCTCTTTCTCTGACCCTCTCTGTCTCTGTCGTTTCGTTCGCCAAATTTTTACCTTTCATGGAATTCGAAAAATGTGTTCTGGCAACTTGATCCGTATTTCTGTTGAGTCACCGGCTCCCATCTCGGTGGGGATATTAGACAGAAGGACTTTGCAAGCTGTGTGTCTCTCTCTCTCCCAATTCCATCAATTTAGAGTTTCACAGTCTTCAGCGAAAGAACTTCAAGCGAGTTCCTTAGCTTTGCACTACTGACTGTCATGATGGGACATGATATAGCCCCCAATCCAACCTCTGACAGCTCTCTGTGTGTGAGTGTGTGTGTGGGGTTGGGGGGGGGTGGGGTGGGGGTGGTGTGAATGTTAACCATGAGATACAATTTTACACCTTTATATTTCCCTTTACTTGTATTTTTAATGTGCTTTAATACTCTTGGTTGTTCCTGAATGAATTATCGCCAACGAGATATGTTCTCATTGATTGTACCCTATTAAAGAGTTCTGGTGTGCGTGTGTGTTGTATGTACGTATGCGGTGTGTATGTGTGTATATGATGTGTGTGTAAGTATGTATGTAGTATGTCAAGTGACTGCCAGGATGGTGAAAGGCTAAATTGGATGGACCTCGGTCTTCTTTCACCAGCAAATGGTTATGTCCTTGTGTTATTGTGTCTGTGTGTTTGTTTGTATATATACACACATGATGATAGCACCACCAGCCCGGCTCATCGGCAGGACCTGGAAGGGCAGACCAGTCACTGTGTGGATGTAAGGGTTAACAGGAGCTGAGTGGGATGAAGGAGTCATCCCACTCAGCTCCTGTTAACCCTTACATCCACATAGCGACTTTCGAGTCCGGAGGGTGTCTCGAAGCACTTCACAGGATACCCAGTAAAATGCAGTTGGCCCACAAAAACACGGTCACTGCACTTTAGGGCACGTGCCGTGAAGCGCTTTGGGAGGTCCTCCTTGACGTGACAGGCGCTACGTGAACGTAAGGAGTGCTAGCGTAGTGACTGTGTTTTTCGCAGGCGGATAGAAAGACTGATCTGTGACGTACAGGACGCAGCCGAGTTGTGTGCTGGGGTTGAGCTGTGTTTTGCGTTGGGCCGGGAATAACTGACCTCAAGTTTTATTGAAATTTGGTAAACTTGCCAACAATTCAAAGTTTAAAGAGTTGTTACCATACGAGTGCATTGAACCCGAGCTTCGATGGGGACATTTATTTTTATTCGCAGTCTGTTTGGAAAACGGTTTAGTGGGTGATTGGAAATCACACTGCGTGTCCGTTGCTCCAGTAATAACATTTGTAAATAATTCTGTCATTTATTGAAACACAACAAACAGACTGTCGTGATTCCTTTCGAGGACAGACTTTGACCTTTGCAACGACGGAAACCCCGTCATAAATGGATAAAGGCACTGGTGGGTTATAGGTCAGGGTGGTGGGGGGGATTGAGCAGAGGAATTGTTGCACTTGATTTCACAGCGATTTTGCTGCCAATGTTACATCAGTAAAAAGAATATTCACTCCTATACTATTCTAATAATAACCCTTCCATTTGACACAGCGCCTCATTGTGTCATCGAGACGTCTCAAAGCGCTTTGCAGGATATACTGTGGATTTTGTGGGCGAAAACGCGGCAGCCAATTGTGCGCGCATTAAGTGTCCGGGTAGTGAGTGACCGCATTTGGAAGGGATTGTGACTTCCGCAGAGGGAACCGCCAATCGACTAACGACCGGGTTCCTGCTTACTGCTGGGTAAACGGAGACGCGTGGAGTAAGAAAACTTGCCGAAGGTTTTGCCCGCCTGGGATTTGAACCCGGGTCCTTTGGCTTGTGAGACAAGTGCTTTAACCACTGAGCTACAGGATTCCATTAATGGACAAAGGCGGTGGGTGGGTGAAGTGTGGGGGGTCGGGGTGTGTGTGTGGTGGGGGGGGGGGGGGGTCGGGGAGAGAGGGAGCGGGAGAGCATAAGAATTCTCGCTCCTTGATTTCACTGCCAGCGGCAACGCTGTCAGCTATTCCGTCAGTAAGATATTCAGTTAATAACACTTCGAACTTCCAGTGGCGGTGGAGAGGGGTTGCGAGCTGTTGGGTGGGATAATTTTTCAAGTATAGCTGTGGGACGGGCAAGTGATTAATAATAAACCCAGGGCCTTTCAGCCCGAGTGCAAGTTGGTAGCAAGTTGTGGCGGCGCGAGAGGCTGATTTGAGGCATTTGCATGAGAAAAAAAAAAGGATGGAACACATTTGGCATTGTCCCCAGTGAAGGGCTTTAGCAAGCGGTCAGACGGGAGCAAGTGAAAGGAGGCAAAGAAGTGATAATGGCCTATCCATTCAGGTCTTTATTTATATACACATATATATATGACATATATATATATGTAATATATAGTCCTTTTAAAGCTTTTGGTCACCCATCTCCTAAAATCCACCGTCTTCGAGTCACTTTCATCTCAGTCAATATGATTATGTGTCTTTTTTTGGTCTCTCTCTCTCTCTCTCTCTCCTCCCATGTTCCCTTTTTTTTAATTGAACAAAACCTCTCGGAATTTAACCCCTGGGACCATGGCAGCAGAAACGGTCAGCGACCAAACCTACGTTAAGTTAAACCGCGTCTGTGTTTTAACCACCACCCACCCACTCACACCCCCCCCTCACCCTCTTTCTCACCTCCTCCCCAAATATCACGTCGCCCTGCATCTCCGCAAATGAGCAGGTTCTGCGTTGTGTTGAGGGTTTTTTAATGCAGTGTTCGATTCAAAGGTTATTGGTGTAAAATAGGTGCCTTACCCCACCCTACCTCTACGACCTTCTTAAAGCAGAGTCCTGTTGCGTAGCGGTTTGAGCGCTCGCCTCGCAAGCGAGAGGACAAGGGTTCGATTCCCTGCCAGGACGAAACCTTAGCCAAGTTTCCCTACTCCACACACGCCTCTGTTTACCCGGCAGTAAGTAGGAACCCGGTTGTTAGTCGATTGGCAGATCGCTTTCCGGGGATAATGATCCCTTAAAAAAAATTGGTCACTCAATCCACGACTGTTTGTGGGACACTGCTGCGCGCATTTGATACGGCGTCTTATCACGTCTTCGAGACGTCTCAAAGCTCTTCACACAATATACTGTAAAGTGAATTGACGGTATTTTCTGGTGAAATGCGGCGGCCAATTGCACACAGCAGCGTCCCACAAAGCAGCCGTGAATTGAGTGACCAAATTATTATTATTATTAAGGGATTAATACGCCAGAAAAGTGATCCACCAATCCATTTACAATCGGGTTCCAACTGGGTAAACAGAGACGTGTGGAGTAAGGAAACTTGCCCATCGTTTCGCCCTGCCCGGGAATCGAACCCGGGTCCTCTCGCTTGCGCTGAGCTACGGGACTCCACGTCCGTCGGAGGTGTGTTGCCGTCTGATTTCAGACAAGGGAGAGGGCAAAGCCGGACAAATAGGGAATTGGTTGGGAGCCCGGGTTCATGATGCGCTCACAAACCAGTAGACCGCCTTTTGCCCTCGTTTGGTATTGACAGTTCTCTTGACAAGTGCTTGCATGGTTAACCCGCTGAAAGAGAGGCGGTTTTAAGGACCCCGTTAACTCTCCACATTGGGTTCATCAACGCAGCCCTTTGTGTGCGGAGACAATGCTGAGGAGTTCTGGCAGGCCATCGGGTCTCTGCTGTGGAGAGCTTTTTCAGCGCTGAAGTACACTTGTGCTAACTTGAAATGGATTCAACCTAAACGGCCGCTGGTCCCCGCGAATGCCAGCCGTTTGCTGGCGCGTTGCGCGCAGTTGGAAACGCCACGTATTCGGAGCGACTAAAGGGCCCTCGCTGATCTAAACGCATTTCACTCCCCGCCTCTTGTTTCTGCTGTCGAGAGTGCTCCCTTCATAAAGGAGCGCGACTTTGTGGCTCAATGGTTAGGACGCTCGCCTCGCAAGCGAGATGGCTCGTGTCCGACTCCCGGCTGGGTGGTGGTGGGGGGGGGGGCGAAACCTTAGCCTCACTCCACACACGCCTCTGTTTACCCGGCAGTAAGTAGGAACCCGGTTGTTAGTCGATTGGGGGATCGCTTTCCCGGGGGGGTAATAATCCCTTCAAAGAAAAAATAATAATAATAACAATTTTGTCACTAATCCACGACTGTTTGTGGGGACGCTGCTGTGCGTAATTGGCTGCCGCGTTGCACCCACAAAATGTATAGTTAATTCACTTTACGGTACATTCTGTGAAGCGCTTTGAGACGTCCCGAAGACGTGATAAGGCGCTGTGTCAAATGCAAGGTTGATATTTAGTGCCCTTGTTTGAAGTTGGTGCGTTGCCAATCTCAATGCTTTGCTCCCGCATGCGCTCGCGATCTAGAGTCGGGTATAGGGTGTGCAGTTTTGATAGTAAACGGTCATTGCATCTGATACAATCGGTTGGGGGAATGGGTGGTGGGAGACCGGAGATGGAGGTTGGGGTGGCGGTGGGGGCAGAAAGTGGAAGGACAAGGAATAATAAAGCAAACAGCAGGGAGGAAGGGAGAGAGAAAGAGAAGGATGTAAATGAAATGTCGCCTGCTAACAGTCGAAACGGGAGCCATCCTTGGAAGACATTGGGCAGCTGTTAATTCTCAGACTGACCGGTCGGTGCAGGAAAGAGTTAATCGACGTCCTCGGGAGCCGACTAAACTCTTGACTTCCCGCTATGTCTGCCCTTCGCTCGCTCCTGTTAACCGCGCAGAGAGAATGTTTTAATCCCTTTGATGAGCCCTCCCTGGGATTTACACCACAGCAGCAACTCAGTGTAAATGTGTGTGTGTGTGTGTGTGTTTTTTTTCCCCTTTGATTTCCTGGCATAATTTCCCGCTGTCTCCGATTTCCCCTCCCCACCCCCCTCTCTGCTCCTCCGTGCTCCTATCCCTCCCCATTTCCCCCTCCTCCCCCCCACCCCCCACCCACACACACTCCCCTTCTGTGCTCTATTGAACACAGAGATTTATGAAGGTCCCGGACAATCTCATAAGAGTTTGCCAGAAGAAAACATCAGCGGAAATGCCAGTCCGTTCCATTCTTTTGGGCAGTTTCCCCTTATCCTACAGAATTTAATCTGCCGGATGGACCAAGGTCCATCTAATTCACCTTCCAGCATCCTGGCAGTCGCTCTCACTGCAAGTTATGTCCCAAACTATAATTACTGTCTCCCCGAGATATTATTCCCAAACCGAAATCTGTCTCATTTGTTTGTGAAAGGATCGACACTTTCTGCTTCCTTACTTTCCTGTCTCCCTACAGTGGGCAGCCTGTTCCGTTACATTGACCGCTCGCTCTCTAAAGTAGTGTTTCCGCAGGTTTGTTTTGAACTCCACCCCCACTCCCCCCCCTCCTATTATTCTTTTTCCCCCCCTCCCCAGCCCCCCGGAATTATTTCTCTCGTACCCTCTGTTCCGCCATTTGTGGCCGTGCTTTCGGCTACTACCTCCCGTCCAAACCTCTGGAAGACGCCTTGAGGCCTTCCTCTTCGACCGCTCTAACGGTCACCTCTCCCCTGACTCTTCCCCCCCCACCCCGGCCCGACGTCGCGCGCCCCCCGCCTTTAAGCGCTCCTGCCGCGAAGGCCAACCGCAAGTTGTTGTGGTCGTTTGGGGGAGCATTTAACTAACGAGAGGACTAGCGATCTGGAGGATAGTGTACGAGACCGGGGAGAATAATCCTTTATCTTAAAAGTGAAACCTAAAGTTGCGTCTTGTAAACTTCGTGGCCTTTTCCTTGTGGTCTGTAACAGTTCAGGGGCATATTTTTTTTTGTGTGTGAGACGCTGCATTTGGCTATTGACGTTGGCTGCAAAACAGAGGAAAAGATGACAGCTTAAGTTTATTTTATTTCGCTCTCTTTCTGAGTGGTTAGTACGTTGATGTGCTGAAGGGTCAAAATGATCACTCGCTCTCTCTCTTTCTCTTTCTCTCTCTCTCTCTCTCTTTCTCTCATTTTGGTTTTGATCGCTAACAAGGCGAGAAAAATAACTTTGAGCTGCAAGTGAGGTTTGCGGAAATATTTGCTGGTGGTGTTTTAGTTTCAGCAGTTCAAGGAATTGCTGTGAAATGGAGTGACTGTGTAATTGTAGGCAAACTCAACAGCACAATTGCGCACAGCGACGTCCCACAAACACCCACGAAATCCACGATACAATTTTATTTGGGGGATTTGTTGGCCAGGACGTAAGGAGGGAGAAATGTGTGTGTGTGTAGTGTGTGTATTAATGAGAATAATAATGATCACAATAATAAATTAAAACCAAGTGCCCGCACCCCCCACCTTCACAATGTTCAGACGTTAACAATAACAGCAATAAACAGAGTCGCTGGCGTTTTATTTATTTTTTCGGCAGAGTTATAACACTTTTCAAAACCCCTCCTCCTTTTCCTCATTCAGTCCGTTTTCCTCTTCCTTTAAAAAGCGGTTGAAGTGGAATCTACAATAGGTTTTTTTTTAAAAAAAATAATAAGTTGCGGAGTGTTAAACCTCTTCCTGTGAATATTTTCCCCCCCGTGTCGTTAAAAGGCTGGAGGCAATTGAAACGCGTCTCACTGAAATTAAACCCCCCCCCCGAATAAAATCGTTCACTCGCTTGCGGGGACGCTGCTGTCCGCAATTGGCTGCCGCGTTTCACCCACAAAATACGCAGTCACCCCACTTTACAGTACGTTCTGTGAAGCGCTTTGAGACATCGCGATGACGTGTTAAGGCGCTATAGGATTATCGTACTGCTCCCGTAAAGTGGGGTCAGTTCCTATAAGGTCAGTTGTTCATCAAAACTTGTGCCCTATTAGCCATACACACCCCCCCCCCCCACCTCCTCCCCGCACACACACACTCCCACACTTGTGTTAATTAAACCCTGTGCCCAATGTTAGATACTAGTTCATCGTTTGTTTTCAGTTCACTGTGTGTTGCTTTGTGCGTGCGTTCGTTGATTCAGGGTCTGTCTACCTTGCGACTTAAGCTGGAGGTTAAGGGACCTTCCTTCCATCTCTCCCTCCCTCCATCCTGGGTCGGCAAATCGATCTGAATTCAGCGGGGACGATTGGATGGGGAGGGAAAATAAGATGGGCTAACTGCGGGGGAGGAAGGAAAACCCTGTATTTAAAAGCAAGGGAGAGAGTTCCAGAGTTTCGGGGGCGTAGCGGCTGAAAGCATGACCACCGATGGTGGAGCAGAGGCCACGAGGGACGAGCAGGAGGCTGGAGCAAGTCGAGCGGAGGCGACGATTAATGGATTGGGGAGTGATAAATCACCTCAAAGCACTGATGATAGTAATAAACCTTGCATGTCATCAGCCCCCTTCGCAACAGGAGTTGCAGTAAAGTGCAGTTACCTAGATTATAATAACAACAACCCTGGCATTGGATACGGCGCCTTATCACGTCTTCGAGACGTCTCAAAACGCTTCACAGAATATACCCTAAAATGAACTGACTGTACGTTTTGTGGGCGAAACGCGGCAGCCAATTGCGCACAGCAGCGTCCCCACAAACAGCTGTGGATTGAGGGACCGATTCATTATCCTTATTATTTTTTTTAAGGAATTATTATCCCCGGAATAGCGATCCGCCAATCGAGTAACAACCGGGTTCCTAGTTACTGCCGAGTAAACAGAGGCGTGTGCGGAGTAAAGAAACTTGCCAACATCTCGCCCTGCCCGCCCGGGACTCGAACCCGGGTCCTCTCGCTCGCGAGGCGAGCGCTCTAACCAGTGAGCCACAGGACTCTCTTCTGCCTGAACTAGATAAATGCCTTCAGAGTCAGTTAGCAACAGGGATCCTGTGTACTTTGCCGATGAATCACAAGTCTAAACTCAGAACACAGTGAAATATTTCTGTTCTTCTTTCCCCCCACACCTCCCCTCTTCCCGAGAAAGCCGACCCGGCCGCAAGATACCCGGCCGGACAAACCGAGGCGCAGCTGAGGATTGACTTAGCCACCGTCCTTGTCCTCTCTCTCTCGCTCTCTCTCGCTCTCTCTCTCTTCCCCTGGCTTTGTTTCGTCTCTGCTGCCTCCCACACGAAGCCAACCCACATCCTCAGCCCAACTCTGTGCCATGTTTTATTGAGAACGATCTTTTTAAAGGCTTGGCTGGGGGTAGGTCGGATGAAAGGGATTGTGTGTGTGTGTGGTTTTTTTTTCGCGTGCGGGGCAAATAAAAGGACGGCGTTCAGCCAGGACAAACTAAACTAAGAAGACAGAGTAACTTTTCCGTGCGTTAGCAAGTGACGTTCACTAAGAAGTTATTATTTTTTTTCTTATTGGTCCACGCCTCACTCCTCCTGCTCCTCTCCCCCCTCGTTTTCTCAACTGTTTTGATATTAATAATCATTTAATAATGATTCCTTGCATTCGGCGCAGGGCTTTTCACGTTGGCCAAGACGCCTCAAAGTCCGTCACGGGATTTTACTTGCGACATGAGGTGACTGTTTTATTGATGATGATGACGATGATAATAGCGGTGACGATAATTTTGCAGTTGATATAGCGCTTTATCACCCCATCGACACCTCTCAAAANGTGCTTCGCCGAATGTACCTTAAAGCGGTGGAGTGACCGTGTGTTTTGTGGGCGAAACAGCGGCAGTTGATTGCGCGCAGAAGTCGCGGGTTTGAGTTTCCAAATGATTCTTTTTTTTAAAAAAAAAACTGTAGCGGGTTAGTGATTGGGTTGTACTGCGCAGTGTAGTGACTTTTTCTTCGTAGGCAAACGCCCGTGAGGTTTCAAGCTCCTAAACTAAGGAGCGCTTTGCCTTTGAAAGACTCCGGTCGAGTTAAATTGAAAACAGAGTTCCGCGCAAATATTGGCGTGTGTGTTTTTAAAAAAAAAAATGTGAATACAAAGGCAAGCCAGACCTCAGGCTCCACTGCGACAGACCGAAGGATGCACTGAAAATGTGGTCAGCCAGCTCAAACCAGGGAGCATATGGAGCTAGACTTTGTCCTGTGAATATACACACGCACACACACACACACCATACACACACACACAACCAGAGAAGAGTTGGAAGGGCAGATCAGTCACCGAGGATCAGGGAATCCTTCCCCCCTCAGCTCCTGTTAACCCTGCAAGCCAAAGCCCTAACGGGTAGGGTGGTCCTAACAGCGGGAAAGCTTGGCCAGACAACGCTCTCGGTGGCCAGCTGTGTGGTTTGAGCTGGTTAGACTCCAGCGGTCACCCCCAACGCACACTCTGGGCCTCCCCCCACCCACCCCACCTCAAGCCTTGGCTCTTGTGCCTAATACTCTCCAGAATTAGATAAGCAGCGTGCATCCCTCCAGGGTGGGGGGGGGGAGAGAGGGAGAGAGCGTATTCCATCCCAACAATCTATCTCTGGGATTCCCACGTGTAGGGGAAGTTGGGTTTGGAGACTCTTAAGCAACGGTGACGGGTTTCCACGTGTGTCAGACGCCCACACGATCCCCCCCCCCACCCACCCCCCACACAGTCCCCTCCACACACACACATACACACACACACACACATATCTCATCACTGCAATTGTCAAGCAGAAGAGATTGCTTCCAGGTGCATTAAGAAGAAGGGGAGGAAATTAGTGGTGCCCTTATTGAATTAGACCCTCGCCGAGTTTAAATCAAAATCGACTGTTATTTGATGACTTTCTTAAGCGGCGGCAGCAGCGGGAGGCGGGGGTGGGGTGGGGATGTGGGGGGTGGGGAGCGTTGTGGGTAGTAAGCCAGGCTTGGGTTTGTTAACATTCCTCTTGTTTCTCCAGCGCAATCTGTGGCGCACGCACACACAGAGCTCTTTTCTCATTAGTTTCAACGCTCTCTCTCTCTCTCTCTCTCTCTCTGACTCCACGGTTCTCTCCCTCCTTTAACCGCTGTAATTGGCAACTCACTCGAGCCATTGTTTGTGCGCGTTTATACTCTTTGACGGGTCCCACGTATAAAAACGGGGTTCTACTGCCCTTCCCTCCTCCTCCTCCTCCTTCCCTCCCCCACCCACTTCCCTTCCCGCCACCCCACCCCTCACTCGCCCACCCATAGGCTTTCTTCTCCCACCCCCCCCACCCGCGCACCACAACCCTTCCTTTCCTGCTCTCCAAAGTCAAGCATTAGTTTTACGAACATCTGTTACCCATTCAGGCTTCTTGAGGAGCTCTTTCTCACTCTCGCTCTCTCTCACACACACAAATACACACACACACACACACAGGATATTACTGTTATTTATAGGTTGGATGCGGGGACGAGACGAAGACCACCCTTCGACTCGCTCACAAAACTCTCCTCCTTTTCTCAGGACGGACCCAACAAAGTGGGAGCTCGGGGGCCTTTTACACTCGCTGAACCTGAAAGAATCTGCTTAACCTGTCTGCTGGTCAGGAATGATTGGGGATCGAGTAAGAGAGGGTAGGGGGCGGCTGGGTGGCCTGACATGTCCTATTATGTCAGGCATCCAACTAGGCTGATAGAATAAAAACTGGACTGCCCCCTCGTCCCACTTTCCTGTCTCTGCGCCGTGACCTGGGTTGGATTTCACTACAGATCAGCGCTAGGATTAAGGGCAAAATGGCTTTAAAGTACAAACCAGGCTCTTAATTCCAACAGAAAGTTTATGGTGGAATTCGAACCCCTTTCCTCCTCCATCCACCCTCCCTGTTCGACCTCATTGTAAGCCACCAGAGAGATATCCGGCCTCTATGCGCAGTTCTTATTTCGAAACCCCTATTTAATTACTTTCCAATAAACGAAAGCAAATAGCCTCCAGGAGGAAGTTCACCCAAGTGACTGCCACGGAAATGGACGAAAAGCTGCAGAACTGTTCCAACAGTCTCCCACTCGCTTCTCTCCCCTTGAATTGGCGAATAATAATGTTTTATATCAAACTGACTCATAATTTTGCACTCTGGCGACTGCTGGTTAAGCAGTCAAAGGCAGCTAATCCCTGTAAATTCTCAAACTAGGAGGAAAAAACCCCCTCAAAGTGGGAAGTAATGGGTAGTAATGGCTCAGTTGGTAGCACTTGTTGGTAACTAGTCTTGAGTTCGAAGGTTTTGGATTCAAGCTCCTTGTCCTCACACAATTCAGGATGACACTCACTCCAGTGCAGTGTTGGTTAAGGTTGGTGGTCGGAGGAGCTGAATGCCTCATTGAACGGAGTCCTGTAGCTCAGTGGTTAGAGCACTCGCCTCGCAAGCGACAGGACCCGGGTTCGATTCCTGGGCAGGGCAAAACCTTAAGGTTTCCTTACGTCGCACTTCTCTGTTTACCCAGCCATAGTAGGAACCCGGTTGTTTATCGATTGGCGGATCACCTGAGGATAATACTCCTTCAAAAAAAAAATTGGGTCCTTCAATCCACGGCTGTTTGTGTGGACGCTACTGTGCGCAATTGGCTGCTGCGTTTTGCCCACAAAATGCAGTCAATACTCTTTACAGTATATCCTGTGAAGCGTTTTGAGACGTCTCAACAACGTGATAAGGCGCTGTATCAAATGCAAGGATAATTATTATTGTCGGAGGTGCAGTCCTTCAGAAGAGACGTCAAACCGAGGTCCAGTCTGCTGCCTTTTCAGGTGGGTGTTAGAGATCCCATGACACGATTCGAAAAGGGGAAGGAAAAGTTTCCCCAGGTGTCCTGGCTGACAATCTGCCCTCAAATAAAATTGGAAAAATGAAAAAAAAACCTTCAATTCATTCTTAATTTGGAAGCCGTTTGGAAGAGGTTTCTTCGGAAATCCGGCTTTCGAAGCGAGACTGAATTTAAGATGTTTTTGTGTATAATTTTTAAATCCGCAGACTAATTGGACTTCAGGCCTCTGGCGTTTTAAACACAGAGGTTTGTGAAAGACTTTGGGACCGCAGAGTTCTCGGCAAAGCAAAAACTCCCTCTGTGGTCAAGTTAACCAGCACGTTTATAGATTTTACGGTCGTGCAATTGAGGCTTGGTGCTCTAAACAACCTGATTTAACTGTACAAATTGGAGTGTTAATTTCAGTTTATGTGCACAGCTATTTATCTAAATTTGGAAAAACAAATTTATTGAACTCCTGGAGTGAAGGCTTTTCTTTTTGACATTTTCCGTGGTGGGGAGGGTGAGTGGAGGGGGAGGAGGGGGCAGTCATTATTGCTGGTTTGTTGTGTAGTTTGTACTATACCAACCTGCCCGCTCCCTCTGCTCGACGGGCACTGGCACGCTCCACTTCCCCCGCCTTTCTGCCCACACCCTCTGGAACTCCATCCCGTAGCCCCTCAACCTCGCTCCTTCCGTTACCTCCTTCAAGGCTCGTCTTGAGACCTTCGTCTTCGACCGAGACTGCGGTCATCCCCCCACGTTCCCTTGCCCTCCACTCCTCTTGACCCCAACCCCCAGCTCAAATCCTTGACAGTCTCGCGACTTGGGACATTCTCCCAACGTGAAAGGCACCTTGCCAGAAACCTCACTCTACCAGCCTCCCATCACAGCATTGAGCTGTTTGGTTTTTTCAAATGAGTCCCAGTGTCCTCAACCACCCTTCCTGCCAACCCCTGTTCCAGTCTTTAATGACCCTCTGAGTAAAGAAATACTTCCCTGCTACCTGTCCTGAAATTGCTCAACGCAACTCTTAAATCTAGTGGTCTGAGACACAGGCCGGGGTGAAGGGCGCTATATAAATGCAAGTTGTGGTCGTAAATCGAAGTCCTCTTGCTCTACTGGAGTCAAGAGGGGTGGAGGACAAGGGGAGGTCGGAGGATGACCGAAGGGGAAGGGGTCGAGTGGTTTGGTCTTGAGACTGGTGTTGAAGGAGGTAAATGGAAGGCGGGAGCGAGGTTGAGGGCCTCTGGGGATGGAGTTCCAGAGGGTGTGTGCAGAAAGGCTGAAAGACCCACCTCCAATGGTAGAACGGGCAGGGCGGAGGACGTGGAACAGACCAGTCCCCGCTGAGCAGAGGGAGCGGGCAGCATGGCATGGTACAAACCACACAACCCAGCAATACTGACTGCCTTTGTATCTGCTGCAACGCGAGTCTTTGCAACCTTTTGCATAGAATTACATAGACAGCAGTGCTCAGAAACAGACCATGTGAGCATAGGAACAGGAGTAGGCCATTCAGCCTCTCGAGCCTGTTCCGCCATTCTATTAGATCATGGCTGACCTATACCTCAAGTCCAAATTTGGCCCAACTAGTCCATGTGGGTGTTTGTTGTCCATGTGAGCCTCAGCGCCTATTAATCTTTTCTTCCGAAACCCCCTCTATTCCTTTCAACTTGATAATTCTCTCTCTCTCTCTCTAACTTTGCTAAGTCCCCACATAGATCCCGTTACAGCTCCCAGATGCTTCTTAATCTCCCATTAATCACCAGGCTTGCAATTGATTTAGATGCATTTCTGATACACTGACAGTATTCCAAGTAAGACAATCTCGGTGACTCTTCACGCCTAGGTTTGTTTTCCGCCCGGGTAACCATTTGATCTGTCAATCACCCCACGGGGTGACTGGCAGCCTTTCGATGTGCAGGCAGATCATGTGGTTTGATGAAGCCTCACCGCTCACTTGGCTCCGATTAATTTTCTAAGGGAAGCTGCAAGTTGACTCTTAAGGTATCCGTTTCCTAAAATAATAATAATAATCATCATCAGAATAATCCTTGCATTTGATACAGTGCCTTATCATGTCGTCGAGACGTCTCGAAATGCTTCAAAGGATATGCGGTATATTTTGTGGGCGAAACCCGGCAGCCAATTGTGCACAGCAGCGTCCTGCAAACAGTCGTGGTTTGAGTGACCAAAATATTCTTATTATTTTGAAGGGATAATTACCCCCGGAAAGCGATCGCCAATCGCCTAATAACCTAATAATAGCTTACTGCTGGGTAAACACAGGTGTGTGGAGCGAGGAAACTTGCCTAAGGTTTTGCCCTGCGCGGGAATCAAACCTGTGACATCTCGCTTGCGAACTGAGTGCTCTAACCACTGAACTACAAGGCTCGACACATAGAGGGGATTAGGTGTAGGGGAGGGTATAAACACTAGCATGGACTAGTTGGGCCAATTGGTCTGTGTTGGTGCCCTAACTCTCTGTAAAACTCTTATGAGAGTTTGTTGAGACCACTTTGAGGGGTTTATTGGAATGTGGCCTTAATCTATGGCTCTTCCTACTGTTTGCCGAGTGTGGTTAGAGGTGAATGAACCCTTCCTCGAGTCTAAGTCTAAGTTGTGACGCGTGATTTCAGTCGTTTGCTGTTAATGGTGTCAGCTCAAGCGTGAGCCTTTCTTATGCTGGACATAACACACGGCAACGCACCATTGGGGGACTTTAATAGCCTCCTAATTCCAGTGTCGAGGAACATGCCGAAACACTTTGTGTTGTGTTTCTTTTGGGCTAAAGAAAACCTTCAGGTCTGCTCGCTGACTGATTAAAGAGATTGTATCTGTGAGATGGATTTCCCCCCCCCCCCACCGCCCCCCAAAACAACAACCTCAATGTTTATTTAAGCACTCTGGTTCAAAGAAAGTAAAGGGATTGCCAAAAATAGATTAAAGCGAGCTGTCATCTTTATTTGCACGTTCTCGGGGAGTTTTGAACTCAAATGCGTATCAAGTGTACTAAACCAGACCCTTTCCCTTTACTGTCTGGCCACTCCCTACCTGTGTAATCTCCTCCAGATCTCTTTGCTGTCTGTACTCTTCTCTTCCTCCCTCTCTCCCCTCCCCACACACCCACACATGTGCGCACACACACACACACATGCGCGCACACACAAAACAACTTGGAAAGGTCTGCAGCGGAGCCCTGAAAATGGGAAGGGAGGGAGCGAGGCGAAGGGAGTGAGGAAGGCAGTTCCAGAGCCTCGGGGCATAGTGGCTGAAGGCACGGCCGCCGAGAGTGGAGCGGAGAACTCGGGGGACGAGGAGGAGGCCAGACCCGGAGAACGAAGGCAATGGGTGGTGGTTTGAGGAGAGAGGAGGTCAGAGAGGTCGGGGGATGCAGAGGAGTACAGGGTCTTGAATAAGAGGGTGAGGATCTTGAAGTCGATCCTCTCTGGGACAGGCAGCGAGTGCAGTCTGGCCAGGACTGGGGGGATCGGGGAGCGGAGTTTTGTACGGGTGAGAATGCGGGCGGCAGAGGTTTGAATGATTTGGATTTTATTGATGGCAGTGGATGGGAGACCAGCGAGGAGGGCGTTAGAGTAGTCCATCCGGGAGGTGGCAAAGGCATGGACCAGAGTTTCAGCGGCTTTTGGGGAGAGGTATTGGCGGAGACAAGCGATGTGACGGAGGTGGAAAAAGGCGGTGCTGGTAAGGGACCGGATGTGGGGGAGGAAGAATAATTGGGGGTTGAACCTGATGCCTAGGTTGTGTACGGGTTCAGAGAGTTTTAGGGGGTGGTCGGGTAGGTTGAGGAGGTGAGAACCATGAGATGTGTTCATGTATAATGCATAATTAGGTGTCAGTCTGGCTCAGTTGATAGCAATCTCGCCTGAGTCAGGAGTTGTGGGTTCATGTCCCACGTTGAGTTTGACTTGTCTCCTGTATTGTCAGAGGTGCTGTCCTTTTGATGAGACGTTAAACTGAGGTCCCGTCTGAAAGGGGACGTTAAAGATCCCTTGGTGTTATTCCGAGAAAGGGAGTTTTTTTCTCCCGGTGTCCTGGCTTGCAATCCCTCAGCTAAAATTGGTCGTTCACCACATGGCACTTAGAGGTATGTTGGTGAATTGCGTATTATTACAAAATACACGCCAATTATTATTAGTTCTTATTAATAATAAATGGTGTATTATTATAAAATAATCCCTGCATTCGAGATAGCGCCTTATCATGTCGTTCAGGCGTCTCAAAGAGCTTCGTCGAATATATTTTGTGGGACGAAACACGGCAGCCAATTGCACACAGTAGTTTGTTCTATAAAGCTCTTTGAGATATGTTCCTGACGTGAAGAGTGTTCTATATAAAATGCAAGGATGATTATTAATAGAAGTTGATTGAAGAGTAGCCTGCATGGCGGCTGTTGTAGTTTGAGGTTTAATGTCTTATATGGAACTGAAGATATTACAATGTGTGTCCATTTCCTATCCGAGCAAAGATACAGACGCATTCCTAAACACCCCACAAACGGAAGAGATTTTTCTCTATAAAGAATGGGCTGAATTGTTTTTGTTCAAAAACAAAATTGCTTTGTTTTAGCACGAAAACAGCAATGCTGGCACTGTAAGCATTTGTGCATCTCTCTTTCCTCTCGCACTTTGGAGGAGGGTAAACACTGGTACCCAAGATTCAGTGATTCTATGTTGATCACAGTGAATGCTTTCGTTGAGGTCTAAAGATCACGACATCCACGCATTGTTAAATAAACTCCAAGCTTTTTCGATCTCCCCGTCAAACCAAATTCCTTCCTTTTTATGGGGCCACTGATTTCATCGGGGTGGGGGGTGGGGGGGTGTTTCTCATTCATTTTCCTAATATTGATGATGTAGGACTTTGGCTCCGAGTGGCTGAGACAAGAGGTATTATCGAGGGATGTAATCTGTCGGGTTTACCAGGGTGATCTTTCAGCTGTAGTGGCCTGTGATTAATGCTTCCTCTAAACTCGGAGCAATGCACCTGTTCTGGAGACAGTTACAAGAGTATGGAACAGTCACTTACCTTTGTCTGACCTAGTTCCAGCAGAAATATGATCCGAAGTACAGACCCGTTTTGCAATGGGTTGGCTATTTACAATTTTGATGAGTGTCTATCGCTGTAAATAGAGCCCTTGAATGATTATAATAATAATCCTTGCATTTGATACAGTATCTTCAAGACGTCTCAAAGTGCTTGATAGGATCTTTGCTGTGAAGTGTAGTGACTGTGTCTTTGTAGTTAACGCAGCAGCAATTTGTGCACAGCAATGTCCCACAAACAGCCATGAAGTGAATGAGCAATTTTGTCTGGTGGTGGGGAGGGGGGAATTGTTGGCCAGGACATCAGGAGTGGTGTCTATCATGGGATCTTTACCATCCACCTGAACAGGTAGACGGGTCCTCAGTTTAACCTCTCACCTAAAGGACGGCATCTCTGATAATGTAACGCTTCCACCAGCCTTGTATTGGAGGAGCATCAGCTTGGACTGTGAGTTAAAGGTCCTGACATAGGGCTTGAACACACGACCTCTGACTCAGAGACGAGAGTGCTACCAACTGAGCCAGGCTGACAAGCATAATGTTCTAGCGCTCAAGAGTTTGCATTTGATTCACACAGTTTTGCCTTTAATGGGTGGATGTATGTGCCTTTTATTTTGATCCACGCTCTGCAAGTTAACTCAATTAAAGTGGCTAATGATTAATAACGGAATATTCCTGTGAACTCCTTTCATATTTGCATTTCAAAGTAAATTATACTAATATTCCTTGACTTGCGATGCATATTATTCCTATTGATAATTTTCTTCTTTTAATAAAAAGAATAAGTGCGAATCTCCGAAACCCTTGAGGTCTGGTGACCCCCCCAAAGCCCATTCTTATTCGAGGGGCCATCTCTCTGTGACGGTCTCTCCAGTCCGGTTCCTGAGCCGGGCAGGACCGCAGTATTCCAGGGCACTGTTGATGAAGGCGCAGCCCGGCCCGGCTCATCGGCAGAAAGGGCAGACAAGTCACTGCGGGCAGGGAATCCTCCCACTCAGCTCCCGTTAACCCTGCAAGCCAAAGCCCTAATGGATAGGATGGTCCTAGCTGGACAAGCAACAGGAAAGCTGGCCAGACAGCAATATCAATGGCAAACTATGTGGTTCTAGCTGGTTAGACTCCAGCAGTTACCCCAACTCACATGCTGGGGTCACCCACAAGCCTTGGTTCTTACCAACCTGCGCCAATTACTTTCCGGAGTTAAGCAGGATGGGTCCCTCCAGGGAGAGAGAGACCGCGTTCCATTCCACCAATCTATATTTGGGATTTCCATGGGTAGGTGGGATGCATGGAATTCTCAGTTTGGTTTGGATGCTCTTAAGCAACGGTGATGGGTTTCCGCTTGTGTCAGACACCCCGGCTGACCAAATAAACTGTTGGAAAAAGCAAATCTCTCTAATAGACCCATCCAGATGACTTTAATCCCTGGCATGCCAACATACAAACGCTTGACAACCAACCTGGCCTTAAAACCATGTCCTAAAAATGTTAAGATTGTGCAGAATTTATGGAAAATTCTTAAGTTCAGCCTTAATTTGGCTAACTATTTCCCCGAGAGGTTTGATTTGGGAAGGACTGTGGAAGAAACGGGTTCTAGATTAAGGGTTTGTAGAACTCTGTACTGTATTAGTTAGGGCAAACAGTTCGCAAGTGAGAGGGATCTGGATTCCTGAGCAGGGCGAAACCTTAGGCAAGTTTCCTTACTCCGCACTCCTCTGTCTTCCGAGCGGTAAGTAGGAACCCGGATCGCTTTCCGGGAGAAAAAAAATCCCTTACTCAATCCAGGACTGTTTGTGGGGCACTGCTGTGTCGAATTGGCTGCTGCAGTCTGTGCACAAAATATAGTCAATTCACTTTACGATACAGTCTGTGAAGCGCTTTGAGACGTCTCGAAGATGTGATAAGGCACTGCATCAAATGCAAGGATTTTTATTATCATTACGAAATAGAACATTTCCTTGCTCTCCCTACTCACCAACCTAGAAAGGCAACCTTTCCGTGATTATTCAGTGTTTTTCTCCTGGGATGCTGACCTTTCGCTTTTATTGTTGGGCTCTTTTTTTTAAAATCTTTTTACAATTTTCTCTACGTTCAATGAATAGAGAGAGAGAGAGAGAGCGAGAGAGAGAGAGCTCAACACGGCAATTTAACTTTCTTAAACCACGCCCTCGCCCAGGCTTCCTCAGTGAACTAGATGATCATTCCATATCGCCGTAAAGCTCCATCAAATTCATTTTTGTTATGGATGTGATCAATTGTATTCTTTTTCGACGACATTTAATGAGGTGCCTGTCAACTATGACGAGTCTAGACTGAGTGGGGAGTGGGGGGGTATGGTGTGGGGGGAGGAAGGAAGAAAAAAAGCAGTGAAAGGTATTTGATGGGCTTTAGCAGTGGGTTTAATAGGAGACTGTGTTGACGTACTAAAAGCACTTTTATGAACCAAACAGGTGGAAAAGCTTTGCCTCAATGCAGTTCTTTCCTGCACTCTTGTGATGGAGTGATTGCTTGTATTGACAGTCCTTGCATTTGATACTGTGCCTTTCATGTCGGAAAGACGGCTCAAGGGATTCACTGTAAAGAGTAGTGACTGTGTATTTTGTAGGCAAATTTCCACAAGGCAGAGTGCCGTAAACATGACTGATTTTATCAGTTTATCAAGCAGTAGGTAGGAACCCAGTTGTTAGTGGATTGGCAGATTACTTTCCCGGGGGTAATAATCCCGTCCGAAAATAAATAATAATTTGGTGACTCAGTCCACGACAGTCCTCCTCACTCCCTCCCTTCCCTCCCCTCACCCTGACCATTTCCCCCCCTGCTCGGGTCCTGACCCAACTGTATAGCGCCTTGGGACGTCCTCCCGACGTGAAAACGCTCAATAAATGGAATCTTGTTGTTGTTGTTGTTTGTGGGACACTGCGGTGCGCAATTGGATTCTGTGCTTCACCCACAAAATATACAGTCACTCCACTTTACAGTATGTCCTGTGAAGCGCTTTGAGACATCTCAAAGGCGCGATAAGGCGCTGTATCAAATGCAAGGATTATTATTATTATCATCATCATTACAGACTGACGCACTCCCTCACCGATGTGAAACCCGGCAGCGCATTAGAAAGTTACAGGAGCTTGTAAACTGAGAGAAGAGGAGACTGCCCTGTGATAAATGGCTGCTGTGATTCTAATTAATTACTGTTGGTTTTAATCCCTTCAGGGGTATGGGAATCTTGTGATGTGGTTCAAGGCGAGGCACAAATCCCTCGTTGGGAAGAGGAGAAGGGCTTTTTATTAACCTTTTGAAGGCTATGAATGAAGTCATTCAGAAAGTAGGCAGCAGTAAAGCTCGGCGAACTTGATTGCCTCCCCCCACCCCCCGCCACTCCCCTTCCCCTACCCCCACCCCCAACCTCCCTCGTCCCCTTCCCCCATGACCAGCTGTGTTTTCTCACTCATCAGCTAGACTAACTGCTTAATAGAGGAAGGTCTGTTAACTGTGAGCTATTATCTTCACTCAGACCCTTTAACTCCATCCCACAGTCCCTTCGCCTCCCTTGCCTCCTTCAAGGCCCGTCTCAAGACCCTCCTCTTTGACCGTGTCTGCGGTCACCCTCCTTACCCCCTACCTTCCCTGCCCTCCATCCCTCCTCATCCCAACCTCCAGCTCGGGTTCAAATCACTTTTTGGCATCCTTCCAACATGAAAGGAGATAACAATAATAATCATTCCATATAGCGCCTTATCACATCATCACAAAATATAGTCAGTTCACTTTACAGTGTGTCCTGTGAAGCATTTTGATGTGATAAGGCTCTATATCAAATGCAAGGATTATTATCATCGAGAAGTCTGAAAGTGCTACAACAACAGCAGCAGCAAAATTACATTTATAGAGCGCCTTTCACATCAGGAGGATGTCCCAAGGTGCTGAATAGTCAGGTATCGGGGCCCAAACATGGGGGAGGGGGGTGGTGTAGGGGTGAGGGAAGGCAGAGAGGTGGGAGGGAGACCAAAGGCACGGTTGAAGCGAAGGGACTTGAGACCGGCCTTGAAGGAGGTAATGGAGGAAGGGAGGCGAAGGGACCGTGGGATGGAGTTCCAATGTGTGGGGGCAGAGAGGCTGAAAGCTCGGCCACCGATGGTAGGGCGGGTCGGGCGGGAGACATGGAGTAGACCGGAGCCCGATGAACAGAGGGAGCGGGCAGGTTGGTAGAGAGTCGGCAGGTCAGAGAGGTAGGAGAGGGCAAGGCCATGGATGGCCTTAAAGGTGAGGATGAGGATCTTGAACTTGATCCTCTGGGGGATGGAGAGCCAGTGGAGTTGGGCGAGGGTCGGAGTGATGGGGACACGGAGCTTCACTGTAAAATGTAGTGACTGTCGATGTGTTTTGTGGTTTAACTTTTTTGTTGCTGTCGTTGTTCAACTGGCTGGGGTTGGAGATTGTCCTGTGATAACTCTTGTTCTCTTCCTGTTCGGAGTTTGCTGATATTGTAGCAAGTGCCCAACTCTGCCCTCTCCTGCGCTCTCTGTGCCTGTCCACTAAAGCCTAGCCCAACATGTCAATCACGCTCCAAAGCGACTGACTGCTGTAATTCTCGACCTGCACAGGAACCATCAGATAACAGAGCATCGAGGGAAGGAGCATGGCTTATGGCTGGTGCAGGTGTCCAGGAGAGTTCAGACCAGAGTTCAGCTCCTTGTCTCTCTCTCTCTCTCTCCCCTTCGCTCCCACCTTAAGATACAACGTGGGAAAGATTTAGCCAATAGTCTATGATCAGGCGTTGAGTGTTGAGGGTGTTAACAGGTGAAATTGTCTTGCGAGGAAAATTAAGTTCATTAAATGTACAATCGATGACGTACGTCATTGGCACACAGTGTAAGTGCTCCCGGAAGCTACCCTGTGCGACGGGCGCAATGTAAGTGCAACTTGTTGTTGTGGTGGTTGATAGGCAGAATCGATTGGGATGTTTAGAAGGAAGATCGATAGCTGTCTACCCAGGAAGTGAGGCTGTTAAGGGATGAGGAGAGAAGGCGGGGGAAGTGGGATTAAAAGATCTGGCGTGATCGAGTAATCTGGCAGAACAGGCACTGGTTGCTGAATGTTCCTAACGTGCATCGTTTTGGTAACGGGGCGTGTTACAAGCGGCTCCTGCATGTAGCGGGAAGTCCAACACGCTGAGAACATGTCTGATGTCACCTGTTTCCGGTTACTATCATTCCTGCGGGTCCATGTGAGGATTTCTCCTTACTGTCAGGGGTTGCTATTAATGTGTTCCTATGTGATATGATACCAATGTATTATGTTCCTATGCAATGTTATTAATGTAATATATTCCTATGTAATATGATATCAATGTATTATGTTCCTATGTAACATGGTACCAATCCTCGCATTTGATACAGAACCCACAACGTCAAAACATCTCAAAGCACTTGCTAATAAGTGTAGTGACTGCACATTTGTAAGTGAACTTTGTGGGTGAAATGTAAATTGCATTATAACGTGATAGCCAAGTTATGGACGGCAATGTCCAACACAACACCTGGGAAGGGAATGACCAATTTATTTAATTGGGGGCATTGTTGGCTGGGACACCGGGAAAGAGATTCCTTCTCTGCACGAGTAGTACTTCGGGATCTTTGCAACTCAGTTTAACATCTGAAGGACGACATCTCTAACAATTAAAGGCAAATTAACCTTTCGCTGTATTTTATCTGATCCCTAGCAAACAGCAAGTGGCATAAAAGGGAGAGAGTTGTACAAACTGTAATAGTTCAGCCACTGGAAATGTGGCAGACAGTGGGAGAAGAGCATAAGGACTTTCTGGACCAAAGAAGACCAAGGTCCATCTAGTTCGCCTTCCACCATCCCGGCAGTCGCATGACATGTCATGACCCGAACTGTTTACTGTGTTCCCTGAGAGATTGTTTTCTAGTAGAAATCTATCTCATTTGTACTTGAAAGAAGCTAGTTTAGTAATGACTGATAATAATCCTTGCATTTGATGAACAAAACGCTGAGGCATATTGAAGTGTGGGGACAAACGGGGTCTAAAACTGCTGACATTCATCATCCATTGGGAATCTTCACTTTTGATCTCATTGAAGCTGTTTGTTCAGTGCAATTGTGAATTCGACTACACTGCAGCGACTGATATCTTTTTATTACCGGCACGTCCCAATGTTCTACCTGGCACCTGTCCGACTGTTGGGGGAACAAGGAACCCAACCCTATTCTCCCCCTACTGTTTCTTCCCTGCATCATTATTTTTAATGATAAAAATAATAAACTTTGCATTTGCGGATGGCTTCTTTTGTGGGCAGGTGATGATAACGATGCAATAATTGTATTCCTCGCATTCGATATAGCCCGTTATCATGTCAAAACGTGTCGAAGCACTTCAGAGTTTTCTGTGAAGTATTTGTAGGTGAACATCGCCAGAATTCCTTCCATGCCTCGCACCTCCACACCACATGGAAATTCCAGAGATAGATTAATGGAATGAGCTCTGTCTCTCTCTCTCCCTGGAGAGATGCATCCTGCTTACCTAATTCCAGAGAGTATTAGGTGCAGGTTGGCAAGAGCCAAGGCTTGGGGGGGGGGGAGCCCAGAGTGTGCGTTGGGATAACCGCTGGAGTCTAACCAGCTAAAACCGCACAGCTTGCCGTTGATATCGCTGTCTGGTAAGCTTTCTTGCCCAGCCAGGACCACCTCTCCCCCCCCCCCCCGCCCGCCCCGTTAAGGCTTTGACTTATAGGGTTAACAGGAGCTGACTGGGAGGATTCCCCCCCACAAGGACAACATCTCCTAAATACACAGCACTCTTCCCCAGAGCTGACTGGAGCATCAGCCTAGACCAACGAGTAAAATATCCCGACATGGGGCTTGAACCCACAACCTGCTAATTCAAAATCGAGAGAGAGAGCAAGGATTATTATTATTATTATCATTATTGCGATCCATTATCCACAGTGACTGCTAACCGAGCCAGGCTGAAACCAACCTGAAACGGCAGCCGTGGATACCAGATTCCTCCCAAAGTCCCCAGTAACGCAGTGCCCGCTGCATTTTGCAGTGTGATTTGCGAGGGCTTGTTTTGAATTCAATCAATGGGACTTCACGGTTGTGTGGCATTTTGACAATGAACCACTTGTACTCATCAAAGAGATGCACTTTGCCGATGACTCAAACGAGATGTAACTGCGGGTTACAGGAATTAAGGCACAGATATCATCACCCGACGGGGAATGTTTTATGTTCTTAAGGGGCTAATGGGCTGAGGCTGATATTTGCTCGCCGAGTAATGGCTGGTGTTGAGGTGGTGTAACTGGACCTGCCCCGAATGCATTCTCAGCACCAAGCAGTCGTGAAGTCATATCGTATGAACCGAGACTGGAGACAAAACACTGCGGACGGGTAATGGATAGTAATTATAGCGCCTGATCAGGTCGTCGAGACGTCTCAAAGCGTTTCACAGAACGTACTGTAAAGTGAATTGACTGTACGTTTTGTGGGCGAAACACGGCGGCCAATTGCGCACAGCAGCGTCCCTGCAAGCAGCCGTGGATTGAGTGTCCAAATCACTAGCAGTATCGAGATCTAATCTGCGGTGTTTCTTTAACAATTTTCCTGGGTTGTCATCTGGTCCGCAGGATGGCTCTTCTGACAACACACCTCTCCTTAACGCTGCACTGTAACCTCAGCCTGGACCGTGAGCTCATGTCTCAACTCCGAGGTCTGGTCTGCCTATTCAGCAAAATTGTTAGAGCATTAATGCTTGTGAGATACAGAAAGACTTCCCCGAATCAGGTCTAACCATAGAATTGGGCCCATTCAATCTCACCTCTACCCCTTAAGTGGGTGCAATTTTGATCCCAGTTATTGCTCACAGTAGTTTACGGTATCTGTCCTGCAAGAGAACGTCTTGGAGCGCTTCACAGGGTGTTGATAGTTGCGAGGGAGGGTCTCATTAATGGGATTGCACAATACGGAATTTTTGAGTCTAGTCTCCTTTTTGGAAGGAAATCAGAAGGCAGCGTTTGTTTGAAAACAGTTATTAAATGTGACAAATGTTCCTTAAGATGCGTAATTGGAACTATTAATCATTGTTAGAGGCTTCAGGGATTGGCAACCTTACCTGTAAATGGATACCGGTGGTGACGGGGAAACATCAAGAGGGTATTTGTGTTGGAAGGCAAGCTTTGCTCACGCTGACTTGCATTGCTTTGGTAGCAGGTTGTTACAGATTCACGCTGAAAACTGGACTGAGTTTTTTCTTACTGTGGCATCGATAAGCTCATTCACAAAGACAAGGTTTGCCTGTAGCACTGCATCCGACACACTGAAGGATCTGGTGCAAAAGAGACTACGCTGTACTTTTGCTGACTGTTTTATTACAGACAGACAAGTTAGCGTCTTTCGGATGAGATGTTAAACTGAGGTCTCATCTGCCCCTTCATGTGGACGAAGACCTTTGAGGCATCTGAACGACGTAATAAGGCTCTGTATCAAATACAAGGATTCTTATTATTATTAATTATTATTATTATCCTTTTGCCAGCAATCCCCAGATAAAATTGGTCACTCACTTCATGACGGTTTGTGGGACATTCCTGTGCACAAACTGGCTGCCACAATTGGCCAAAAAACGCCCAGTCACTCCACTTTATAATAATGTGTCCTGTGAAGCGCTTTGAGACGTCCCAATGACATGAAAGGCGCTGCACCGAATGTAAGGTGTTTTGTTTTAATCTTGTCTGATTTTGCTGGGAGCTTACGACAAGTCAGCTCTTATGAATCCCGTACAAGTTACAACATGTCTTCCCGCTCGTATCAATACGAGACGAGTCTGTCAGCCTTCATGTACTCGAAAAGGTGCTATTTTTGACTTGTTGTTCGTTCAGTTATTTATCGCATTTCGGGTTAAAGATGCGGCCACTTTATTTGATTGTGAACATTCGTGGTAGTCCCGTGGAGCAGTGGTTAGCACGCTCGCCTCGCAAGCGAGAGGATCCGCGTTCGATTCCCGGGCGGGGGCAAAATTTTCGGCCAGTTTCCTTCCTCCACATGTCTCTGTTTACCTAAGAACAAATTGGCTGCCTCGCTCACCTACACAGTCACTACACTCCACAGTATATCCTGAGGAGCGCTTTGAGACGCCCTCCTGACGTGAAAGGCGCTATGTCAGACGCAAGGATTATTATTGTTATCAATAACGCTATGGTTTAAAGTGATGTGTGCCATTCCGGTGTTCTCACATCAAAAGCGATTGCGAATGCTGTTTTGGGGAAAATGTTTGGTGTCAATCCAAGTCCTGTTACTGTTTGTCTGAGGATTCTTAGATCGAAGGCATGCGTGTGGTTTACATCAGAGGAATGTGGCGTTCCAAAACTGTCTTAGATTACAGGCTGCGAATGTGCAAACACACCATTGACTTTGCTGTGCGTACGAAGAGGTGTGAACTTTGGGTTGATTGAGGACAACTTGCACTCCTTCTTCCTCGCGCCTACCCTCAGTGTGTTGTGTTGTGCAGATAAATTGTCCTTCAACCATGAACTTGCTCCTCGATATAGGTTTCAGCCGGTTAGATGCCAGCAGTTACCCCAACCGCCCACGCTCCGGGGTCCCCCACAAGCCTTGTCTCTGGCCAACCTGCGCCTCATACCTTCTGGAATTCGGTAAGCAGGATGCGTCTCTCCAGGAGGAGAGTAGACGCATTGTTGTCAAGCGTAAACGACTAGTTATTTGAAGACATTTGAGACGTTTTAAAGACGTTTGAGACATTGGAGACGTTTCAACATGATAGGAGCTGTATCAAGTGCCAGGATTATTGCAGAAAACGTTCTCAGGAACCAGGGGGAGGAAAAAGCATTTAAATTCGAGTTTGCAGTGGATTGTTAAGTGTAGGAATTTTAATTGGGTGTGCGTGGTGGAGACTGAGTTTTTAGACTTTTGTTTGAGACTTTTATGGTAATCCCCTAAAAGTAACTCCTTGGACTCACCCTAATCCCATTAGTGAATTACTTTAGTTTGTACCAGGTGCCTTCAGTGTGTTCCCGCTTGTGGAAGATTTACTTTGCTATTTGAAATACTAGAATCTTTGGGGCATTAAAAGCAAATTTGAGCAAAGTTAGCGAGGAGGGTGGGGTGAGTGGTGGTGGTGGGGGGGGGGGGACTGAGAGCCAGATTAGACCCAGAACTGGAGACCGATCTCAAGCAGATGCTTTGAGATCAAACGTGTTTTGCTAATCCTGTGAAGTCCCGTAGCGTGTGGGTTAGAGCGCTCGCCTCGCAAGCGAGAGGACCCGGGTTTGATTCCCGAACAGGGCGAAACCTTAGGCAAGTTTCCTTACTCCGCAGGCCTCTGCTTATCTAGCAGTAAGTAGGAACCCAGTTGTTAGTCGGTTTGCGGATCGCTTTCAGGGTGTAATAATCCCTTCAAAAAAATAAAATAATAATAATTTGGTCGCTTAATCCGTCACTGTTTGTGGGACACTGCTGTGCGCAATTGCCTGCTGCGTTTCACCCACAAAATACACAGTCAATCCACGTCACAGTAGGTCCTGTGAAACGCTTTGAGATGTCTCAACGACGTGATAAGGCTCTATATCAAATGCAAGGATTATATTATCTTGGACTTCACTTCTCTCTGTGTGGGAGAGTGTACGAGGAGGTTCAGACTGGTTGGGTTTACACTGCCTGGTTGTCTCACCATCACCTTGGGATCTGAGATTTCTCACTACCTTAGCCATTGAGAACCACTGCCCTCAAAACTCACACTCGCGCAGAATGTCTTAAAAATATATTCCGGTCAGCCGGGTGTCTGACACATGCGGAAACCCATCGCTGTGCTTACAAGCATCCAGACCAGACTGACTAGACTGCTCCATCAAATGCAAGGACCACTATGTATTTACCTGTGCTATTATTTTTGGGATAGTCAAGCAGCTGCAGTACATTATCGTTCCACATTGCTGCCCCTATCATCATCGCCCTGACACCAGCAGAGCTCTGTATAAATTGGCATAGGTGCAAGCGAGTGTTGTAAGCCGACTCTTAATTCCTACTGTTCTCTTTCTGGAAACATTAGGTCTCTGCCTCCTCTCGGAAGAAGAATCTCAGGTATGAGACAGAGCTCTTAACGTTCGTGATAAAACATGTTCACAGGTGCGTTAAACTCCCTCCTGTCTGAGCATTTCTTGTCGGGCTAATTTTTAAGGTGCAGATAGAAGTGAGAAACACCAGCATGGTGGAGCTCTCACACATGCTCCCACAGCAATTATAATAATAATAATCCTTGCATTGATATAGCACCTCATCACGTCTTTGAGACGTCTCAAAGGGCTTCCTTCACAGGATATACTGTAAAGTGGAGTGACTGTGTATTTTAATAATAATATAATAATAATCCTTGCATTTGATATAGCGCTTTTCACGTCTTCTAGACGTCCCAAAGCGCTTCACAGAATATACTGTAAAGTGAATTGACTGTATATTTGTGGGTGAATTTGGGCGAATTGCCTATTTTGTGGGCAAAATATCCCTATTCCATACCCCCAACACGACAAGGCGTTATATCGAATGCAGAATTATTATTATTATTTCACCAAATAACAGTGTTTTTGAAGCAGGATCAGTATCGTCCTGTCAGCCTGGCTCAGTCGGTAGGGTTCTCACCTCTTGAGTCAGAAGGTTGTGGGTTTGAACCCCACATCGAGACTTTGAGGCTCATAGACTAGGCTGATGCTCCAATACGGTGCTGGGGGAGTGTGGCATTGTGAGAGGCGAGACTTCAAATCGAAGTCCCTGTTCAGGTACATGTTAAAGATCCCGTGGCCCCTACTCGAAAAAAAGAAGGGAGTTTGTTTTCCTAGTGTCCTGGACGACAATTCTCAGGATAACATTGTGCATTCACGTCATGGCTGTTCATCGGACTTTGTGGTGCACAAAATACACGAATTAGGGTTTTACGGCAGTTACCTTTAAAGGGCTTTGAGACAGCTTCCTGACCTGAAAGAAGCTGCATCAAATACCATGATTATTATTATTATTATTCTAATGTAAATGGATTAATTGCTCTTTCAGAATGCTAGCCCGGATGTAACAAAGCAAACGGCCTCCGTGGTGCGCGTTGTGTGATTCTGTGGCTTTGAAAGAAAGAGGCTTTCACGTCTTGTCAGCTCTCAAATAGTTAACGTATTAATGTTTAAACGTCTATTAAAGAACATTTCATCCTGACCGCTTCAGATCAGATTACAGGCTTTAAACCAAGTCTGAAGGAATGCTTTCTTTTGGCGTTTGATGCAGACAGTTGATTAAAGAAATTTTTAACTTTCGAAAAAAAAATAAGTCTTTTAGGCTGAGGAATTACGTCAGACAACTTGAGCCAGACTCTTTGTTTTAAAGAGTAGGAAGTTAATTTCCTTATAAAGGAAGGCGTTGCAAAGCGTGATCACTTTCATGGAAAACAAACATAGTGCCGGGGTGGTGATGGGAGTCGGAGGCTGTGTGTGGGAATCATTAATCATTTTGCTGCATTAATCTTGTTGGAAATGCTGTAATTAAATTCAAACTGTACCTGGGTTATATTGGCTGCTTGGTGCCTCCTTTCGTTTGTCACATGATTTAACTACCGATCGGTAGACAGATTGGATTGTAAAGTAGGGGAGAGGGAAGAGAGAGCAGCGGAGCCAGACTGCTCTATAGCCTGAGCGTTAATACACAATAACAATAACAAATTATATTTGTATAAACCCTTTCACTTCAGGAGGACGTCCCAAGGCGCTGGACAATCAGGGATCCACACCCGAGCTGGTGGTTGGGATCAGGAGAGGTGGAGGACGGAAGGGATAGGGTAGGAGGGTGACCGAAGGCACGGTCGAAGAGGAGAGTCTTGAGTTGGGTCTTGAAGGAGTGTGCACACCTAGTGTAGCAAAGAGCATCTCAAAGTCCACTTTACTTTGCTATTGAGAGAGAGAGAAAAAGACTTTGAGATGTTTGAATGACCCTCCAGTGCAGCGCTGGGGGGTGTGCTGTTTGGTTGGAGGTGCCGTCCTTTGAATGAATGGTCAGGCGGATGTTAAAGATCCCATGGCACTCATCATTAAACAGGAGAGAATTTCTCCTGGTGTCCTGGCCAACAATCCTCCAAGGCAAAACTAGTCATTCACCTCATTGCTGTTCTGTTGGAACATTGCTGCGCGCAAATTGCCTGCGCAAGTTGTTCACCCACAAATCACACAGTCGCTACACTTTGCAGTGAATCCTGTAGAGGCGTCCTTCCGACTGAAATCAAATGTAAGGATTTATTTAAAATCCTGTTATAATTATAATCCTTGCATTTGATACAACGCCTTATCGCGTCTTCGAGGCGTCTCAAAGCGCTTCACAGAATACACTGTAAAGTTTATCGACTCGTGTATTTTGTGGGCGAAACACGGCGGCCGATTGCGCACAGCAGCGTCCCCGCAAACAGCCGCGGATTGAAGTGACCAATTTATTATTTTTGGGGGAAGAAATTATTACCCCCCAGAAAAGCGATCCGCCAATCGACTAACAACCGGGTTCCTACACCTTCCCTACTTACTGCCGGGGAAACAGAGGCGCGTGTGTGGAGTGAGGAACCTTGCCTAAGGTTTCACCGTCTCTCACTTGCGAGGTGAGTGCGCTAACCGCTGAGCTACAGGACTGCTGAGCTATAGGACAGGGAGAGTCCAGCTAAGATTACGAGCACTTCGTGCTATTAGAACACGGCATTTCAGGAATGAGGGAGGAGGAGGGAAAGAACAGAGCATTCCTGTTCCATTAAAGTAAACTTCCTGTTAATCCATCACAGGATGGCATTTGCTACTGAGGTGTCCTTGACCCAGACCGTGCTGTTTTACGCAGTGAGAATTGGACCGGGAAAAGGTCAAAGGAGAGGGTAGGGCGGTCATTGGGTGAGTTTGGCTCACTGAAGCCCTCTGTCCTGTTATTGTTGATCTGTCCCAAATTAGTACTGGCTTGGGAGCCCTTGGGCCAGACCTTCCAACCTTTCTCGTTGAGGAAGAGGGAGAAAGAGGAAGCCTATTGTGTAGGGTGGTCCTCGCTGGATAAGCCGTGATGAAGCTAGGTTAACATTGTGCGTTTACCAAATGGTCTGTGCTCAAAATGGTTGCCAGGTATCCAACTAATACACAGTCACTCCACTACCCATTAAAATACTATGAAGCGCTTTGAGATGTCTCAACAATGTGATAAGGCTTCACCGTATCAAACGCAAGGATTACTACTGTGTTTCTTTTCCAAAATCCTGCACCATCTGTGTATTGTGAGACATTGCTCTTAAAGCTAAGGCCACGAATATATTTTCAGACTTGGGATGCAATTTGAACAGTGACACAACCAAGCTACCCCAGACGTGATATGGGTGGGGGTGGGTACAGGTACCTATTAGGTTTGGAGGCGAGCTCCTAAAGTGTGTTAAACTAACTGATCCAGTGGCAGTAACGTTAAGAGGATCGGATTCTTTTCCAAGGCAGCTTTACTTATTAGAATAATAATTCTTGCATTTGATTTAGCGTCTTATCACGCCACGATAATAATAATAATAGTAATAATGATCCTTTCATTTGATATAGCACCTTCTGACATCTTTGAGCCGTCTCAAAGGGCTTCACAGAATGTACTGCAAAGTGAACTGACTGTGTCTTTTGTGGGAGAAACCAGAGGTTTTACTGTGAAGGGCCGTGACTGGAAAACACAACAGCCGATTTGCCCCAACCACTCACCCCACGACTCACGCTAAAAGTCGGCAGACACTTTAAGAGGATAATGATCCTCCCTGTGTGGAGAAACTCACAGTGAATTGAAGCCTTCTGATGAGAAGAATCTCTTTTCTCACTGAAGGAAAAAAAAACAACATTGCAATGAGTGCAGTTTACTCACCGCTAATATTTGCGGATGTAATTTCTGGGAATGTAGGAACGCTCCACCTGAGCAAATTAGTAACATCAACCGCAAAGCCGGACATTCACTTTGTCGGGTCTGAGATGCCGAGAGAGAGAGAGAGAGAGAAAGCGAGAGAAAGCGAGAGAAAGAGGGAGCTAGCGAGAGTGAGAGAGAGAGAGAGAGCTCCCTTCTTTTCCCCCCTCCCGTTTTCAGACAGCCAAGATAAATATGTTTTCACAGTAGATGAAGCTGTTTCCTATCCGAGCTCCAACAGGGAAATGATTACTGGAAATGTAATGGAGTGTAAATAAAAATATAATTCGCGGTTCACGGGAATCGGCTTCAGCTTTACTTGAAAAAGTTTCTGAGAGGTTTATGTGTTTCCCGCTGTGGGTGACACCCCGAAAAACAAAATCTCCACAATAGCTTTTAACCAAAATAAGAAGGTTTATTTTAACAGAGAATCTCTAAACTCTATACACAAGTCTTCTCACCGCCCCCCCCAGCTTTATACCGATGCTTGACTATCCCTTAGGCAAGTTTCCTTACCCACACGCCTCTGTTTACCTAACAGTAAGTAGGAACTCTTGTTATTCGATTGGCGGATCGCTTTCCGGGCGTAATAATCCCTCCAAAAATAACAACATCTTTGATCACTCGATCCACAACTGTTTGTGGGACACCACTGTGCTGCCACGTTTCGCCCACAAATTATACAGTCACTCCACTCCACGATACATTCTGTGAAGCGCTTTGAGACGTCTCAATGCCGTGATAAGGCGCTGCATCAAATGCGAGGCTTATTATTAATGATTATGAACAAGATTCCTCTTAAGATACATCTCTTTTTTAAAAGAAAAACACACATTTCGGTGAGGTTTAGGGTGAAGAAACACATACAGGTCAGGATTAGACATCCTCGCTGCAATAATAGTAGGCAATAGCAACTTGCTTTTGCTTATTGCTGTCGGGGAAAGATGTTTGTTTGAATGGAGCGCTGTTTGTTTTGTTTCCCTCACCCCTCCTCAAACGATACACAGGGAGAGACACAGTAGCACTAGTAACTCGTGGAGTCCTGTAGAGCATTATTTAGAGCGCTCGCCTCGCAAAGATAATAATAATAATAATAATAATAATCCTTGCATTTGATATAGCGCTTTTCACGTCAGGAGGACGTCCCAAAGCGCTTCACAGAACACACTGTAAAGTGAATTGACTGTATATTTGTGGGCGAACGCGGCAGCCAATTGCGCACAGCAATGTCCCACAAACAGTCGTAGATTGAAAATGACCAATTTAATTATTGTTTTGGTTTTTGGAGGGATTATTATTAGGCTCTGTGTGGAGTAAGGAAACTTGCCCAAGGTTTCGCCCTCTGCCTGGAATTGAACTCAGGTCTCTCACTTGCAAAGCGAGTGCTCTAACCACTGAGCTACAGGACTCCACATAGAGGACCTGGGTTTGATTCCCGGGCGGGATGAAACCTGAGGCAAGTTTCCTTACCGTACACACCTTTGTTTACGTAGCAGTAAGCAGGAATCCGGTTGTTTGGCGATTGGCGGATCGATTTTCCGGGGGCAATGATCCCTCCAAAAAAATAAATAAAAAAATAATAAAAATTTGGTCACTTTAACACACGACTGTCTGTGGGACGCTGCTGTGTGCAATTGGCTGCTGCGTTTTGCCCACAAAATATACAGTTACTTCACTCGACTGTACATTGTGTGAAGCTCTTTGAGATGACTGGAAGATATCAAATGCAAGGATTATTATTATTATTATAATAATAACACATTAAAGAAACATTAGCAGGAGGCGAGGGGAGAGCACATCAACACAAGGAGGACTTTTTCACAGCTGAGCTGCGATTAAAATCAATGCCTTCAATATGAGGGGAAAGTTGTTTTCATATGGTGTTGATTCTACTAAATAGAGGTTTTGTGGTGCAATAAGATTGCTGATGTGAACAGCATAAACCACACAAAAAGCCACCTTTATTGAAAGGGCTCAAAGGTGGAAGCACATAATCCGTAACATTTATACACAGCTCGGCTGTGTTTACATTGCAAAGCAAATATCCCGGCTCGGGTAAATGTAATCTTGACTGTGTCTGGGCTCTGGGTGAGGTGAGGTGCCCTTTCGCGGCGATTCTTCGGTTACAGGAAGGCAGAATCCTTCTCATCGAGCCGTGACATAATCTTGGAGATTAAACAACCCACGTGAAATGGAGTTGGTCTATTTTTTATTGCTGTTGCTGCGCTGCCGTGCGCGATTGGCTGCCGCGTTTGGCCCACACAATATGCAGTCGATTCGCTTTACCGTCTATCCTGTGAAGCGCTTTGAGACGTCTCGAAGACGTTATAAGGCGCTACATCAAACGCAAGGATTATTATTATTTATTTATTGTTGGAGTACCGTGCATTTGCAAGGGTATCACTGTGTGTGGGATGGAACCAAAAATAGGGGGAGAGGGAGGGAGGGAAAAAGAAATGACAATAAAAAGAATTAACAGCAAAACAGCTGGATATCACTGTGTGTTCACTCAGCCCAAATATGTTTTTTTTTCCCTTCCTTGAGTAGATTATTTTAAGAGGTTTGACTGCAGTAATTCGGCGACTTAATTCCCGCTTAAGTGGAACTAAATGTTGAACTAAGTGCCTCTTTTCCTGGCTAGCTGCTAAAAAACATGCGAGCGACACTGCTTGAACGAAACGTTCCCCTGAAAGGCTCCACTTTTTCTCAGTCTCCGGGACCGAACTGGAATGAGGAGCCCTATTAGCCTCCTGAAGAATACGGGCCTTATTCGCAAATAATTTACTGCGCCAGTTTCGCAGTTGTTTTCCCCGCTCCTGCTGTGATCCGAAGGATGGATTTGGTTCAGATACCTCCCTGTGCGCTGCTGCTCCAGACGCTTGGCCACTTAATGTCTGCCTGGCTCGGTGAGTGGTTCGCTGGGCTCCCAAGTCGGAAGATTGCCCCACGTCAAGACTTTGAACTCGTATGGTCGAGGCTGATGCTTCAGTGCGGCATTGGGGGGGGGGGCGCGTGTGTGTGGGACGCACGTTAAGGGGCATTTGTGGCTGAACAATAACCCTGGCATTTAATACAGCGCCTTATCACGTCATCTCGACGTCTCAATGCGCTTCACAGAATATAATGTAAAGTGGATTGACTGCGTATTTTGTGGGTGAATCGTGACAGCCAATTGCGCACAGCAGCGTCCCCACCAACAGTCGTGGGTTAAGTGACCAAATTATTATTATTATTATTTTTGAAGGGATTTTTACCCCCGGAAAGCGATCCACCAATCGACTAACAACCGGGTTCCTCCTTACCGCTGGATAAACCGAGGCGTGTGAACTAAGGAAAACTTGCCTAAGGTTTTGCCCATCCCAGGAATCAAACCGGGTCCTCTCGCTTGTGAGGCGAGCGCTCTAACCAGTACTCTTTGCTCAGCTGAGTTTAGGGGGTGTGGGGGAGAAGTGGGGTACAAACAGGTCAGAGGGGTAGGGAAGTACTGGGGCGTGAAGGGGGATTTGTATGTGTGGGTGAGGATCTTGAAATCATTTCCGAGCCCAGAAGCCAATGGAGACTGACTAGAATGTGTGGAGCTCACGTATCTCGGCCGGGGGTAGTGGTGGGGTGTGGGGGAAGGAGAGTGCGCGAGAGACATGAGACAAGATAAATAGTAGAGACCAAGAAATGCCTTTGACTTTGTTCGTTTTCTTGCCTTGCTGGAACATTTGTCTTGGCTTAAATAACAAGCGAAGCACTTTTAACATAGATATTATTCCAAGCTGTTTTCCTCTGTCGTCATTTCTTTTTAATACTATTTTAAACAGCTCCTTGGGTTCGAGCCACTCTGAACTCACAGGTCTGCGCTGACACCCCAGTGCAGTGCTGGTGGGGGTGGGGGGTACGTTGCATTCTCAGAGGTGCCGTCCTCCAGGTTGCAACGTTAAACTGAGCTCCCCGTCTACCTGTTCAGGTGGACGTTAAGGATCTCGCGACTCAAAAAGAGAAGGGAGTTTCTCTCTCCTCCCCCGGTGTCCTGGCTAACAAATCCCCCCCCCCCCCCCGGCCCTCCCCCCCACCAAATAAAACTGGTCGCTCACTCCGCGGCTGGTTGTGGGACGTTGCTCCGCGCAAACTGGCTGCCCCGTTCGCCTACAACTGCACAGTCACCACATTTTGCGATGAATCCTGCGGGAGCACTTTGAGACGTCCTCCAGATGTGAAAGGCCTTACGTCAGATATAAGGATTATCGTTGATATTATTTACGGTAAAGCGTAGTGACTGCGTATTTCGGAGGCTAAACGAACATGTCAATGAAGCGATGAACTAAAATAATTTTGCTTCGGTGTGATCTAGTGGGAACTCTTCAATATCTGTGTGTGGGGCACTCCGTGCCAACAATAATGTTCCCAAGTCCTGATAGACGCGCTCTGGGCTTGGGTGTTGGCTGTTTCATCTAATTCCAATCCAATCTCTCTGACAGTGAAATCATTGCCTTGGGTGAAACAGATCTGGATTACCCTACATAAATTGCCTGCGAATACACAGGCACTACACTTGACAGCAATTACCTGTGAGAGAGGCACTTAGAGACCTTTAGACATGGTTGGCGCTCTGACGAATGCAGACTAGTAATAGTTGTATTCGGAATTAATTGACGGATAATTATATTTGCTGTCCAATGGCACTGGAACCAGGACAGATGTGAACTGGCTGGGCCTGAATGCAGGAACTCCCCATTGATCAGTCGAGTGTGGAGCTAGGCATGAGTTCAGGACATTGCAGCTGGACGTATTATAAGATCAGAGAGAGAGAGATCTTGAGCAGCTGGCTGGACTACGTTAGGTGCTACGACTGGTTACTTGATGTTGCAACCCATCGAGACTCTCAGTATCACACGCTAAAGTAAAGAAATAACCCGCCAGAGGTCTACACGAGCCCGTCCTTTGGATGAGGCATTAAATCGAGGTCCTGCCTACCTGTTCAGGTGGATGTTAAAGATCCCACGATGCTATTCAAACAGAAAAGGGAGTTTCTCTCTCCCAGTGTCCTACCCAGCAATCCCCAAATTGGTCGGTCACTCCATGGCTGTTTGCGGGACACACGGCAAATTGGTTGCCAAGTTCGTCCGGAAAACGCGCAGGCAGCACGTCCTGAGAAGCGCTTTGAGGCGTCCGAATTACGTGATAAGGCGCTGTATCAAACGCACGGATTATTACTGTTCTGAGCTGCAAGCGCCAGGATTAACACGCTCCGTGTATCGGAAAACTGCATTAATCACGTTGTTGTGTTAGCCCCATTCCGTGGAGCACAGGAGGAAAATGTTGCTTCTTTCAACCTCTCCCTCTCTTCCTTCAGGTCCGGTTCCCTGAATTATGACCAGCCGATATGGAAGCCCAAGCCCAGACCACAACCAGTGAAAAGAAAGAGTCTAAATGCTCCAATATTGTCGGCGATGCCTTTCCGGAGGCCAACAAAAAGCCACCAGCCTCTGCCACGCCGCGAGGTAGGCCTTTTTGCAACAGGCACACGGGAAACCCGACTCCAGCCTGGCCCACACCCATTTGATCTCGATGTGTCTGTCATGTTCGTCTGTCAGTCAGGGAGACAGTTTGTCGGTGAGACACCTTGTCAGTGAATTAGTTTGTCAGTGAGATAGTTTGCTCATGATTTTGTTTAGTTTGTCGGTGAGTTGGTTTGTCAGTCAATTAGTGAGTCAGTCAGTCAGTCAGTCGGTTTGTCGGCGAGTGAGTTTGTTTGCGTGTTAGTTTACGAGTGAGTTAGTTTAGTTTGTCAGGGAGTTTGCTTGTCAGTAAGTTTGTCAGTGAGTTGATTAGTTTAGTTAGTTAAGTCCAATACCCAGTGATTTGTGTGCAGTCCAGGCACCTTACGGAACAACAAGTTAGCAGTTTCGATGCTAGGAGTTACTAGGATGTTTCTTGGACTGTGTCAGAGCCTCTCGAGTGGGTGTGGATGTGCCAGATAGTTATTGTTCCGCTCATTGAGAAACACATGCGACAAATTCCATTTACACGGCGCCTTTCACGTCGGGAGGACGTCCCAAGGCGCTGGACAGTCAGGGATTTGGACCTGAGCTGGGAGGGGATTTTGGGATCAGGAGGGATGGAGGGAAGGGAAGGTAGAGATTGGATAGGAGGGTGACCGAAGGCGTGGTTGAAGAGGACGGTTTTGTGACGATGCTTGAAGGAGAGGGAGGGAGCAAGTGACCTAGTGAACATGGCTGTGCCGAGTCGGGCTGTAACACAGATTTTGGTGGCGATTAATCCGGTTCCCGGACATTTGTGTTGACCTATGGAAAGCGTGTGTCATTGATGAGCATTGCTGTGAAGTCTCCGTATCTCTTCAATACATTTCTGCCAAACTCCAGGCAATCGATTGATTGCACACGTTTTTGGGCTTCGAATTGTCAGGTTGTCTTACAGAACTCTGGAGTTACGGTCAGAAGTAGATAGAGGAAGTATGGACAGACAGACAGACAGACTGAGGTCCCGACTAGCGTTGTCTTCAGGATAATTTGTTCAATAATAAATAGTTTCCCAACTGGCGAAAGGGCCACAGGGTCCAATTCCGATTCAACAGGCTGGTAACCTCTCTTAGCAAGTAATCAGTTTTGTCACATAAAGCTCCTTAACGTGGCTCGTGGAGCCCAGATAATAACTAACGTTAGCCTGATACTTTCCGGAATTAGGTAAGCAGGAAATCGTCCCTCCGGGGAGAGAGCGCGCATTCCATTCCAACAAATCTTATCGCCGGGATCTCCACGTGTAGGTGGGACGCGTGGAATCCTCCGCCTCGGTTTGGACGCGCTTAAGCGACGGCGATCGGTTTCCGCGTGTGTGTCAGACCAAATCAAAAGAAAATTCCTCCAAGTTGCGGTTATTTGGGGGAGGAAAAAGAAAGGTTCAAAATGACGGGTTCATGTATTTTCGATGCCGGCTTATTATTATTATTTTTTACACTTCAAAAGCGATAACAAGGTTATATATTATATATATATTATATATATATATATTATATATATATATATATTATATATATATAAAAAAAGTGTCTTAATCCTGCAAAAGCTCAGTCCAGTTTTCACAAGTTGTTGCAGGTGCTGATTGAAGGGCACACTTTGAAGTGGAAATTTGAATCCTTTGTGAATTTTTTTTTCTCCCCTCTCTCTTTTTTGTGAAGGTTTTTAATGAGGAGCTTCGCAGCCTAGCGAGCCGCGGCAGAGGTTACCGACTGATCATTAGGGAGTTTCGCCCACACGATACCCAGTCAGTTCACTTTGCAGTGTATTCCGTGAAGCGTTTTCGAGATGTCTCGAAGACGTGACGGACGAGGCGTTACATCGAACGCAGGATTATTATTATTATCTCTGGCCTTAGCTGCCCTTGGTTTTATTCCCTTAACCCTCTGTCCCCGTCTCTGTCCCCCACCTCCTAAAAAAGAAATCGGGCGGACGAAATAGATGACGATCTTTCTCGAGTGAAATTAGTTGCGTTTTCAGCCACTGCGTCTTGAGGGGGGGAAAGGATTTGAAGGCGATCCGTTTGGTGATATGGAGCCAGTGGATAGACTGACAACAACTGGTGTGATGGGGGGTACGGAGTCTAGTGCAGAGTTTTTCTCTCCGTCTCTTCGACGTTTTGCCCGAATCCGGAGGAAAAATCCATCCCAGAACTGCTCTCTAATAACAGCAATTAATCCTACGTCTCAAAGCGCTTCACGGAGTTTACCGTAAAGCGAATTGACTGTACATTTTGTGCACGAAACGCGGCAGCCAATTGCGCACAGCAGCGTCCCCACAAACAGCCGTGGATTGAGTGACCAAATTATTATTTTATGTATATATTTTATTTGAAGGAATTACCACCCCCTCAGAAAGCGATCCGCCATTGACTAACAAGCGGGTTCGCTCCTAACTGCTGGGTGGCGTGTGGGGTAAGGAAATTTGCCCCATCCCCGGGAATCGAACCCGGGTACCTCTCGCTTGCCAGCCGAGTACGCTCTAAACCGCTACGCTCCGGACTGGCTCCGAGGGACGGGATGCTTCTGGCGAAAGAGACGAACGGAGTCCTGTAGCTCAGTGGTTAGAGCACTCGCTTTGCAAGTGAGAGACCTGAGTTCAATTCCAGGCAGAGGGCGAAACCTTGGGCAAGTTTCCTTACTCCACACAGAGCCTAATAATAATCCCTCCAAAACCAAAAACAATAATAAATTGGTCATTTTCAATCTACGACTGTTTGTGGGACATTGCTGTGCGCAATTGGCTGCCGCGTTCGCCCACAAATATACAGTCAATTCACTTTACAGTATATTCTGTGAAGCACTTTGGGACGTCCTCCCGACGTGAAAAGCGCTATATCAAATGCAAGGATTATTATTATTATATTATTATTATAACATAGCAAAAGTAACCTGATTTGCATCAGAGCCACTGCACTGGCTGCTGAGCTCGGGAGCAGCAAATCCCCTGTCCAGGTCCGTGTGCTGTGCCTATCAGCGGCAGGTAACCTCCGAGTAAATAATGAGGCTACTTGATTATTCCTTGACGTGCCTGGTAGCTTGTTACCTCTGATAGCCACTCTCTGTAGCCTGTGACCACAGTGCCACTCTGTAAACGACACCACGGCTGCGAGATTTCTCTCCCATCGTCTCTGCCGTTATCTCAGTCGGGCAGTGCTGAACTTTGACAAGCCTCTGCTGTGCTGTGTTTTTTTTTACTTCGACCAAAAGATAAACTCCGGGGTGGGGGCGAGTGGGAGTAGGGTTGGGTGGGGAGAAAGAAGGGGCTGGTCCAATAGTGTGCGGTGGGGGGAGAGGGCACGCAGAGCTCTGTATGGTCCGAGGCGCTGTCTCGGATTGAGACATTAAACCTTGCCCCCTCCCTCTCCACTTTCAAATCCCTCCTAAAGACCTTCCTTTTTGACCTTGTTACGGTCACCTCCCACCCCCTCCCTCTCCCCCCCCCCCCCCCACCCGGCTCGGGGTCAGACTCCGCCACCGTTAGGAGCTCCGAGACGCAGGCTAACGCGAAGGGCGCTCTATAAGCCCAAGTTGTTGTCGTTGGTGTTGTTCCATCTGTGCCTGTGCAGGTTGATGTTACAATCCCACGGCCCTGCTCGGAAAAGGGAAGGAACTTCTCTTGCGGTGTCCTGGTTGACAATTCCCCCCCCACCATGTTTAATTAGTCATTCGCTCACGGATATTTGCGGAAAGTAGCTGTGCGCAAATTGAGTGCCGCGTTTGCCTATGAATACCCCACCCAGTCATGTCACTCTGCAGAAAAACCCTTCGAGACATCTTAACCATCTTAACCATCATGAAACTCTATGAAACGTGAGGGTTATTTAGACGTAAATAAAACGCATTACCGTATTTTAATCGCGTCATATCTCAAGTCACGCTTACACACCCCAAAATGAACTCCTAGCTCCCAAAAGCAAACACGAGCAGCCGATAATAATAATGATAATAATAAATAATAATATCATTAAGAATAGTAATAATAATAAGCTTTGCATTTGATACAGCGCCTTATCGCGTCTTCGAGACGTCTCAAAGCGCTTCACAGGATATACTGTAAAGTGCGTACCTTGTGGGCGAAACGCGACAGCCAATTGCACAGCGTCCCCACAAACAGCCGTGAATTGAGCGACAAATTATTAGGTACGGACAGAGCAGGACAATCCTGCGATTCTACGTGCCGAGGACTTGTAGTTTTGAGGACTAAATAATAATATAATAACAATCCTTGCACACGGAGGACGATTTGGTAGGAGAGCCTTATCACGTCATCGAGATGTCTCTCTCGAAGCGCGTCCAGAGGCGAGAGTGCCACCGACTGAGCCGGGCTGACACACATCTACAGCTGAGTTCGGTTTATTTTTTCCCCTGTTCCCATTTGCGTTTCGCCCCTCTATAAACGACGCCGGTCCCCTACAAATATCGAAGCTTTATTACCTTTATGTCACGGTGTCATTTACTATTAACATGCTACTGGGGCCGAATGAAAAGCTGGTGGAATAACAAGTCATTTCAGTCGCTTTACCACTGAGCTTAACAAACAGCTGCTATTATACCCCGGCTGGTTTACTTTCTTGACCGGCGTAATTTATTTGCGGCAATTTGCTCGCTATCAAAGGACGCGCATATTGTTCAGCTTTAATGCGTTATTTACACATAAAATAACCTATTTACAACCGTGCGATTGCCACGGGGAGAATGACTGGTCCTGGAGTCCCACCTATCTGTTCTATCGGAGTTTAACAATCTGTTTTGCTAATAGAACCATTTATCACACTGGGGTAATTTATTGCGTGTTAGCAGTGAGGGTCTCTCTCCCTTCTGATCTGAGGGAAATGGAACAGGTCCTAATGAACTCAGGCGCGCGGTTAACCCTTCGAGCGCCGGGCTCTTGTGCTCCTCGCTCCCTCTTTCTCTCTCTCCCTTCCTCTCGCCATCCCTCGCCATGTCCAAGTGAGGTTTTAAGCGCGTATTTAGCTTTTCCCTTCCTTTTACTGTCGTCCGTCCGTCGTGATTCCTGCCGGGAAGAGCCGTGTGCAAAGTCCCACTGGAGAATGGAGTACACGTGGTGTGGCGTGGCGGTTCGCACGCTCGCCTGCCTCGCAAGCGAGACGAACCCTTCGCAAGTTTCCTTACCCCGCGCGCCTCTGTTTACCGAGCAATAAGTAGGAGTCTTTTTGTCCTTCTGTTGCAAATTGTCTTGACGCTAGCTACCTCGCTCTTTCCCACGTTCTCTCTCGGCTCTCCCTCTCTTAGCCTTTCCTCTCTTCCGCGCCGAGTCAGTTACACTCCAGCCCGGCTCCGGCTGATCACGCTCCCTCTATCTTGCTGACAAATTGTAATAACAGGGGGAAGGGAGAAAGGAAAGGAAAAGAAACGTGGAGAGAGAGACCGGTAATTTGAGCTCGGCTGAGCTGTGCTGCTCGCTGAACTCACTTCCCATTCCAAAGGCAGACCCCAGACAGGATTGGCCTTCGGTAAATGCTGACCAGCCCCTCCGTTCCCGTTGGAAAACACTCCCCTTGCAATTGCGGTTGTTCTCCCGCCCTCTACCCCTCTTGGCTCCAACCGCCAGCTCGGGAGCCAATCCTACACCGCCCAGCAAACTTGGGACGTCCTCTCCGTGTGAAAGGCGCTGTTTAAATACAATTGGAGTCCCGTAACCGTAGTGGTTAGAGCACTCGCCTCGCAAGGCGAGAGGACCCAGGTTCAATTCCCGGTCTAACTGAATATTTTACTGACGGAATAGCAGACAGTGCTGTGGAATCAAGGGGCGAGAATTCCTCTGCTTCCCCCTCTCCCTTAAAAAAAAATAATGTGGTCGCTCAATCCGAATCCTTGAACCCAGTCCGAGTTAGGAAGCCGATTTTTCCACAGGCCAGAAAATAAAAGACGTTCTTTCGAACGAAGACAAACACAAACTTTGGAGAATTTTTGGGAACTTTCTCTTTAAAAGACTGCGCTGAAAATACGAGAGGCTACAGCGAAGACTGGGCGGAATTGCGGGACGAACGGCTCCGTTTCGTGCGGAGGCGAAATACCTCCAACTCTCAGCACAGATATTTACCAAGCGACAACACGGAGTGTCGTTTTTCTGGGCTAATAATCTCTTCCGCGCCCTCCTACCCCCCCAAAAAAGATTTTGTCACTCAATCCACCACTGTTTGTGGGGTCACTGCTGCGCGCAATTGCCTGCCGCGTTTCGTCCACAAAATATACGGTCGATTCACTTTACGGTATACTCTTGTGAAGGCGCTTTGAGACGTCTCAACGACCTGAGAGGGCGCTGCATCAAATGCAAGGATTATTATTGTTATAATTATTATTACTGTTGTATCCCCGCTGCACTAACTTTCCACCTGTTAGCCTGGACTCCGGGAACAGTCCTGCGAATACCGTAACCCTGTCAAGAACGAGTCGGACTTTTCAAACGTTTCAGGAATTTTAGGGACAAAATCTGAAACGAAATGTCTTTGGGCTTTGATTTTGTTTTAATCCAAAAAAAAAGGGACTTTTTTCTTAATTACCCCGTTGTCACGCTCCCGTACTGCGAAGCGCTCCGGGGCGCTACCCTGCTTGAGGGGTGCAGTGTACGTGTAAGTCGTTGTTGCTGCTTAAACCTCTCCGACCTACCATCCCCCTACCTACCTGCCCGTACCCTCCGTTCCTCTGGCTCCGGTCTGCTCCACATCCCCCGCCCCAACCGCCCGACCATCGGTGGCCTTCAGCCTCTCAGCCCCGAGGCTCTGGAACTCCATCCCCAGTGCCTTCGCCGCCTCCTCCCTTTCCTCCTTCAAGGCCGGTCTCAAGACCTTTCTCTTTGACCTTCAGCCTTCAGCTCCGCTCTCGACTCTCTACCCCCTCCTCGCTCCCTCCCTTCCCTCCCCTCACCCTGACCATTCCTCCCCAATGCTCGGGTCCCGACCCAACTGTACAGCGCCTTGGGACGTCCTCCCGACGTGAAAGGCGCTCTATAAATGGAATCTTGTTGTTGTTGTTGTAAACAATGCTACGTTCAAGGATTTTCCTGAATTGTCGGAGGGGTGAGGGGTGGTGGTGGGGGGTGGAGTTAATTGTACTCTGGTTCCTTGGAAGCCAATCCTTCTTCCATTGAAGCTTAATAACAGGAAATTCCATTGTAAAGCGAGCGAGGGAAATGGATCACTCACAGGCCGTTAACCCTTCTGTTGTCGTTTGGTAAATATTTGGACTGGGAGGTGTGTGCGGATCTGGTTCCCAATCCCTGGCCACAGCTGAGAAAAATCGCCAGGAAGTAATCTGCCCCCAATTTATTTTGCAATTCCCTCCCCCCCACTCTTCCCCCCCCCACCCCCGGGTAAAATTGGATAGTCACTTCGCGGCGGTTTGTGCAAAGTTGCCACCCGCAAACTGTCTGCCGCATTCACCTGCCAATACACAGTCACTACACTTTACAGTAAAATCCCTGTGAGGTCTTTGAGACGTGACGTGAAAGAGGTGTAGTGTAGTAAGCGCAAGAATTATTTAATCACTCGAGAACAACGCTGATTATCGACAGGGTTTTTTTGCCATTTAATGCCCAAAACGTCTTCCCTGCCAAAGTTTTTGGAAGGATATGTTCCTGTCATCGATATGTTCCTGAATCCTTCTCCCCCACCCCCAACCCCCAACCTCCAACCCCTCCACTCCACTTCCTGGAAGGTTAAGGCTCTTTTTCGGATGACGAATAATTTGTGACGTGGTGATGTACGTTTTTCAGTCGTGAGAGGTGGGTTCTGATCCCAGGGTCAAGGCAGGTGGCAGAGAAAAATGTACCTTACAAAAAATGTTCTGTGTGCAATAGAGGGGATGTCTAACGAGGGGCGAAGGGGGCGGTGAGGAGAGAATGGGGACTCGTATTCGCAAGCATCATTAAAAGTAAAGTACTACAGTTCAGGTCAATGTGCTACCATTCAGTTCAGTCTGGAGGAGTCGATAAGCTCTGTTTAGCTTTAAGGTGTCAGCGCTCTCGCCTCTTGAGTCAGAAGGTTATGGGTTCGAAACCCACGTCGGGACCTTGAACTCTAAGCTGACACTTCGACGCAGTGCTTGGGGATGTATTGCATTATCGGAGACGCCAGGGAATTTTGAAGGGATTATTACCCACCCCCGGAAAAAGCATCCGACAATTTAGACGAGGAGATGTGTCGTGATCGTGTTCCCAATCCCTGGCCACAGCTGAGAATTGCCAGGAAGTAATCTGCCACCAATTTAGCTTGCGATTCCCTATCCCCAACTCTCCCCCACACCCCCATCCCCCCCGCCCGTAAAGCTAGCGACCGGGTTCCTACCTACCACTTGCCTAAACTTGCCTAACGTTTCGCCCTGCCTGGGAGTCGAACCCGGGTCCTCTCGCTTGCGAGGCAAGCGCTTGTACCACTCACTACGCTGCCGGACTCCTCAAAGCGGACCAGTTTAACATTGAAGGGAGGTAATGACACACGTTCCGTTCACAGTTAAGAGGTTCCTTCAACCCCTCGTAGGATCACGCCTCGAGTCCACAGTGCTGTAAAAATGCATTGATGTCACACTGCGTGTGTATTGGAGAAATTGTTTGGTGGTTATTAATGTGGGATAACAACAGTTTACTTGCATTATGTGGCACATTCACTTAGGATGGTGCTGACTGGCTTATACAACAAGTGGAGGGGCAAGTGGGTGGGAGGGTTGGGGTGTGGGTGTATTAACGCCAGATAGAGATGGGGGGGGAGACAGAGGGTTGGAGGGATGGTGTTCCGAGGTCAGGGGCAGAGCAAACAAAGACTTGGGGTAAGTTGTAGGTGAAAACGCACGGCAAGGGAACAGAGGCACAGGGGAAGAGGACATCTCTGAGGTAGATTGGTGCTGGGCTGTGAAGGAATTTGTAGGTGAGCTCGAGGAACTCGAAGCTGATCTGCTGGTGGACAGGGAACCATTAGAACCTGGTAAGGGCTGGGGTGATGGGTGTGCAAAGTTTGGTGCGGGCGAGGATAATAAATATTATAATAATAATAATAATAATAATCCTTGAGTTTGATACAGCGCCTTATCACGTCTTCGAGACGTCTCAAGGCGCTTCACAGAATATACTGTGAAGTGAATTGACCGTCTATTTTGTGGGCGAAACTCGCCAGACAATTGCGCACAGCAGCGTCCCCACAAACAGCCGTGGATTGAAGTGACCAATTTATTATTTTTTGTTTAATTTCTTTTTTTTCGCGGAGCGACTGAGGGGGTTTGGATTAAATGGTGAGACTTGGGAGACCAACAAGGAGCTCCTTGGAGACTTTGGCAATGACATGGTGCAAGCGAGGGTTTAAACAAAGGGCTGAAAGAAGATTTCGGAGGGAATTTGGTGTTCGACTGGACCGGGAACAGAGACGGAGAATGTGGTGGAGGGCGAAGAAAAACAGGGACACCGATCAATTGACTAATAAATTAATGAATTGATTTTTCGGGGGCAGGAATTAATTAATAAATGAATGACATTAATTAACGCACTTCAGAGGTGCGTTAATCCTCCGAGCCATTGTCAAACAGCCTGGTGTCTTTCCCCACTCCCACCCATCCCCAACACCCCCCCAGTAAGGCAGCCCACTCACCATGTAGCCCTTTGCATTTGAGCCAATAGTTCATCTGATCTGTTCAGCTCACGAGGTGGACTTGAGTGGAGTGACTCACCCAGAAAGAGGGGGAGGAACCTTGCGTGGCGATGGCAGGAAGATTTATTGTGGAGAGACAGGGTTTCGGAGCTGGGATTTCACGAGCCGGCTGTACAGGTGTATAGGATTGAAGCCTCGTGCCGTTTTCAGGTCAGGGGCTTGTTTGAGAAGACGCAACTGACCCATTTACAATCAGCCCCAATCCCTCTCGCAGCGCGACAGGTGCTTTGGCTGCAGAGAGAGCGCTGGAGAGCTGTTCTAACAGCTCAGCTTAAAAAGGCAAAATAATTATGATAGTAATCCTTGCATTTGATATACGCCTTATCACTTTGGCGAGACGTCTCAAAGCGCTTGACAGGATATACTGTAAAGTGGATCGACAGGGTGGGGGGTGGGCAGGGGGCGGGGGTGGTTACCAGTGCCTGGCGAGCGGAGTGGAGGGCTGGCAGGTTTGGAAGTGAACCGAACGGGTCTTCTAAATCAGGGAGGGAATCGTTGGCCGGGGAATGGAATTAATAATGGAAGCAAAAGCGGTTATTAATTAAACCTCATGGAAGCACGTGACGGCAATCACGCAGGTCGTTATCTACGGGATCTCCTCGCGAGGAAGCTCCGTTGACTTGGCCCTGTGCTCCTTTTCCTGCCATTAGTAACGCCATGTGTTATCTCTGGTCACATCTATTCGAACGCAGGCCCGAGATCATTCCCATCTCTTCAGAAACGCAAAGCAACTGGGGGAGAAAAAATAGTCTCGCGACCAAACTTTAATAGTGGTTGGGAGGTAATGAGTTCATACTGGATGCATTTATGTGGCATTTTATGTAGAATCCAGTTGAAAAAGGGTTTTCATGCCTCCACTCTTTATCTCAGTTTCAGCTAATAGAGTTCTGAAGAAAATGAAAGCATTAAAATGATATAAATCAGCATTTACTAGGAAATTGGAATAGTATGTGGACCCAGAGTGATCTGCTTTCATCCAAGGATGTATTGCTATGCTTTACAGAGTGATTAAGGCGGATAATAATAATAATAATAATAATAATAATAATAATCCTTGCATTTGATACAGTCCCTCATCACGTCTTCGAGACGTCTCAAAGGGCTTCACAGAATATGCTGTAAAGTGAATTGACTGTATATTTTGTGGGCGAAACACGGCGGCCAATTGCGCACAGCAGCGTCCCCACAAACAGTCGTGGGTTGAGTGACCCCTTTTTTTTGAGGGTTTATTATCCCCGGAAAAGTGATCGGCCGATTGACTAACAATCGGGTTCCTACTGACTGTGGGTAAACAGAGGCGCGTTGAGGAAGGAAACTTGCCCTGACCCGGGAATCGTACTCAGATCTCTCACTTGCGAGGCGAACACTCTAACCGCTGAGCTGCCGGACGCTGATCATTTCGCCTTTGATTATTCTCGTCTGTCGGGCTCACTGTAACTGTGAGCGGTTTCAAAGCTCAGGTAAAGCTCGACTTTGAAAGAGAGAAAAAAAAACTAGGATTAGAGTTTTATTGTCAGGGTTGTCACTGCCAAACGTCTGGTGCTGGTGAAAGCAAAGAATGAGTCAAGGACGTCTGGTTCGATTCTTTGCAGTCAAAAGAGGAGAAATCTTAATCCACTGACTCCTTGTACCATTGAATGTACGTCAGCCTGGCACAGCCTTGCCTCTGAGTCAGAGTCAGAAGGTTGTAGGTTCAAATCCCACGTCGGGGCTTGGAATCACATAGTCTAAGCTGACGCTCCAATACAGCGCTGGGGGGGGGTGTGTGTGTGTGTGTGTGATGTATAGTTGGAGGTGCCGTCCTCCGGATGAGACGTTAAGCCGAGGTCCCGTCTCTGCCTGTTCAGGGGGACGGTTACCATCGTTAACTATTCGAAAAGAGAAGGCAGCTTTTTCGGGGGTTCCTGGCAAAGTTGGTCACTCACTCCACGGCTGTTTGTGGGACATTGCTGTGCACAAACTAGTTGCCACAAAAGGTGGTGGAGGCCTGGCACTGGGAATCATTTAAAAAGAAGCTAGATGCTCTGATGGGTGTTCTGGAGGGATGAAGTCAAATAGGCCGAAGGGTCTTCTGCGTCTGAAAAATCTTGTGGCTCCTATAGTTTGGATTTATCATCCTCACATAAACTGTTTGGATTTATCATCCTCACATAAACTTAACACGTTGCGAGTTCTGAACATAAGAACATAAGAATTTGCTGGACAAAAGAAGACCGAGGTCCGTCCAGTTCGCCTTCCACCATCCTGGCTTGACATGTCGTGTCACAAACTATACGCTGTCTCCCCCCAGATATTATTTCCCAACAGAAACCTATCTCATTTGTTCTTGAAGCAATCAACACTTTCTAATTGAAGAGGGGATTGTGCGTTTCAACTCCTTTAACGAGACAGAAAGGTACACAAGGTACTCATGGGCTGTTTCGTATTACGTTGGAGTGAACGATCGTTGCTCTCCTTATAAGAGCTTTCTGATCATTGAGATTTCCTTTTTTTTGCGGGTGCGAAGTAATGATTTTCATTGTGTTTGGCCCACCTCGAGGGACCGGGCTTCGAACTATTTAATTTCGGTTATCTTTTATTAAATTTAAACTTATGCTTTTCAAAAAAAAGCTTTGTTTTTTTTTGCTGTACCAAAATGAAATGTTTTCTGCCTGATGTCCTCTCACTCGTCTACAAATCCCTTCGCGCCCCGGCACCTCCCTACCTTTCTGACCCGCTGTCTCCCCGCCTCGCTATCCGCTGGCTCGGCTGGCTCTGTCCTCCTGCTTGTCCCTCGTCCCCTCCGCTCCACCGTGGGCGGTCGCGCTTTCAGCCACTGGCTCCCCGAAGCTTTGGGACTCTTTCCCCCAAACCCTCTACCTTGCTCTCTCCTTCCCCTCCTTTAGTTCACGACTGTACACCTTCCTCTTCGACCATGCGTACGGTCACCTCCCCCCCCCCACCACCCGGCTGGGCATCAGGCTCCAGCACCGTTGAGCGTTCCCGAGACGCTACCGTGGGTGAAGGGCGCTATATAAATACAAGCTGTTTTGTATCTTTCAGCTGGTTGTAAAAAAAACTGCAGACATTAAATTCCTCTACGTGTGTGTGTGTGTGTGTGTGTGTGTGTGTTTCTCGACTGATCGTTCGTTTATACTTAAAAATAAGGTGGGGAGGGGAGAAAGGAACGGGACATGTTTAATCTTGTTTCCTTTGTAGTGAGCAAGATTTTCACATGAATTAACGCTTCAATTTTCTACGATCTTCAAATCGTCCTAAGCCACCGCTGAGCTTGGAATTTCCCTGTCCACCTCCCCTCTCCTTTAATTGTCCCCTCTTTTTATATACCGGTTGTCTAATTGACTGGGAAAACCAACTCAAATGAGTGTGATCAGATCAGTTACAGTCAGAGAGGATTTCTCTCTCTCTCTCTCTCACTCTCTCTCCTTAAGGGATTGTGATTTGCTTCCAGTATGAGTTGTGTGTGTGGGCTGAAAGTGCTTCCAAAGGATTGGAGTGAATAACACGTTTAAACCTCTCTCTCCTTGAAGAGATGTGAAGCCTTTCGATTCCATTCCAAAAACAATTGGCAGCATTTCGCTTCTCCCCCGAAATACCGTAGCTATCTGTCGCTCGGGCCTCAGTCCAATTTCTTCAGCTGGGCTGGAAGCCATCATGTTTCCTCCCCCCAACCACCAACCTCCGCTCTCGTTCCCCTCCCAGCTCCACGATTTACGATCCAACAGAATAGAAGTCGTAGAAGTGCCGAAGTTCTTTCAACAGCAGCCACGCAGAGATTCCAGCAGTTATCCCCGCCTTACCCCCAAAGCACACTCTGGGGTCCCCCAAGCCTTGGCTCTCGACACCCTGTACCTAATTACTCTCTGGAATTAGGTAAGCAAGGTGCGTCCCTTCAGGCAAGAGAGTGAGAGAGAGAGAGAGAGAGAGAGGGAGTGTTCGTTTCATTCCAGACGCAAGGAAATTTCCAAGAGTAGATGGGACACCAACGTGGAGCTCTCAGTCTGGTTTGCATACACGTAAACATGGCGATGTGTCAGACAGACACCCTCCCGGCTGATCCAAACAACAAAGCTGTTTTGAAGTGACTTTCAAAGTCCTGATAATAATAATAATAATAAAAAACATCCTTGAAGTTGACATAGCGCCTTATCACGTCCTCGAGACGTCTTCACAGAATAAAGCGAACTGACTGGACGTGTTGTGGGCGAAACCACGACAGCCAGCTACGCACGGTAGTGTCCCACGAACAGTCGTGGATTGAGCGACCCATTTTATTTTGAGAGGTTATTACCCCCGGAAAGCCATCGGCCAATCGACTTAACAACCGGGTTCCTACTTACTGCTATGGGTGAACCCTAACCTTAATTGTCGCTGTTACCATCGAGGTGCGACGGACAGACACCTTGTGAGCAGTTACCTCTGGCTCTGCAAGCGGTTAAACTCCTCCCGTCAAGCCCCTTTAAGCTGACCTCTTGTTGAATGTGATTGAAGTAAATGTCACTCAACACGCGCGTAACTTTAACTGGTAACGTTTGATCGGTGACCCTTGAGGCAATGACAGAGTCACCCGTGCATTGTGGAAAGCCGCAGGTGCCAACATCGCGAGCTGCTTGCTGCGAGCGCTTTAGTACATTATCCTATCGTCACGTTCGGAAAACGTGTTCATGAAAGCCGCGTAACTCAGGCCCAACCTCAGTGGCCTCGTCAGAGGTACCGCGCTTGGGAATGAGACGTTTAAACCAAGATGTCGCCTCCCTGTTCAGGTGGACGTTAAAGATCCCGTGACACTGTTTTTGACAAGAGAAGGGAGTTTCTCTCTCTCTGTGTCTTGGCCGACAATTGCCTCGGGTAAAATTGCGACCACGTGGCAACACTGGGAATAAGAAAATTGGTCACTCACTTGATAGCTCTTTGTAGGACTCTGTTGTGCACTAATTGGCTCCTGCGTTTGGCTAGAAATACACAGTCGCTAGGCTTCACAGTAAAATCCTGCGAAGTGCTTTGAGATATCTCACTTGAAAAGCGCGTGTGGTTGCAGGCGCTAGAAAAATACAACGTTTTAAAGGTCGGGAAAACTGGTGTCCCCACTTCAGACGCAACAGGCAACAGACGTGGACAATCGTAATTGACCTTCTTACTCAAATAGTTGCTTTGAACTGAGATGATAATGGGCATGTGCTTTCCGTATTCAGATTAGCAGGTCCTGATTCGGGTCATCTGTCTGAGTTCTGTACTGTTTTCTGACTCCGGGAAAGAAGCCAATAGAAAAGGAAGTTCTCTCTCTCTCTCTCTCTCTCTCTCCCCCTTTCCACTGAGAAACTGGCAAGCAGGTCCCCTGTCAACCCACATTATCTCTCGTGGGATAACTTTGAAACCGTCTCGTCAGCTGCTGCCCAGTTTCACTGCTGGAATAAATATAATAATGACGAGAAGCCTTGAGTTTGTTTCAGCGCCCCATCGCCCCGTTGAACCGTCTCGAAGCCCGTCACAGAATGTAGTGCCGAGTGGATTGACCGTATATTTTTTGTGGGCGAAACGAGGATTGCCGATTGCGCGCAGGTGCGTCCCACGAACGGTCGTGGATTGAGCCACCGCATTCTTTTGGGGGGAGGGATTATTACCCCCGTGAAGCGATCGGCCGATCGACGGACAACCAGGTGAACCCACGGGCTTCTGACTCAAGAGGCCAGCGACTGAGCCAGACTGACACGTAAAATCAGTGAGTGAGCCAATGCCCTGGGCTCGAATTACTTCAGGAGTAATTGCGTATCCTCATGACTTGTCTGGCCCTAAAAGCAGACACCCGGAAGGCATTTTAAGAACCGATCCTTCCTGTTAAGACTGATAGCTGGCTGGCAGAGATTTTTTTTAAAATTAAAATAGATAATGTGGATCCTTGGCTCAGCATAACTGATAATTAACCGCTTTTTTTTGGTGCTGAGGTGTTATTTTTAAGCAGAGCGAGTCCCGATTCCTCCACCCATCTCAGCAGAAAATGAGCATCAGGAGGAGAGGATTTGACACAGCGCCTCATCAAGTGGTTGAGACGTCCTCAAAGCGCTTCACAGAATGTGTTGGAAGGTGGATTCACACTATTTTGTGGGCGAAACGCGGCTGTCAATTGCGCACGGTAGTGTCCCCCAAACAGTGGTGAAATGAATGACCACATTTTTTGGGAGGTGAAGGGTTGGGGGGATGATTACCCCCATTAAGCGATCCGCCAATTGACTAACAACCGGGTTCCTACTTATTGCTGAGTAAACAAAGGAGTGTCAGCAAGGAAACTTGCCCAACGTTTCGCCCTGCACGGGAATTGAACCCTGGTCCTCTTATTTGCTCTAAACACTACCCTATGGCCCGACTGGTGTTTATAATCCACATGACCTCCTATTCCCCTCTCCTGTAACCCTTGAATCACTCCTCCCTCATGGATTGCTTCCTCTTGAAGTGCCTCTTGAATAGATCAATGCCTTTTTTGTCACATTCTCACCACCTTCTGAGTGAAGGAGTTCCTGCTAAACTTCCTATTGCAAGTTTGTTTTGTTAGGTTGACACTCGGTGAAATTCCTGACTTCTTTTCCCGTTTCCCCCTTCCATCCATGGGAACGTAGGAACAGGAGTAGGACATTCAGCCCCTCGAGCCAGTTGCGCCGTTCTATTAGATCATGGCCGATCTGTACCTCAACTCCAATTACCCGCCTTTACCCCGTATCCCTTGAAATAACACCTCAATCTTGAAAATGTGAACGGGATAATAATAATAATAATATAATAATAATCCTTGCATTTGATATCACGTCGGGATCCAGCCATAATCCACTGCCTTTTTGGGGAAGGGAGCGTTCCAGATTCCCGCTAGCCTCTGTGCGAAAAAATAGTTCCTGATTTCACTCCTAAATGGCCTGGCTTTAATGTTAAGCTGATGACCCCCTTGTTCTGGATTCCCCCCCCCACCCACCAGAGGAAATAGTTCCTCAATCGCTGAATGGAACTTGGTGGTGTGGTGATTCAAATCATCTTAACTCATCACAGACTGGGAATCGAACCAGCAGCCCTCCTGATCTGCAAAGCTTGGAGTAACCATAAGCCAACGGGGGAGCCTTAAAATTAGTTATTTTTAACAGCGACATAGCAAATGTTTATAGAACATTTTGACTTGTTTGTTCAGGATGAGTTCACTGCCAGTATCACTTCGTGAATGAAATAGGAACGTACTATGTACGGAGTTGTCTCGAACAGCGATGTTCCTTCTGATCGAGCTGGGCCTGAGGTTATACTTGGCTATTCATTGCATTAAAAGGGAGAGAGAGAGAGAGAGAGAGAAAGGGATGTTATCGGGTTTGGGCTAAATGGTTCTTCATTGTGCCGTCTTCGTTAATTCCTTCACACTGCCTCTTTGTTTCAGGATATTTCAGCCACAATTAACCCCGGGTTTCAGTTGTCAAAGACAATGAAAAGCCAATTTCGACTGTTAAATCCCCGCAAACCAGAAGGGATACTTCTGTTTCTGGTAATTGGACAGTTTTGGGAGATAATTTGTGCTTAGTGCTAAACTTGTAGAGGCGAGGACACATCTCTAGGACATCCCTGAGGGGAGGATCTAATGCTTTGTTTGGTGGCCAGTGACCCGTGATTAATAATAATAATCATCATCCTTGCATTTGATATAGTGTCTTATCATGTCATTAGAGTCTCACAGCGCTTCACAGAATATACTGTAAAGTTTCCTTACTCCACAGAAGGAGGTATTGAGTATAAGACTGCAGGTTAATATCTCGGATCAGTGACAGGTCATCAGTGAATAAAGGGGAAACTGGTGCCTTTGAGAACGAGTAAGGGAAAAAAAATACCTTGCTGAACCTTCACTGGGGTCAAATTGCCCATTTAGTTATTGCTGAGCAATAATAAAAAGTTTCCATTTCCTTGTGGTGGAAACACTCTGTGCTTCTCTGTCTGCTGATCTTCCTCGGTTGAGTCGGTGACATCTTGGCTCCTTAGCAAGAGGTGAGGCTACTTCGAAGATGTGTCTGGCTTGAGAGAGTAAGACAGTCTCAATGCGCCCACTAAATGCCTTTGTGACGCCAAGTGAGGTTTGCCCGAGGGCAGCGCTTGATTAAACAAGAGACAATTCATTACGTAGCACGATTGCAGCGTTTTTTGCGGTTATAATTCTCTTGAGCGGTTCATCAACACCCTCTTGTAGCAATGGGTGATGTGTTGTCTGTTACTTAGTAAGCCTAATAGAAAATCTCTTAATTTGAGGTAACGCCTTATTATGTCAAGCTGACTCGCGGGATTCGCTGGGAAGCGTGGTGACTTACGTGATTTGTGGGGGGCAAACACCGCAGCCAGTTCGAGTACAGCAATGTCCCACGATAAACAGCCTTGACGTAATTGACCGATTTTTTAAATATATATCTGGAGCTGGATTTGTTGGCCACTGGGAGAGAAACTCCCTTTTCTTTTCCAATAGCGCCTCGGGATCTTGAACGACCGTCTCAACAGGCCCAGACCAGACCTTGGTTTAGGGTCACAATTAACGGACGGGGTCTCTGACAATGGAACGCTTCCCCCCGCTGTAGCCAGGCTGACACCTCTAATTCGTTAGAGGGCAGTTTCCAAATCAAGTGTTAACTTCGGAAAAAAAATAATAATAATCCTTGCATTTGATCCAGCGCCCTATCACGCCTTCGAGACGTCTCAAAGCGCTGTGTAGAATACACTGTGATCCGAAGAGAAATAAAACAACGCCGTGTCTTTTACCGAGGAGCTCACATAGATATATATTTCCCATCAGCTATCTTTTTACAACAAGGAGGCCAGGGTTTAATCTGAACCAGACTCCGTTAGCTTTTGGGTGGGCGGGGGGGGTGGGGGGGGGGGGGGTGGGGTGGGGGAAGGACTTTTTATATTTTGAACATATTGAAATACGCCATTGTGTTTGGTGGAAACCGGAAAGTATTTGGCGATGCACGAAACCTCCGTTCGACGCGATCGAATCATCCTGGCGGTGCGTGGCGTATAACATCACGTGTATTTTACGCCGGGATTTACAGAAGGAGACGAGAGCGAGCTTGAGCTCGTTTGTTTAGCCACCAAGCCGGTGGCTGTTGTGGTAAATATGTCAACATTAATCTTCCCTGTTGGTCGACTTCCTAGGGAGTGATTCTTTGCTGGTCATTAAATCTATCGACCTGGGCGCCGTGGGGGATATAATGGAATATTTTCCCCCCATTAAAAGCTACGAATGCCCCGGGTCTGTAAGTATATTAGGACGACAACAGACCTGACCTCTTCCCCCTCCCCCTCTATCCGCCCCCCACCCGCCCCCCACTCCTCACCAGCACACGAGAATCAGTCAAAGCAGACTGATCGAGCTCTGCTCCCTGCCATTCTCTAGCTGTGAAGTGTCTGACATAAGCGAAAGTGAAGCAAGTCCATCCCTCACCTGAGACGTTAAACCGGGCCTGGGACCTGTTCAGGTGGACGTTAAAAAATAGCTCCTGCTCGTCCCCTCGCGCCCTCGGTTCCACCATCGGTGGCCGCGCTTTCAGCCACTGCGCCCCGAAACCGTGGAACTCTCTTCCTCTATTCCCTCCGCCTTGCCACCCCCTTCCTTTCCCATCTTCAGGTCGAAGATCTTCCTCATCGACCGTGTCTACGGACACCTCCCACTGGCTTGGTTCCAGGCTCCGCCACTGTCAAGGGTTCTGGGACACTGCCCTGCATCAGGGGGTGCCATATAAATGCGAGTTATTGTTGTAAAGCCCATTGCCCCCCACCCTCAAACAGAGAAAGGAGTTTCTCTCTCCTGTTGCCTTGACCCGCAATCCCTCAGATGAAATGGAGTCACTCACTCCATGGCTGTTTGTGGGACACTGGCTGGACGCAGATCTGTTGCTGCTTTCACCTGAAAAACGGACAGTCACTCCACTTTACAGTGCATCCTGTGAAGCGCTCTGGGGCGTAACGATCTTTTTAAGTCGCTGGAGAAAATGGAACTTGTGTGTGTGTGTGTGTGTGTGTGTGAGTGTGCTGGGGGAGTTGGGGTAGGGGGGGGAATATTAATTGGAAAGAAAGTAGTGTCTGATTTAGCAGCGGAGGAGAGCGAGTGCGTTAGTTTAATCTCTATCCCGCGCTGTTCCGACCTTCTGTACCTCAACTCCAATTCACCGGTTGGGTAGGTGCTTCCTTCGAGGGGTCAGTGTGACAAGAGTCAGAAGCTGCACACACGGGAGATACAAGCCTCCTGAGTCAAGACCCTCAGAACGGTCAACATACCCAGCTGGGAGACGAACCTGGATGTCCTGGTAAAGGAGTCCTGTAGCTCAGTGGTTAGAGCACTCGCCTCGCGAGCGAAAGGACCTGGATTCGATTCCCGGGCAGACAGGGCGAAATGTTGGGCAAGTTTCCTTACTCCACACACACAAACACACACACACACACACACGCGTGCGCGCACCTCTGTTGTTAAGGAACCCGGTTGTCAGTCGATTGTCGGATCACTTTTCCGGGGGATATAATCCCTTCAAAAAAATGATGAAATCGGTCACTTCAATCCACGGCTGTCTGTTAGGGACGCTTTTTGGGGCATTTTGGCTTCCCCCGTTTCGCCCACAAAATACACAGTCGATTCGCTTTACAGTCTATTCTGTGAAGCGCTTTGAGACGTCTCGAAGACGTGATCAGGCGCTGTGTCAAATGCGAGGATTATTATTATTATACTATAAACCTCCGAAAGCCACTCGCTTCACAAGAAAGGCCCTCTGTTGTTCGTGCAAGAGCTCGGGACCATTACATCCATTTAATGCTCTCCCTCCCTCCCCCTCTCCCTCTCCCCCCCACCCCACCGTCACATCCCCTCCCCCTCTCCAGTTGTCCATCAAGGCGACAAGTGTTGTTGATGAAAGATTCGGCGTTCGCTTGAGTTCCTACAGCACTTTGTCCAACGAGTTGTCGCTTTTGACAGCAAAGAAATGCACATTTGTCACATTTTACATAGTTACAAGAACAAATCAGTTTCTTAACCCCCCCCCCACCCCCAATCCTTTTTTGTTCTCCTTCCGCGCTCCCCCCCTCCCCCACCCCCCCTTTTCCCCCGTTTGACATCAAAGCAAATGCCAGCGTGCCCTGTTTTACAAAAGAGTTTGCTTAAATCCTGAGATTGATAAATACACCCCTGGCTAATGTTAACAACCGATGGAGGGGAGGGAGTGAAGCAGGCTGATGTTTGAAGGATAAGGCACTCAGACTCGGACGCGGTATTTTTAACATTAATGACCCGAGCGCTTGCCAAAATATCTTATTTTTTAGATCGCGTGTTGCTCATGAATTTTAATTCGCAACCTCCAGACGTGACCGCACTTTGCATTTGCTGCACTAGAGAGAGAGAATTTATATATGTATATATGTATATATATATATATAATTGTATATAGGCAAGTTTCCTTACTCCACACGCCTCTGTTTACCTGACAGTAAGTGGGAACCCGGTTGCTAGTCAATTGGCGGATCCCTTTCCGGGGGCGGTAATAATCTCTTCAAATAAAATTGGTCGCTCACTTCATGACTGTCTGTGGGGACGCTGCTGTGCGCAATTGGCTGCCGCGTTTTGCCCACATGATTCACGGGCAATCCACTTCACGGTATGCTCTGTGAAGCGCTTTGAGACGCCTCCAAAAGACATGATGGAGGCTCGAGTCGGAGGGATTCCAGTGCAGTGGACGACTGGCTTAAAAAGCAGCTCGATGCTGTGATGGGAAGACGGACCTGGGTGGACGTTCTGGAAGGAAGGGCCTTCTCTGTCCAAACCATCTTTGACTTACGACACTGCATGCAGTGGGCATCAAAAGAGGGGCGGTTGTAGAGAGTTGTGACGTTGCTTTATAGTAGGTCTGAGACCAGTGAACTCAAGTGGACTAAATCATTGTTTTCCGCCCTGAGGCTTTGGCTCAAGTCACAAAAGCAGGGGTTTAATCCTGCTTCTCTGTTATCACGTGATGTTAATGCGTCTCCTCAATAAGGCCCCACATCCCCCAAATGGCTTTGTTGGGGCAAAAGCGCGATGGTTTCTTGTGATATTCTTTGGGAGATAGGATATTTTATTGGGCTTTGCACAAAAAAAGTGACCCCGGCCCTATGTCTGACAGACTCGGGAGTTTCCGTTTGATATTATATTAATTGAGGAGCATAAATATAAGCATGGAGCCAATGTGCTTTTATTTTATGACCTTATTGGAATTCAGCCAGACTTTTATACGTGACATCCTCTCAGCTGGAGTTGGCGAGTTGGACTGTTCGCATGCGTGAGTGAGTGTGTGTGTGTCTGCGCACGTGTTTACGCGTGCATATGTGGGTATGTGTATGTGTGCGCACGCACGTGTGTTTGGGTGGGCATGCGGGCAGAGAGTGTGCATGCATGTGCTGGTGTGCGTGGGTGCATGGGGGGAGAGGGAAATGAGGGAATGTGTGTGTGTGTGTGTGTGTGTGTGTGAGGAGAAGGGAGCAATGGCGAGGTGTAACAGATTAAGCCTAAATCTTTGTCAGTTTGCGACCGGTGCTAAAATGCCCGGAAATCTCCTAACACAATGTGCTTACAACAGTCAAACAGGGTGCGAGGACTGTGCTATCGCTCAGAGAAATTGCTGAATCGTATTTGCGCTCTCTGTTGGGATTAGAAACCTTGGGCAGGTTTCCTTACTCCGCACGCCTCTTGTTTACCCAGCAGTAAGCATGTACCCGGTTGTTAGTCGATCGGTGGATCACTTTCCTTTTATAAAAAAGAATGTGGCCACTCTATCCACGACTGTTTGTGGGGACGCTGCTGTGCGCAATTGTCTGCCGCATTTCGCCCTCCAAATACACAGCCAATCCACTTTAAAAGTATATTCTTTGAGACGTCTCGAAGACATGATAAGGCGCTGTCTATATCGAATGCGAGGATTATTATCAATATTATTATTTGTTTCATTTCTGCCCCTCTACACATGCATTGCTGTAAAAGATACCCTGATACTGACCATCTTAGGATTGCAATGACCAGGGCATCATGAGGTATCTGCTTGGATCCGTTTCCTTGTGTTTTGCTCGCAGCTTCCCATGTTTCTATCCCAGAGGGTGCTTGCTTTATCCACATGTGCCCCTGTTCCCAGGGCCGAATGCTCCCCAGAGCATTTCTGAAATAGAACATAAAGTACCGCGATATAATTCAGAATAAATTCAAAGTCCGCTGTCCCCCTTTTCGCTTTATTTTCTCGTTCCAAGTTTAACTCAATTGCGACATCTCCTCCATTAGCAAAAATCAGTCACTCGCTGCGCAAATTGGCTTTTGCCTTCCAAAATGCTCAGCGACTATTCTTTACGCTAAATCCCGTGAAGCTCTTTGAGACATCCTTCCCACCGTGAAAGGCGCACTATCAAATCCAAGTATTATAATATTTATAATAAATATTATTCATAATAATTTGGGGATCTTGGGGACAGGAGCCTATGAAGTGAACCAGATTTTCAGAGGATAATAATCTGTTCAAAACTAAAACTAGTCACTGCAGGACACTCCTGGGTGCAATTGGCTGCCGAGTTTCACCCACAAAATGTCCAGGCACCCCACTTTATAGTATATCTTGTGAAGTGCTTTAAGGCTTCTAAACGACTTGATTAAAATGCAAGCATTAACATAATTATTATTATTATTATTATTTACACTTGGTTTACCCAACCCACATAATAATAGACTCTCAATTGCTTGCCTTTCTTCCAGGTTCTGTCAGCCATGTTTGAAAGGTAAACGGGAATCTTTTTTTGGAGCTAAAACATTAGCTCAAAGCTCACCTGACTGTGTTAAGATTATTTTTGAACCCTGATATTTACCTCGATTTAGTTTTTGGTCAGCCAGTAGTCTGACGCACACAGACACAACCACACACACACACACACACACACACACACTGGCTTGCGAGGCGAGTGTTCTAACCAATACGCTAAATACTCAGTCATCGTGATCAAGAGCTATGTTGGAGCTCATTCAGCAGTGTCCACACACACGAAAGATTGACACTGAGCAATACCATTCACACTTACGTGGCACCTATCACCTCTGGAGGACATCTCAAAGTGCTTCGCAGTGCCGGAGCTAGGGGTCCGGGGCTGAGGGGAGCAGGGAGAGGGAACATGACTCAAAGTGTCATCAAAGTGGTCTTGAGATGAGTCTTGAACAGAGGAAGGGGGGGGGGAAATAGGGGAGTAGTGAGAAAGTTAAAGTGTCTCTGGGATGGAACATCTCACAGGGGTCCGCAGTTAGTTACTGTCCTGTGTAGCAGTGATATGTCCTGTGTAGCAAGTGTTGCAAATTTCTATTTCATTTCCCCTAATAGACTTACCCTCCCCACCCAACCACCTCCCCCTCCATTCCTCAAACTCGTGTGAGCACAAGTGCAATATTTTTCATTTCAAACACATCCTGTGGCCTCTCTGAAGGAGGGAGCTTGCCAATTCAGTGACTAGACGAATCTCATTTTGATTTACTTAGGACTCCTACGCAGCCAGCAGACAAAGGAAACTTTGACAGATGAGATCAGGCTGAGCCAGACTCAGACCTAAGTCCGCAAGGTCAACAGCACCATTTTGACCCAACTCCCCCCCCCCCCCCACCCCCAGGCCCCCGATGGAACAGTGTAGAGTCCTGTGGCGTATTGGTTAGAGAGTTCTATTTTGGTCCCTCAATCCACAACTGTTTGTGGGACTCTGCTGTGTGCAATTGGCTGCTGCATTTCACCCACAAAATACACAGTCACTCCACTTTACAGTATATCCCGTGAAGCACTTTGGGTCTTCTCAACGACGTGATGAGGCGCTGTATCGAATGCGAGGAATATTATTATTGTTACTGTGAAGTGTAGCGACTGTGTGATTTGCAGGCGAATAGGGATGGGGTAGGTTTTGCAATCAAGTTCAGTCCGACAGTTTATTAGGTCTCCTTCCAGAGGGTGTTAGGCGCAGGTTGACAAGAACCAGGGCTTGGGGACCCCAGAGTGGGTACTGCTGGAGTCTAACCAGCTCGCATGCCACGGAGAGCACTATCTGGCAAGCTTTCCATTGCTTGTGAGGCTAGGACCACCCAACCCCTTAAGGCCTTGGATTTTAGGGTTAACAAGAGCTAAGAATCCTTGCCCCCAGTTACCCAGTCCCCTCCAAGTCCTGCTAATGAGCCAGACTGGCCGGTCTGTCATCATCAGTGTCCTGAAGTCCGGCCCATGGGGACGTGAAGAAGCTCCCCTCCACCAAAAAACATTCACAACAGTCTAGGTAAGTCCGCGTTCGGTCGACAATGTGTTTTTCAGCTTCTTCTTGATTGACTTGTGGCACGAATCAATAAATATTCAATCAGGAGAGTTTATTTTCTTGGCCGCCTCCAAAGGTTGGCCACCGCTGATCTGAGACAAACAAAACCCCCGTTTTTTGCCAGAATCAACATGTTTGGCTTCTTGCACGTTCATTGCTCGGGAAGCTGTGGGTGTTTAGGAAAGACTGGGTATGGATGGTTCAGATTTGTTGCTGTTGGTCAGAGTCGCAGAGTTACAGTAACTCTCTCGGAGACAGATCGGGAAGGGGTTGAAGAGGCAAAAACTCCGGAGGAAACCAGGAAAGACAAGTTTGTGAAAAGTCTTCACTTGCTTTGATAATAATAATAATGATAATCATCCTTGCGTTCGATGCATAAAAGGAAATTGACTGTGCATTTTGTAGGTGAAATGCAGCAGCCAAATTGCGCTCAGCAAGTTTCCACAAACAGTCGTGGATTGTTTGGAGGGAATATTACCTCCGGGAAAGCGATTCCCTCAATCGACTAACAACCGAGTTCCTACTTACTGCTGGATTAACGGAGGCGTGTGGAGTAAGGAAACGTGCCCAACATTTCGCCCTGCCCGGGAATTGAACCCGGGTCCTCTCGCTTGCGAGGCGAGCGCTCTAACCGCCACGCAACAGGAGTTGATGTTTTTCTAAGCGACTTTATAACGCAATTACTACCCGGTTTTATTCAGTTTCAAAGCGTTACATCATTCGTTCACTTGCAACTGAACCATCGTCTCAGCTGAAGCTGACCAAACACCGAACAGATAAGCCTTAGTAATAATAATAATAATAATGATAATAATCCTTGCATTTGATAGAGCGCCTTTCACGTCGGGAGGACATCTCGAAGCTCTCCACAGGATAAGTGCGGTGGCTGTAGACGAACGCGGCAGCCAATTTGACGTCTCCCAATCAGCCCAGGACACAGGGCTGACAATGAAACCGTTGACTTCCTAAATATGAATAAATTCACCCCACAGCTGTTTGTGGGACAGGTCGAGAAGTTAACCCCGAGTCAGTGAATTGTCTTGCGAATAATAATTCCGTCACGTTTGCTCTGCTCTGCTCTGCGCATCTGGGTGGGGGGTGCGGGGGTGGGGGGGGGGGGGGGGAGTATGTTTTGTTTGACCTGGAGCTTGAACCCCTACCTGAGTCTCGAGGCACCCGAAGGGTTAACGAAGCAAATGAGAAATGACTTCTGTCTGAACGCTCCTGAAGCCATTTCAGGTTGATTTATAGAGTGGCACGTGGAAATACAAGCCAGTGTTGCAGGCAGCACGGCTCCCCAATTAGATGCAACGGCGGGGAGAAAAAACACACACCCACCGTCAGGTTTCAAGCGTATACTCGGCGGACGTATTTTTTTTTAACTCGTGATCCGTTATCTCCGTATCGCTGCCCGCGACGCTGTGAAGAGACACGTAAACAATAATAATATTAATATTAGAAATAATAATCCTCGCATTTGATACAGCGCCCTATCACATCCTCGAGACATCTCAAAGCGCTTCGCAGGATACACTGTAATAATAATAATAATAATAATAATCCTTGCATTTGATATAGCGCTTTTCACGTCAGGAGGACGTCCCAAAGCGCTTCAAAGAACACACTGTAAAGTGAATTGACTGTATATTTGTGGGCGAACGCGGCAGCCAATTGCGCACAGCAATGTCCCACCAACAGTCGTAGATTGAAAATGACCAATTTATTATTGTTTCTGGTTTTGGAGGGATTATTATTAGGCTCTGTGTGGAGTAAGGAAACTTGCCCAAGGTTTCGCCCTGCCTGGAACCCAGGTCTCTCACTTGCAAAGCGAGTGCTCTAACCACTGAGCCACAGGACTCGTGAATTGACTGTATAATTTGTGGGGCGCTGGCAGTTCGGGCAACTTATTGTTTTCTGGAATAAGTGAATGAATGAATGAATGAATGAATAAATAAATCGGGAGGTAGGTTAGCATTTCAAGTGGGAGAGATTATTTTCCACACACAGCGCATCGCGATTGCACAACCTTTCTTATCAGTTAATTGGGTTACTGAGGGAAAGGTGTCTTATAAGGAATTTGCGCTAAACTTTGCAGGTACTGCATTTAGAAGTCTTTATTTCATTTGGTGGGGGGAAGAGAGTCTTGTTAACTGCTGTCCTCTCTCCCTTTCGAATCCCATTGAACGATCCTCGATTTAAAGCCAGGACGTTTAAACGCGAAACAGTCAAATGCAAATAACGTTTGTAAGACGCATTCAATGTGGGAAACGATAATAATTATAGTAATCAATGCATTTTATGCAGTGCCTTATCACATCGTTGAGACGTCTCAAAGCGTTTCACCGAATATACTGTATAACAAATAAGCATAATTATACCAGAAATCTTTGCATTTGACTCAGCGCCTTTCACGTTTCTCGACAGAGCTTTTACTGTGGAGTGTAGTGACTGTATTTTCTAGGCGAAAGTAGTGGGGGAGAGAGTGGGTTGAATGGATGGGTGGAGGATAGAGGTAGAGTTTGGGGGAGTGAGTTTCGAGAGAGCTGGGGAATTGCGGGCGAACAGCCCATTGTTCAAAGTAAAAACCTTTATTAATCATAATAATAATGCTTGCGTTTGATACAGCGCCTTATCACTTCGTTCAGACGTCTCAAAGCGCTTCACAGGATATGCTGTAATCGTGTTTCTTTCTACAGTTTTACTTTTAAGATTTGAAATCCGTCTTTTGCAGAGAAGCTGCGTTTAATTTGCCGGTTTGAAAACCTGCTCTTAATCCTTGCAAGTCAGTTTGCTCTCCTTTAGCGATTGCGTCAGTTACCGGCATAAAAGAGAAGAGACAGAGAGAGAGAGAGAGAGAGAAAGAGCGAGGAGAGAGCGAGAGAGAGAGAGAGAGAGAACTGGGAGATTGTGTTAACTGCGCGCATGGCATTCATTCCTGAGGAAGTCTTCTCCTCTCGGAGCAGCACATTATTTAACACTAACGCTGTTTGCCTGTTTTTGTCTCGGGGCCCAATTTGCATCCTTTGATGGATTGCAGAGGTCCTGAGGTGCACAAGTGAGTAGGCTCTGAAGTGCCATCTCAGCAAACTCTTAAGAGCGAAGTAACCAGCCCAAGTATTTGCCCAAGCTCGTGAGTCCACTAAGGCCCTCTCTTCTCACACTGTGCAAAGATCAATATTGCAGTTTGCCGAAAGACCTTTTGGACGTGCATTCATAGGTTAGGTCCTTTTAAACAATGTTAGCTTACAACTCAATGAGGCTGTTGTGGCGATACAGTTCTTTAGCACAGAGACTCGCACAATCATCCCAAAGCCCCCTGGCTTGAACGCCGAGTGCTGGAGTGTGCAGGAAGGAAGCTGCGTGTGTTATTCCACACGGCTGTGTTTATTTAGCTTTGTGCTAACCTTGTGTGCCAAGTACCCTTGCTTTTTCTTCTTAATGCAGCGGCCTCACCCTGAATGAGTGGAGCCAAACCCGAGCGGACAAGCGATAACTCTCACAGCAGAGCGATGGGACTCGTTGTGATATCTAATAATAATAATAATAATTTGGTCACTTCAATCCACGACCGAGATAAATAAATTCGAGGCGTCTCGACGAAGTGATGAAGTTCTATATCCAGCGCAGGGATTATTATTATTATTACTGTTATTATAAAGCAGCCAAGTTTGCACCCAGCAACGTCCCACAAACAACCATGAGTTAATTGACCAATTTTATCCCCAGAGCAGAGAGTGTGTGTGTGTGTGTGTGGTGGGGGTTGAGTTGTCGGACAGGACACCGGGAGAGAGAGCCTCCCTTCTCTTTCCCTGAACAGCGCAGCAGGAGATCTTCGACGCGATGAGGCATTAGTGGGACCCCGGGTTTTTACCGTCTCGTCCAAAAGACGGCGCCTGTGGCAATAAAATTTCCCTCCTGCGCTAGTCGAAGGGAAGAGGTTTGCGGATTCCCTTCAGAGTATTAAAAGAAAAAGGTCAGGATAAGTGATTTCCTTACGGGCGAGTTGGCTTATTGAATGCGGCATTGTCCGCCTGTCTATTGGTGAAAGGGGTGAGGGTGGAGGAACGGGAGGAGGGGAAGCGGGGTGGGGGGGGGGGAGGGAGAGAGGGGTGGGGGGGGTAAGGAGGGGCGAACCTGGGGGACAGGACAGAACCGAGCGGGTCGACTGTTGAGCCTTTGCACCCCGTGTCTCCCGGCCAACGCTCTTTGGAAAACTTAAAAAAAACCAAAAAGTTATTTGACGGCAATAAAAGCCATCAACACACAGTGGACACAGGAGGCTGCCCCGGCCTTTGTAAAAAGTTTGCCTTATAATTGACGCTGTCTCTGACCCCCCCCCCCCACACCCTCCACCCCCCCCCCCCCACCCCCCACCCATCACCTCCCATCCCCCCTGGAATGTTTTGTGAAGTTATTTAAATAACAACAACAATAAGAGGAAAAAAAAAGTCTCCTTTCTCTCCGAGAGTGGGGGGGGAGGGGGGGGGGTTTGATTTAACGATTAGCTATTCTTTGACCCCCATTGCATCCCCCACCACCCCCCCCCCTCAACCTCTGACCCCCTCTCCTCCTCTCGGTACCTCGGAATCTTTAAACTGGAGAGAGAATAAACTTGTCTATTCTGGGGGGCACGGGCTGAATGTTAATCACTGGGGGAGAGGGGGATGGGGCAATAAAGCTTCATATTCAAACCGGCTCATTGTTTGTGAGGGGGGGCGAGAGGGAGGGGGGGGGGGGTGGGGGGTTTAGACACTGAAAGGCAGCCCCGATCATTCATTCATGCTTTGTGCGAGCTCCAGCAGGGCTGCCTACAGATCCCTCTGCCGTCTCCCACTATATTCCAATGGCAGCAGCTTCCCCTGTGAGTAATGCTCTGTTGTAAATAAAGCGGTTTTAACATGTGGCTGGATGTTGTGTGTGCGGGTGCGGGTGCGGGCGGGCGTGCGTGCGAGTGTGTGTGGGTGTGCGCGTGGGTGTATATGAGTGTGCATGTGTGTATGAGTGTGTGTGCGCGCGCGACAAAGTATGTATCGGTGATTCTCGTCGTTTTATTTTTCCTCGGTTTGAAACTTAACATCCAACCCGCGTGTTAAAATCATGTTAAGCTGTGTGAGTGGTGATTGTGTGTGTGTGTGTGTGTATGATTGTGAGTGTGATTGTGTGTGTGTGTGTGTGTGATTGTGAGTGTGATTGTGTGTGTGTGTGTGTGTGTGCGTATGTGATTGTGTGTGTGTGATTGTGTGTGTGAGTATATGATTGTGTGTGTGTGAGTGTATGATTGTGAGTGTGATTGTGTGTGTGTGTGAGTGTGTGTGTGTGTGCGTGTGTGATTGTGTGTGTGTGATTGTGTGTGTGAGTATATGATTGAGTGCGTGTGAGTGTACGATTGTGAGTGCGATTGTGTGTTTGTGAGAGTGTATGATTGAGTGTATGTGAGTGTATGATTGTGAGTGTATGATTGTGTGTGTGAGCGTGTGCGCGCGCGGGGCAAAGTATATTTATAATCGCGTCCTCGTTCTTTGATTTTTTCTTTGGTTTGAAAACTTAACATGGTTCACTTCCATTTCGCTGTGTTTTTTTTAAAAAAATTTATTGTGCTGTTAACGCGGTGGGTTAAGAGGTTAAAAAAAAACTGGTTTTAACTTTTTTTCCTCTTTTTCTTTCTCTTTTTCTCTCTCTCTCTCTCTCTGCAAAGAGATTACAAATCAGGATTAAAAGCATTGTTTGCCACGCAGTTGCTTTTATTCAGAGGTACAAGAGCCCAGTAGATGGGGAGGGGGGGGAGAGAGAGAGAGAGAGAGAGACGCGGAGAGAGATAGGGAGAGAGAGAGCAAAGAGGTTTTCTTTACAAAGTTTGGCAGCGGAAACGAAAAGTGGGATTGGAGTCTCTCTCCGAAAGGCACTTTTCGTGGGTTATTTTAGCGTTGCACGGGGAAGCTGTGAGGCGCAATGTTTTTTTTGTCAACTCCCCCAAGTAAATCATGCAGCGAAATGTCTCTCTGATGGGTTTAGCGGCCCTGCGGAGAAGTTATAATAGAGGGGGCTGGTGAACAATGCAGATCGCGCTAGTGCCCTTTCACGTTCCGGCTCATTGAGTCATTGCTACTCGGGCCGTCGTGGACCCCTTTTTCATTTTCACTTGATAATGGTAGCGGAGTCCTTGCGGCTCAGTGGTTAGCGCATTCGCCTCACGAGCGAGAGGACCCGGGTTCGATTCCCGGGCGGGGGGGCGAAACCTTAGGCAGGTTTCCTTACTCCACGCGCCTCGGTTTACCCGGCAGTAAGCAGGAACCCGGTTGTTAGTCGATTGGCGGGTGGCTTTTCCGGGGGTAATAATCCCTTCAAAAAAAAAGAATAATTCGGTTCCTTAATCCACGGCTGTTTGCGGGGACGCTGCTGTGCGCGATTGGCTGCCGCGTTTCGCCCACAAAATACCCGGTCAATTCACTTTACAGTATATCCTGTGAAGCGCTTTGAGACGTCTCGACGACGTGATGGGGCGCTGTGTCAAGTAGCCCACCAGGGCTGTGTCACAGCCATCCCCAGGTTTCGGGGAAAGTTAAAGTTAACCCACTGCGTGCCTACAAATAGGCAGTCACAGTACCGAGACCGTGTTTCTATCCAGCTCGCACTCAATCAGCCCCGTTACGTTCACCTACAAAAAATACACTGTCACGGTGCCCTTAAGTAAAATTCCTGTGAAGCACTGTGAGACGTTCTCCCGACGTGAAGGTCACTGTGAATGTTATTGTTATTATTGTTTTATCACAGTTTAAAGCATTCTGTAGATGTAGTTTCCAAGTGGTGTTCAGTGATGGGTCAACCAGACCCAAAACACCGCCGCTTTCCACATAAATGGGTGTTACTTTTCTTGATTACCTTACGCTCGAACCTCCTAAAATAGCTGCTTTTGTTTTTTTGTCGAGCCTTTTGGAATAGCTGTAATAAGAGTTTTAGTTTCACCGATGATTCTCGGAACTTTGTCACATCCGTCCGCATCCAATCTGTAGATCGATAGTATTTCCAGATTTTCTCTCGTTCCTTTCTCGAATCTCTCACATTGCAATCGTTTGGGATAGCCACATCGATAATACAATCCACGTACAATATTATTATTATTATCATTATTATTATTATCATTATTTTTTCCGACTTTCCTTGCGCCTTTGAAACACTTTTGTGTTTGACCTGAAAGGCGCGCTGCATCGAATGCACGGATGATTTATTTATTATATTTCGCTGTCTTTTATCGTGTGCTTCTGTTCCACTGACCTGTTATGGGTCGGTTACGCACGATAGGTGACAGAATTCGCAAATTGTCGCCGCGCTTTGCTTTGGGTTGTGTGACACTAACTTTGTTTCTCGATTTAACTTAAACTCCCTCCCTCCCTCCATCCCTCCCTCTTGAAACCTGCAACGGACATTCCTTACTCCACACGCCTCCATTTACCGAGACGTAAGTAGGAACCCAGTTGTTGGTCGATCGGCGGATCGCTTTCCGGGGGTAATAATCCCTCCCAAAATGAGAGAGATTATTACCAAGATGGACCTGTCCCCTTGTCAGCCCTTTGGATGTGACATTAAAACCCGAGGTCATGTCTGCCTGTTCAGGTGGGCGTGAAAGATAGCGCAAAACTATTTGATGAAAGAGCAGGGAGTTATCCCGGTGTCCTAGCCAACAATCCTGCCCCCCCCCACCAACCCCCCCCCACACACACACACACTCTGGATATCGCCGGATAAATTTTTCTTTCACTTCGTGATTGTTTGAGGGACTTTGCTGTGCAAGAAATAGACTGTCGTGTCTGCCTGCAAATAGTCCGTCGCTGCACTTGTCAGCAAATCCCCCTCAAAGCGCTTTAAGTTACCAATTATTATTTTTGTAATGAATTTTTTTTGAAAGGATTATTACCCCCGGAAAAGCGATTCACCAATTGACTGACAACCTACTTACTTACTGCGAGGTAAGCAGAGGCGTGTGCAGTAAAGAAGCGTGCCTAAGGTTTCGCCCTTCCCGGAATCTGAAGATAGTTCAATATGTGTAATAATCCCTCCAAAAATGAGAGAGATTATTACCAAGGTGGACCTGTCTCCTTGTCAGCCCTTTGGATGTGACATTAAAACCCGAGCTACGGGAACAAAATTTCCTCGTGAATGTGTTCCGTTTTTGTTTGCGCTGTAGAAAAGAACAACAGCCGAGTTTGAGAATAAAGCCCCGATGAGGAATTGCATATATCAAAGAACTAGGAAGAACCTTGCCCGAGGAAATAGTAATAATAACAGTAATAATTGTAATAGCGATAACAGCAATCGTCCTTCCATTTGATGCAACGTCTCTCGCATTGGGGAGACATCTCAAAGCGCTTCACAGAATTCACTGCAAAGTGGAGGGTCTGTTCGTTCTGCTGGCGAATGCGGCAGCCAACCTGCCAACAGCCACGTGTGTGTGGCAAACAGCCGCAAAGTGAGCACGCACTTTTACCTGAGGGCAGATTGTTGGCGGTGAGACTCCCTTCTCTTTTCGAGTCGCACTGCGGGACAGTTAATGTCCACCTGAACAGGCACAGGTGGGGACCTCAGTTTAACGTCTCATCCAAAGGACAGCACCTTAGTCAATGCAGTTCTCTCTCTCGGGGGTGGGGTTGGGGGGGGGGGGTTGGAGCGGGGCGGGGGGAGGGTGTGGGAAGAGAGGAAGGGATAGGCGAGGCGCGTGGCCACATCGCTTGCGTTTCGATGGACACGATAACGCGGGTAAAGTCTTGTTATTTCTCCTTCCTCCACACAGAAGTCGAAAGCCCTGGGCCCGAGTGTGTAAGAGAGCGCAGGAATGCAGTCTCAATGCGGCCCCACGGTACAGGGCAAGCCTATTGCAAGATAAATGAAGAGCCGTGCACCTCCAGTGACTCCGTTGGCTCGTCCCCAAAGAACAAGAACCCTCTAGGCTGTCTGCCGCACTTAGCCGAGCAGCACACTCCTTACAGGGCGGTCTGTCTGTCAGTCGACCCCCGAAATGGCTACATGGACCACCGCTATTGTACGTATCCACGCACCTCTGATACTCGTTACTGTTTTACCCGGGTGGGACACCTTATCAGGGTGATTTCCCCACCCCCCCATCCACTCCGCCTATTCCCCTCCTCACCCACCCACCCGCCGTCCCACCCACCTGCCCTCTCCGTGATTACCCCCCCGACCCACCGCATCCGCTAACCCCTCAAAGCAATCCCATCCCGGCCCCACCAACCCCTTTCCCCCAACACCCCTCTCCCCCCCACCACCCCTCACCCCCGCATCAAATCACCGTAAAATAGCGAATGAGTCAGGGCAAAAGTCATCCGATTACAGGTGCCAGAGTTCTCCTTTGTGTCAAGTATTTTGGTCCATTCTCGCCTTTGTGTCATCGACATTATTTTTTCTTGTTGGGAGTTTTTGTTATGTATTATATGTACACATAATCTGATTTGTGTGTGTGTGTAGAGAGGTGTGGGGGGTTGGGGGGGGGGGGGGTGAGAAACGCTATCATTTTAACATCTACATGTCAGAACCCTGTCTCGCACTGTGTTTCCGAAAATGTTATGTTCTCCCACTTCCCTTTGGAGGTGTCCAAGGTCGATGATAATTCGCCGTCGATGGGAATGTTCATCAACTCTCAGTTTATTGTGGAAATAATCATAATCGCCTGCAGGGCTAATGAGGGAAAGGGCGTGTAAATGGGACTGAAACGATTGCTCTCACAATAGCCGGTGCGGACACGATGGGCCGAATGCCATTCGTCTGAGCTCCAGCAGTTCCCCCACTGCACACTCTGGGCTCCCCCACCAAGCCTTGGCTTTCGCCAACCTGCGCCTGATACTATCCGGAATTAGATAAGCAAGGAGAGAGAGAGAGAACGCATTCCACTCCAACAATGTATCGCTGGGATTTCCATGTGTAGGGGGGATGTATGGACTTCTCAGTCGGGTTTGGAGACTCTTAAGCAACGGTGATGGGTCTCCGCGTGTGTCAGACACCCGGCTGACCACATGTGTTGGATGAGAGGAGGGGAGGGAGAGGGACGGAGTAAACAGGAATGGGAAACCCTTCTCTTCCTCCCTTCTCTCCTCTCTCTCCCTCCCTCCCTCCCCCAGCTCTACCCCATCCATTGTGCCGTTATTTGAAACCAAAGCTCATTCAAATTGAATAGCAGAAACTCAGCACCGTTACTGAATTCTTTCTGATAATCCTATCACACGGTTGATCAGGTCAGGGGTCCCAATGATAAAAAAAGAAGGAAAAGTAAGTTCTGAAAATGCTTATCCTCCTCTCTCACCCCCCCCCCCCCCCCATCCCCTCCCACCACCAAGAGAACCACCTACAAACAACATATACATGTCAGAAAGAGCTAAAGATTCCGCTGTTTTATAGTTAAAAGAGGGTAATACCTTCTCTATCCCCTCCCCCTCTCCCCCGACTCCCCCCCCCACCACCCCCCACTCTGTAGAATTCCATCTCCAATTCCCGCTGCTTCACTGTGTCCTTTCAGCTTTCAAAAACCTCCTGGAAAAATTATCCCCGGTGCAATCTGTCGGCAAGTCGGGTGTGTTTCTCTCTGCAATGTCGGCAGTGTTTCTGGTTTGTGAGTGGAATAAACCTGGGTGACAACTGATGCTCGTTCACACACCCTCACAGTGGCATCAGTAATAATGATAATAATAATCCTTGCATTTGATATAGCGCCTTATCACGTCTTTGAGCATGTGCTGTAAAGTGAATTGCATTGACTGTGTACTTTGTGAGCGAAGTACTGCAGCCAATTTCTCACAGTAGTGTCCCGCAAACAGTCGTGGATTGACTGAACCGAATTCTTTTTTGTTAAGAGGTCATTACCCGCCCATCGACGAACAACCGGGTTCCTGCTTATTGCGAGGTAAAAAAAGAGGCGTGCGTAGCAAGGAAAGTCGCCTAAGGTTTTGCCCTGCCCGGGAATCGAACCCGGGTCCTCTCGCTGGCGCTCGAAGCAGTACACGCTATTGTGGGGAAGGGGAGAGACAATGTTTCGCCCCCACACAAATCCGGAGGCCATTTAGACTCTGAAATCATTCCTAAATATAGCCAACAAGCTGGGCACATGCGCTATCGGTGCATGTGGCGATGGCTAGCTCCGAGAGTACAAGATTACTCCCCTGGACCCATTTTGAGCAGCAAAAAAACAATCCGCAGATTAATGAGAAGGGAGTTTCTTAAAACTAACAGTGCTCTCGGCATCTGGTTCAAATCTTCCCTGGAGTTGAAGCGCATATCAGACGTAGCCCAGATTTGTTGTGACTCCAGCCGCGTTTCAAAGGACTTTACACATGGCATAAAAATGCTATTTCTCAAGTAAATGAGATTTGCCGGGCTCTGGAAAATTGATGTAGGAGTCTTTGTGTTTATCTAAGTAACATGACCACATCACGGTCTCGCTCGCCTCTTTTTGTAGTCTGTACTTGACTTATCTGTTGTCAGGATTATTTATGGAGCGGTTGGCAGATCAGCAGATGCAGTTCTGAAGAGTGGAAGTTTGATGTTGAAGGCTTAGCTTTTGCGATGAGTTCGGTGCTGTGCGTTGGTGTGGTGTGTGTGTGTGTGTGTGTGCATGTTTCTGAGTGAGATGTTAGTCCAACAAGCTAGAGAGAGAAAAAAAAAGCAGAGATCAACAGCAGAAATCTGTTAGCTCAGTTAAGTCTGTCATCTGGATTAAAACAATAGTAAAAATAATAATCCTTGCATATTAAATAATAATAACAACGCCTTATCGCGTCTTCGAGACGCCTCAAAGCGCTTCACAGAACATACTTTATATCTCTGTGGCCGATAAGCATTCATTGCACAAAATTCTGATCAAAACGGTTGTTTTTTTTTCCCCACACGTGAGCCTAAGGTGGTGATTATTTTGACGGGAGTGGGTGGGGGAAAGGGGGATATTGAGACTGCATGGGCGACCTCCTTCTGTCTTCGCTTCACATCCGAGTCCGAGTTTGTCCTGAGCAGCCTGGAGGGAAAGAGGAGGAGTCCGAGGTGAAGGAATGTTGTGTGTCCGCCTGGCTCAATCGAGAGCCCTCACATCTGAGTCGGAAGGTGGTGTGTTCAGGGGCCCCAACGTTCAAGGACTTGGAACCTGTACGCTCTGAGCTGACATTCCAGCGCAGTGCTGGGGGTGTGCTGCAACGTTGGAGGTGCCGTCAGAGGAGACGTTAAACTATGTGGAGTTCTGTAACTCAGTGGTTAGAGCACTCGCCTCGCAAGCGAGAGAACCTGGGTTCGATTCCCGGGCAGGCAGGGCGAAACATTGGGCAAGTTTCCTTACTCCACACGCCTCTGTTTCCCCAGCAGTAAGCAGGAACCCAGTTGTTAGTCGATTGGCAGATGACTCTTCCGGTGGGAATAATTCCTCATAAAAAATAATAATAAATGACTTCAAACTCCCAACTGTTTGCAGGGACGCTGCTGTGCGCAATTGGCTGCCGCGTTTCGCCCGCAAAATATACAATTCACTCTAGAGTATATTCTGTGAAGCGCTTTGAGACGGCTGGAAGACTTGATAAGGCGTTATATCCAATCCAAGGATTATTATTATGTTCAGTCTGCCTGTTCGGGTGAGCATTATAGAACCCGTAGCACTATTTGAAAAGATAAGGGAGTTTCTCTCTCTCTGCCAGTGTCCTGGCCAACAATCCCCAACCCCCTCCACCACCAAAAAAAAATCGGTCAATCGTTTGAAGGCTGTTTGTGGGACATTGCCGCGTGCGATTGTGGTGCCACATTTGCCTCCAAATACACAGTAACTCCATTTCGCAGTAAATCCTGTGAAGCGCTTTGAGACGTCCTTCCAACATGACAAGTCGCTGCGTCAAATAAAGCGAGGACTATCATTGTGTGGAACAAAAGACTTCAGGTGGCTAATGGCTTCTGTCTTCTAAGAGAGGTAGGCGATACTCATCTACACTTCAGAGAGTTTAAGATGCTTGTTGGCGGGTGTCGGCCTGGTGCGGTGGTGGAGCTCTCGCCTCTGAGTCAGAAGCTTGTGGGTTGGGTTGGTGACGATGATGGGTTCCCACATGTATTCAGACGCCCTGCTGACTTAGGAAAACCACGGAAACCCATCATCATGCTTAAGAGCCTACAAACCAAACTACTAGAGTTCCACTTTGTGAATGGTTTCCGTTCAACACAGCTCTCTCCTGCGCGCCAATCATCGAGGTGGCAGGACCGTTCAACAGGGCTGGGGATAATGTGCAGCACTGTGCTGCAAATCAAAGGCAAATTCACTACAATTTGGGTTGTAATAAACTCAATGGTTGGTACCTGAGCAGGGAAAGCTGAACGAGCCATAGGTCATATTATCAGCGGCGATCGTTATCACAGTGGCCCAAAATGTGATCAAAACTAGTCTACATTCAACCAGTGACTGCACTTTTGGCTGATGTGATAATTGCCACCGGTGGTAATATCCCATGCCGCAACTTTGACCCCCATGTAACAGGCACTCCCCCAACATTGGCCTTTCCCCTTTAGTCAAGCCCTTGTTCTGAGGGCCAGTGACACAGTCTGTCTCACTACAGTCACTGCAATTTGGAACTCTCTCCCCCAAAAGGCTGTGGGTTATGACTGGATCCATTCAAACTGAGGTGGATAGATGTTTGTTAGGTCAGGGGAACAAGGGATAGCGGGCAAAGGCAGGTAATTTTGGAGTTGAGGTACAGGTCAGCCATGATCTACTAGAATGGCGCAACTGGCTCGAGTGGCTGAATGGCCTCCTCCTGTTTCTACGTCCCCACTCCCCTCTTGTCCACTCCCTTCCCCTCGAGTCGTACTTTTACTGGTTGCTTGTCGCTCTCGGAGTGGCCGGGATTCGAAAAGATGTGAGGAAAAGGCTGCGGCTTTTAAGTAAACTTTGTCATTTTTTTAAGAGCCGAGAGAGAGAGCCGTCCATGTCAACACGGAGAGAGATCACAAACAGCGGCCTCCGCTTTTGTGTGGGTCTAATTGGCAGGATAGTTAGTTCATCGAGGGTGCATTCCCGTGCCATCCAGTGCATGTCTGAGTTCCGTATCTTCAAAGAAATGGCCCGAAAACCAGAGTCAGTGTCAGAACATTGTGTGAGCGATGGAGAGGGGAGGGAGGGAGGGAGGGAAGGAGAGAACAAGCCTGCTTCTGGCTCTTCCTCAACCACCATCCCTTGTAGTTCCCCCCATCCCCTCCACTCCACCATCGGCAGCCGCACCATCAGCCACTACGCCCCGAAACTTTGGAACTCTCTCCCACGAACGGAGCCTCCGCCTGGACCTCTCCTTCCCCTCTTTTTGATCGAGACTGAAGTCCTTCCTCGTTGACCGTGCTTCCGCTCATCCCTCCCTCCCTCCAGCTCGGCATCAGGCTCCGCCACTGTTAAGCGCTCCGAGACGCTACCCCACGTGAAGGGCACCGTGTAAGTGCAAGTTGTTGTTGTGTAAGAAACCAATCGAGTTCGTGATTGCATTTTGACGGTGTTTGGTTAAAATCTGGCAATTAATTATTGTGGTTATATGAAGGTCGCTGGTCAGACTGCCTTTGCCACACCATTGCTGAGTTGTGGGGGGGAGGGTGGTAAATGTAGTTGTAACTGCCTATGTGCTAACTAACGCCCATACGCTAATTATCACATGTGCGGTCGATTTGACCACTTTGTGCTATTTGTCAGGTTCCTGGTTTAGCTAAACTAAACAAGTCAGGAGCAAAGGAAGTTTCCCAGTAACTTGCAGTCCACCCTTTGGAACTTCATCGCACAGTCTCTCCATCTCGGGCCCCCCACCACCACCACACCCCCCCCCACCCCTGCCCTTTGCCTCCTTCAAGGCCCATCTCAACACCCTCCTCTTCGACTGCTGCTTTGATCACCCTCCGCTCCCCCTCCTACCCTCCCTGCCCTCCGCCCCTCCTGAGCCCAATGCCCAGCTCAGGTGCAAATCCTCCACTGTCCAGCGCTTTGGGATGTCCTCCTGATGTGAAAGGCCATATCCAAATGGAATTGGTTGTAGTTGTTGACTGTATGTGTGTGTGTTGTGTGTGTGTTGTATGTGTTGTGTGTGAGATGTGCGTGAGATGTGTGTGTGTGAGGTGTGTGTGAGGTGTGCGTGAGTGTGTGTGTGTGTGTGTGCGAGGTGGGACACATAGGTCGTGACCGTCGAAGAGAATTATCCCCGGTAATTTTTTTTTTTCTTTTTTTCGTCGTCGTTGCTGCCTCCAAAGTGCAAACGTGACTGAATTATTCATAAATCAAGGTTACTGAAGCCAAGTGATGAACTGGTTCAAAGGAGAGGGTTTTTTTTTTTTTGCTTGCTTGTCAATGTCGGTGTCTGACAGCAGAGGACCGGGCAGAAGATTTGTTAACACGCTTAATGTCTGTGCTTTTAGTGTCAGCCATCCACAGTTAGCTCCCGGGCACCTTGATTCTTCACAGCTCTCTGTGTCTTTTCATTGTAACCCCGTGATGTGACAGCAAACTGAAAGCGGCCCCATTAATTTGCGGGATGAAGTACGCGCACCGGTGATAGATAGCGCTTGTGATACTCCGGTCATCTAATGAGGAATCCTTGCCGTCAAAAAGAGGTCTTGGCAAATGTTGACCGAGGGCAGCGTTTGATTTAGTCGGTTGGAGGAAGGAGTAGATGGCAACCCAGCAACTGGAGGGAGATTCAAGTAGAATGAATGATAATAATAATCCTTACATTTGTTATAGCACCTCATTAGCGTCTTCGGGACGTCTCAAAGCGCTTTGCGGAACATACCGTGCATTTTGTGGACGAAACATTGGCGGCCGAAATTGCGCATAGCAGTGACCCACAAACAGTCGTGGATTGGAGCGACCAAATTATTATTATCTTTTTATTTTTCATTTAATTTTCGAAGGGATTGTTACCCCCGGAAAGGGAGGGAAAGATAGAGGGAGAGGAGAGTGCGATAAAAGAGGACGTCATAGAGAATGAAAGAATGAGAGATAGAAAAAGAAACGAGCGATAGGGAGGAAAACAAGTGAGAAAGGAAGAGTGAAAGAAAACTAAAGGGAAAGAAATAATTATTTGTTTGGATCTAAACCCAAGTGAATAGATGAGCATATCTTGTGTGTGTGTGTGTATGTGTGTGTGCGTGTAAACAGAGGCGTGTGGAGTAAGGAAACGTGACTAACCCGCCCGGGAATCGAACCCGGGTCCTCTCGCTTGCGAGGCGAACGCTCTAACCAGTACACTACAGGACTCCTCAAATTCAGCACAGCAGCTTAGCTCATGCCTTTTGATATTCTTTCCTCTTTTGGCTGTAGTCTTACACTATATTTTGCGTGGGTGTGGTCATCATTGGAAAGGACTCAGCTGGTTCCTCTTATATCTGTGGATCATTTGCAGAAAACAAGTTAGTAACAGAGCAGAGAGGAAAGGTCGGGGCTCCTAACGGCACATTACAACCCTATGCATCGCAAAGGACTAATGTTAATGACTGTGTTAATGGCTTTGGCGGTGAGATCTTTTACAGTTCATTTTCTTCGGTCTAGTGGGCGTCTTTATTGACACGTGTCAATATTTTTTGAAGGGATTATTATCACCGGAATGCAATCCACCAATCGACTAACGACCAGGGTTCCTACTTAAGGCTCGGTAAACTGGCGCGTGGAGTAAAGAAACTTGCCTAAGGTTTCGCCCGGATCCTCTCGCTTACATCCACGATGTAATGGAAATTACACTACATGCAGAATTTCCGTCAAAGTTCTGTGCGGTCTGAAGACGTGTCAAGGCATTGGTCTGCGAGGCTAAGACCCTGAGAAATTCCTGGGGCAACTGGCCATTGCTTGCACTTGCCCGAAATCCAAGTGCTTCTCTTCGCTCATTGCGAAGGAATAAAATTGCTTTTATCCTTCCGAAAGGGAATGCTAATGCAAAGCATTCTTTCGCCGACCACTCTCATCTAACCCTGCCCGCCCGTTCCCCCAGCTGAACCTTTTTATCGTCATTAATCTTGGAGATAATAAAGTTTTTTTTATTTTGGTCAAAGCAATTACTTAATCCCAGTGATCGTCAGCATTAAGTAGGACTATTATTGAGCTGGCCATAAATCAGAGCCAAGCCAGGTAGGTGATTATTTGTGAAGTGCAATCGCTCTTCGGGATCCGAACAATACCTATGCAATTTTAAGTACTGTAATTACCCAAACAGCATGTTAACAATGAGTGGTTTGTATGCAGGACAGTCAGATACAGTCAGGATATCCCTCATTTTCATTTTTTACTCCGCATCCTTCCTTCCCGAGCAGGATGATACATAGAGGTTATTAGCGGGCTCCACTGACACACCTGCTGGCAACAGATAATTTCTCTATCCCGAACGGAATCTGCAGCCGTCCTTTCTCAAAGCATCTCGGAGAGCTTTCCTGGTGCCCTTGTGATTGCTGCGACTCGATGATCTGTCTGTCTGTCTGGCTGGCTGTGTGTCTGTCTGCTCGCACTGAGCCCGGCTAGTTTCGGGAGCTTTCAGCCGGAGATATAAAAATTATTTGAGAGCGATGGGCTGGCCCCAGTCTTAAGCGGAAATGAACAGCTACTACGAACGGCTGGCTTCAGCCTGGCTCAGTCGGTAACACTCTTGCCTCAAGAGTCGGAAAGGTTGTGGGTTCGAGCCCACAACCAAGTTGTGTAGCCTGGTGGCTAGCATGCTCGCCTCGCAAGCGAGAGGAGCCGGGTTCGATTCCCAGGCGGGGCAAAACCTTAGGCAAGTTTCCTTACCCCACACGCCTCTGTTTATCCAGCAGTAAGTAGGAACCCCATTGTTAGTCGATTGACAGATCACTTTCCGGTGGTAAAAATTCCCTCCAAGAAAAAGAAATTGGGTCACTTAATCCACGACTGTTGGTGGGGCACTGCTGTGCGTGATTGGCTGCTGGCTGCCTTTCGCCCACAAAATACACAGTCAATTCACTTGAAAAGTATTTGCTGTGAAACCCTTTGAGACGTCTCAACCACTTGATAAAGCGCTGTATGAAATGTAAGGATTATTATGATAATTATAACTCAATCGTGCCTTCCCTGACTGCTGCGCCCAACTTTTGCAGAACATGCAGCTCAGAGACAAAGCTATACGACAGGAACTGAGGGAGTTGGTTATGATGCACGCACCCACGGTATTTATACAGGGAGGGAGGGAGGCTTTGGCTGGTTTGGAAGTGGCTTACACAGGAGAGAATTCATGTCCTTACAGGTGTTTCGTTGGGACGTTTCCATCCAAGATAAAAGCTGCTAAGAGATCTCCTTTGAGAGAACCTGCACTTGTCTCCTCTCTGTTTCGCTTGGCTGCAGTGAATAGCATGAGGCTTTAGTGGGATCGGAACTGTGTCAATCAAACATTTCCGTGAGGGGGAATCTCACGCACTCGGAGTGACATCTTGTTACAGTGACAGCAACCGAGAGGCACGGGCTGTGGCGATTTCTGTGCAAGATCATAATCTGAGGGCACATTGACAGCTCACAGGGTAACCCCGCTCTGGACACGCTTTGGAGACCATGTAGCATATGGGTCTGATGTGAAAGGCGCCATTTAAATATAGTTTGTTGTCGTGCAGCCCCGTCACCGTGGAGTGCTCTGAGATATCATCCTGTGTTGACCCTCCTCTTCGACTATGCTTTTGAATAGCGCCGCGAGATCGTTAACATCAACTGAACAGACAGAGGGGACGTCCTCAGTCTGACGGCTCGTTATATTGTGTACGTGTCAGTCCTGGAAAGAGATAGTACCTCCCGACCTTCCTGACCTGCTTTCTCCCCTCTCCGCTACCCGCTGCCTCCGCTCGGCTGGCTCTGGCCTCCTGCTCACCCCCACCTCCCACCCCCGGGCTTGCCCTCCGCTCCACCATCAGCGGCCGGCCCAAAGCTTTGGAACTCTCTCCCCCAGTCCTTCCACCTTGCCACCTCCTTCCCCCTCTTCTTCTTCAACTGTGCTTATGGTCGCCTGCTTCTTCCCCCACACCCCCCACCTCCCACTGGCTCGGCTTCAGGCTCCGCCATCGTTAAGCGATCCGATGCCCTACGTGAAGGGGGCGCTGTGTAAATGCAAGTTGTTGTTGTTCTTCATGGGTTTAAACCTGGGGTGTTCCTTTGGTCGGTCCGTAGTTCTATAATTCGGACTTGCAGCCCTCTCTGCATACTTGAACCTCTTTGCCCATTGAGCAACCGGGGGCTGTGACCACAGGCTAAGAAGCCCTATTTCCGGTAGTGGGTACAGAGCTGGGGCCATTTTCCGCTGTCTGTCAGATCAGGGAGATCTCCTGAAATTGACCCAGCAGCAATCTTATCCCAGAGATCGCATTTCCTTCCCACAGTAAAACGAAGCACAGATATCAGACCCAGAGGACTACATTTGGCTCAGCTTGCTTTATTTACGCACAGCCCCCCCCCCGCCCCACACACCCATCTCCTCCTCTTTCCCAGCCTCCTCCCCCAACCCCCTCGCCCCCCACCCCACTACCCCCCCCCCAACCTCACACACGTACATACACACAAAAACCAAAACTGCAATATTTCAAAGCTATTTGATTTGCCCAACTATTTTCCTCCCAAGCTCTGCTTGTCGCTGTGGGATGTTTTTATTCTCTTGTGCTGCAAGTTTCTGCTGACCAGACTTGACTTTGCAGTTGATGTGATAAAATCCGGCCTTGGTTGTGGTTCGGGGGGAGGGATTTGGACGAGGGGGGGGATGAAATCCTGCAAAGCGCTTTGAGACGTCCTCCTGACGTGAAAGGCGCTGTATCAAATTACAAGGCTTAATTAATTAATATGAATTAATTAATATTATTAATGATTGCCGCGTTTCACCCATGAAATACATAGTCACTTCGCTTTACAGTATATCCCGTGAAGGCGCTTTGAGACGTCTCAAGCACGCTATATCAAATGCAAGGATTCTTCTTCCTATTATCCCATTGCGGGCACCTCCACGCGATGCATATATGTGGAGTCGTCAGTCTGGTTTGGATACGCTTTACAACAACAACTTGCATTTATATAGCGTTTTCCCACTCAGGGTGGCGTCCGGGGGCACAGTGATGGGGTCTCCACGGGCCTCAGACAAAACCGAAAACCCCACAATTTTTAAAAATAAATGCAGAACAAAAAGATGACCGTCCGGTATCAAGATAGACTCCGCAGTTAACTCGGCCATCGTGTCCACAAGGGCACTTTAATTTTCTCTGACACATGCAACCGACTGGTTTCATGTGTTGTTAGGACAGTTGCCAAACTTGTCTTCAGGAATTTCCTGTATTGAGACTCATTTCCTCTATTCCTGTATTGAGCCAGAAAAGCTTTTTAATTGCTCTAAGAGTTTGCCCTGCAGGATATTATTATTGTCTGACTGCTTCCTCGTCGGGTTGAAGTGCAGGACAACAGAAGACGGTGTGTTTAACGTCCTGTTGTAAACGCGGAAGTCGCTGGGGACAGGCAGCAGATCAGGCAGCATCCATGGAGAGAGAGGAACATGAGTTAACATTTCAGGCCAATGGTTTTTCGTCACAACTGTTTAACGTCCGCGCTGCGATGGGGAGGGAGAATGGGTGGAGGGGAGAGGGAAGGAGTTAGGTTCGGAGATGGGAGGGTGGGGAGCTCGACGACATAATGTTATCGACCCGTTGCGTGCTACGTTGAAACTCTTCCTGGTGAGGGGGAAAAGGGGGAGGGAAGGGGCTTAAAACCACAGCAGCAAAACTCTCTGAATTAGTCAGTCAGATTCTCTCTCGCTCTCTTTCTCTCTCTGTCTCTCTTTTTCTCTCCGTCTCACATTTTAAGACAGAAGGTCTCGCGGGGAGAAGTGATCAGCGGCGAGGACGAGGAGTTGGCCAATGGGCGCTGACCGAGCGGGTTCTCTTTCTCACGCGAAAAAAAATCCCCCACAAAATTAAACGGGCAAAAAAGAAAAAAAAAAAAAAAAGTTTTGCAGGGACGAACCAAGTAAAATGTTCGCCCACGGTAAAAGAGGTTGCCTCCCCCTCTCCCCTCTCCCCTCTCCTCTCCTCTCTCCTCAAATGTCCGTGGCGTTGCATTCCACGACGCGCATGCCACAAGGGATTTGTCCTGGTAAATTAGGTAAGTGGTAGCTCTTCAGCCCTGGAGAGTGCTATGCCTTTGTTCGCGTTAGTGAGATGGAACAATGCAACTGTCTGGGTTGATGGACTAAGTCTTGATCAATCCCTCTAACGACCAGACCTGCTAACTTCGCATGGACAACCTGTCCTGGCTTGCGTTTTAAGGACGTTACTTACTAGATTCCTCTATCGCTAGGATTTCTCCTCTGCCTCCGCCAACTCTTTACCCCCCCCTCCTCCTCCCCCACCCACTCACGCACCCTCAGAAAAATAGATGGGTGTTTTTTTTGAGTGATAAGTGTTCCTCGCCAAAAGGAGCAGAAAGATTTTTTTTCAAAAGAAAAGAACACCTTAAATAAAACTCGGATTAAAAACTTGGGCTTTCCCCCCCCCACCCACCCGCCCGCCCCCCCCCCCCCCCAGCCCCATCCCCACCGTGCAGACACATTCCCGTAACCCGGCAGATCAGTTCAGAGAAGAAATAATAATAATAATCCTTGCACTTGATACAGCGCCTGATCACTTCGCCACAAATAATAATCCTTGCATTTGATATAGCGCTTTTCACGTCGGGAGGACGTCCCAAAGCGCTTCACAGGATATGCTGTAAAGTGAATTGACTGTATATTTTGGGGGTGAAACGCGGCAGCCGATTGCGCACAGCAGCGTCCCCGCAAACAGCGGTGGTTTGAGTGACCAATTTATTCTTTTTTTTTTGAAAGAATGCAATGCGGTTGACATTGCTATAACGCCTTTCGCTTCGGGAAGAGAGAGTCTCAAAGCGCTTGAAGCGGATCCCAGGGATACTGACAATGGCCTTGTTTCGTTCACTGAATCGTGTGCGTCGGATTTCGTGTTCACAGGGTGATGTGAAGAGGGGGGTTATCACCGCTGGCTGTGTATAGCGTCACTGCTAAAAGGGAGGAATGTTTTTCTGTTGGGAGTCAGGGGTGAGAAATTCCATTGCTGGGTAAAGTTACCGGCTTAAACACATGTGCTTAGAACATTGAAATCCCATTATAAATCCCTCGCAGGCTAAAGGTATTGTTACCGGCCAATGTCACGACACCCTAAAGCAGTAAAAATTCCGCAATAAAACAGGACCTTTCATCACACATTTCTTAGCAAAATTATCTGAAGGAGTACCTTAAGAAACATTGCAAATTTCCCCCAATAATGTTTGATGCCGAGTCCAATAATAATAATAATAATCCTTGCCTTTTATACAGCGCCTTATCACGTCTTCGAGACATCTCAAAGCGCTTCACAGGATATACTCTAAAGCAGATTGACGGTGTATTTTGTGGGAGAAACGCGGCAGCCGACTGCGCGCAACAGCGTCCCCCGCAAACCGTCGTGGATTGAGATCTACCGGCGTCCTAGTTGACAAACCTCCAGGGAAAAAAAATTGGTCGTTCGCATCGTGGCTGTTTGTGGGACTTTGCTGCGCGCAAATTGGCTGCTGCGTTCGCCTGCAGAATACACAGCCACTACGCCTTGCAGAAGACTTGTGTGAAGCGCTTTCGAGACGTTTCAACTTGATAAGGCGTTCCATCAAATGCGAGCAGCATTATTATGGTTTGAGGGCAGACAGAGCGAGACGTTTCATTCACTTCAGGCAGGTTGCTACTCGAATCAGAATTTTGTTCCAGTTATTGTTGGCAGCCTGAAATCCATTCTGCAAGATAATACTGTAAACAGGATAGCTGTCTCGCCAAATAGGACTACAATGAGAAGAGAGAGGGAGAAAGAGAGAGAGAAAGCAACAAGAATTACATCTGTATAGCGCCTTTCACGTCAGGAAGATGTCCCAAGATGATTTGCACTTGTGCTGGGGCTTGGGATCAGGAGGGGTGGAGAGCAGGGAGGGTGGGAGTAGGAGGGCGAATGAGGGCGCGATCGAAGAGGAGGGCTTGAGACAGGCCTTGAAAGAGTCCTGGAGACGTCTCACAGCGCTTCACAGGATAGGAAAAAAATCAAACTAAATTAGTCACTCGACCCACGACTGTTTGTGGGGACGCTGTCGTGCGCAATTGGCCGCCGTGTTTCGCCGAGAAAATACACAGTCAATTCACTTTACAGTATATTCTGTCAAACGCTTTGAGACGTCTCGAAGATGTGATAAGGCGCTGCATCAAATGCAAGGAGTATTATTATTATATTGTAAAGTGAATTGACTGTATATTTTGTGGACAAAACAATGCAGCGAATTGAGCACAGCAGCGTCCCACTAACAGTCGTAGATTTGAGTGACCCAAATTTTTTTGGAAGGTATTATTACCCCCGGAAAAGCGATCCACCAATCGACTAACAACCGGTTTCCTACATACTGCTGGGTAAACAGAGACGCGTGGAGTAAGGAAATTTGCCCGAAGTTTCGCCCTGACACTGGGAATCAAACCAGATCCGCTAACAATGGTGGAAGTTTCCGAGTGAATGTTTTTTTTTCTCTCTGTTTACTCCAGTTGTGAATCGGAATAAATAGAAACGGGCTTTGGCTGGGTAGGAAAGTTGGAGATTTGTTATCGGTCACAAATCACTTGGGAATGGAAGCTGATCGTTTGCACGTTTCCTGAATAGGGGAGGCAGCTGCAAGAGGAGATCTGAGTGGCTGGACGTGGTTTGGACAATCCTCTTATAAATGTTATGAAGCCTTCTGTCGCGATTGCAGTGTGTGCTTGCGGGTGGGTTTGTGGGATGAGGGTGGGGGGTGCAGAGGAATGCGCAAAAACGTGTATGTCTGCATGGGTTAATGTGTTGGTGTGTGAGCGTGTGTGTGCGTGTGTGTGTATAAAGCATGTGTGTGTTGCGTGTACAGGAGTGGGGTGAGGTGTGTGAATGGAGGGTGAGTGTGTGCGTGGTGGGTAGAGTACGCGTGGAGGGCGTTTGGTGTGTATTGTCAATGCAAAGGTGTGTATGCCTGAGGGGGTTGATGGGTTTGAAGGGTGTGTATATATATAAAGTGTGTGTGTGTGTGGAGGGTGATTGCATGTGTGAGGAGGGAGGTGAGACATGTTTATATAGTGGTGTTGCGGGTTAAACGGAAATAATTCTATGTGTTGGAACGAATGGTGTCAAACAACCATCCGATGAGGAAAAAATATAAGAATTTGTGTGTGTGTGTGTGTGTGTGCGGGGCTGGGGAAAGGGAAGTGGACTAAACAGATCGAGAACTGACACACGCACAGGCACAAGGGGCTGAATGGCCTCCTCTGCCCTGAAATCTTCTAACTAACGTGGTACAATCTCCAGCCCCAAAAAGAAAGAAATTAAGTCAAAGGCGGCAGGTGACCTTTTAGTGCCAGTCAATGTATTGTCGTTTCCTATAGAGCGTTAAAGGATTATTTTTTTTTTAATTGAAGTAGTCAGCGGATCACGTTATCAATGCATCGCTAAAAACAACATTTTTCTTGTTGTTGAAAACTCTTAGCAATCCCTGGGGTTGATAGACAGAGCTGGGCTGGTCCAGGTTTCCGCTGTGTATGCTTCAGAAAGGAGAATCACTTGGAATCTCGCTTTCACTGGGTTTCGCTTTACACGTTGAAACTCAACGGACCCGAATTTTTCTTTGGACAAAGTGCTCGTAAGCACGTAAGAATTTGCTAAGAAGGAAAGAAGGCCAAGGTCCATCTAGTTCTCCTTCTGTCTTCATGGCAGTCGCTTGACACGTTGTGTCCCAAACTATCTACTGTATCCCGAGACATTATTTTCCAGCAGAAATCTATCTAATTTGCCATTGTGGTTTCCTGTAGCTCAGTGGTTAGAGCACTCGCTTTGCAAGTGAGAGACCTGAGTTCAATTCCAGGCAGGGCGAAACCTTGGGCAAGTTTCCTTACTCCACACGCTAATAATCCCTCCAAAAAAAAACAATAATAAATTGGTCATTTTCAATCTACGACTGTTTGGACATTGCTGTGTGCAATTGGCTGCCGCGTTCGCCCACAAATATACAGTCAATTCACTTTACAGTGTGTTCTGTGAAGCGCTTTGGGACGTCCTCCTGACGTGAAAAGCGCTATATCAAATGCAAGGATTATTATTATATTGGTGTCACTGTCTGGCTTTTTCGCTGCTTGTCCTGCTAGAACCATCATACCCGTTAGGGAGCAAACCGGTTTCTACTCCTTGCTCTGACCCACTCGACTGTCCTGTTTCAGTGACCGATTTAGAGCAACTTGCGATGTCTCTTCCTCCCCTCTCCCCTAATTTTTCGCGAGGTTAAAGGTCCCTTTGCTGGGTTCTCTGCACATTATTAACAGTGCATTAACTTCAACTGCGAGCTGAATGAAGCTAATTTTCTCTCTCACTCGCAACCCACTCAAGAGCTGTTGCTGTGAAACAGTAGCCTATTATACTGGTTACTTCACACGATGCATAAGACACCCAGACTCCCGACTTGTCAAATGTTGGGCCAATTTGTCTCACGTAGCCATAAGTAGGAAGGGAGCCCCGGTGCGCTCAACGTAAGCCCTAAGCTCCGAGTCTTCACACTACATTTTCTATTCATCGCTGGGCGCAAGGTTTGATCGTGGAATCCTGTAGCGTAGTGGTTAGAGCCCTCGCCTCGCGAGCGAGAGGACCTGAGTTCGATTTCCCGGGCAGGGCGAAACCTTGGGCAGGTTTCCTTACTCCACACGCCTCTGTTTACCCAGCAGTAAGTAAGAAGCCGGTTGTTAGTTGATTGGCGGGGTTAATGATAATCCCTTCTCAAAAAAAAATAATAATAATTTGGCCCACTCAATCCGCGACTGTTTGCGGGACGCTGTTGTGCGCAATTGGCTGCCACGTTTCCCCCGCAGAATATACGGTCAATTCACTTTGTAGTATATTCCGTGAAGCGCTTTGAAACGTCTCAACAGCGTGGTGAGGCGCCGTATCAAATGCATGGATTATAAGGATTATTATTATTAAAATTACAGTGCGGGCACGATTGAGTTCCCACGAGAATCATCTGGGTTCCCCCCAAACCCCTCCCCTCCGCCTCGCTCCAGTCTTCACACTCCTCTCCTTTCACCTTCCCGTTGTTCGACTCTCTAAATCCTCGACAAAACAATTGAACCGTCTCAGACGCTTGCGTATTAACAGACAACGACCGGCTCAGCCTCTCCTAAGGTGCCCCCATCTTACAGATGAGTCGGAGGTGAGAGAGAGAGAGAGAGAGAGTGAGAGGGAGAGATAGAACGAGAGAGAGAGAGAAAGAGAGAATCGTACCACAGCGCTTAATTTTTTTGAACGCTGCCTTAAAGACTGATTGAGCCGCCGTTACTGATTACGATCGCTGTCACTCCTCGAACAACGCTGTGCCTTTTGACAGGTCAAAGTTAATACCGAGCTGAGCGGAGTTTGCTGAACTATCAAGGCGGGAGATTGCATGATAAATGAAAAGCTGGAGGACTCTAATACAGTTGGTTCTGCATCAGCAGTTCCAATAACCAAAGGGGAGCTATCATCTGCAGTGTGGGCAGAGGCAAGGCTGAACTGACTTTTTACTTTGCAGCCACTTCGGATAAGCTCTGCAGAGCCTCACAGTGCTATCTCGCACCGAATTGTGCCTCGCTCGATGCAATTTCGGGACGCGCTAAGTCTGAATCCGCTGTACTTAATCCCCACCGGGTTTAAGCATCATCTATCTCTCTGATTAGAAGCCTGGTAACCAGGTGGCTTTTTGTTTGCGTAGCAAAAAAAAAAAAAATGCTATCGCGTTTGAAGACTCCCATTTGCGGAGTCCTGCGGGGTTAGAGCTCTCGCCTCGCAAGCGAGAGGACCCGGTTCGATTCCCTGGTCCTTACTCCACACACACGCGCGCCTCTGTTTGCCCGGCAGTGAGCAGGAACCCGGTTGTTAATTGATTTCCGTGCGGATCACTTTTCCGGGGGTAACAAACCCTTCGAAAATATTTGGACACTCAACCCACGGCTGTTTGTGGGACGCTGCTGTGCGCAATTGGCCGCTGGGTTCGGCCCACAAAATATCCCGTCAATCCACTTCACGGTCTATTCTTTGAGACGTCTCGAAGACGTGATAAAGCGCTATATCAAATGTAAGGATTATTATCATTATTATCTTTCACTGGATGGAGTAGGGGAGTGGGGGGGGGGTGGCAGGGATTTTTCCCACTCGGCTCCTGTTCCCCCCCCCGCACCCCTTCCCCCACCAGGAAGCCAAATCTTACGAAGGTCTCATTAACCCACCCCGCCCCACCCCATAGCGTCCGTGTGTCCTCACCCGCATTCCACCCACGGCGAGTGGCGTGTGGCTTCCCTTCGTCCAACCTGACTCCCCGACCCGCGCGTTCCCTCACCCAAAGCTGTCGTGTTGCGTCTGTGTCCATCGCACAACATCGCTTCCCACTTCTCACCAGCCCTTAGAGTTGAAAGAGCCTCTCGCTCCAGGTCTTTGTCAAGAGCCCAGTTGGAGATCTTTAATGCCTGTGATGTCGAACGCTGTGAACGACTTTGATTATTAATTCATTGTGCTTCTCTTGTCTGGTGCAGCCAATAGTGCACGCAGAGAGCCTCGCCTTCTCTTCCAGTTTTGCTGTGAAATCCGTTTTTTTGTATATATACAGTATTTATATACATACATAACTCGCTGCTTGTCAGTCTGCCCAAGTTTCCCCCCCCCCCCCACCCACCCCCCACCACACACTCACAAGCTGCCGATTATTCAGAACTCTGCAGCTCGTGTCCTCTCCCGCACCAGGCTCCCTGACCCCATCCCCTCTTCCCCCTTCAGCCTTGCCGCCCCAACCCTTCGGGACTGCACCCCACAGTCCCTCCGCCTCGCCCCCTCCCTCGCCTTCTTCAAGGCCCGTCTCAAGACCTTCCTCTTCAACCGCACCTTCGCTCACCCTCCTACCCCGGTACCCTCCCCGCCCGCCCGCACCCCACCCTCCTGATCCCAACGCCCCCATCTCAGGTTCAAATCTCTTGACTGCCCAGTGCCTTGGGACGTCCTCCCGACGTGAAAGGAGTTGTGTAAATGTCATTTGTTGTTGTTGTTCCCGTTTGAATCGTTTCGTTTTTTTTCCTACACACGGAGTGAGCGAGCGAGTGCCATCTATTTGTAACCAACACCTCGATTGTTTTTTCTCTCTCTTCCTCTCCCTCTCCCTCTCTCTCTCTCTCTCTGCCTCTCCCTCCCTCTTTCTCTGTGTCTTTTGTTTCAGCCTCGCACCACATATTCCCAGCCTTCCACACACCCATCCCGATCGACATGCGTCACCACGAGGGGAGGTACCACTACGAACCCCACTCGCTACACGCCATCCACGGGTAGGTGCTAGTTGCTTTCTTCCTTGTCCTCTCGTCCCGGGTCCCGTGCCTGGGACTTCGTTGCGTGAAAAATCTTGAGGGTTTAAGCTCTCGCAGGTGCCGCCCGGAGTGAAGAGAGGTTTGCCGTGTGGAGTTGCATCCTCCCGTAAAAATAAAGTGGTCGCGAATTGTGATAACGGCAGGTTAGTGGCTGGTTCGAAACATTTTGATTAGAAATGTCATAATAATAATATTAATAATGATAATAATTGTTGCGTTTCACTCGCAAAGTATAAAGTCGATTCGCTACACATTACGTTCGGTGAAGCTCTTTGAAGACGTAATAAGGTGTTTTATCAAATGCAAGGTTTATGATCATTACATTTGACGTAGCACCTTATCACGTCTTTGAGGCGTCTTAAAGCGCTTCACAGGTATGTTGTGAAGGGAATTGACTGCGTATTTTGTGGGCGAAACGAGGCACGAACAGTCGTAGAGGGACTGGACTATGAGGAACGATTAGGTAAAACTGGACATAGTCACACTGGAGAAGAGAAGGTTGAGGGGCGATATGATTATGATTCCAAAAGGATTGGATAATGTAGACCACGATAAGCTGCTTTATCTTGTACTGAACAGTAGAACCGGAGGACACGGCCTGCGAGTGAAGTGGGGGTAAACCCCGAACAAATCCGCGGAAACTATCTGGGGACACAGTATAGAGTTTAGGACATGACATGTCAAGGGACTGCCAGGATGGTGGAAGGCCAACTGGATGGACCTTGGTCTTCTTTGGCCCGGCAAATGATCACATCATTGGGACGCCTCAAAGCGCTTCACAGTATACCTTGTAAAGTGAATTGCCTGTGTATTTTGAGACGCTATGTGTATTACAGCATATTCTATGAATCACTTTGAGACGTCGCGAAGACATGATGAGGGATTATATCAAACGCAAGGATTCGTAAGATAATATATGTAGGAAATGCAAAGAATCATGAACCGTCTCACCCCCCAAAAGATTCCAGCAACTTTTCGCAGTCCACACGGAGTAAAAGCAACACCGTCGGCTTGTTAAAAGGTGGCTTTTCAACTTAAAACCGGTGAGGGATTGGGTTCAAAGGGATGACCCAGGCGTAATCCAGCCGATCAGTTGAAATAATCAACCTAAGACGTTCCCAGAAGAATGTTAATCACATCCAATGCCACCTGCAGGTTCTGGGGATACCGGCTTGATCCACTGGCTTGTGAACCAACCTCTGCCCTGAATTCCTGCCAAACTGTTTGATCAGCTGGCTCCTGCTTCAAGCCAAGGAGTCTTGTTAATTCCTCACAGACCTTTCACGCACGTTCATAGTTGCGCGCCGAGGGCCTTTAAGCCAAAAAAAATGTTAAAGGCGCTGCGAGGATTCTTAGTGTTTATTTAATGTCGTGCTAAACCAAAAGAGCATTTATCGTTCGGTTTCTGCCACTAGGAAATGTTCTGGTCGAGTCCTGCTGGGTAGTGGTTAGTGCGTTCGTCTCGCAAGCAACATGGGACTTCCTGTAGCTCAGCGGTTAGAGCACTCGCCTCGCAAGCGAGATACCTGGGTGGAATCTGGAAATAGTTTCTCTGTAGCTATCAATCTCATCCAAAGCCGTGTTAATAACCACACCCTTACGTTGCTATTTTCGCTGGTCTTGCCTTCAAAAGCAAATGAACGGGGGTGGGTGGGGGTGGGGGATGTCAGGGTGAAGATTCCTGGACTAGAGGCTGGGTGGGTGGGGGCATCCGTCAGGAAATTGGAGAACTGTCCAACCTCAAGGAATTCTTGGCAACTGTTCCGAAGTTCATCTTCAGAGCCAGTCGACGCACGTCGAGACAGCTGCAAACAGCGTCTCTGTTATCAACGGTGGGAAAGATTCCTGTCCGATCGATGTAAGAACAACAACAACAACAACAAGATTCCATTTATAAAGCGCCTTTCACGTCAGGAGGACGTCCCAAGGCGCTGCACAGTTGGGTCATGACCCGAGCAGGGGGGAAATGGTCAGGGTGAGGGGAGAGAAGGGAGGGAGCGAGGAGGGGGGAAATGGTCAGGGTGAGGGGAGGGAAGGGAGGGAGCGAGGAGGGGGAAGAGAGTCGAGAGGGGAGCTGAAGGCTCGGTCAAAGAACCGGCAACAAATGGGCTCCTTGCAAACAGGGCCAAGTGACATGTGTATGATGCATCACCCGAGCCCTGAGCGACCCGCATGCAAACACGTTTTGCTGCACAATCTTTTATCTTAAAAAAAACCCCACTATGTTACAATTAACTGGAGAGCGAATCTCGAGGGAACTGAGATTCGCTGTTCGAAAAGCGAAGGGAGATTCTCCCCCAATCTCCCCCTCCCGGTGTCCTGGCCGACAACTCCCCCTCAAATAAAATTTGGTCACTCACTCCACGGCTGTTTGTGGGACACAGCTGTGCACAAAGTACCACTTTATAGCGTATCCTCCGAAGCGTTTTGAGATGTCTCCCTGCCCGCTCCCTCCGTCCATCGGGCTCCGGTCTGCTCCATGTCTCCCTCCCGACCCGCCCTACCATCGGTGGCCGAGCTTTCAGTCTCTCTGCCCCCACACTCTGGAACTCCATCCCTCGGTCCCCTTGCCTCACTTCCTCCCTCGCCTCCTTCAAGGTCGGTCTCAAGACCCTTCTCTTCGGCCGTACCCTCCCACCTCTCTGCATTCCCTCACCCCTCCCCCATGCTCGGGTCCCGACACCCGACTGTTCAGCGCTTTGGGACGTCCTCCCGACGTGAAAAGCGCTATATCAAATGCAAGTATTATTATTATTATAAATATAATTTTGTTGTTGTCATCGTTGTTTCAACGGCGTGATAAGGCGCTATATCAAGGGCAAGGATTATTATTATTATTATTATGATTATAACTGACTTAGACTTTGCAGCTGTGTGGATGAGGGGTGGTGGAGAGGACAGGAAGCTATCCATGAGTCTCATTTCACAGTGTCTTCTTCCTGAAGGTTCGCTTGTTTAACTTTCACTGACTGAAACACAAAGCGATTTACGGTCAAATTGTTCGTGACTTTTTTGTATAATTTACAGTTCTGGTTGGGGGGAGGGTGGATGGAGGGGAACATTTCAGACACGCCCTGATGTTTACTCAATGCTACTTGGCTCGTAACCCAAGTAGGGACTAAACAGTCACTGTTGTTCGGCTGAAGCAACTTTGCCAAACACTGGCGTGCCCAGTGCCCAGTGCCCAGTGCCCAGTGCCCAGTGCCCAGTGCCCAGTGCCCAGTGCCCAGTGCCCAGTGCCCAGTGCCCAGTGCCCAGCCAGCCACGCACACTGAACCAATCCTGCAAACAAATCTGTCCTGATAAAAGCTGTATAAACGTACATAGAAAGTTGACAAGAGCTCTCCTGAAGTTCAGGCATCTCACTCCACTGCCCGCTGCCTCCACTCGACTGGCTCTGGCCTCCTGTTTGTCCCTCGTCCCTCCGCTCCACCATCAGCGGCCACACTTTCACCCGCTATCCCCCCCCCCCCCCCGAAGCTTACCCCCCTGAATTCTCTCTCCCAATCCCTCCTCCCTGCCCCCTCCTTCCTCTGATTTTCGCCCCCGCATGAAGGGCGCTCTACGTGTCAAATTGAGGTTTGTAAAGAGAAGAGAGTTTCTCTCCCAGTGTCCTGGCCAACAATCCTCCAGATGAAAAATTGGTCGCCGACTCCATAACTATCCGTGGGACATTGCTGTGCGCAAATCGTCTGCCTCATTCGTCCACAAAATACCCTACCCGTCAGTATATCCTGTGAAGAGCTTTGAGACATCTTGACAACGTGATAATGCGTTATATCAAATTCAAGGTTTGTTATTAGTAGTATAGTAACGCTATCTTGTACACCTGTTAGCCCTCTCTTCCCCCCCTTTCCACCCAGTGTTAAACAAAACCGCAGTACGTTATAGAGTCACAAAGTTCCATTTGCTTTTCCAACTCGGGCATTTAACACTGGAAAGGATAATAATCCTTGCGTTTGATACAGCGCCTTATCGCATCTTCGATGCATCTCAGAGCGCTTCACAGAATATAGTGTAAAGTGAATTAACTGTGTATTTTGTGGGCGAAACTCTAGGCAAGTTTCGCCCCACCCAGGAATGGAAGCCAACACTTGCAAGGCTGGAGCGCTCGAACCCACACGTTCCAGGACTCCAATTGTACCATCAAATGACTTGATGGTAAAATTAAAAATAAGAGCCTTTTTTTGTTGTTGTTGTATTCGCTTCAGCCGTGTGATTAATGGCTTTTAATCATGACGGAGGACCCCAATTCATCAAGAGCATACTCGAGCTGTCTCCTGCCTTGCCGGCATCAAATTTAGCTAATTACACGAACATTGCAAAGCAAATTAAACATGGCCTAATTGATTGTGAGCTGCAGAGTCTTCTATTATCCACGTCGTGGCTTGCTGACGGCTCAGTGTGGCAGGGGCTGGTATTTCTCTTGACAAAAACAGAGAGAGAGCTGGGAGAACGCAGCAGGTCAGGCAGCATCTATGGAGAAAGGAAAGTGAGCCAACGTTTCGAGTCCACGGCCCTTCAGCTGTCAGAACTGGGACACGTTGGGAGGGATAGAGGTTTTTAAGGACAAGTTGAGAGGGGGCGGCAGGACAAGGACGACAAAGAAGACAAAAAAAGAAGACAGAGGAGAGAAGGCGTTAGTTGATGGGTTAGAGAGGTGATAGTGGCGTGAAACAAAAGGGGGAGAGGGGTGAGTTGAAACAAAACAAAACTGGGGAGAAGAGGTGCACTATTAACGGTTGACCCTAACGAAGGGTCGTGGACTTGAAACGTTGACTCACTTTCCTTTCTCCATAGATGCTGCCTGACCTGCTGAGCGTTCCCAGGTCTCTCTCTGTTTTTGTTTCGGCTTTCCAGCAGCATTTTGTGTTTTGTGGCTGGTATTTCTCTCTTCGGTCTTCAGCTGTGAACAGCCTTGTGAAGCGCTCTGAGACGCCGCCCTACGTGGAGGGCGCTATATAAGTTGCTGTCGCTGTTGAGTGGTGCGACGTGAAGAGGTGGATTTATTTAACGTATTGCAACGACTTCTAATGAGGATAATAATCCTCGCCTTTAACACACCGCCTTATCGCATCATGCAGAGTCCTGTAGCGTATTGGTGAGAGAGGACTTGGGTTTGATTCCCAGGCACGGCAAAACCTTGGGCAAGTTTCCTTACCCCACAAGCCTCTGCTTACCTAGCGGTTAAGTAAGAACCTGGTTATTAGTCAATTTTCGGATCGCTTTTTTCCAGGGGGTAATGAGCCCTTCGAAAAAATAATAATAACTTAATCACTCAATGCATGACTGTTTGTGGGAAAATTCTGAGCGCAATTGGCTGCGCGTTTTCGCCGTGAATTGAGGGAGGGATTATTACCCCCTGGAGAGCCATCCGCCGATCGACTAACAACCAGGTTCCTTACTTACTGCGAGGTAAACAGAAGCATGTGGAGTAAGGAAAACTTGCCTAAGGTTCCTGTCTGCCTGGGAATGCAACTCGGGTCCTCTCGCTTGCGAGGCGAGTGCTCCAACCACCGAGCTACAGCACTCCCAAATAGGGAGGGTCTAGAATTTTGCGCGTGTGTTTGGGGGAGGGGGTTGGGGGAGTGTTATAAATTTCTAAATAATGAACTCGGGCCATGTTCACTGCTTAACAAGGGAACAGTTTACGTTCGGGGTTCATTGAGTTCATTTATTTATGCAAGCGTCTGGGAGAAGAAAAAAAACCTTGCATCCTGAGTGCAACCACAACTAATTTCTGGTTTCCCCGCTTCGAGTAACAAAATGTTCCGGATCTTAAATTGTCAGAGAGTGGGGGGGGGGAAATCAAAGAGATTCGAAGCCGTCTGGTCCCAGCGCCCTTGGCTGTGGGGCTCTCCCAGTCCTGCCCGAGGTTGTGGCTGACTTTTGTAGCTAAAAAGTTGTGCAACCCTGGGTTCCAGTCGAGCAAGTCTGCTTTCGAGACGGCTTTAACTTGCCGGCCGGTGTCTGGCCGCTGCTGTGTGCTGAGTGCAACTGCCTTGTCCTCGAGGGGTGCTATATGAGTGCAAGTTGTTGTTGTTGCTGTTGAGTTCCACTCCCCAGCCCCCTCCCTCCCTCCCTCCCTCCCTCCTTCCCTCCCTGCACTTCTCTATCTCAGGCCTGCGTCATGTCCCACTTATCCCCCTCCGTCTCCTCGCCTCAGTACCGTTCAGTGAACTTTCAGCCAGTTTGCCCCCTCGCTCTGGAACTCTCTCCCTAAATCCATCCCTCTCTCTCTCTCTCTCTCCCTCCCTCCCTCCTTCCCTCGCTCCCTCCCTCCCCCTCCCTCTCAAAAACCCATCCAAAACCCCGTCTCTTTGACTGCACCTTGCTGGCTTTAATGTAGATCAAGATGAGCTGTTTTATCTCGTACTGAACCGCAGAACCAGAGCCTGCGACTGAAGGGAGTTAAATTCAGAACAAATCTGAGGAAACACTACTTCAGTGAGCGGGTAATAAACTCATGGAACAGGCTCTCCAGGGAGACCGACGGTGGAAGCAGAAAGTGTTGTTTGTTTCACGAACAAATGAGATAGATTTCTGCTAGAAAGTAATATCGGGGGGAGACAGTGGGTCACGACTTGTCAAGCGACTGCCGGGATGGTGGAAGGCGAACTGGATAGGCCTTGGACTTCTTTGGCCTAGAAAATTCTTACTTTCTTAACAAGATTCCTCAATTCCCATTAGAGTTCCTCTGGACCGGCAGAATTCCAATTCAGGATTCACTGCAAAGTGGAGGGTGTATTTTTGTAACCAAACACGGCATCAAATTTGCGGGTTATCAGCACTCCACGAATGTAGGGGAAGTTTTCCCACTAACGGCGCTTGTAGTTAAGCGACTTTATTCACCTTCAAAGTACACAGTTACTACACCTTACAGCAAACCAGTGGAGCTCAGCCACAAAGCTGAGACTTAGCCTAGGGCTTTTTTTGTGATATTTCCTAACCTGTTTTCCCAACAACAACAACAACAAATTGCATTTATACAACCAACTGCTGTGCCCAATTGGCCGTCGCGTTCCGCCCACAAAATATACAGTCAATTCGCTTTACAGTCTATCCCGTGAAGAGCTTTGAGACGTCTCCACGACGTGATAAAGTGCTATACCAAATGCAAGGATTATTATTATTATTATTATTATAAAGCGCATTTCACGTCGTGAGGACGTGCCAACAAGAATTCCGAGTCACTGCAAATGGGGGGGGGGGGGGTACTCCTGCTGGTAAGACGGCAGGAATTCTGCTGGTCTAATGGGGATTAAGGAATCCTGTTAAGAGAGGCGGCAAATTAGCCCCTACTGACTGAGCAACCTGCGAATCCTCTCTGCCCCAGCCACAGCCCCCGATCCCTTTCATTTCCTCTCGTCTGTTGGGTGTAAGCAGAATGCCCCCTCTCTCCGCTGTGCAGTGTGATTTACGGCTCTGGCACGGCCGACGCATTCTCTCAGCGGAGGTTATCCGCTCGTTTGACTGTCTGCTCCGTATTTACGGGCCGACGGATTCTGCTCTGCCATCCAGGGCGAGGTGACGGAACCCTTATCAAGTGAGATTTCTTCCTTTCTCCATTCAGACAAACCGCATGCCTTCAGCCTGACTCGAGACCAGACTTACCCCCCACCCGGTCTCCGGTTCATTCACTAATAGAGAGCGTTCAAGTCGCATCTTGTCAGAGTGGGAGGAGAGACACAGTCTCAGTAATGGAATCTGTCAAACAGGTCTAATATTTGGTAAATCGAGCTCCCGGCTTTGAAGTGCGACGTTACGTTCAATTGCTAAATGCTTTTCCACTGTCATTTTGCTGACATAACCTAAAGAAAGTCGCAGAGTCTCCACCTCCATTGCAAGGAAGGTTTTATATTAATAATAAATAATATTAGTCCTTGCGTTTGATACACCTTATCACGTCTTTGAGACGTCTCAAAGCGCTTCACACAACGCACCGTAAAGTGAATTGACTGTAAATGTTGTGGGCGGAACGCGGCAGCCAATTGCGCACAGCAGCATTCCCACAAACAGCCGTGGGTTGAAGGGACCGATTAATTTATTTTACATAGAAATAATAATCAGCCATCTCATTCCAGTAATGTTCAGATATTGCCCAGTGTCTTAGCATGGCCTGGCTCAGATGGTAGCGCTCTCGAGTCCGAAGGTCGTGGGTTTAAGCCCCACATCAGGACTTGAACTTGCGTCGTCTCAATACATTTTTTATTTAAAAAGGTTATTAACTAATAATCATTGCATTTAAGACAGTGCTTTTCACCAAAGCGCTTCGCAGGATACTACAAGTGTAGTGGCTGCCTATTTTGTAGGCGATTTGCACACACCAATGTCCCATGAATTGACAAATAGCCATGAACTAAATGAGCAATTTTTACCTGGAGTTATTATTGATCAGGACACTGGGAAAAACTCCCTTTTTTTTTGGAGCAGGCATACGTGCGGTTAGCAATTAGCTGCCGTGTTTCGTCCACAAAATATACAGTCAATTTGCTTTACAGTATATCCTGTGAAGTGCTTTGAGACGTGTCAACGAGGTGATAAGGCGCTGTATCGAATGCAAGGATTATTATTAGTGGTCGTGACAAGTTAAGGCAGGTTCGAGTTATCAGGAATATACTGTGTAATCATAATAACACTCCTTGCGTTTGATATAGCGTCTACAAGGACGTGGAGTCCTGTAGCTCAGCGGTTAGAGCACTTGCCTCGCAGGGGAGAGACCTGAGTTCAATTCCCGGCCGGGCGACATGTCAGACAAGTTTCCTTACTCCACACCCCTCCTTCTAAGCTAGCAGTAAGTCGAGCCCAGTTGTTAGTCGATTGGCGGATTGCTTTTCCGGGTTAATAATTCCTCAAAAGAATTTTAATTTTTAAAAAAAAAATTGGTCGTTCTATCCCCGACTGTTTGCCGGGACGCTGCTGTGCGCAATTATGTCCGCCGCGTTTCGCCCACAAAATACACAGTCAATTCACTTTGCAGTATGTCCTGTGAAGCGCTTTGAGACCTCTCGAAGACGCCATAAGGCGCTGCATGAAGTGCCAGGATTATTATTGTTATTGCTACCGTATAACGTTGAAATATCTCAAAACGTTTCGCAGGGAAGTGAGATGTCCTTGCAATCCCAGCTGTTAGTTCACCACTTCATCTGGGAGGGTGACAATGGTTGTGCTTCCGATGTCTCCCCTGTTCAAACGCTGCCCTCAATGATCTGCAAACTCTGAAAGCCCGTCAGCAAACATGAGCCAGCCCTCTCGAGAGGCTGATAAGAACCATAAATACACTTGAAAGATGTGTATTGAACATTAGGGCTAATCCCTTTAATCAGATCGGCAAATAATTTAATTGGAACATCTCAAACAGTAGTGCCTGCTCTCTCCCTCTGAACAATCGGCATTTATATTTTACTCACGGGGGCCTGTGTGCTGGCAAATACAAGGGCCACAGCGCAGCTCGCATGTTTACTTTGTGCAAAGGGTCTGCTTCTTGTCACGTTAAGCACTCGATTTCTTTATTACTTTTCAGCCCCTAAACTGTGACAAGCCTAAACTTGGCACCTGTTAGCTCCATGGCTGGAGCATGCGGATAGGCAGCGGAATCTGTGAATGCGGGGTCAATTGCCACTGAGTACAGCAACAATAGTTCTGGCTGGAACAGAATGCTAATTTACGATCAGCGGATGTAAAATGATCCTGAGTGCTTCGTGGTTAAGAGTGCTCGCCTCGCGAGCGAGATTCCCGAGTAGTCAGTAGGAACACGGTCGTTAGTCGATTGGCGCATCGCTTTTCCCGGGACAATAGTCCCTTTTAAAAAGTTAATAATAATAATAATTTGGTCGCTGTCAATCCACCACTGAGTGTGGGGGACGCTGCTGTGTGTCCAATAGGCTGTCGCATGTCTCCCACAGTCAATTCACTCTGCAGTATGTCCCGCGAAGCGCTTTGAGACGTCTCGAAGACGTGATAAGGCGCTGTGCCAAATGCAAGGATTATAATTATTATTGGATAGGTGTCAGCCTGGCTCAGTTGGTAGCGTTCTCATCTCTGGAGTCTGTAGGTTGTGGGTTCAAGCCTCGGTGGGCGCTTCGAACTCACATAGTCCAGGCTGATGCTCCAAGGAGGATGTTGGGGTGTTTGTGCTGCATTGTTTGTTGCTCCTTCAGATGAAACGTTAGACCAAGGCCCCATCTGTTCATTCAGAACTCTGCCGCTCGCATACTGAGTCAGACCAAACTCCGTACCTACATCTCACCAGTTCTGGCCCAAGTTCCACTGGCTCCCCATCTCCGAACCAATCGATTTTACGATCCTCACTCCTGTGTTCAAATCCCTTCACTCCCTGGCACCTCCCTACCTCTCCGACCTCCTCACTCCCTAATCCACCGCCCGGCGCCTCTGCTCGACTGGCACCGGCCTCCTGCGCTTCCCCCGTGCCCTCCGCCCCACCATCGCTTTCAGCCACTACGCCCCGAAACTCTGGAACACTCTCCATCAATCCCTCCGCCTTGCCCCCTCTCTTCCCCCCTTTTTCATGTCCCATCTGAAAACCTTCCTCTTCGACCGTGCTTATGGCCACCTCCATGTGGAATTCAAATGGAGAGACAGGAACAGGTTCGTCTGAGAAGCAGAGACTCCTAGCTAAAAAGGGCACTGTCGCTTTGTGGGGTGAGAGGCAAAGTCTCCTCCATTGCGCGGCATGAAAAGTCATTCTGAGTGCAGGTTGTGCAATGAAGAGCCAAGTCTCACCGACACAGCTGTTTGAGCAGATGTGTTTTAACGTTCTGGGGTTGGAAGCAAAGTCCTCAAGAGCTCAATAGACCTGCTTCTTGTGTAGGACATGAACCCATCCTAGATGCTCAGCACAAAGCTGGGAGGCTTGCGTCCAGGATGGGTTATTGGTGGTGAATAAAAATAATAATAATCTAATAATCTTTGCATTTGATGCACAGCCGGGTTCCACAAACAGTCGTGGATTGAGCGACCAAATTTATTTTGAAGGAATTATTATCCCCGTAAAAGCGATCCACCAATTGACTAACAACCGGATTCTTACTTACTGCTTGCGAGGCGAATGCGTGTATGCTTGACTTCATGCCAAAAACTCCGTACAAGCCATGACAGGCATGTGATTGCATGTTAAAGGTGGCTCTAATTACCGTGAATTTGAATATATTTTGATGGCGATAAGCTAAACAGGAACAGTTAGATAAAGCAAAGATGTATCTGCAAAGGCAGTCTCCCGTTTAAGAGTTGCTTAATATATAAGTGTTTTTTGCCCATATATACTGTAAATTCACTTTACAATATATTCTGTGAAGCGCTTTGAGACGTGAAAAGCACTATATCAAATGCAAGGATTATTATTAGTCATTTTTGTGCCTAAAAAACAAACTTTCTTTCTGTGCTGCTGTTTATACAACCTTCACAGAACAACAATTCCTTTCACAAGATATTCTCTAGCAACGCTTAACCACAGACATCAATAACCAGCAGTTAACCATAGACACTAGAATTTACGTACAAGATTAGATCTCTACCTGTGCTGACTTGGCTGATCCCAGTCAGTTTCGCCTCTGAGCCAGAGGGTTGTCAGATCAAGCTCAAGTCAGGACTTTGAACTTTCGCTCACAAAATATACGGTCAATTCACTTTGCATTATATTCTGTGAAGGGCTTGAGACGTCTCGAAGACGTGATAAACTGCTTTGTGAAATGCAAGGATTATCATTATTGAACCTATGCAGTCTGGGCTAATGCTCCAAATCAGTGCTGCATTGTTCGAGTTGTCATTCTTCAGATGAGACGTTAAAACAAGGTGTTGTCAGGTGGACGTTGAATGTCCAAATTGGCTGCTATGTTTGCCTTCGCACAGTCACTACGTTTTGCAGTATATCTTTTCAAGAGCATTGAGATAGTTCGACGATGTGACTTAGAAGCCGTATCAAATGCAAGAAATATTCTTGTGTCAGACAGAGAGAAGGTGGTGCATCTCAACTTGGCTCACTCTGGCCTCTAAGGTGGAAGGTTGTGGGATTGAATCCCAATCCCAGGACTTGAACTCACATAACCTGAGCTAACATTCCTTCGCAGTGCTGGGGGCGTGTTTCATTGTCGGAGGTGCTGTCCCTTTGAATGAGAAGGTCCTGTCTGATTGTTCAGATGGACGGTAAAGATCCCATGGCGCTATTTCAAAAGAGAAAGGAGTTTCTCTCTCTCTCTCTCTCTCTCGCGGTGTCCTGGCCAACAATCCCCCAAATAAAATTGGTCACTCGCTCCATTGGCTGTTTGTGGGTCATTGCTGTGCATAAGTTGTGGCTCTGAGTTAGAGAGGGAAGACATCAGCTAGTGTTTTGCTATCTATCGAGGCTATGGCTATCCAGTGACCCCTGTAGGGTGGGCATCAGATGAGGACAGAACGGGTCTTGGCTGTGATTTCTTTACCCCTCACCCCCACTCCCCACCCACCACCACCATCCCACACCAAAGCCCCACCCACAGAGGTATTCACCGTCTCGACTCTACACGCGAGGAAATGGGTGAGTTACAAACGGAGAACGGGCGGGAGAGAATTTGGCAAAAACAAAAGAATTCACAAAAAAATTGCCACTTCTCTTCAGTTCACGTCTCATTGAGGCCAGACAAGAACCCGTGTTCCAAGTCAAAACGGTGCCAACAATAAATGGCAACCGAGTTGCACGAAACTGTGTTTTTAATCCAAATTAAAGGTTTTTTTTTCTGTGTGTGTGTGTGTGTGTGTGTGTAACAAAGGGCTCCTGTTCTCAAAAAGGCAAGAGCTTCTGATTTCACACCATTAGCAATATTTTCACAATATTTCATATCTAATTGCAAGTCAATCACTTACTTAAAGGTGTCATTGTTGCCTTAAGCCCCAAGTGGAGTGCTGTAGCACAGTGGTTAGAGAACTCGCTTTGCAAGCGAGAGGACCTGGGTTCGATTCCCGGAAGGGCGAAACCTTGGGCAAGTTTCCTTACTCTTGATGATAAACCCTCAAGAAAATAAAACAATGATAAATTGGTCACTTCAACCCACGACTGTTTGTAGGACACTGCTGTGCGCAATTGGCCGCCGCAGTTCGCCCACAAATATACAGTCAATTCACTTTACAGTCTATTCTGTGAAGCGCTTTGAGGCGTCTGGAAGACGTGAAAAGCGCTATGTCAAATGCAAGGATTATTATTATTAAGTCGGGACTTTGAATATAGTCTAGATTGATGCTCCAAAACATTACCGGGGGAGCGGTAGATTGTCAGAGGTATCGTCCTTTGGTGAGACATTAAACCAAGGTCCCGCCTGTGTCGGTTTGGTTGATCCTATGGTGCTATTCAAAAAGACAGGGGAGTTTCTCTCTCCAGGTGTCCTGGCCGTTAATCCCCCGGTGATTCGCTTGTTGGCTGTTTGCAGGACATTTGCTGTGCGCAAATTGCCTGCCACGTTCGCCTAGAAAATACTCTGTCACTCCACTTTACAGCATGAAGCCATTTGAGATATACCTCCCAGCATGAAAATGCAAGGGTTAGAGGATAGTTATTGAGAAAAAAAGACACAAGGGAGATTCTCTGTTTAACACAGTACAGATGAGTGTTTGTGGAGAAGGAAACTGGTCGCTTCCATCAGCTCCCATTAGCAGAGGGGGCCTGAGTGTGTGTCTCTCTTATCTGTACGGCTGAGATGCAGCTCTAAGTGACTCCGCTACCTGTTGCTTTGAAATTCCTCTGTCAGATTGATTAATGAGGTGTTTGGGTGAATTAGTTCGGTTGAACTTCGCAGAAGCTGATCACATTCCCATCGGCTCTGTAATACAGGGAGACTTAACTTAACATGTGGAGCTGAGATTTAACAATTGCTGTAATGTTAGGGTACAAGACCTGACTGTAAAATGTCTGGATCTATCAGTCATTTGGACTCGGGTTCGACTCCCTCGCAGAGCGAAACCTTAGGCAAATTTCCTTACTCCACACGCCACTGTTTACCTAGCAGTTGGTTGTTAGTCAATTGAAGGATCGCTTTCCGGGGGTAATAATCCCTTCAAAAAAAATGTGGTCACTCAATCCACGGCTGTTTGTGGGACACTGCTGCGCGCAATTGGCTGCTGCGTTTCGCCCACAAAATTTCCGGTTAATTCACTTTGGCAGTATGTTCCGCGTAACACTTTGAGAGGTCTCAATGACGTGTTAAAGCGCTATAACGAATGCAAGTATTATTATTTCCCTTGCCTCTCTTTATCCTCCTCTCCTCTCTCTATCTCTTCCCCACTCCTCCCTTTATCTCGCTCTATCTTTGATGATTTCTCCCGGTGTCCTGGCCAACGGTAACCAGTGTCTCGCATACCTTTCAGCGGAGTATTTTAACAAGCGGAAATTCCCGCCAACCCACAGAAACTTTGCCCCGCGAGTGTTTTTTTCAGAGCAGTGTGACGGTGAGGTTTGATATAGTGCATTTCACACCGCGAGGATGTAACATGTAGTGACTGCGCATACGTAAGAAAATATGACAGCCAATTTGCACACAGCAACACCCGACAAACAGCTGTGCAGTGATATTTTTATGTGAGAGTATTGTTGGGCAGGACACCAGGAGAGAAAAACTCCCTTCTCTTTACAAGTAGCCTGCTGGATAATAATAATCCTCGCATTTGATATCGCGCCTTATCACGTCTTCGAGACGTCTCAAAGCCCTTCACAGAACGCACAGTAAAGTGAATTGACTGCGTATTTTGCGGACGAAACGCGGCAGCCAATTGCGCACGGCAGCGTTTCCCCCCCCCCAAACAGCCGTGGGTTGAGTGACCGATTTATGTATTGATTAATATTTGGAGAGGATTACTACCCTGGTTCCGCCAATCGACTAACGACCGGATTCCTCTTCAACGCTAGGTGCGTGCGGAGTAAGGACACACGCGCCTGAGGTTTCGAACTCAGGTCTTCTCGCTTGCGAGGCGAGCGCTCTTAACAAATAATACTCTTACAGGGCTCCGCAGCAGTGAGCCAGGCTGAGGCACAAACTGTCTAAAACGTTAGCGAAATAATAAGAAAGACTCGAAAGCGTGCATTTATTGTGTTGTTTGTGTTTCCTCAGGCCTCCTGCCTTGACAGCCAGCCCTATCTTCTCTGACCTCTCCCTCATCAGGCTCTCTCCTCACCGGAACCCGACGGCCGCAGGGGAACCCGCCTTCAGCCTCCCCCATCCCTATGTCAATCCCCACGTGGAGCATTACCTCAGATCCATCCACGGGAGTCCCACGCTTTCCATGATCTCAGCGGCGAGAGAGTTGAGCCCAGCTGACGGTAAGCCTTGCTAGTTTCTCCTCACCTCCCACCCCTCACCCCCCCCACACACACCCCCCCCCGCCACTCCTCGCACGCCAACAGCCCACTCCTCAAGGCTTAACCCTTTCCTCCACTTCTCCGAATAAGTGCAACGCGTCACGTTAGAACGCGGCAGTTTGGGTGGGGAGTGTCCATAGATGTCAGATGCGTGTTTCTCCCTCCCCCCCACCACCCTGTTACGATAGAGGGATAACCTGCGAACACCCCCTTATGTCAGCCGAGGAGAGCAGCCACGTTTGTCGGCTGTCTGATCCACGAGGGGGTTAAAAGTTATGTCAGGGCATCAGGTGAAACGGTATCAGTGACGGAAGACGCCGGAACTCCTGCCGTCGCTGGGTCTGTCGAAGGCATCGGAATCCTGTTGTGTCTCGTCAACAGACAAGAAAGCTCCTTCAGAACCCCGAAGGGGTTAATTTAACTTTAATGACTTGACTTTTTTGTGCGTTTAAACGAGGGCGGGCAGCCGGCCAACAGAGGTACTGCACAAACCAGTGAGCCAACACACACAAAATTAAACGCTTTATGCATCTTATTCTTAATGGGTATCATTAAATTAGACGTGCGTGTGCACGTCTGCGTGTGTGTGTGTGTGTGTGTGTGTGTGAGTGAATTCGGGAATATTTGCCTGATTCTGTTCAAAATTTATAACTGTCAAGTGTGTGGTTCATTGTGTGTGTGTGTGCGTTTGCGTGTGATAGCGATTTCTACGTCCGCGTGTTTTTTTCACGCAAAATTTGTAACTATTAAGTGTGCGGTTCAATGCGTGTGCGCGAGACAGTGATTTCTGAGCTTGCGCGGGATTCTGTGCCAAATTACAAAGCGTGTGATTTTGTGTGTATGTGTGTGTTTTTTTTGTGTGTGTGTGTGTGTGTGTGTGTGTACAAGTAATTTCCGTATGTTTCTGTGCAAACTATTAAGTGTGCGGTTCAATGTATGTGTGTACGAGAGTGATTTCTGAGTTCCGTGCAAAATTTGCAACTATTAAATGTGTGCGCGGTTCATTGTGTGTGTGTGTGTGTGTGTGTGATTTCTCCATGTGTTTTTTTCTCGGCAGCATTTGTAACTGGAGGGTGCGTTTCAGTATACATGTGTGTGTGTGTGTTCGCGCGGGTGCGTGCGTGTGCGCGTCTGAGAGTGACTTCTGAGCTTGCGTGCGATTCTGTGCAAAATTTCTCACGACTAAGTGCGCGGGTGGCGGTGGCGTGTGTGTAAGAAGAGTGCAAATTCAGCACTCGTGCACAAAACGTGCCACGAAACGTGCAGCCGTGGGCGCGCAGACGCTTTCGAACGCTTGTATGGTTCCATCTATTGTGTCTGCAGTTTTCTTTTGGGGGGCGGGTGGGTTGGGGGGGTGGGGGGGTGGGGTGGGGGGGGGGGGTAGGTGGAAGGAAAAAAAAACAGACTTCTGCAACACTAGATGTGTGTGGGGTTGACATCATTGCAAGTTTCCATGCTGTGAATAATTCTCTCTCTCCCTCTCTGCGCGTGTGTGTGTGTGTGCGCGCGCGTGTGTGTCTTTTTCTTGGTTGAGCCCTGGGAGTGAGTGTGTGTGTGTGAGTGTGTGAGTGTGTGAGCGAGCGAGAGAGAGAGAGAAAGAGGAGGGGGTGGCGGGGGGGGGGGGGTGGGGGTTGTTTATGGGTTTGAGGAAACACAGGAATGTAGAGAGGCCCCAGCTCCAACTCTTTTCTCTCTAACACAAACACGCCCAGGCTGGCTACCGTCACTGAGAGAACTTCCATCTGGCTTTGCAGAGTTACCTCTGACGCCAGTGCAAGCGAAATCACAGAGGGCTTTGTATTTTAAGGCACGCACGCACAATAAGAACCCTTCTCCTTTAAGGAACTTTGTGTGTCTTGTTCTCTGACCATCCCAATACCCCCCCCACCCCAACACCCCCAACCACCCACCCACCCCCCACCCAACAAACACAGTTCCCCATGAGCACCTGAAGGACAGAGGTCTATTTGGCCTGCCTCAACACCCGGTCGGAGTTAATTCAGCCGAATACTATCACCAGATGACCCTAATGGCCAGTCACCGAAGTCCATATAGCGATATCCTCATGCAGACCGGAGCCACCAGCACCGCTCACATCACCGATTACATCAACCCCGTGGACTGTGAGTACAGAATATTACTGGAGACTTTTTTTTCTCTCTGGGGCTCCTTTTATCTTTCTGTTTTTTTTTCTCTCTCTCTCTCTGGGTGTGCGCGTGGGGGGTGGTGGAAAGGGGGGGGAGTGAGGGTGGGCGGGAGGGGTGTGGTGGAGGGCGGGGGTGGTGGGGGGGGGGGGGGGGGGAGTCGGGAGGGGGAATCAGAGGCTTTTTTTTCTCTCGCTCTCTCTCTCTCCCTTGCTCTCTCTCTCACGCTTTCTCGCTCGCTCTTGCTCTCTCAGCATTGCACCTCCTGCAGTCAGAAAGTTTTTTTTCAAGTCAAAAGTGTTTTTTTTTGCTCTTTCTTTCTCTCGCTCTCTCTCTCTCTCTCTCTCTCTCTTTCTCTGAGTGAAAGAGGCTAAGCCAGTTCTGAGCAGAGAGTAAATTGTGAGGACCCGGATTAATTAACCCGTCAAGGTCTACAGTCAATGCGTTAGAATAAACCAAACTGCAGCATTCCTTTGACTTAGTACCTTATAATAATAATAATAATAATAATAATAATCCTTGCATTTGATCTAGAGTCTTAACACGTCGTTGAGACATCTCAAAGCTCTTCACAGAATATACTTTAAGTGGAGTGACTATATTTTGTGGGTCTAAACTTCGTGCTTCTTCACGGAACATTTATATGGGTTGTATTTCTTTTAATTAAATGACACATCTGAAAAGTTTAGCCTCAAAAAGTGGAGGAAGCTACTTTTTTTTATGTAGCGCATCAACTCTTCCAAAATCCTTTACTTTAATTTATTTTTTTTTGAAAAAAATCAAGAATTGAAAGTCATCTTTTTTTTCTAAAAAAAAAGTTTTAAACTTTTTTTTTGAAGACGAAACGGATTTGGGGATTTTTTTTAAAAAAAATCTTTCGACAGAAAGGCGTTTGAATTTTTGGATTGTTTGCTTGAGCTCCGAGACTGTACCCCACATGAAGGGCTCTATATAAATGCAAGTTGTTGTAGTTATTGTTGACATTGCGTTGTTTCCATCCGAAGCTGTAATTTATAATTAATTCCAGGTTAACGCAGTGTTTTGCTTAAGGAGAAGCAGTCACTGAGGATAGGACTGACGGGATTTTTTCTTGATAGCTTATTTACAAGTTGTGGCTTCGACCTGAGCGTCTGATTCTTAAACGTTGTCATTTTGTGAGTAATATTTCAGGATCCGTCACGAGGTCCGAATAATAGACAAACCTATGCCTATAAAGATAGCTCCATCCGGTTGGCCAGTCAGCCCTCATCTCCCACTGGCTGTGGAGTTTGCCTGTTCAGCAAATCACCCTAATAATAATAATAATAATATTTATTAATAATAATCCTTGCATTTGATCTGTGGAGTTCTGTGGCGTATTGGTTAGAGCGCTCGCCTCGCCAGTGAGGGGACCTGGGTTCGATTCCCGGCAGGGCAAAACGTTAGGCAAGTTCCCTTACTCCGCACGCTCTATTTGTAAGTAGGAACACGGTTATTATTCGATTGATGGGTCGCTGTGCGGCAGTAATAATCCCTTCAACATAATAATAATAATTTGGTCACTCAATCCACGACTGTTTGTGGGACGCTGCTGTGCGCGATTGGCTATCAATTCACTTTACGGTATATCCTGTGAAGCTGTATAAAATGTAATAATATTTATTAATAATATTTAATGTAGTATGAAAGGTGATAAGGGGCTGTATAAAATTTAAGGATTATTATTATTATTGATACTGCACCTTTCGCTGTCTCGAAGCCCTTCACACAATTTTACTGTAAAGCGTAGCGACTGTGCAGTTGTAGGCAAATGTCGCAGACAATCTGCACGCGGCAGTGCCCCACAAACAGCCAAGTAGCGAACGACCAATTTTATCTGTGGGGGGGGGGGGTGTTGGGTGGCCAGAACATTGGAATGAATGCCCTTCCACAGTGTAGCACTACCCCCAGCACTGCACAGACAACGTCAGCCGAGACCGTGTGAGCTCAAGGTCTTGCAACTTGAAGTCACAACCTTCTGACTTAAGAGGCGAGAGCGCTATCAACTGAGCCAGGCTAGCACTTGGCTGTCTGTCTTTGGCATTTTTTCCATCTGCGAGCACTGGCACGTGTGCGCGCGTGTCAGCGCGTGCGTGCGAGACCCCTAGGAAACCCAGACACCCCGGGAATTGTGGCTTGGATCCGGAGCCAACACAACGGCACCACACCCAGAAAATACACAGTCTATTCACTTCACGGTGTATCCCGTCAAGCGTTTTGAGACGTCTCGAAGACGTGATAAGGCGCTGTATCAAATGCAAGGATTATTATTATTATTATTATTATTATTATTATTATTAGCCTGAGCTCCAATGAGCTGTGCAATGCCTCTCAGGAAGCTTATCCAGTTGTCCTGACTGCAGCAGCTGGCTTGAGGACTTAGCGTTGTCGCCACCGGAAGGGCGACTGTGCTACCGTTTGCCGCTTGCAGAGCCGTTCAGATTAACAGCTCCAGAACCCTGCAGGACATCACTCCGCACAGCTGCTAACTACCCAGCTCGCAAGCTCTCTCTGCCCTTCTCCTCGGAGCTTGGAGCTGAACAGACTGTGCCAGCCATTTTCTATCGACTTGCCCAGTCGTTGCAACAGACAAAGATAAAGAACTCTTATTGGGTTTTCTTCTTTCCTTCCGGAGCCCCTATTCATTCTTCTGCGGACCTCTGTATTTTTCCACAGTCGATAGGAGAGCAATAAAATGGCACATACGTTGAATTGTAGGAAATTGTCAGCCTGGCTCAGTTGATAGCCCTCTCGCCTCCAAGCCAGAGACTTGAACTCGTATAGTCCTAAACTGATGCTCCAATGCAGCGCTGGGGGGAGGGGGGGCGCGGGGGAGGTCTGTGTCGCATTGTCAGAGGTGCCGTCCTTCGGATGAGACTATAAACCGAGGTCCCATCTGCGGTTGTCCAGGTGGACGTTAAAGATCCCGCGGGGCTATTCGACAAAGTGGATTGACCGGCCGTTTGCGGGCGAAATAACACGGCAGCCACATGCGCACAGCAGCGTTCTCTAAGGTCTCGTCCCGCTGGGGAATCGAACCCGGGTCCTCTCGCTTGCGAGGCGAGCGAGCTGATGGTCATTATTGTTATAATTGTGACAGCAAAAGCAGCTGTGTATGTGCAAGCCCTGTGACACAACACACTGCTTCTCCCCCACCCCCTCCCCCATTGCATTGGATTGCATACCAGGATCCATTCTCCTCTCCGACACACTGGTTTATGGTGCCTCACTTTAAGCTTTGAAGATGGCCAGGATGTATTGTGTTGAGTAACTTTATTGTCAAGCCCCAGATTTCACTGATTGTATCCCCCGCGGAGCGTTCCCGCAGTAACCACATCCCTTCACTCCCCCCCCGTTGTGCCGTTCTTCAATAGAAATGTGAAGGAAGCAGTAAAACCAATTCTATCTGGAGGATTGTTGGCCGGGACACCCGAAAAAAAACTTTCCCTCTTCGTTTGAATAATGCCGTGGGATCTTTGAACAGCCACCTGAACAGTCAGATGAGACCTTGGCTTAACCTCTCATCAGAAAAACAGCAGCGCTGACAATGCCCCCGACACCGCGGTCAGTTTGGACTGTGAGCTCTGATGGGGGGCTTGAACCCAACAACCTTCTGACCCCACCCACCCCCCTCCAGATCAACAGCGTCACCAACTGTTGAGCCAACGATCACATCTAGTCACGGAAGAAGTAGTAATAATGGAATCCTGTAGCGTGTTGGTTAGAGCACTCGCCTCACAAGCGGGAGGACCTGGGTTTGATTCTCGGGCAGGGCAAAACCTTAGGCATGTTTCCTTACTCCACGCGCCTCTGTTTACCCAGCACTAAGTAAGTAGGAACTCCCATTGTTAGTCGATTGGTGGGTCACTTTCTGGGGGTAATAATCCCTCAAAAAAAATCACTCAATCCACGACTGTTTGCGGGGACGCTGCTGTGCGCAATCGGCTGCCGCGTTTCGCCCACAAAATACACAGCCAATTCACTTTACAGTATATTGTGTGAAGCGCTTTGAAAGACGTGATAAGGCGCTGTGCCATATGCAAGGATTATTATTAGGCTTATTTTAACGGGTTGAGAGAATCTTCATTTCTAAGTTGTTTGGGTCGGGTTTCTTTATCCCCCCTTCATCCCCTCCCCTCACCTCGCCCCTCCCTTCCTCACCACCCAGCAGAGTTGATGTAGGTAATGAGCGCTGTGGTCTTGTCACATGCTGTTAGTTAGGGAAACAGCTGGTTTGGATTTTCAACGTCTGAACCACGCTGTAATGCAATCCACTGGTCAAGTTAGATTAGATGTATGTGTTTCTCCCCTGAGATCGCCCCATCCCCAAATTTGAACAGTCGTACACATGCTTTTTCAACTCTCTTGTCAAACCAATTTGGGCCCATCAAGCCTTGACTTCCCCTCTGGTCAAGTCGTTATTCTTGGCAATGTTTGTGCCTCTACCTCCTCTGTCGAATGAATGCCCCATCCTTCAGTGGTCCTCAACGGCTCAGCGTCCAGCCTGCCCACATCCCTGAGTAGCCTGGAAATCCACTGACTCTCCTCTCGGGGTCAACCTGGCTCCCGTCCGCTTGTTTGGGCAGACCGCAAAGATCTTGATGCACTATTCAAACAGAGAAGGGAGTTTCTTTTTACCCAGTGTCCTGGCCAACGATCCCCCACATAGAATTGGTCGATCAATTCATGGCTGTTTGTGGGATATTGCTATGTACAGAATCGGCTGCTGGGTTTGCCTACAAATGCACAGTAACTACACGGCACCTCAGCCTCATTCTCTCCTCTCATTGTCAGGTGGAGCTTCTACATCTCTAGCGCTCAAGCGAACTTAGTTTCCTTTTCGTGCTAAAAGTTTCTTTTGCTCTCGACGAGTCTGTACTCCCCGCATCACCCAACTTCATCCGAGACTTGGACATCGCTCTGGGTCCTTCTAGACCTCCCGCACGCTCCTAGGCAGGACGTGAGAAAAGGCTTCCATTACTCCCGTCTCCTCGCGTGCCTCCCTCCGTTGCATCGATACCCCTTGCGGTTCACTGTTCCTTCAAGTTGTTAGTAAAAAATCATGAAACACACACACACACACACACACACTCGGGTTGGAGGGTGGGAAGAAGGAGCCTTTCTCAGATGCTGTGTGGAATTTTGCTATAAAACCAGCTCGCTCTTAAGGCGTTGCTGAAGTAATGACGGATCAAAAGGGCACTCCGAAAAAAAAAAAAGCTTGTGCTCTTTGAAACAATGTGCGCTCTCTCTTTTTTTTTTGTCTCGAGACATCTGGGATTCATCAAGCTTTTCGGCGGGTGACTTTCTCGCTAGCATTAGTCTGATCAGAAGTAATTTCATCTCTCGCCGAATTCTCGGTCTGGTAAATAAGCAGCTTTTTGGCCTTTCAGTGGATTCGAGCAAAGGTTTGATTATTGTGGGAAAAAAACACAGCAATTGGCTCTGTCGGGTGCTCATCAGACTCGCTCGTTCACCTGCTGCTGAAATATTTGGTGCTTTTATTGGAGAGTAGCTTCTGTTTAAGTTGCAGTAAATAGGAACCCGGTTGTTAGTCGATTGGCAGGAGTAATAATCCCTTCAATTATAATTTTCTCACTCAATCCACGACTGTCTGTGGGGACGCTGCCGTGCGCAATCGGTTGCCGCGCTTCGCCCACAAAACACACAGTCAATTCACTTTTCAGTATATTCTGCGAAGCGCTTTGAGACGTCTCGAAGATGTGATAAGGTGCTGTATCAAATGCCAGGAATATTATTATTATTATTATTATTTGGTGCTTTTACCTCGGCCCTTGGAGTAGAAAGCTCGCACGTTGACGTGTGGGGCAGATGTGAGCTTTGTGGTAAAATAAAGGAGCGGGGAAGTAACTGACATTGCTATAAATTGGTAGGACTGGAGTGAGCAAGGTCGGGATGTACAGCAAGTCGGCCAAGCTACAACAACAACTTGCATTTATCTAGTGCCCTTCATGCCGGGTGGAGTCTCGGAGTGCTTGATTCTAAACCCCTAGCCTCTGGAACTCCTTTCCAACCTCCAACCCTGCCTCTCCCCTGCTCGGATTCTGGTCCCGACTTTGTAAAGCACTCCCGAGTTGTTAAACTACGTGAAGGGGGCTGTGTAAATGCAAGTTGTTGTCGACTGTGTTGTTGGCTCTGCTGCTCTGTGGCAAGTGTGGGTCTCTGTGTGGCAATCGCTGCCTCAGCACCTTGGGAAGTCCTCCAGATGTGAAAGGCGCTACACACAAATGTAATTTGTTGTTGTTGTCCCCTCGTCCATTCCCGCCCCCTCCCCCCCCCGCCGCCTCCCCCGGTTCAGTCTCCCCATCACTATCGTGCCTTCGAGACATCCTCCCCACGTGAAAGGTCGCTATGGAAAAAAAAACATGGAACAACAACAACAACAACAACAAGATTCCATTTATAAAGCGCCTTTCACGTCAGGAGGACGTCCCAACAGTTTTGTGTTCCCTTCCTCTCACTTCCCCCCTTTCTAATCACCACCCCCCCCCTCCTCAAAACAGGTGTCTGACACATTCAGAAACACATCACCATTATTAAGAGTTTCCAAGTCAGACAGAGTTCCATTTATAACACCTATACATGGAAATTTCTCTGTGTTCGGAATGGAATGTGTGCTTTCTCGCTGAAAGGGATGCACTCTTTCTCTCTCTCTCTCTCTCTTTCGCTCTCTCTCTCCCTGGAAGGACGCATCCCGCTTAACTAATTCCGGATAGTATTAGGCGAAGGTTGGCAAGAGCCAAAGCTTGGGAGGGGGTGGGGGGGGTGCAGAGTGGTGCGTTGGGGGTCACTGCTTGAGTCCAACCAGCTAAAACCACATGGTTTGCCATTGATATCTCTATCTGCCAAGCTTTCCTGCTGCTTGTCCAGCCAGGACCAACAAACCCGTTGGGGCTTTGACTTGCAGGGTTAACAGGAGCCAAGTAGGAGAATCCCAGCGAGCACTAGGCGCAGGTTAGCAAAAGCCAAAGCTTGGGGGGAAACGGACCATAGAGTGTACGTCGGGTTACCTGCTGGAGCTTAACCAGTTAATACCACGTAGCTTGCCATTGAAAACACGGTCCAGCGAGCTTTCTGCTGCTTGTCCAGCTGGGATCAGCCTAGTGGTTCGGGCTTTGGCTTGCAGGGTTAACAGGATCCGAGGAGGGTGAATGATAGAATGATATAGCGCAGAAGAAGACCATTCGGCCCATTGTGCCCGTGCCTTGGAGTATCTGCTTGAAAGTTTACGTTGTTTTTCGGTGCTGAGTATACACTTTTAAAGAGTGAATCACTTCTTGTTGACAGCTCGGGGGGTTAACCCAGTCAGTAGCTGAGGCCACAAGAGAGGGATGGTCCCACGTTGATCTCCGGTCTGTGCTGAGTTAGAGCTTGTCTCAATCGCAATGCACCAAATTGCAGCAAGTGGAATCCTGTAGCTCAGTGCTCAGAGCTCTCGCCCCACAAGTGAGAGGGCACGGGTTCGATTCCCGGGCAGGACAAAACCTTAGGCAAGTTTCCTTACTCCACACGCCTCTGTTTGGGACATCCTCCCGACGTGAAAAGCGCTATACAAATGTAATTTTGTTGTTGCGTTGTTTACCAAGCAGAAGTAGGAACCCGGTTGTTAGTTGATTGGCGGATCGCTTTCTGGGGATAATAATCCCTTCAAAAAAAATACTAATAATTTGGTCTCTCAAACCACAACTGTTTGTGGGACACTGCTGTGCGCAAATGGCTGCCGCGTTTCGCCCACAGTATATTCTGTGAAGCGCTTTGAGCCGTCTCAAACACGCGATAAGGCGCTATATCAAATGTAAGGATTATTATTATTATTTTTATCGTCCTACTTTGCAAACAGACCTAGTATTTAAGCTGGAGAGTGGGAATTGCACGGATAAATGTTTCTCTACATCTGTAAGGACACTAAGTAGACACCTGTTGTGTCGTTTGCATCACAAAAAATCAGCTTCAGACCAGTCTAGCTGAGCGCAGCCTCCTTCCTCTACGGAGCCGTGTACATGAATTAGGTTCACGTTCGTTCAGACGAACAGCAGAGACCGAAGGCAGTTGTGGAGACGTCACAACGATTTCTGCAAATTAATAGGGGCCAATGCCTGGGCAGTCATCAAAGACATAAATCACAGAAAATGGTGGGGGGAGGGTTGGGGTGGGGGGGGGGGGGGGGGAGGTGCGGGAACGCATACAAGGCTTTTCTTTCTATTTAGTAATTTATCATGGGAAGTGGCACATTAATAAACACGGGTCCCCTGAGGTGAGGGGATAACAGAGATAAATACGACTGCCAAATTCAACTTGCGTCTCGGAGCCAGAGAAGGCGGGCGGCGCTGGGAATGCAGAGCTGGGAAAATCTCGCAATTCTTTATGTTATACTTAAAAGAAAAAAGCCAAAAAGTTTCTGTCAGCTTTTTTTTCCGAACTGATTTCATTCCGTCGCCCGTCGCAAATTACTGGCATTAAAACGGCTCTTTTTTTTTTTGTAAACCCGCACCTCAGCCCCAGGCTGCATTTGGGCAATTTATTATCCATTAAATAGGCAGTTTTCAAACCGTTTTGGTGACGCTCATTCTCCACCCCCGCCCCCCCCCCCCACACCCCCATCCCTCCCTCCCTCCCTCTCCCCACAATTGCCCTCCAGCCAAAATAACAGTCACTACATTTAAGAGTAATTACTGTAATGGCTCTAATTACCACTTGTGTCAGCCTGGATCACTTGGTAGCGCTCTTGTCTCTAGAGTCAGGCCGTTCACCTCACTAAGTCTTTTAAGTCTAAGCTCCGTTGCAGAGTTGGGGGGTGGGGGAGTGGGGGTGGGGGGGGTGGCGTGTGTGTGTTTCATTGTCGGAGGTGCCGTCCTTCAGTTGAGAAATTAAACCGAGGTCCCGTCTGCGCCTGTCCGGGTGGACTTAAAGATTCCGCGGCGCTATTCAACAAGAGAAAGGAGTTTCTCTCTCCCTGTGTCCTGTCCTGACCAGCAACTCCCCCCCCCCCCCCCAACCCCACCACAACTAAAAATCAGTTCATTCACTTCACGGCTGTTTTGTGGGACGTTATCGCGTGAAAATGGCCAGCGAAATTCGCAGTCACTACCCTTTGAAATCCCGTGAAGCGCTCTGAGACATCCTCCCGACGAGGTGTCGAGGTGCTTTACCGAATGCGAAGATTGTTGTTGTGTTTTCAACGTAATTCGGATGCTTTAAAAACGCGAGTTCTTTCCTGTTTAAAACCAACACCAACTTTTTTATATCTTGCATGTGGTGGAACTGATTCATCATTGGAGCCCGCAGGGGTGGGGGTGTGGTGGGGGGGGGAGGGGGTTGGTGGGAGACAGGGAGAGGAAAGGATGGAGGGGAAGGAAATACGTTTTGAGTTTCTTCGCTCACTCTTCGCTGCTCCCATCCCTCAGTCTCGAGGTTCTCCAGTCCCAGGCCCGCGGCCAGGATGAGCCGGAAGAGGGCCCTGTCTATCTCCCCCCTCTCGGACGCCAGCATTGACCTCCAGACCATGATTCGCACGTCCCCCAACTCGCTGGTGGCTTACATCAACAACTCGCGGAGCAGCTCGGCAGCCAGCGGCTCCTACGGGCACCTGTCGGCAGGTGCCATCAGGTAAAAAGACTTTGCGATTTGACCCATGTTAGACCAGGTCTCACGTGATGGTTTCTCCCTCATTCAACAACAACAAATAACAACTCGCATTTATATAGCGCCCGTCACTCAGGCTGCTGGGTTTCGCCCACAAAAAATACAGTCAACTCACTTTACAGTATGTCCTGTGAAGCGCTTTGAGACGTCTCGAAGTCGTGATAAGTCGCTGTATCAAATGCAAGGATTATTATTATTATATTCAGTCCCTCGAGCCAGTTCCGCCATTCTGTTAATCATGGCTGATCTGTACCTCAACTCCAGTTACCCGCCTTTTGCCCCGTACCCCTTGAATACGCTTAACTGACAAACATCTATCCACCTGTGTGTTTTATGGGCGAAACAAGCACAAACAGTTGTGTCCCACAAACAGCCTCGAAGCCAAGTTTTCCAATTAGCCAACGTTTTGAAGAACTCCCACGTTCACGTAAGTGAACTTCCTCAGACGGCTGCAGAGGCAGAATCATCCAATTGGGATGTTCTAAATGGGACAGTAGATACAGTAGATAGATACTTGTGCAGTAAAGTGGGGGCCATGAGGGAGTGGTTAGGACGTCTGAAGATGTAAACTTGAGGAACAGCCTTTGTGGCCACGTCCTTTGGTCCATTTGACCTCATCCTTCCATTCACCAAATTGCATCTGTACAGCGCCTTCCACGCTGGAAGGACATCCCAAGGCGCTGGGCAGTCAAGGATTTGCACCCGAGCTGGGGGTTGGGATGAGGAGGGGTGGAGGGCAGGGGGGGATAGGAGGGTAACTGAGGAGCTGACAAGGAGGCCTTGATAATTTTCCGCTGTATCTTCTCTTGTCTCCTCCCTCCCCCCCAACCCCCCACGCCCCCACACCCCCCCGATCCTGTCTGATTGCAGCCCGGCCCTCAGCTTCCCTCACCCCATCAACCCAGTGACCTTCCAGCAGATGCACCAGCAGATCCTGAACCAGCAGCGAGGCCTGGGGTCAGCGTTCGGACACACGCCTCCACTGGTCCAGCCGTCACCGACCTTTGCCTCGCGGCATCACATGGCCAACGTCTCTGCCGTCCTGCCGCACTCTCACGTTAATAATAACCCCCCCTCCGAATCGGCTCAGGTAAGACATCAACAGATCCATCAACAACAACACACGTTCACACAGCGACATTCACGCAGGGTAATGTCTCGGAGCGCTCACGAGTGAGTGAGGTTGGACGGAAAGGAGTGGAGGAGGGAGGGAGGGAGGGAGGGAGGCAGGATTTGCTGTGAAGTTGCTAAACTGCTACGTGCCACTTGCTCCCCGACAAGCTTCAGTATTTTCCCGACCGAGCCGTGGGACAAGGGAAAATTTTTTAATGTAAGGTCCCGTCCGCGTTCTTGGTGTTTCGTTCCTGAGCTGCTGTTTTGTTTTGATCGCTGCACAGAGTAAACTGAGCGGCGAATCTGCTGTGACGAGCACCGTCAGTCCAATGATCCACAAGCGCACCAAGGTTAAAACTGAGGTGGAGGGACTGCGTCCCAAATCGCCCAACACTCAGGTGAGCCTCCAGCCCATGAGATACAGGTAAAACTCTTCACTGGCGATATCTCTGTTCGAGAATGGTATTCTGTTGAATTCACTGTTGTTAAAAAAAAAAAGCCTGGGTAAGGAACAGAATGGGAGCAACTCTCTTTGCTCAGGGAGTTTGGGTTTATTTATACAAGCGCCATCAATTACTGGCCATCGCACACTTTTATATAACTTCAGAAGAGTGCAGAGAAAGAGAGGGAGGGAAGCGAGGGAGGAAGGAAAGAGATCGAGAGGAAAAGGAAGAAACCGAAAGAGAGGGAGGATAGAAAAAGGGAGAAAATCGAAAGAGAAAGACGGAGGGAAAGCAAGAGCGAAAGTAAGAGGGAAGAAGAGATATAAAGAAAGAGTACCTCGTCACCTCAAAGTAAGTGCTGACATGTGCGATGACTATTACGTCGACAAACAGTTGCAGCTATTTGCAGACTCGCGCAAACAGTTATTCTGTTCTAAGGACAGTTAATCTGGTGGAGTGTTGACCAAGTCACCAGGAGAGACAACCTACTTGTTGCCGTCCATCTGAACGGGCAGATGATAGGTCAGCGTCTATAATGGTTGTGCGTCAATTGGGTGCTGCGTTTGCCTCGCCTTCAAATGCACAGCCACTACACTAGAGACGCTTTGACCGACGTGATAAGACGCTGTCGTGACTGTGCATTCTGCAGGTGGATGCAATACCTTATCTGGAATGTGGCCTCTCTGTTTCCATTGGGGGGGTGTGGGGGTGGGGAGGGGACTGGTGGGGGGGAGAAGTGGTCATGGATTGACTCCAGGAGATGTAGGTTTCGATGGAGATGATGAAGCGATAAAGTCGATGTATTTTTGTTTTTCCGACTCACTTTTTATGGCAACTTTAAAGCATGTTGCGAATGTCCATCCCTCTTCCCCCCGCTCCCTCCCATCCCATCCCCGTATTCACCCCCACTCCTCCTCCCCCTCTCCCCCCCCCCCCCCCCCCGCACTCCATTTTAATGAAATACACAACGCCTTGCTACCTTTGACTAAATCCTTGCTCTGTTTCCCGAGCCAGAGCCTGTTCCCGAGTCAGGTTGCAGCAATGATGCATGAGGATGGCTCTGCGTATAATCATCAGGGGCCGGTGGAAATTGATGAAGATAGCATATCAGGCGAAGATAAACATGCTGCAGTCAGCACGTTGGGGGCAGAAGTCATCTCTCCCGAGTTTTAAGTTTAGAGACATCAACAGAGGCAGCAAGCGAGGGAAACCCAGGAGATTATCCAGCTGCAGTGTAGACATTGAGGATCTAATGAGATCATTTTTAAGTACACGCAATTGGCGTTGGAAAGGAATTATAATCTTATCAGCGACGGGCGCTAATTAGGCCGAGCAAATTGTGTTTTATTAGCGCGGCTTCAATTTTGGGGGGCGGGGAGGTAGGGGTGAGGGTGGGGGGGATCGGGGGGGGGGGGGAGAGAGACAAACAAAGGGGCTTTGTTCCTCCCAAGTTAAAGGAGAAGAGGGGAGATGGGGGTTTGGGGGAGTGAGTCAATATTTCCAGGGTTTGGGTGTGTTTGTGGGGGAGGCGGGGGGGGGGGCGGGTTTGGGGATAGGGGGAGACAGACAGATTATTATGTACGTTACAATTGACAAACTGAGGAGAGGTGGGGAAGCCATACAAACCCAATCGCTGGTTAAGGTGAGATGACTGTTACGAGGATTTCTGCATTGCCTTAGCTCTGCAATCAGTGGGATAGGTACTTGAGGAGGGGAGGCACAGGATGTTCCAACCTTTCACCTCCCTCCCTCCCTCCCTCCCTCCCTCCTTCCCTCCCATCGAGATGTCCTCCCGACCCCCGGGGCTCTGTGTTTAAAGCATTGCGAACCGTATTGTGAATGGCCGTGTGATTGTTCAGGATCACCCAGTGGAGCTGACCGAGGTGAAGGAAGATCTGGATAAAGATGACTGCAAACAGGAGCCGGAGGTCATTTACGAGACGGCCTGTCACTGGGAAGGCTGCGGCAAGGAGTACGACACTCAGGAGCAATTGGTCCACGTGAGTATCCCTCTATCCCTCCTCCGCCTTGCCCTTTTCCTTCCCCACCTTCAGGTCACGCCTAAAGACATTCCTATTCGACCTTCCTCCCACTCATCCTCCCACTTCGACCCACTTGCCTGGCTTCCGAGTGACCCGAGTGACGTTTAAAAGGTCGAATAAATCTGTGTTTTGGGGCAAAGACTAAAGTATTGACAGGATATTTGAGCGAGAGAGCGAGAGAGGGAAAAAAAAACACAGATTTGGAGCAGATCGATCAAAACGAAGGCTTAGAGAAGAAAAGAAGTTGTGGATAAACTGCAACATCTAATTAATGGCTACCGTTTCCCAGGACTTGCGTACATTGGCAGCAGTCCTTTCCTCGTAGGTAATTTCCTGCCCAAAAAGTCTAAGCCGTTGACAGCAGGTGCATTTTTATAGGGGAGCTTCAGCTAATAGATGACTTCATTCAGCGGAGTTGCTGCTTTCTGAAGCCTCGCGTCTGTCTACAGGAATACCAGGGAGTCAGTGAAGCACGGCAGAGGTGGCATGTGTTTCCCATTACTAAACTGTCTGTCAGTCTGCCGAGATGTTAAGGCATTCGCCTAAAGACACTCTTAAACCAGCGCCAAGACCACACTCCTTAGTCGACAGAGATCCGCAGATGTAAACTCTCCTCCCTCTCCCCTCAACATCCCAGTGACACAGTGAATAAATTAATCCATTGAAGTTAATTTAGATACCCTGCAGAGATGGACCGACTTGACCGTCTGTGAATCAGGAAACCCATTGGTCGAAATGCTCTCCGCCACCTCTTATAGTAACTGAGTTCGGAAGATATTGGAGTGAGAATAAAGTGGGGAAACTAATTTCGTGGGGGCGGAGGTTGGTTCAGATCTTGGCTGATCTGTGGTTTTCTCTCCTTTCCCTTCCTCCCTCCCTCTTTCTCTCTCTCTCTCTCTCTCTAGAAAACTCTGGAACTCTTTTCCGCAATCCCTCAACCTTGCCCCCTCTCTACCCCTTTTCAAGACCCGCCTGAAAATCTTTCCTTTTCTACTTTGCTTTTAATGGTCAGTTGTGTACAGCAGCGCCCCACAAACAGTCGTGGGTTGTGTGACCTTTCTTTTTGGAGGGTTTATTAGCCCCGGAAAGAGATCCGCCAATCGACTAATAACCCTACGCTACGTACTGCTGGGTAAACAGAGGCGTGCGTGTGGAGTAAGGAAACTTACCCAAGGTTTCGTCCCGCCGGGTCCTCTCACTCGAGGTCGAGCACTTTAACCACAATCTCAACGGAAAAAAACACACAAAACCCGTCCGTGCGGACTGAACCGTGTGCCTTGCGTGTTTTGCCTCCGCAGCACATCAACAACGAGCACATCCACGGGGAGAAGAAGGAGTTTGTGTGTCGCTGGCGGGATTGCTCGCGGGAGCAGAAGCCGTTCAAGGCGCAGTACATGCTGGTGGTCCACATGCGACGACACACAGGAGAGAAACCGCACAAGTGTACGGTACGTCAATAATAATAACCCTTGCATTTGATGCAGCGCCTTATCACGTCTCAAAGCGCTTCACAGGATATACTCTAAAGTGGAGTGACTGTGTGTTTTGTGGGTGAAACGCGGCAGCCAATTCCGCACAGCAGCGTCCCCACAAAAGGTCGTGGATTGAGTGACCTCAAATTTTTTTGGAGTTGAGTGAACCTATACTTCGGTGAGATTGCTGTCCTGGTGAGCGTAAGGAAACAATGATGGATTGGGGGAGCAGTTTTCCCACTCACAGTCTTTCCCCCACCCCCCCTCTCTCTCTTTCTCTCTCTCTCTCTCTTTCACTCTCTCTCTCTCTCTCGTAGCTTGGAGCCAGATCTGGGTCGCACGGAAACGGTTTCTTGTTCTAAAGACTTTTTTTCCCAAAATATTTTCCAAAAGCCTCTCTCTCTCTCTCTCTCTCTCTGCCAGTGAGAATGACCCAGTTGGCAAGTCTGTTAGGCAAGGCAGTCTGGTAATCAATCTGGTATTTATAGATTGTAAAAGAAGCACTGGTTACCAGGACTTATTTTTTTGCCGCATTTCAAGTGCGGGGCGAGTGGGCTGATGTGCGTTCAACTGTACCTCTGCATTCCTAATAATAATAACCCTTTCATTTGATACAGCGCCTGATCACGTCTTCGAGACGTCTCAAAGCGCTTCACAGAATATACTGTAAAGTGAATCGACTGTATATTTTGTGGGCGAAACGTGGCATCCGATTGCACACAGCAGCGTCCCGGCAAACAGTCGGGGATTGAGTGACTGAATTATTATTATTTTTACCCCCGGAAAACGGATCCGCCAATCGACAAACAACTGTGTTCCTACTTAATTGCCAAAAGAGCCAGAGGGGAGATGAGGAGAAATTTATTTTTTTTACTCAGCGAGTTGTTACGGTCTGGAACTCGCTGCCTGAAACGGTGGTGGAAGCAGATTCAGTGATAACTTTCAAAAGTGAATTGGACATATACTTGGAAAGAAAAACATTGGCAGGGCTGTAGGGAAAGAGCGGAGGAAAAGCTCTTTCAAAGAGCCGACACAGGCGCCATCGATGGGCCGAATGGCCTCCTTCTGTGCTACAAGGTTCTGTGAGTTCCCAAATCAGTTGCTTCTGATGACACGCCATTAGTTGACCTCACACTAGCTCTCCCCCTGCAATCCTACAGTCTCGGTCCCTCCATCTGCCATCTACCTCCCTCCCAACCCAACCCACCATCAGCAGGCGAGCTTTCAGCCATTCCGCCAACCCCCACCCCCCCCCCACCACCACCACCCCCCACTCTCTGGAACGCTATCACAGACTCTGTCACACACAGTCTCTGCTCTTCATACAGACTGTATTCAAGGAAGGATGTCGGCACGACAGTCAAGTGCGTTTGTTTTTTGGTCAGCCGTCTGTCTAACACATGTAGAAATCCATCACCACGCTGAGGGTTTCACATATGTATACCATCTACACACTGAAAATTTCCTGCCGTCTGGAATGGAATGTGTGCGCTCTCTTTACATTAAATGCACCCCACTGGGTGTTAAAGAGAAGGGGAGCTTCTCTCTCCTGGTGTCCCGACAAACAAATTCCCCCAAATAAAATTGATCACTCTCCTCCATGGATGTTTGTGGGGCATTGCTGTGTGCAAATTGGCTGCCACATTAACCCCACGAAAGCGCTTTGAGACGTCTCTCGACTGTGTTATAAGGTGCTACATCAAGTGCAAGGATTATTATTATTATTATTAGGCACTGGTTTGCAAGAGGCAAGACTTGTCGACCCCAGAATGTATGTCGGGGTAGCTGCCGGAGTCTAACCTGCTAAAACCACATAGCTTGCTATTGGGAGCACTGTCGGCCAAGCTTTCCCTCTGCTTGTCCAGCTAGGACCACCCTACACATTAGTTCTTTGGCTTGCAGGGTTAATAACATTTTGCACGGACATCTCAGACAATACTTCATGGTTGAACGTGATAAGACACGGGTCTGAGCAGCGTATAAAGTAATTCTCTCCACTCCGAGGAACATTTCAGAAAGAAATTGTATTTTTACTCCTGGGGTATTTTCGTACTATGGCAGTTTGAATCATAGGAGAGGAATTATAGCATGAATTAATCAGTGTGTAGCTTGTGAGTCCTTGCATTAGGCTAGTGTATTAGTGTCTATATATATAGATATATATACTGTATACTTTATCCTACATCAGAAATTTCTTCTGGTCCACTGCTTTATATCAGAAACCTTTTGTGTGTTGAGAACATCACGTGCTGTAAAGCATCTCACTTCACACACCACAAAACATTCACTAACCCACAAACTGCAGCCTCCTCCTCCTCCCCATCCCTTCAAAATAAAGTGGGGGGCGGGTTTCGAAAGATATGGATACCCTTTGGGATGTTGTGACATTTTCATCACGTATATTTTTAGGGCGACATTCTCTTTATTGTGACTTTATTTTGCCAGAGCTTAATTATTTCTTTAAAAACTTCCCCACAAGACATGCAGATCCAAACGGGCACATACGCCCCGCCATTATGATTATTACCACTATTAGTATTGTAATCATTATTATTATCATCATCTAATATTATTATCATTGGATCTTGGATCGTGCCGTTTGTCTTCCTCCAAGTTTTAGGAAATAGCATGATTTGATATAATAATAATAATAATAATCCTTGCATTTGATATAGCTTTTTTCATGTCTTCTAGATGTCTCAAAGCGCTTCACAGAATAAGCTGTAAAGTGAATTGACTGTATATTTTGTGGGCAAAACAATGGTACGTAGATAGTTCGGGACATATGTGCATGCGCCCGCCAGGAAGGTGGAACGCGAACTAGATGGACCTTGGTCTATTTATTCATCCAGCATATCTTAACACCCTTAAGTCGTGCTCAATCTCGTGCAGCTCTCTCAGTCTCTCTCTCTCTCTCTCTGTCTCTCTCCAGTTCGAGGGCTGCAGCAAAGCTTACTCGCGGCTCGAGAACCTTAAGACTCACTTGAGGTCACACACTGGAGAAAAGCCCTACGTGTGCGAACACGAAGGCTGCAACAAGGCCTTCTCCAACGCGTCGGATCGGGCCAAACACCAGAACAGGACTCACTCGAACGAGGTAAGGACGAGGTTTCCCCAGTGTCGTGAAACGCTTTCCTTTCCCTTGGCTGAAAGGGCGCAGGCGAAAAGGTATCATTCGGAAAGAAAAGAAAAGTCGCCCTTTGCCAGCCGGACACAATGCGAATAACGTCTTTTGCTTTGGCGAGTTCTCACCGGAGCTGGGGGTGGGAACTGAAATGGGGGGGGGGTGTGGTGGGGGTGTACGGAAAGGGGAAAAAATGACCGAAAGCACAGTCAAAGAGGGAGCGTTTTGAGATGGAGCTTGATCGGTGGTGAAGAGTTGGAGGGTCTCCAGGATGGGGGTGGTGGGGGTGGGTGAATGGCTGAAAACCTGTCTGCCCCCAGTGGGGCAGATACACAGACATAGGCAACTTAAGTATTGTACAGTTCATCTAACTTAAGCTGCTGAAACCCTGGTTCACACCTTTGTCACCTCAAGGCTGGACTATGGGAACTCTCTCCTCGCCGGCCTTCCCACCACCTCCCTCCACAAGCTGCAGGTCATTCAGAACTCTGCAGCTCGTGTACTGTCCCGCACCAGGCTTCGGGACCACATCACTCCCACCCTCGCTCGCCTCCACTGGCTCCCCATCCCCCAGAGGATTGATTTCAAGATCCTCATCCTCACCTACAAGGCCATTCACGGCCTTGCTCCCTCCTACCTCTCCAACCTACTATCCCCCTACCTACCTGCCCGTACCCTCCGTTCCTCTGGCTCCGGTCTGCTCCACGTCCCCCGCCCCAACCGCCCTACTATCGGTGGTCGGGCCTTCAGCCTCTCAGCCCCCAGGCTCTGGAACTCCATCCCCCAGTGCCTTCGCCGCTTCCTCCCTTTCCTCCTTCAAGGCCGGTCTCAAAACCTTTCTCTTTGACCGTGCCTTCAGCTCCCCTCTCGACTCTCTTCCTCCTCCTCGCTCCCTCCCTTCCCTCCCCTCACCCTGACCATTTCCCCCCTCCTCTCTCCCTCCCTTCCCTCCCCTCACCCTGACCATTTCCCCCCTGCTCGGGTCATGACCCAACTGTGCAGCGCCTTGGGACGTCCTCCTGACGTGAAAGGCGCTCTATAAATGGAATCTTGTTGTTGTTGTTAAGAACAGTTTAGAAAAGAGATGGTAGGGTTGGGGGGTAATTTCCTTGGGACTCTACACCATTTTAAAAATTGGATATTAATGTTCCCCCTATTCCCCCATGCTCTATGTAAGTGACTCGCAACATCACAGTCGGAGGAGAGGTGGAAGGAACGCTTGAATTTTAGTTCAACACCACAACCAAGACACAAGGGAAACTGATTCCAACCCAACCTCGTCATTTAGGTAGTGGCTCAGTTTGGGAGGGTCTTAAAGGCCAATCGGTGAAATGAATTGGTCGATTTATGGTTTGCCTCAAATGAAGAGAAGGCTGAGTTGAGGCTCGGAATTTAGTTTTAGTTTTCAAGTCTTCGGAAAGTCAGGGTTAGTTAAATAACGTAATAACATGGTGGCTTTACACTTTTCTTTAAAAACAAGCTTGATTCAGGACTGCAATTGGTGGTTTAACTGTGTATTTTGGGGGTGAATTGCGCACAGTCGTGTCTTACAAAGAGTCGTGGATTGAGTTACCAAACTATTATCATATTTTGAAGGGATTATTACCACCGGAAAGCGATCCGCCAATCAACTAACCACCGGGTTCCTACTTACTACTAGAGGAACAGAGGCTTGTGGAGTAAAGAAACTTGTCTAAGGTTTCGTCCTTTCGCTTGCGAGGCGAGTGCTGTAACCGCTACGGGGCTCCAGTGTAGTGACTGTACATTTTGTAGACGAACGCGGCAGCCAGTGAAGTCCAACAAGCAGCGGTGAAGCAGAACGGACCATTTTACCCAGACGACTGCTTTGCTCTCGTTACAGAAACCCTACGTTTGTAAAATTCCCGGCTGCACCAAGCGGTACACCGACCCGAGCTCGCTCAGGAAACACGTGAAGACTGTGCATGGGCCGGACGCGCACGTCACCAAAAAGCAACGCAACGACGTCCACCCCAGACCCCCGGGGCCCAAAGACACGGGTGACATCGAGACGGGTGTTGGGCAAGGTAACAGGGCAGGAGAGGACAGGGCGGAGGCTAACAGCACCAGTGGGGGCCTGGAGGACTGCCTGCAAATCAAAACCATCAAAACTGAGAATCCCATGGTAAGAGGAACCTTTCTGGTGGTGAGAATAGAGCGTGCAGAACCAAATAGCAGAGAGCCGAGAGCCAAACCATCCCAAGATCAAGATCAAGGCTTGGGTTGTAGAAAGGCTTCCTTCCTAATTTAAGCGCTCTGGGGCGCTACCCTGGGTGAGGGGCTGCTATATAAATGCAAGTTGTGTTGTTGTATATGTTGTCAATCTTTCTGTCTATAAGTAAATCCCGACCCAAAGCCGACTTCTTCGAACGCGCCTAAGGACACGGCCTTCCTTCGCGCTAAAACAAAACAGCCTTTAGCGTTAACCTTAAAATTGTGTTGTGTTTAGTTGTTGCACTCGCCACGGTTGTGAATTGCAGTGTTGACTTTTTTGACACCGTGCTTAAGAGCATCCAAACCAAGCTGAGGATTCCTTGCAATCCCACCAACACTTGGAAATCCCAGAGATAGATTGTTAACCCAATGCACGTCCGAACCACCGTTATTCCACTCTCACCTGAAGTTGACTTTATTGAGCTTGAAGCTAACCTGAATGTGCCTCTTCTTTGCTAACGTACTAACAGTTTCTCTTCTGCTGTCTGCCCTCCCTTCTGCTGACTGCCTTCCGTGTTCATCGGTCTCTCTCTCTCTCTGTCTCTCTCTGCTGCGTCAATGTCCCTTTCTTCCTGACTGGACCTTCCTAAGGACAGTCGGTGCTAAGGTGAGCAAACTTAAAGCTTAAGCATGTGCCTCACTGCAATCTGACCTGTGCTCTTTGTAACTAGACCTGGTTTTGCTGTGTTAGGAAATGTTAATAATAATAATAATAATAATATAATAACAATATTATTTCACGAAATTTTACCACCCGAAAAGGTGGTGGAAGCTGGTTCGATAACAACTTTCAAGAGAGAAGTGGATAAGTATTTGGAGAGGGCAAATTTATTCAGATTAATTTGGACAGCTCTTTCAAGAGCTGGCACAGGTACGATGGGCCGAATGGCCTCCTTCTGCGCTGTATAATTCTACGATTTTAGGTCAAGTGACTGCCAGGGTGGTGGAAGACGAACTGGATGGACCTTGGTCTTTCGTCTGGCAAATTCTTACGTTCTGACAAGTTACATAGAAACAATAGCACTGAAACAGACCGTTTGACCCAACTAGTTTGTGCCCGTCTTTTATACTCCACAAGAGCCTCCAAACATCCCAATCCTCTCTCTCCCCTCTGCCGGTATCTCTCTACTCCCTTCTCTATCATGTGCGCTTTGAGGTTTCTCTGAAATTGTTATTGTTTATTTAACAAAGTAGAGTGAGAGAACAGGGGGGGGGAGAAGTGGGGTGGGCTGTGGGTAGGATATACAGGGTGACCAAAAAGTCACGATACCATTACAATGTCCAATAAGTCTTAAAGAAATGAGGATTTTTTTTTTCGCTGTGTAGATAGTGTAGATATAAGGTCACCCCTTTGTAACCCAGACACAGACAAAAGTGCGAGAAATGTATTTTGGATCCGTAAGTGGAATCCGTGAAAGCTTTTTTTTTTAAAAAAAGATACGGACGATGCTTTTTTTCGTACAATTTATCCACATTTCCGTGAATTGGAACGAGTTGGCTTGTCTGAGGAAGGGCGGAAGCAGAATGCATAATTAGTTCCAGTACTTTGCAAGAGAACAGGATGAAGTGTGGAATACAGCCATTCAGCTACAGTGTGTTATCTTAACAACTTAGTAATACGTACAGTTTGTAAGCACAAAGTTACATTGCTCCTAACCGTGAAATCCTCTACCATCCCGGCCGAATATAAATCTTGCCTCTATTTCGGAGCGTGTTATAAAATCGCTTTGCTATAATGTTGTATAGCCTTGGTTTAGAACTTAGTGCCTTGGACTAGGGATGGCTTAATCGTAGTCAACGAACGGAGACTTCTGGCCCAGGTTTTAAGCCGCTTTAACACAAATAACTGGCCTGAAGTTGAACAAATAGTCTCATTATTACAAGACCGCTTCAAACAACCGTCAGCGCCAAGTTTATTTATAACGCTGAAAGTACAGAGGCAGGGAAACAAATTCAATGTGATTGGATCTGTTATGAAAATATTGGATTTTTCATATCTCTATATAAAATGACTCCTTTGTACTCTTTACAAGAGGGAAGCCTGGGGGGGCTGGGGTTCCATAAAATACCAACCCTTCTTATAACGAGGGACAGGGCCCTTCCAGAAATGTAACATAACATTTATGGGCTATGGAGCGCCTTGGGACGTCGTTCCCAACGTAAAAGGCGCGACACAAATTTAATTTTGTATTGTATTGCATGGAGGGATCTGGCTGGGCCAGGTGAAATGGAGGGCGGGGGCCGGATGCGGCCCGTGGGCCACCAGTTGGACCCTCCATTTCTAAGAGGACCCAACCGAAACTAGATATTTTTTCTCCCCCATCCCCAGATGTATCAGTCCAGCCCTGGTGGCCAATCTTCATGTAGCAGTGAGCCATCGCCGCTTGGCAGCACCAACAACAATGACAGTGGAGTAGAAATGAACATCAACAGTGGAGGTAGCCTGGGAGATCTCGCCACGTTAGATGACATCCCCACGGTGGATTCCACCGTCTCATCAGGAACTTCAGCGGTCAGCGTTCAGTTGAGGAAGAACATGACAGCGTCCCAAAGACTCGAGCATCTCAAGAAGGAAAAATTGAAGCAGGTTAGAGACGTCCCTTCCTGGGCAAACCCAGTGCCATCAATCAAAAACACCAAGCTTCCCTTCATTGTCATGAACGGTAAGTGCCCGGACTGGACTTCTGCTGCCGCCTTTAACCGGTTGCTTTCCTTGATTTGAAAAAAGAAAAAGTAATGGAGTAAACCTCACACAAGTCGTGTCAGTTGGGACCACACGTTTAATATGACTTATGCAAAGTATGAGTTGTATTACACTGGCATAGAATATATGAAAAAATAATAAATAATAATAAATCGGTCAGTTAATCCACGACTGTTTGTGGGGACGCTGCTGTGCGCAATTGGCTGTTGCGTTTCCCCCATAAAATATACAGTCAATTCACTTCTGTGAAGCGCTTTGAGACGTCTTGAAGACGTGATAAGACTCTATACGTGGGATTAAAAAAAATAAACCCAGAACAATCCATTGGGGATGCACCAAGACAGTAAGACAAGATGGTTCAGGTTGATAATAATAATATTACAATCCTTTCATTTGGTTTAACTTAATCCAAGTTACTATTATTTTTTTTTGAAGGGATTATTACCCCCAGATGTTCAGCATTGAAAAGGGCAATTTGAGGTTAGATACCACCAAATGTTCTTTACGCAGAGAGTAGTATTAATAATAATAATAATAATATTCCTTGCATTTGTAGTGTAGTGTAGTGTAGTGACTGTGGGCTTTGTGGGCGTATTAACGGCTAGAAGAGGGATGCCAGGAAAGGGTGGGTTGAGGCCAGGACGTTGGGACGAATTTTAAAAGCAAAACAGCTCGATGCTGGGGTGAATTTTCTGGAAAGGGTGAGATCGGGTGGGCCCGAAGGAAGCTTCTTCAACCGAACCAATTCTTCTTTGCCACCTATTCTCCTTTTCCTTTTCCGGTCAGGAACTCCACTGGACACTTCAATCCCCGGTGGTTCCACCGCTGTGTTGCCCAACCCCAGGATAATGGAGCTGTCTAACGGGGAGATCACGGTCCTCAATCAACTCAATGAGCGGCGGGACAGCGGGGCGAGCACCCTCAGCTCCGCCTACACGGTCAGCCGCAGGTCCTCCGGCATCTCCCCCAACTTCTCCAGCCGCCGCTCCAGCACTGTCTCCCACTTGGGGGGCCGTCACGACAACCCCAGCTCCGCCGACTCCTACGACCCCATCTCCACCGACCTCTCGCGCAGGTCCAGCGACGTCAGCTACTGCGGGGGTCCGCTGCTCAACCTGACCCCGGCCGAGCAGTACAGGCTCAAGGCCACCTACGCCGCCGCCACGGGGGGAGCCCCCCCGACACCCCTCCCGAACATGGACCCCCCCAAGTCCCGAATGCCTCTGCCGTGGGACAACCCGCGCTCCACCTTCTCTCCGTTCCCCCCGCTCGGCCCGCAGAGACGCAGCAGCGATGGGGGGCTGTTTTGCGGACGCGGAGGGACCCTTGGCCCGCCGCCCAGGCCCCGCGAGCTGGCGGGCCACGGCTACCGGCGGGCCAGCGACCCGGTGTGCCGGCCGGCAGGGGGGCACTCGGCCTTCCCGCGCTTTGCGGAGCGTTTCGGGGGTTCAGGCAGCCTGGGGCTGGCCGACGGGCGTAGCGCGTTCCTTCAGAGCGGCCGGCGGGCCGCCTACTCGCCCCGGCCACCCAGCATCACCGAGCAGGTGGCCATGGAGGGCCTGCAGGGCGACGGGGGGCTGGGGGCGGGGGCCGAGGATGAGCTGATGCTCCCCGACGATGTGGTGCAGTACATCAACTCCCAGGAGCATTGCCTGACCCCGGGCCCCGACCCGCGCCCACTCGGCTTCAACACCCACTTGCAGAGCTTCCAGGACAACGCGTTGAGCCAGGCGGGTGGCGCCTACGGGCAGCTGCACCCGCCCCGGGCGGACTCCAACTTGATGGGTCCGGGACGGGGGAGCCCGCCGCCTTACCAGGGCCCGCCCGCTGGGAGCAAGAGCCACATGCCGGTGCAGTGGAATGAGATCAGCTCGGGCACGGTGGACCTGGCCCCCGAGCGATCCGAGCCGCGCTTCTCGTGTGCCAACCCGCCCCCCCTCCGGCACAAGCAGATGTTCGAGCAGTACCAATCTCTGCCCGCCGCTTCGATGAGCCCGAGGGACGCCAGCCTTGCCCAGCAAGTGCTCACGCAGAGAACGGCGGGCTTGAATGAGCAGAGAATGGGTTACGTGCAGCAGCAACAACAACAACAGCAGCAGCAGCAGCAGCGCCAAATACAACCTCAGCTCGCCCCATGTCAGAACGCTATTCCTAACCCGCTCAACAACCCACCGCAGGCTTATAACCACACCAACCAAATGCTCCACCCCAATGGGATCAACAGACCCGCGGGCCAGGCTCCCTGCAGCAACGTGCCCGGGAGCGCCATGATGCCCGCCCCCGTCGCGACGGGCACGCAATGCTACAAGCTGCCTCCGATGATGCAGGACAAAGTTCCGATGGTGAAAAGTTACATGCAAGCCCACCACGGCCTGGCCCAGACTCAACCGCACATGGCGGGCGTTGGCGAGAGACAGCTGATGTTGAACAATCGCAGGGCACGTGTTGGCGGTCAAGGTCAAGCTCCGGGCGTGCACATCTCAAGCCAACAGAACTTCGGGTCTCACCTGCAACCGGGGATAAACCCGAACCTTATTAACTTTAACGGCCAGGGAAGCTTAAGCCAGACCAACGCCCTGGTCAACTCAATCAACCAGCAGAACTTCAGGCAGTCGGAGCACGATGCAGTAAGTTTCGCTGGGCACGGCATGATGCAGCCTCAACTAGTGCAGGGCTCTGCTTCCGTAGCCAGGCAGCGAGGCCTAGTGAACTCAGTCAACATGCAACACGCACAGACGTACCTGCAAAGCCCTGTCCAGATGAACGGCTTGAACCCCGGACACCAGCGTTCAGACTCGAGCCAGAAAAGGCCAGGGAACCTATTTCCGTCCCAGCTTCAGCCCCCGCACTGCACCGGCAACGAGAACTCCAACGGCAACGGCTTGACCTTCTACTCCGGTCAGATCCACATCTACGAGCAAAGCGGGAACTTCAGTCACCGCATGGACTGCGCGATTCGAGACCAGCAGTGCATGGCGGAGGCCAAGGCCACTTGCATGTCCTCGCCAGGCGCCAACCAGGTGTCGAGTACTGTGAACTCCCAGGGGCTGGAGCCAGCCCAGATCGATTTTGATGCTATAATGGACGATGGGGATCAGTCCAGCTTGATGTCCGGTACATTGAGCCCCAGTATTCTCCAGAACCTCTCCCAGTCTTCCTCTCGCCTCACGACTCCCCGCAACTCCTTGACGCTACAGACTATTCCAGCCGGATTGACCAACATGGCAATAGGGGACATGAGCTCCATGTTGACTACCTTAGCCGAGGAGAACAAATTTCTGAACATGATGTCTTAAACAAAAGTTCGCCCCCAAACCAACCACCACCCCCACCCCCCCCCCCACCGCCCGCCCCGTCCAAAAAAACAAACATTACCTAACTTCAGATCCCAGGAGTTTCCCGTTTCCACCAACGTCACATTCCGCAAGAAAACAAGATTACGTGTCTGTTGTTTTTTTTTATTAAAAAAAATAAGAAAGAGAGAAAAATATGAACTTTGTATTTTAATGTATAAAAGAAATGTTTATTCTGCCAAAAGTCAATCAGGCCATTTTACAGAACTAAAAAAAAAAAGCTTATATATTTGTGTACAGGGACTGATCGATCACCTGATGTGTGTGTAAAACGTTGCTGGCGGATTGATGTGTTTCACCGAGAGGTTAGTGTGTTGAGTAAGACTCTTGCTGTCTTTCGTTTGTTTTTGCAGAGCACTGATATTGTATATTTGACCAAACAGGCAGACGCTACTCTCGTTTCTTCCTTGTAAATACCAGACGTGCTTCCCTGTATTTTATTAATGTGAATCCTTCCGTGTGTATCTATCGGCCGATTCGATGTCGTTGAAAGTGTTAATGGTCAGGTGAGGCGAGGTGACATACCATGGGCTCATCAGCAGGTACCACACAAGCCATATCTAGTGCTTCCTCGTCAAGTGAGCTCAGAGTCGCTCTGCATTTATTCCGTGTCCACAAGTACATCATTGCTGGGAACCTAATTGGAAACACAGAGTCGCAGGCTCCGGTCTGCTCCACGTTCCCCCCACCCGGCAAGCCCCACCATCAGCTGTCGGGCCTTCAGCCTCTCTGCCCCCACACTTTGGAACTCCATCCCGCAGTCCCTTCGCCTCGCTCTCTCCCTCGCTTACTTCAAGGCCCGTCTCAAGACCCTCCTCTTTGACCGAGCCTTCGTCCACCCTCCTACCCTCACCCTCCCTGCCCTCCACCCCTCCTGAACCCAACCCGCTGCTCGGGTCCAAATCCCTGACTGTCCAGCGCCTCGGGACTTCCTCCGGACGTGAAAGGCCCCGTACAAAGGAAATTTGTTGGTGGTGTTGGAAACAATAATGGTACCAGAAAGATGACCAATATTTTAGCATCGAAAAAGTGCCTTACTACTGTCACGTTACTTTCCAACAGTGAAAGAAGGCATCTTATCAGTTTGAGAGACCTGTTTAGTTTTTTTTTTAGAGTCAGTTTCCAGCGATTTGACTTGTGAGCAAAAAGGACCGTGCTCGATATCCACGCAGTGTTTTGAATGAGGATGTTTCTTCGACGTGAGAGAAGTATTGTGAAAGATATGCAAAGTGTTATTTTCAATATATACGAGCTGGCTGAAACGTGTATACGACTGTTCCTTGTTGTGTGTTCTCCATGCAATGACCATCTCATGTAAAAAAATCCAAAATTGCGAGCGACCAGTTTAAAGTCTGTAAATAAGTGTAACTTGTGAAACTGCTCTCCCGAATGCGAGCACGAAACAAAAACGATCGTTTCTGACCAACAAGAGGCTCGGAACAATTCCCGTAACCAATTCCTTTGGGTCTCCGCAGAAGAAGGTTAAATGTACATACACTTTTGTACAATAACAAACTTTTCTTTAATAAAAAAAAACCCATGTTGAATGTAATCCATTTTGCTTGGTTCTGAAACGCATGACTCCTACACGGAACAAATGGTGGAGACGCTTAGAGACATTTAATAATCCTACAATCCTTGCATTTCATTTGATGTCATAATATTAATAATCCACACATTCGATTATAATGCTTTATCACATCGCTGAGACTTCTCAAAACGTTTCACCAAATATACTGTAAAATGAATTGACTGTATATTTTATAATTTACCAAGTGACTACATATTTTATACGTGGCCAAAACATGGCAGCCCATTGTAAATTTAAAGTTAATCCTGAACTTCACATCGTGCCTTTCACATCAGGAGGACAACACTAGCAACAACAACAACTTGCATTATAGTGCGTCCTACAGGCCGAATGGCGTCTTGGGAGCGCTTGACAAGAGCGGTAGTTTGAGGCCTAGCGAGGAGAAAAGAGAGGTGACAGAAGATACGGTCGAACAGAAAAATCTTCGGCTGCAATCTGAGACGGGCAGGGTGGGTAAGGCCGAGGGATTGAAGATGTCTTAAAGATGGATGTCATACGACATCTCCACTTCATGATGGGCCAAATGGCCTATTGTCTGCGCTGTAAGATTCTGTGAGATGTGGCACACAGTAGGGAAGGCATTTTTTTTTCTCTCTCTCTCCTCTCCTTCCACTGGAGGGAGAAAGAAAGAGATAGAAGTAAAGGGGTATATGAAACGTGAACCGCGGCAGCCGATTGCGCCCACAAACAGTCGTGGATTCTTAATAATCGGGAGTCAAATAAATCGACTTCGAAAATCCCGACTAGGAATTCTAAATACTTGCCTCTTCCTTCCTTCCTTCCTTCCTTCCTTCCTTCCTTCCTTCCTTCCTTCCTTCCTTCCTTCCTTCCTTCCTTCCTTCCTTCCTTTCTGCTTCACGAAGTGTGAGGATGAGATTCTTAAAGAATAATCATCCTTGCATTTGCCTTATCATGTCGTTGAGATGTCTCAAGACCCTCCACAGAATATACGTAAAGTGAATTGACTGTGTACTTTATGGGAGAAACGCGGCAGCCAATTGCGCACAGCGGAGTCCCCACAAACTGTCGTGGACTGAAGTGGCCGAATTATTTTTTATGTCCCGAGCGAATTCGATAAGAGTTCTCTCCACCCAATGCGCAGATGCAGGAAACTCAGTGACAATCACTTTCCAGTCAAGCGCAACAACTTTGAAGTTAGTTTTTTTTTCTTTCAAGTGTCTAGTACGTTTCGCAAACTCTTGTTTGCTTTAAAATCTTAACTCTAGAGATCGGTGAGGAGACGGGGGGAGGGGGAGTTGGGGGGGTACGCCCACCGTTGCTGTAATAGATCTGGAGTCGCTAATAGGGTTGTATGACCCATTCTATTGAGATGCAGAATGGGGTCAGTGTTGCCTTCAATGAATGATGATTTGTATTCTAAATGTGCACGACTTCTATTGTGTTGCTTCATCCCAGACACGAAGGACTCCTCATTGAACTGATTGACGCATTTCAAAAGCATAAACTTCTTTTGTGCGTTAAAGCTCATGTTTGCCTGGCGGCTCGCTCCAATTCGCTCTTAATGACACGCAGAGTGTCCTATCCTTCCTTTGTGGGTTTGTGTCTCTTACTTAAAGGGCGAGATTTATGAATTAAAAAGGGGGTTTTTTGATGTAAAAGAAACTTTCAGAGAATGACAAGTGCCTGGCACAGCATCCACACCACATTTATTTGCCACGGTTTACCTAGCAGTAATAATAATAATAATCCTTGCATTTGATATAGTGCCTTATCACGTCGTTGAGACGTCTCAAAGCACTTCACAGAATATACTGTAAAGTGGATTGACTGTATTTTGTGGGCGAAATACGGCAGCCAATTGCACACAGAAGTGTACCACAAACAGTGGTTGGATCGAGTGACCACATTTTTTTTGGAGAGGACATTACGCACGGAAAGCGAGCCGCAAGTCGTCTAACAACCGGGTTCCTACTTACTACCAGGTAAACAGAGGCGTGTGGAGTGAGGAAACTCGCCTAAGGTTTCACCACGCCTGGGAATCAAAACCAGGTTCACAGTTCCAATGTGGGACTGGAAGCCTTCTGACTCAGAGGTGAGAGTGCTAACGACTGAGTCAGGCATTTCTTCATGAGTCGCAAGGCTTTACTGCAAATTGTGATTTGAAAGAGGCAACAAGGTCGCTTCTGCAAAGTTACAGCTGCTGGGAAAGTTTGTGTGTGTTTTCCTTGATCTCCTTTGGGGTTGGGGGAGTTACTTGTACTTCAGGAGTCAGCGTGGGTGAGTGAGGTCTTTGTGGAAAGGGATGCATCATGTAGTGATTACAGCACAGAAGGAGGTGAATCAGCCTGTGCAGGTGCAATCTCCTCAACTGGAGCTGTCTGTCCTTAATCCCAAATCCCTGCTCTTTCCTCTATTTTTTTAAAAAGTTCGTTCCCCTTTGAACAATTTCAACAACGGAGTCCTTTAGGGTATTGGTTGGAGTGCTCGCCCCGCAAGCGAGAGATTCCTGGTCGGGGAGAAATCTTAGTCAAATTTCTTAATTCCAACACGCCTCTGTTTACCCAGAGGCAAGTAGGAAGCCAGTTGTTAGTCGATACATGGATTGCTTTCCGGGATAATAATTCCTTCACTTTACTGCAAGAAGTTCTGGAACAAGATCACAAGAGAGTTTTGGATGAAGAAGACCATTTGGCCCATTTGATCTCATCTTTCCACAACACCCACCCTGACTGTCCAGCGCCTTGGGACGTTCTCCTGACGTGAAAGGCGCTGCACAAATGTCTCTTGTTGTTGTTGGATTCAGTAAAAACGTTGTATCTGGAATGAAAGGGTAATATACACAGGACCTGATGGAAGGAAAGTTGGAATAGTACTAGAGATTGGTTTATGTGAGGTCAAGTCGGCAAAGAAATGGTCCACAGTCTCTGGTCTATGGAGACACTCATCTAACTAACGCTGGAACTATATACCAGTGTTACAGCATTGTTGCTTGCACCTGTGAACACTGGAGACCGGGAGTTGTCAAAAGTTGTCCCAAGTTGAAATGATTCAGTGGGTGGTAGAACATAGCTCCACAGACATAGTCCACGTTGGTCGCTTGAGGCTTTTTATTCCTGGTATATAAAAAAAAGTCCCTCGCAGGGCTTGGAGCTTTCCCCCCCCCCACTTAACGTGAGATTATTAAAAAAAACACACAGATGACCAGGAAAACTAATGTAACGTGATTATTTGGCAACAGAGTTAAGCAGCTGTAACTAACTGGACTCTGGGTAATACACACATGATATGATTCTGCTATGTGTAAGGAACTGCTCTATACAGCTGTGAATGCAACAACACATTCATAATGAGATCTTTGTGCTTAGCGCAAAGACTGAAATGTTGTGGTAACTTATCAGCAAGAGATGTTTGGACGCAAGTCTTTTCAACCGATTTCCCTTACGATTTTTCTCCATCGGCTGAAGGCTTATTAAAAACTCGTAAGTGGTCCCAGAGTTTTTCGTTAGGTCACGAAAGGGGTGGCTGAAGGTAACGCTGACATCTGAAAATCAGCCGCGATAACTTCTGCGCGGCGAAAGGTGGAACTTCAGATTTATTCCCTTGAGCCAAAACGTGCTCCTCCGGGTTTTGAAGGAAAGTTTAATATGGAAAAAAAGCGCTGTGATAAGTCGCAGATTCTCTCTATAACAACGGGATTCATTTTTTTTTATTAATCAGCCCTTCAAAGCAACAAGGTAGAATCGTGCACTCGCCTCGCAAGCGCCAGGCCCCTGGTTCGATTCCCGTGCAGGGCGAAATCTTAGGCAAGTTTCCTTACTCCGCACGCCTCTGTTAGCCTAGCATTAAGTAGGATCCCGGTTGTTAGCCGATTGGCACTTTATCGCGCCTTTGAAACAGCTCAAAGCGCTTCACAGAATGTACTTTAAAGTGAATCGATTGTGCATTTCGTGGGCGAAATACGGCAGCCAATTGCACACAGCAGGGTCCTGCAAGCAGTCGTGGATTGAGTGACCGAAATATTGTTATTATTTTTTATATGAAGGGATTATTACCCCGGGAAAAGCGATCCGCCAATCGACTAACAACCAGGTTCCTACTTACTGCTGGGTAAACAGAGGAACAAGAAAACTTGCCTGAGGTTTCTGTTTGTGGCCCGTTGCCGTTTGCAAATCGCCCGCCGCGTCTGCCGACAAAAACACGCGGTCGCTACACTTTGAAGAGAAACGCCCCCACCAACCCGACTGAATTTTCGTGCCGGAGAAAGTTCAGGCTCACAATGCTTTGTGTAGCACTGCGTCTCCTCGTACCTCAGTGGTAACATCAATCCATTTGCATCCTCGCATCTGCACATCAGGATGGACTTCAAAGTTCAGGCGTTTTCACTGATGAGGCAGATGCCATCAAATGTTCTGACAGAAGCTTCTCCGTGGCCCTGTGTTAGGAGACCGAGTGCCACGCTTGCTGGCTCAAGTTAGTGTGAAGCCCTGATGAATATGTAAAGTATTCTTGCCTCGGGCGGATGTTTTACCTGCTCTTACGATAATTAGATGCCAGGATTACAGTCGATTAACCTGACCCCCAAATCAGGTCACGTCCCGTGAAACACACACACCGTTCGTGTGCTGAACATTCCCCCTTAATTTGCATTCATTAATACTAAAGTTCTGATTTTTTTTTAACCTTTTTCCCGTTACACCTTTGTCCTGCACTCGGTTGGGTAAAATCTGCGAACCTGTTAACGCGTGATCACCAGGAACACAGTCAGAAATGCTGCAAATGTGGCCCCATCATTTCTTTTTAGCTCAAAATATCCAGGTGTAACTCTCTATATTTCACGCCCTGGCGCCTCCCTACCATTCTGACCTGCTCTCTCTCCCCACTCCGCTACCCGCTGCCTCCCGTCGGCTGGCTCAGGCCTCCTGCTTGTCCCACGTTCTCTCACTCCGCCATCAGCGGCCGTGTGTTGAGCCACAACTCCCCGAAGCTTCGGAACGCTTCCTTTCTGATCCTCCGCCATGCCCCCTCCTTCCCCTCTTTTAGCGCTGTTTACCTAGCACTAAGTAGGAACCAATTTGTTAGTGGATTGGCAGGTCCCCTTTCTGGGATAATGCTCCCTCCCTATCTTTATAAAAAATAATAATAGTTTGGGCTCTCAATCCACGACTGCTCGTGGGATTGCTGTGTGCAATTATTACTATAGGTCTGCGAATGTGAAACGGAACTTGTTCTAAGGAGCGAGACATGAAGCAACTCCCCCTCCCTCCCCCGAACAATAAGAAAATTTGAGATTCAACTGTGATGTAGCAAACCCTAATCGCACGCGATACCTCTACAGGGAACCTGCCTGAAGGAAAGCATCATGTGCTCCACATTGATTTGCAGGTTCAAGTACTCGTCTCTCCCTTTCATTTTCCTCCATATTGTTCACTGTCAATTAAACAGATTAGAAAACAATTAGCTTAAGGTAAAGTTTCACTGGCCTGAGGCAAAGACCGCAAAGGATTTGTGAAGGACAAAAAAATCCCATCGTGTGAAGTTTCTACACAGAGCCAAGAGGAAATCGCTGTAACTTTTAATTACGAGGCTGAATATATAAATGACACCCTGACTAAATACATTAGGAGTTTGTATCAGTAACTAATGTTTAATTCACAGTATTTCTGATTGAGGTTTTTCTTCTATCTCGTATAACTTTGGTCAGACAGTATTCTTGAAGGTGCATGCGTGGGGGAGAGCGAGATCATTAGACAGGACATCTCAGCCCTGTACCTCAGCCAAGGTAAAGGGAGAATCACTAGGACCATACAGAGATCAGGGACTATACTCAGATGGGAGACTTGGATAATTGGTGTCCTGTAGCGCATTGGTTAGAGCGCTCAACTCGCAAGCGAGAGGACCCGGGTTTGATTCCCAGGCGAGGGAAAACCTTGGGCAAGTTTCCTTACTCCACACGCCTCTGTTTCCCGAGCAGTGAGTAGGAACCCGGTGGTCAGTAGGGATAATAATCCCCCAAAACGAATTTCGTCACTCAATCCACGACTGTTTGTGGGACACTGCTGCGCGCAGTTGGCTGCCATGTTTCGCCCACCAAATACAGAGTTAATTCACTTTAAAATATCTTCTGTGAAAGGCTTTGAGACATTTCAAGGATGCGATAAGGCGTTATATCAAATGCAAGGATTCTTATATGCGTCCTAGTGCATGTGTAGCTCGTGAAAGCTGATCACAGAGCAGGTCTGATATTAGGGACATGAAACACGAAGAACGAGTGCTAATGGTTTACGTTACTGTTTAAACACAGCTAATTGGGTATCACTGGAAACAACACATTCGTTCCTTCAGCGTACAGTCCAGTCACTTTCCCGCCACTCAAAAGCCGGGTAACCATAAAAAAAATGATAATTTAACAGCCACCAAGTTGACCGGCGCTATTAAAATTATAACATTTAAACTTAAAAAAGAGATTTTCTTTTATTTTTAAATAAAAGCAAAGTTCTGCTATTCACCTTTCATGTTTTTTTCTATCCATTTATTATACATTTTTATACATTATTATACATTCCTGACCAAAATAATAATGTGGCGATGTAAAACGAACATAGTTTACTATAGTCATTATTGCAACTGGGACTTTTAATAAAACTATTCAAAAATGGCTTGACAAAATATCAATATCCTATTTTAGGAAACGTAAACGTATTAAGAAAAATCATATCCATTCATATATAACGTTTGGGTCACTGCCACGTTTCGCCCACAAAATACACAGTCACTACAGTATGTCCTGTGAAGTGTTTTGAGACGCATCGAAGACATGATAAGGCACTATATCAAATGCAAGGATTATTATTAATATTAACACAGCAGTGTTATTGGTCTGGCTGAACCTTCACTGAAAACCACAGAATGATTTAAATTGTAACCACATAATAATAATAATCTTTCCATTTAATATAGCAGCTTTCACGTCAGGAGGACATCTTAAAGCGCTTCGAAGGATATATGATAAAGTGAAGTGACTGAGTGTTTTGTGGGTGACAATAGTGGGTAGACGAGAAAGGTGAACGGTAAAACGTTTTTTTCATAACAAAAGGAAAAAAAAATAGAAGAAATTTACGTTTTAAAACATTAATCGCATTCTAATTCTTTTTGCCTGGACACGCAAGTCTGATTTAAATTGAGCCTGGAAGCTAGACCGAACCTCCAATCTTCTGAGAAACTATCTTTGCCAGTTAGTGAAAAGGTCCTGAAGAGATAAATCGAAGCAGATTAAAGTTTTAAATAAAAATTCAGTCCAAGCAGAATAAAGCTCTGCTGTCGGCCCGAAACAAAAGTGATGAGAGCGGGAGCCTGTGAACATAAACAGAGGTCTAAGCAGATTGGTGTTTGGTTGGTGTATTGTATGATATTAACAGTGGCAGATTCACTCCGAAGAAAGTCTCCACTTAAACCACATCTAATCGATTGCTTGTGAGCGAGGAGCTAGGAATGACAGGCTGGGCACCAACACAGGGCACAAACGAGTTTGCCTTGACGGCGAACCTATCAGGGAAAACACTTTGATGCTGGTCCTGTCGTTGTTTCTTGGGTCAGCCGGGTGTCTGACACATGTGGAAACGCATCACCGTTGCTTAAGAGTATCCGAACCGAGTTGAGGATTCCCTATATCCCACCTACACGTGGAAATCCCAGAGATAGATTGTTGGAATGGAATGTGCGCTCTCTCCCTGGAGGGAGACCTCCTGCTGACCTAAATCTGGAAAGTATTAGGCGCAGGTTGATAAGAGCCAAGGCTTGGGGGGAGCCCAGAGTGTGCGTTGGAGTAACTGTTGGGAGTCTGAGCAGCTAAAACCCTATAGCTTGCCATTGATATTGCTGTCTGCCGAGCTTTCCCGCTGCTTGTCCAGCTAGAACCACCCTACCCGTTAGGTCTTTGGCTTACGGGGTTAACAGGAGCTGAGTGGGATGATTCCCTGCCCCCAAGTCCAGTTGAATTTTCTGATTCTCGGTCTATAACAGGTCAAGGTCTCAAACTGTCCGTGAGTGAAAGGCTTTGACTGCCATCAGGAACGTTTGACCCCCCCAAAAAATTGATCTTCAATACTGATTTGTGATCGGGGAGCAGATTTCTTTTTGGCTGAGATAAGGGAAAAGTAAAAGGGAAAGTTTGGCCGGCGAGTTGCTTTGTTTTCCCTCCAGTTTGAAGTGAAATTATAGATCGGAATTTAAATATAAATCTGAGAAAAGTTGTGGTTTTTAACCCTGGTTTGATGAGTTCCTGCTGGTACTATTCCTTTCAACATCTCGGTGAGATCCCGTTGACACGATCATTAGGTCGCGAATCCTCGCCGCTTTCTTTCTTTTCCAAAGGATTATCTGAATTGTTGAAAACTCGGAGCCAAACGTTTCCTACATTTTGTGACGTTGAGAGCCCATTTAGATCGAGAAGTGGAAGTGAGGTCTGAGCTGTACAGGGCGAACACGAGGTCCTGTTAACCCCATGTTTTAGTTTCCTGCAGTGCACTGACCAACAACTGAAACGTGTGGGAGAATGGTGACAATCATAAAACCGATAATCCTGGCATTTGATGTAGCGCCTTATCACGTCTTTGAGACGCCTCAAAGCGCTTCACAGAAAGTCCCTCCTCCCCCCGGATGGGGCTCAGCTGTCAAGCGCTCTGAGTCGCTGCCCTGTGTGGGAGGTTGAATGTGGGCTCGATCAAAAATCATTTCTTCCGGTTAAGATCTGGCAAAGAATCCTTAATCGCTGGCAATTCGGAAAAAAAATCAGCCCCACCCTAAAATAACACGAGGATATAAATAATCCTAAACTTGCTATTTAATCTTATGGGGCACATGATTCTCACTGTCACTTCCATCCAAACATGAAGACATAATCATGGAGTACACATGAGATAAGAGGGTCTCTATGACTGCTTCCATTAGAATTTCTTTTGATTTAGATCATCCGCCTGTGAATGCCTTTTGAATCACGAATTCACTTTCAGCCGAAAGAAATCATAGGGGACGCAAGGAGTTCTGAGGGGGAAAAACTTGTGGAGGAAATCTTGATGAGCGCTGAGCAAAGGGATTTCTTTAGAAATGTTCTCTTAGAAGTTATTTCCCAAAGTGATTTGCTAAAACCACGATGCCAACTCAAAAGACCCTGCCCAGCTCCACAAAGGCACGGAGGCTAACAGCGAAACAATTAGGAGGTTTAAATCATTCACCTTAAAAAGCCCGGGCGTCGAATTTACCCGTAGAAATGATCGTTTTATAGTTTGCTATTAAAAGCTCCTCGTGTGTTAATTGCACCTTTTTACAAAGCACAAACAAAAAGGTCTTCCTCTTCGACCATGCTTACGGTCAACACCTCCCTTCCCCCTGGCTCGGTGTCACTGTTAAGTGCTCCGAGACACTGCTCGCAAGCGAGAGGACCCGAGTTTGATTCCCGACAGGGCGAAACCTGAGGCAAGTTTCCTTACCTCCACACACCTCTGTTTTCCTAGGAGTAAGTAGCAAACCCGTTGTTGGTGGATCGGCAGATTGCTTTCCAGGGATAATAATCCCTCCCCAAAAAAAATGTGGCCACTCAATCCGCGACTGTTTGCGTGACGCCGCTGTGCGCAACTGGCTGCCGCGTTTCGCCTACAAAATACACTTTGCAATGTATTCTGTGAAGAGCTTTGAGACGTCTCAACGACGTGACAAGGCGCTATATCAAATGCAAGTATTGTTAATTATCATTAGTATTATTATTATACATCAACCCAGAATGTTGATTGTTCACTTTCAAGCAAAACAAGGGGTGGGGGGTAAGAATACGCAGGCAGAAAATCTAGATTTATACAATTATTGTTACTTTCCAGAGCGTTCGGAACCGATCACACTCTCTTACGCTCCAATCTCAGCGTCGTCAAAGCATCAGTGTCTAATGGAAAAGCACAGGTAAGCTTCACACTTACACACTGAGGCTGGTGAAGATTGTGTCTCCCCGTTAGCATACTGTGCTCTCTCTCGCTCCCCACCGCCCCCGCCTAACTCCCCCTCGCTCCCTCAAGCCTGAGAATTATTCAGCAGCTTTCCCAACCACACAATTGGCCCCTACCCACCCAGCATCTCCTCTCATAACACAAGAGGTGCTCTGATGAAGAGAAAGGCTCGCCTTGTTCTCAGCAAATCCCATCCGAATTACGGCATCTTTTGACATGTGCTAACTGGGGACTTTCAGATGAGTCCCAGAACGCAGACGAGTATGAGTGCAACTGAAGGTGAGCTGCGACTTAACGGAGGCATTGAAATAGTTAGGAAGAACTGGAGATGAGTACAGATGGGGAGAAACGAGGACTAAGGTTTGTGTTCACCCCTTCTGTGAAGGCGAAATGTCTCGTAGCCTGTGCATCTCGCAACCTGCCAGCCCGTTCCACCTTGTAAGTCCTTGGATCTTCAACGGCTGTCTCACGGCAGTGCTTGGAGGAAGACGTCATTTCAATTTTTTTGTTGGTCAGCCGAGTGTCTGACACGTGCGGAAACCCATCTCCGCGCTTAGCCAAACCAAACTGAGAATTCCAGGCTTCCCACCTACACATGAAAATCCCAGATAGAGATTGTTGGAATGGAACGCTCTCTCTCTCTCTCTCTCTCTCTCTCTCTCTCTCCCTGAGGGACGCATGCTGCTTACCTAATTTAATAATAATAATAATAATAATTTCCGAGAGTATTAGGCGCAGGTTGGCAAGAGCCAAGGTTTGGGGGTCCCTAGAGTGAGCATTCGAGTAACTGCTGGAGTCTAATATCGCTGTGTGGCCAAGCTTTCCCGCTGCTTGTCCATCTAGGACCACCCGACCCATTAGGGCTTTGGCTTGCAGGGTTAACAGGAGTTGAGTGGGAGGATTCCCTGATCCCCAGTGACTGATCTGCCTTTCGAGGTCCTGCCAATCAGCCAGGCTGGCTGTGCTGTCATCAGCATTGCCCCGGAATACCGCTGACATCTATAACAAGGTACTTAAACATCAGTATACTCACGCAGAGTGATCAGCTGTGCTGCGTCTCCAAGTGAGACGTTTATCTAGTACTGAATTCTGGTGAGTTTGTCCTGTGGGTCTATTGAGAGCTGGATAGAGATCTCCATCCTTGTTTGATCAGAGGACCACATGAGAGAGGAAGCTTCATCTCCTCAGTCCGGGTTGGACTTGAAACAAAGTCAGAGAGGTAAGAGAGCACGTTAACTGTTAACTCACTGCACAACCCAATGAGGCCACACCCTCATTGTTAGTTGAGGTTTACTGCAATATCTAGACATGTGAATCATAGAAGTTTCGCTCACAAAATACACAGTTAATTCACTTTACAGTATATGTTGTGAAGCCCTTTGAGATGTCTCGATGACGTGAAGGTGCAATATCAACTGCAAGGATTATTATTATTATAACTTGTGGAGTCCTGTAACGTATTGGTTAGAGAACTCGCCTCGCAAGAGAGGATCTGGGTTCGATTCCTGGGAAGGGCGAAACATTGGGCAAGTTTCCTTAATCCACACACCTCTGTTTAGCTAGCAGTAAGTCTGAACCCAGTGGTTAGTCGATTGGTGGATCGCTTTTCTAAGGATAATAAGCCCTTCAAAATAACAACTACAAAATTACATTTGTATAGCAACTTTCACATCGGGAGGATGGCCCAATGTGCTGGACAATCAGTGTTTTGGACCTGAGCTGGGGGTCAGGATCAGGGAGGGTGGAGGGCAGGGGGAAAGGAGGGTGACGAAAGGTACAATCAAAGATGACGGTCTTGAGACGGGTCTTGAAGGAGGCGGGGGAGGGGGCAAACCATTCAAGGACAGAATCATGAAGGTTGAAGTTAAAAGGGAGACAGTGGAGGAGGATTGAGTGTTCAATGGTATCGAAGGCAGCAGAGAGATCAAGGAGGATGTGGAAGCAGAGGGAGCCCTGGTCACAGATGGACAAAATATCATTAGTCACTTTGACAAAAGCAGTTTCTATGCTGTGGGCAGCATGGAAACCCAATTGGACGGGTTCATGAAGGGAGTTGCAAGAGAGGAAGGAACGAAGCTGGGAAGGAAAGCTCATTGCGGGAGGAAGCCCAGAGATGGAGGAGTTCAGATGACTCCAAGTCAGCGGAGATTTATTTTCCAGGGGCGTAGATTGGGTGACGGGTTGGATGGTGGGTGGGGAGAGGGATTGAGGAGTGAAGGGAGATGAAGTAATGGTCCAAGATGGCTTTGTCGGTGATAGTGATGTCTGAGAGGTTGAGGCCCCAGGTAATTGCCACGTCACCCGGGTGACCATGGACCTGGATGGAGGAATGAATGTGGAGGGAGAGGTTGTGAGATGAGAGGAGAGAGAAGTCAGCGGAGATAGAGCAGGAAGAGGTGAGGTGCAGGTTGAAATAAATACAAAAATAATAATAACTTGGTCACTCAATCCACGACTGTTTGTGGGACACTGCTGCCTAGTTTCGCCCACCCAATATACTTCATGCAGTATATTCTTCGAAGCGCTTCGAGATGTCTCGAAGAGATGAGAAGGCGCTATGTCAAATGCAAAGCTTATTATAATGTACAATATAGAAGTAAACAGGGGAAGCAGCTGCAGGATAGGAGAGGGCTGAGTCCTACACTGATCTATCACTGAGAACCCTAGAGGTCTGCTTTACAGCGAGCACATCTATTCGCCAAAGCCCCTGACATGATGACCTGGAATTAAGCAGCTGGTGCTGAATAAGCCTGGTGGAGGACCTGGAGAACATCGAGGTGGCTGGCACGACACAAGCTGTCCTGTAAAGATCCTCACATCACACTGAAGGCAAATGTCTGTCACATAGCTGAGGGACAGGATTTGAGGCTTGGGACGACAGCTGCTGGAAGGTGTTATTTGGAGTCCAGGTTCATGAGCACACGCGTGGAGGGGGCGTTGAAATCCAACGTTGATTGGTGCGCGGAGAGATAAGCAATCTGCTGCTCAATCTCCACACCTCCAACCGATGGAACCATCGTAAGCTGTCAAGAGCTGCACATTTAACCCTAAATTCTATTTATTAGCAGTAAGCAGGAACTCGGGTGTTAGTCAATCGGCGGGTGGATCAATCCCACGTGGGAAATTCAGTGGAATAGCTCTTTCTTTTTATTAATCCAAAACTCCGCCGCCCGCCAACTCACTCCCCGCTAAACTCGATAACCCTGTCACACCAGCTCGAGCCAGACCCCGCCGGCTCCCCATCACCGAAGGGATCAACTTCAAATCGTCTTCAAATCCCTTCATTCCCTGGCACCTCCCTACACCGCCAAAAAGCCGATGAAACCTTTGCTCGTGTGACTTACATATTTGGAGCCTTTGAGCATTATTTTCATTAACGATCACCGCACTTACATTTGATGCAGTAGCTTATCATCGAGATGTCTCAAAACGCTTCAACAAGAACAACAAATTACATTTGTATGGCTTCACAGTATATACTGGGAAGTGCTGTGACTGTGCATTTTGTGGGCAATATGCCACAGCCAACTTGCGCAATGTCCCGTAAACATTTTGCCCGCAAATTAAATTCCCTTTAAGTAGATTCTGTGAAGCGAAATGCTTTAAGACGTCTCAAAGACGTGGTAAGTCGCTGTATCAAATACAAGGATCATTATTATTATTACGGAGCGACAGAAATACATGCTGCGCACTTCTAAATGAACTATTGCGGAAGAAAAAGGATTTAAAAAAATATTAAGTCGGGGGACTTGATTTGGGGCTCTTAGATGGTAATCACATGTTTGCAATATTTCATTAAATTTGCTAGGCTGAAATCTTGGCTGGACAGACTTACATCGAGTCATCGATGGGAACTTACCCAGAAAGAAAGGAGGAAAGACTGAACATGCTTTTAGAACTGAGATGAATTCTTTCACGTCGTTATATATTTTTTTTTTTGCCCGGACTCTGTAACAAAAGCATTCATCAAGTTAACGTTTTAATCATTAGGTAACGTCAGACAGTGCATATGTTGCCTGTAGCGTTCCCTTTTTCTATTGTGAAGCATTCATTACAGCGGTTGATTTGTGTACTGTGGAAGTCAACGGGGGAAAGCAAACAAAAACACTGTTCGTATCCCGTCTCGGCTGGTTTTAATTGTCCTTGCTGCTGCGGTTTCATTTGCCGGCCTTTAAATGAAACTGAACGAAAGACCGAGGTTACGAGTTGTTAGCGAGAATTTGTCAAATATTAAATTCCGCAGTCCTTCTCTCTGAGATCATTGATTGCTCTCCGCCCCATTATCTGCAGACACGAAACTTTCGCAAAACACACCCCTGTCCCTTCTCCCCATCCCCTCTCCCCTCTTTCAAGCCCCATGTCAGGTCTTTGAGTTGAACATCTCACATGAGATGTTAAGCTGCGATCCCATCTGTCTGTTCAAGGTTGACGTTAAAAGATCCCCTGGCACTGTTCCGAAAGGCAAGAGCGTCTCTATCCAACTATTTCCCCCCTACCCCAGAAAACAAAATAGTGATTCACGGCAGTTTGTGGGACATTGCTGTGTACAAATTGGCTGTACTTTTTAGAGGTGGATTTTAAATGGGATGTAAAAAAGTACACCCAGAACAAATACTTCAGACAGGGGAACAAGAGGACGTAGGTTTTGAGTTGCAAAGGGCAATTTCTAGGCAGACACCAGAAAAGTGTTTCTTTACCCAGACAGTAATTAATGATTGGAACCAGGTTGCCAGGAATAGGGGGTTGAGGTCAGGATACTGAGACTCTTAAGAAACAATTTGATGCTGTGATGGGAGAATGAACTCAAATAGATCGAAGGGCTGTTAAACCTGAACCAACCTTGTGATCTTGTGAGGAGTGCATCAAAGTGCCCAAATAAAATATAGCATTGAAAGGTGTGAGCTTCTCAGAATAAGTGTATAATTGTGTATGTATATATAATATATATATATATGAATAAAAGCAAGCTAATACTGGGATCACAGGTAAATAATATTACTTGTATCTGATAGACCGCCTTATCACATCTTTGCGATGTCTCAAAGCGCTTCACTATATTCGTGGAGTCCTGTAGCTCAGTGGTTAGAGCACTCGCTTTGCGAGCGAGAGACCTGAGTTCAATTCCAGGCAGAGGGCGAAACCTCAGGCAAGTTTCCTTACTCCACACAGAGCCTAATAATAATCCCTCCAAAACCACAAACAATAATAAATTGGTCATTTTCAATCTATGACTGTCTGTGGGACATTGCTGTGCGCAATTGGCTGCCGCGTTCGCCCACAAATATACAGTCAATTCACTTTACAGTGTGTTCTGTGAAGCGCTTTGGGACGTCCTCCCGACGTGAAAAGCACTATATCAAATGCAAGGATTGTTATTATTATTATTATTATATTTTGTGGCCGAAACACGGCAGCCAATTGTGCACAGCAGCGTCCCACAAACAGTCGTGGATTGAGTGGTCAAATTATTATTGTTTATCATTGATTTTTTTTTAAGGGATTATTACCCCCGGAAAAGCGATCCATCCATCAAATAACAACCGGGTTCCTACTTTTCTGCTAAGTAAAACAGAAGCCCGTGGAGTAAGGAAACTAGCATAGCATTTCGCCGTGACTGCCCGGGAATCGAACCCAGGTCCGCTCGCTTGCGAGGCGAGCGCTCTAGCCACTGAGCTACAGGTCTCCACTCTACAGATGTTCCAGTTCGGTACAAGTAATGGCCATTTTTCTTATCACTTGATGAATTAGAATGCCAACAAGTTTGTGGTTAAAAATATTTTCTGGGTCCAATAATTTCTGTGCTTCTAATTTGAAATGTGGTGCCCAAAACCAGCCTCCGCAGTCTTTTTCATTATTACATTGACAGCCTGACAGTGTAAAGTTTGATTAAGTGCACTGTAAACATGCCTGGTGGTATGGTGATTAATTACACAGAGAGAAAAATACATATCAGTGAACCAAGTTATTTAAAGTATGTTTTTTTCTCTCTCTCTCTCTCTCTCTCTCTCTCGCTCTCTGTGATATGTGCTTTAAGCATTCACTGCCCGTTCTGAAAAGGGATGCAGGCAGTGCAGTAAATCAAATAATTGCTACCGAACAAAATTGGGCACCGTGTTTTCCAATGTTGCATTTTGATTATTATTTTCTCTCGCGCGGGGTGACCTCAGTGAACATGCAAAACTTCCTGGAGTCTGTAGAGACTGTTCTGTAGACTCCTGTAGCCCAGTGGTTAGAGCACTCGCCTCGCAGCAAGCGAGAGGACCTGGGTTTGATTCCCAGCAGGGCGAAACGTTGCGCAAGTTTCCTTCACTCCACACACCCCTGTTTACCCAGCAGTAAGGAGGATTCCGGTTGTTAGTCGGATCGCTTTTCCGGGGATAGTAATTCTTTCAAAAAATATGTAATAATTTGGTCATTCAATCCGCGGCTGTTTGTGGGACGCTGCTGTGCGCAATTGGCTGCCGCGTTTCGCCCGCGAAATATACAGTCAGTTCACTCTCCAATATGTTCTGTGAAGCGCTTTGAGATGTCGTGAAGACGTGATAAGGCGCTGTATCAACAAAATGTAAGAATTATTTATTGGGATTGTTTTCGGGAGTTAACTTGCTGTTTTTTTTACACGTCTGCGTTGATGCTTTGTGGCATTTGGGGGTTCAGACTGCACCACCATCAGCGGTCAGGACTTCAGCTTCTCTGCCCCCCCACCCCCTCACTTTGGAAATTCATCCCACGTTCCCTTTACCTCACCCCCTCCCTTGCCTCCTTCAAAGCCCGTCTCAAGACCTTCCTCTTCGACCGTGTATTCGGTCGCCCTCTTACTCCTACCCTCCCTGCCCCCCACCCGATCCATCCATAACTGGGAGAAAGTTATGGGGTTGGTGTGATGGACGGCATCGCACTGATTAAGAAGCCGGTCGTGGGGGGAGGTGGGGGGAGAAGGGACATTGCGATACTTTAAACACATGGAGAACTCAGGAACACAGCCAAGAGAAAAGGATGTGAGAGCAGTTTACAGTCTGCAACGGAATTCTTTTCCATGCATTGAGGCTTCTGAAAGCTCTCTCTGTGTGTGAACCGGACGGGTTTAACAGGCTGGCAGGATGTTGGACACTTGACAAACCCGACTCACTGCCAATAAAAGTGAGCGCAGTACGACTTGAGCCTTTTGCTCGTCTCGCGTTTCCCCGCGATTCATACCATTCCGTGCATCAGCAGGCTGGAGCCAAGTCCTGTCGATGGCAAGCTACGCGGTTTTAGCTGGTTAGAATCCCCCCCCACCCCCCCCCCCCCAACACACGCTCTGGGACTCTACCCTGTGCGAGACGCACTATATAAATGCAAGTTGTTGTTGTTGTTGTCCCCAAACCTGCCCCTAATACTTTCCGGAATTAGGTAATCAGTATGCGTCCCTCCAGGGAGAGAGAGGAGAGAGAGAGAAGAGAGAGAGAGAGAGAGAGAGAGAGAGAGTGCGTTCTATTCTAATAATCTATCTCTGGGATTTCCACGTCGAGGTGGGATGCATGGAATTCTCAGCTCAGTTCGGAGACTCTTAAGCAACGGTGATGGGTCTCCGTAAGTGTCAGACACCTCGGCTGACCCCCCCCCCCCTCCTCACCCCCCACCCAAAAAAAAAGTCAAGTTGTGGTGGCAACTTCCCCGCAAACGGAACCAGCGAAAGGCAGGTCCTGAACGAAATTCTTGGCATTGATAATAACGATCCTCGCTTTCGATACAGCGCCTGTAACATTGAGAGAGTGTCTGAGAGTGCTTCACAGAATTTACGGTGAAGTGCGGTGACCGTGTACGTGTCGGCGAACACGTCAGCCGACTTGCGCGCAGCAAAACCCCTCAAACTCTGGTAAAATCGATGAGCAAATTTATCGGGGGGGGGGGGGGGGGGGCGGGGTGGAGGGATTGACTGTTGGCCAAGACAGCGGGCGAAACTCCCTTCTCGTTTCGAACAGTGCTGCAGGATCTTCAACCTGCACGGAAACTGGGTTTAACATCTTAGCCGAAGGACAGCACCTGCGACAATGCAGCACTCCCCCAGCACTGCACTGGAGTGTCAGCCTGTTCCGCTGTTTGAGTTCAAAGATGCACCGTAGAGGCTGCATCCCACAGCTTTCTGATCCAGGGGCGAGAGCCGCTAGTGAATGAGCCAGGCTGATACCTTTTTCTGTTACCTCCTGGCCTAAAGAACATTGTCCTAAAATGTAATTATAATATAACAGTAATAACCCTTTCATTTGATATAGCGCCTTATCACGTCGAGACGACTCAAAGCGCTTTGCGGGGAATACTGTAAAGTGTATATTTTACAGTATTTTACCAGACTGTGTATTTTGTGGGTGAAACGTTAATAAACCTTGCATTTGATTTAGCTGAGAAGGCGCACAAGCCTTCAACCCCGCTCCTCGTCTCTATCTGTCTCCAAAAGACAACTATTTAGTCATTTCCACTCGTTGAAATTCCACCAAACCATTCTAAACCTTCCTGGAGTTCCGTAGTGTAGTGGCTAGAGCGCTCGTCTCACAAGCGAGAGGATCCGGGCTCTATTCCCGGGCGGGGGGGAGTTTGCTTAATCCACACGCCTCTGTTTACCCGCAGTAAGTAGGAACCCGGATGTTAGTCGATTGGCGGATCGCTTTTCTGGGGGCAATAATCCCTTAAAGCAAAAGAAATAATAATAATTTAGTCATTCAATCCACGATTGTTTGTGGGGACGCCGCTGTGCGTAATTGGCTGCCGCGTTTCGCCCACACAATATACAGTCAATCCACTTTACAGTATATTCTGTGAAGCGCTTTGAGACGTCTCAACGCCGTGCTAAGACGCTGCATCAAATGCAAGGATTATTATCATTATTATGCAGAGTTGCAGGTTTTCTATATATATATAGCAGATCAGGCTCCAAATGAGGGGTGTGGGAGGGAGATGGGTCCGAGAGGGGTAAGTTACCTCTGTTCAAAAGTGCTGTGAGTGTGTGCGCGTGCGTGCAAGTGTGTGTAGGCACAAACCAGTCTCGTGCTCGCGGGCGAAGAGGAAGAAGGAAAATTCTACGCCTGAGAAATAAATCCCAGCCCTGGAATACATGATCAGTTATTTTATTTAACCAATGGTGCTCATTCGACCTTGGCCTGGCGATGGATAAAATCACATATATAAAAAAAAACAAGTCGCTTAATGAGCAACCTTAGAAACTGCCATTACAGATTAATGAATGGCCAGTAGTTGTATTTTATGAGTACGTATCTATTAAAACAGCATGGCATGTTTCGAGACAACTTGAAACAACAGATTTATGAGTGGACCAGGTCCAGGGAAAGATGGAAATTACACTTGCAAACATAATGACCTAACACTCCAGATATTCTGAATTTACAGAAAATCTTGTGTGTTAGGTTGCATATTTATTTCTCCCAGATGAGTAATGTTTTGTGTAAAAACAGCAAAGGTCTTGAGTTATGTTCTGGCTGATGAATGGAGTCTGTTAGTCTGACTGTTCTGAATGTAGCGGCCAATTTGCCAACTCAATGAATAACTGCATTTGAGTTAAACAGAAACAGTAAATGTTCTACATTTATATTGGGGAGTGAGGAGGCCAGGCTAAGTTTATTGTGTAAAATGTTAATCCTCTGTGTTTCTTATTTGTTTAGTGGCTTTTTTCTTTGCTGTCCTTTGTCTGCGCCACTGTGTCTGAAATCATTTTGTTTAGCCTGGAACTGGCGATGACCATAATGGGGTCGAAATCGCAATGTGCCCAAAAAAAGGTACTTTGCATTACTTGTTGGGCTTTATTTCGGGGGAATTTATTTCGTTTGCGCTGTCTTGTGGCTCTCGCGCTTCCCGGTTTTTGTGAATATCACCGCGATGTGATATTAATAATGATAGACCTTGCATTTCTTCCAGCGCCTCATCGCGTCTCACAGCGCTCCACAGAATCCACTGTAAAGTGGATTACCTGTATATTTTGCGGGTGGAACGTGTCAGCCAATTGCACACAGCAGCATCCCGCAAACAGTCATGGACTGAAGTGACGCTTGCGAGGAGAGGGCTCTGAACACTACCCGACAGCTCGGTTTACGGATATCCCATTAACGAATCGATTTGCAAAATTCGCATCAGGCGACTCAATTTGCCAATATGGCAATATTAGAATTTTCCGTCACAATTACACATCGCAGTTCACGGTCGGTTATTTTATAGTGGAAAATCCTCACACGTTTCTGACTCCCATTTCCACCAAGTTCCCAATCCACCTCCTTATTTGCCCACCTTCCAAAGTGCTGCTGAAGTTTGCATTTACTCGCTCAGTAGTTTGGATGCTCTGCTCGACATCAGCCCACAACCAGAACTCTTCACTCAATCACAGATCCTTTGAGTACCACTGCGTACAACTCCTTTGAAGTCCTCTTTAAACGTAAGCGCTCTCCCTGTCAATCGTGCAACTACCGGAGTATTTTCTGTTTACTCCGAGTTGTGCAGTGTTGTGAAACAAGGGTCGACCACAATCCTGACAGCGGAAATTTTTCCTTATTTATCACTTTCTCCAAAGAAAAGAGGTAAATATTGTAAGGTTGTTTCTGGTACAATTATGTTGCAGCCATAATTCCCCAAAGTTAATATGCATATGATTCCAATTTATTATTAATTTTAATTTGCCTTTAATTAAGTATTCCGCACTGAATAATTGATAACAAAAAATTCTAATCACATTACTGTTCGTAGACTTCAGCAGTGAGCAAGTTCAGTCACATATTGGTTCTTCTCTTTGCTTGTAAAGCTTGTAAATGGGTTAACTTCCTTGAGTTAGGAATACTTGCGGAGTCCTGTAGCAAGCGAGAGGACCCGAGTTCGATTCCCGGGCAGTTTACCTTGCATTAAGTAGGACCCTGGTTGTTAGTCAATTGGTGGAACACTTTCCGGGGGTAATAATAACTTCCAAAAATAAATAATATTTTGATCACCCAATCCACAACTGTTTGTGGGACACTGCTGTGCGCAATTGGCTGCCGTGTTTCATCTCTAAAATGCACAGTCAATCCACTTTACGATATATTTTATGAAGCGCTTTGAGACATCTCAACGATGACATTAGTCATTCACTTCTTGGCTATACGTGGGATATTGCTGTGTGTCAATTGTCTCCCGTTTTGGCCAACAAAAGTCACAGTCGCTACACTTTCCAGTGTGTCCTGCGAAGTGCTTTTGACGACGTGAAAAGGCGCTACATCAAAGGCAAGGATTATTATTGTCATAATACCAATTAATGTTGCTTTTCGTTCTCCATCATAATTGCAGTAACAGCTAATCAATAACTTCAGAACATGCACAGCTACTTTTCATTGGAATAACACAATTAGCAAATAGGATGCCACGAAATTCATAAATGCATCATCTTCAATTAGAAAATTTATCATTTCATATTACGTGGGGTTTTTGTTTGTAATTACGAGCGCAGAAAACAGGAAAGTCTTAGAACACAGAGACATCTAACGCTGTTACCACTTTAAGTGGAGTTGACTGTCTATAATTAATTAATTACTCTTAAAATAATACATTAAGGTGCGCTAATATTTTCGATAATGCTCGTGTCATACCGTAATCTGATGGAGATCTGGGGAGAAAATTGGATTCCGCATTGCCATATGAACTGCCTCATTCATAATGAACAACATTTGCAAGCAATGCCAAGATTGATAGATCATGCTTTAGAAATTTGTGATAGCCCATTCATTTTTATTATTTAACGAGCAGCACTTCATAAAAGAAATTCACAGCTTGTACACCTAGAAAAGACCAAATTAATTTATGAATCAATGTTAATCTTAATCCGGAATTGAAATTCCCAACAATTCGCTTCGCCTCCTGCCAGTACCTCGCTGTTTTTTGGATGCACAATATTATAATCGATTATTCTATGGGTTAATAACCCGTTTGGTGGCAGGAACGTGGCTGTGTAATGAGCACTCTTGGTGGCCCCACCACCACTGCTCAACTGTCGCTGGAGAGGTACAGTACCATCTCCCTGGAGTTGAACTGAGGTCTCTGTGGCAATCCAAAGCAGTCTTAAGGTTGGATCTGGACATAATAACAATAATAATAGTAATAATTATAATAATAATCCTTGCATTTGATATAACGCCTTATCACGCAAGTAGGAACCCAGTTGTTAGTCGATGGGCGGAAGCTTTCTTGGGGCAACAATCCATTCAAAAAGTTCAATCAATTAGGTCACTAATTATTCAATCAATTCAATCATAATTCAATCAATTAGGTCACTAACACATGACTGTTTGTGGGACACTGTTGTGCGCAATTGGCTGCAATATACGAAATACAGTCACTACCACAACTTACACGTATATAGCTCCCCTCACGCAGGATAGCGTCCCACTACGCTTTGCAATACATTCTGTGAAGCGCTTTGAGACGTCTCAACGACGTGATAAATCACTATATCAAATGCAAGTATTATTATTATTATTCCCCTCACCTGTGCCCCTCTGTTCCCTTATGAATGCGACACGTTTCCTCTTAAATACATCATTGCTGGTTGCTTCAACCGCAATGAAAGTTCGGAGGTTTCTTTGAGGAAATGATATCTTGGGGAAACAGGATATAGTTTGGGACACAACACGACATGTCAAGCGACTGCCAGGATGGTGGAAGACGGACTGGATGGACCTCGGTCTTCTTCCGTCCAGCGAATTCTCTGGTTCGTATGTTCTCAAAATATAAATCAATAAAAAAATAAGAATAATTTGATCGCTCAATTATTTTAAGCGCTTTAACACCCCAGGGTCCGGAAAATGTCCCCTTTTTAAGTACTCCTCGTGCGCTGTACGATTCTATGATTCTACCACCATGTGTGGGACGCTGCTGTGGGCAATTGGCTGCTGTGTCTCGCTCACAAAATATACAAGTCAATTCGCTTTAACAGTATATTCTGTGAAGCGGTTTGAGTCGTGTCAAAGCTGTGATAAGGCGCGATATCAAATGCAAGGATTATTATTATGATGATTAATATTGCTATTATCATTATGAATCCTCCCCGTCGATACTGCGCTTTTCACAGCTGCAGCACACAAGCTTTGGCAGCCAGCGATGGACTTGTCCATTGAAAGCAGCTGCAGACCATCATCCAGGAAGGGAACGGTTCCTCGGGTTGCCAGCCAAGTCACCCACCAGCGCTGAGGGGGTTTACTTTGGCTGCGTCAACGTGTGTCTCTCTCTCTCTCTCTCTCTCAGCACACTGGAAGCAGTCTCTGTTTGTCGGTGCAGCTTGAAATAATAAGAGCAGGATGGCAGCTCTGTTTCGTTGCAAGTAAAGGATTCCTGTGCGTTCTCGAATGGTTCATATACGGTAATTACAAGCGCACAATTTAGGCAGCGTTAGGTCAGTAAACACGCTGTGCAAACACACACCAAAGTCCTTTCATAACATGAACCCATCTCTCTTTAAATGCTCCAGTAAAACATCCTGCCACCGCAATAACCCAGAGGCCTTACTCCGGCTGCACGGTGCATTAGATTTCCTGATAGACTAAGTGCCTATCTGCGTGTGTCAGCCTGGCTCAGTCGATGGCACTCTCGCCTCCAAGTCAGAAGCCGCACTTTAAACTCACGGTCTTGGCTGACCCTACAGTACAGTGTCGGGGGGGGGGGGGGGGGGGGGAGGGCAGCGATGCTTTTGTCAGAGACGTCGTCCTTCGAATTAAAGATTAAACCAAGGTCCTGCTTGCTTAAGTGGATGCTAAAGATCCCGCAGTAACGGGACAACCCGTGTGTCACCCGGTCGACCGAATAAAAATTGCTCAGTCTCCTCATCGATTGTCGTTCAAGGGCACACGTTTACAACAATTGCAAAGAGAATTAGAGTGGACGCCGGAGAACATTTCTGCACATGAGAGATAGACAGTCACTACACTTTACCGTAAATCTTGTGATGGTTGCCTCCGTGACGTAATAAGTCTCGGTAATACATCAAGTGCAAGGATTATTCCGGTAATCATTTAAGTAAAGGTTTCGCCCACGAAAAATACAGTCAAGTCGCTTCACAGTATATTCCGTGAAGCGCCTTGAGACGTCTCGAAGACGGGCTAAGGCGCGATATCAGATGCAAGCATTATTATTATTATTTTATTATTATTAATAATGTTGTGATTAAGGTCAAGAGCACGTCACTTCCAACCAGCGCTAGGCTGGTGCTTGTGCCTCTGAGCGTCACCAAGAATCTACCGCGCGTGAAGAGACCGAGGTAAGTGCAAGTTGTTGTTGTTTGAGGAAAGAGCGTCCAATTCAGAAGAATTGCCGCGTGTTTCAGTTAACTGCTCGGGCATCATTTTCGGATGCGAGCAACAGCTGTTCTTTTGTCCCAGCAAGTGCGTAGCTTTCCTCCGCTGCTGTCCATCACAAGCGGCGGGAGGGAGTGGGAGGGGGTGGGGGGCGGGGGGTGTGGTGCGGATTCTGGCAGCTTTGGCAGGTCAGGGGATGCTCTCCTCCACTTGCCCTCACATTCTGGTTGTGTTACGCTGCAGGCGGGGTCAGGAGAAGGAGCGGGAGGATGGAAGGAGGGATAGATGAGAGAGAGAGAGCGAGAGGGGGGGAGGAGGAGGGGGCGTTGTGATGAAACTTGAGCGGCCTCGAGCCATGGAAAGCAAAACCACGCGATGAATAACTCTTGTTTTCATCCTACGGCGGAACAGAATTTCCTCCCGACTTGCTCCGTCCGTGTCATGTTTATAGTGTGGTTTACTGCGCATTCGCACTACATCTTAATTGTGCTGATTTGGCAACTTCTTAAAACAGCCTTCGATTTCAGTTTCCCGTAAGAAATCACCGACCTCACTTTCTGCGCGTTGTGTACACAAACTGCTTGCCGTACGTCAGGTGAGACGAGTGAGTAGGAGTGAGTAGGATCCCAGTTGCTGGTCGATTAGGGGATCACTTTCTGGGAGTAATAATCCCTCCGTTAAAAATAATAACTTGGTCACTCAATCCACGACTGTTTGTGGGGACGCTGCTGTGCGCAATTGGCTGCCGCGTTTCGCCCACTAAATACACAGTCAAATCGCTTTGCAATGTATTCTGTGAGGCGCTTTGAGATGTCTAAACCCTGCCAATACCTCTCCCCAAAAGCCACTGAAACCCTGGTCCATGCCTTTGTCACCTCCCGGATGGACTACTCTAACGCCCTCCTCGCTGGTCTCCCATCCACTACCATCCATAAAATCCAACTCATTCAGAACTCTGCCGCCCGCATTCTCACCCGCACGCAACCCGGCTCCCCGAACCCCCCAGTCCTGGCCAGACTGCACCGGCTGCCTGTCCCAGAGAGGATTGACTTCAAGATCCTCACCCTCTTATTCAAGTCCCTGCACTCTTCTCTCCTCAAAACAGTACCGTTGCCTTCGTTCCTCCGGGTCTGGCCTCCTCGTTGTCCCCCGAGTCCTCCGCTTCCACCCTCGGTGGCAGTGCCTTCAGCTACTATGCCCCCGAGGCTCAGGAACTCCCTTCCTCACTCCCTTCGTCTCGTTCCCTCTCTTCCTATTTTCAGGTCTCTGCAGAAAACCTTTCTTTTCGACCGCGCCTTTGGTCACCCCCCCCCCCCCCCGGCTCGGCCCCGGGATCCGAAACTTTAACGCGCTCTGAGACACCATCCGGCGTGGAGGGCGCTATATAAATCCAAGTTGTTGTTGTTGTGATAAGGCACTCTATCAAATGCAAGGATTATTATTATTATTATCGTTAAAAAAAATCAACCAGTGTAGCACAATTAAGACGTAGGGCAAATCCACATTAAACCATGCTATAAGCAACCCCTTCGTCCTCATCCATTAACCCGGGGTGCAACACAACAGAGTTGGCCCGTGTTTGTCTTCGATAAGTCACCACCCGCTCTGCGTACGAACACACTGACTTAACTGCTAATTGATGTAATCTGGGTGTTGAGATAATCGGATATAAATATTCATCATTTATTTTATATGCTAAACTGACAGCTGTTCCAGGAAACGTACCATCTGTTTTGACAATTTTACAACAGTTTAACTTTAATCATTAATTCCTCGATATCATAAACCTTTATTAAGGCTAATAAAAGTGAAAGGTTTTCCCATTAACGGGAGCCGGGGCCATCCATTACTTAAATGAGACTGAGAGGACGCAACGTATAGCTCTATGTTCTGCTTTGGAGGTATTCGGGGACACTCTCTGATATTTGTGGGAATTACAAGACGCTTCAGAATAAAGGACTGGAAACCAAATATAAAACAAGAGAATTACAGGTTGCATAAACTTGCTCTCCATTCCCTTGAGTTTAAAAGGTTGAGGGGGTGATCTGATTGAAGTTTTTAAAATAATAAAGGAATGCGATAGGGTGGCTACAGAGAAACTATTTCCTCTGGTGGGTGGAGGGGAATCTAGAACAAGGCTTCGTCTTAAAATTAGAGCCAGGCCATTTGGGGGGTGAAATTAGAGGCAGTTTTTCACCCAAAGGCCAGTGGGAATCTGGAACTCTCTCTCGCAAAAGGCTGAGGATGATGGATACATTCACATCTTCAAGACTGAGGAGGATGAGGTGTTCGGTCAGGGTATCAAGGGATACGGGGTAACAGAGGGTAATTAGACTTGAGGTACAGACAGCCACGATCTTATAGAATGGCAGAACAGGCTCGTTGGGCTGAATGGCCTACTCCTTTCTTTCTAACGCTGGTGTCAGCCGGGCTCAGTCAGTAGCACTCGAGTACTGAGTCAGAAGTTTGTGGGTTCAAGTTCCACAGTCACTCCAATTTACAGTATATTCTGTGAAGCGCTTTGAGATGTCTCCACGATGCAATAAGGCGCTATATCAGAAGGAAACCCTTGCCTCACTTTTCGCCCCTCCTGGGAATCAAACCCAGGTCCTCTCGCTGTTTTCCTGGGTTTTCCGCAGTGTTGTTGCTGGATTTCCAGGTGCTGATGTGCTGTGGGCTGGTGCCTAAACAAAGTTGGATTGAGCAGAACCCAAATCAATTTCACTTTGGATGTTTAACAGCAATCAAAGAGCAGGAGCAAGGCATTCCATCTGTGAGGCCTGGCTCCCTTTTTGCCTCGCTCACAGAAACCGAAGGGAATATAATAATAATAGGCCTCGCATTTGATACAGCGTCTTACCACTTCTTCGAGACGTTTCAATATAGCGTAAAGTTCCAACCCGCTCAGCCCAGAGACAAGCCCCCCAACATTTTATACCCTTGCATTTGATTTCGCACCTTATCGCGTCGTTGAGACGTCTCAAAGTGCTTCCCAGGATTTTACAGAGAAGCGTAGCGACTGTGTAATTGTAGGTGAACGCAGCAGGCAATTTGCGCACAGCTATGTCCCACAAACAGCTGGGGAGAAAGTGACAGGTTTTTTATGTTCGTGGGAACGTCAGCCAGGACACCAGTACAAACTCTCTTTTCGAACAGTGCCGCGGGATCTTTCACGTCCACCTAAACAGCCAGAGAGACAGGACCTTGGTTTGACATCTCATCCGATGGATGGCATCTCTGACAATCCAACACATCCCCCAGCACTGCATTGGAGAGTCAACCTGGACAATGTGAGTTCGAAGACCTGATGTGAGGCTTGAACCATAACCTTCTAACTCAGAGCGAGAGTGCTCCTGATTTAGCCAAGGCTCACACCTTTCTGAAGGTCCTGTTTTGGGTTTACTTTTTCAGCCCCACAGGAATATCCTGTGAAGCGCTTTGAGACGTCTCAACGACAATTTACAGATTGACTTACAGATAAAATTGGTTACTCGCTTCACAGCTGTTTGTAAAAACGATCTAAGTGCTTCCGCGCAGAAATATTCTGCTGAGGGGAGGGAGGAGGTGACCGTAAGCACGGTCGAAGAGGAAAGCCTTCAGTCGTGATCTAAAAGGGGGGAAGGAGAGGGCAAGGCGGAGGGATTGGGGAGAGGGTTCCAAAGTTTCGGGGCATAATGGCTGAAAGTGTGGCCGCCGATGGTGGAGCGGAGGAGACAGGGACAAGCAGGAGGCCAGAGCCAGCCGAGCGGAAGTGGCGGGTAGTGGAGTGGGAAGAAAGCAGATCAGAAAGCTAGGGAGGTGCCAGGGCGTGAAGGGATTTGTGGACGAGTGAGAGGATCATTCAGCCAAAAGCAGAAAATAACCGTCTCAAAAATCCCTCCCACGAACTCTGAGGTTGAAGCTGCTTACGTTTGGTATAATGTCTTTCACATTGGGAGGACGTCCCAAGACTCTAAACGGAAAATAGGGCAACAAATTACTTAAATAATTGATCAAGTATTACGTATGTCGAACATTTAATGAATATTGTGACCGAATGTAGACAAAAAGTACATTTACCCCTTTTCACACATCGCCAAGGTGTGAATGGCTCTGGGATTAAGTGCATGAATAGTCACAGAGAGGATTCGTTTAATACTTATAACTTCCTCAGGTTTCCAACTTTCTACTTTTTTCTACTTTGTTTATGTTTTCTTTGCCTCTCTGTCTTTGTTTCTTTAAAGTTGCATCTTTTCTCTTCTGCCGCACTTCACACAACGGCGTAGATAGGCATGTTCCTCGCATTCGAATGTTTGAATAGTCCTGGTATTTGATATAGCGCCTTATCACAGCGTCGAGACCTCTCAAAGCGCTTCGCTGCACTTTACAGTGCAGTGCGGTGACTGCATATCTGTCGACAGAGAATTTGCACACAGCAACAACGTCCCACAAACAGTCGTGAAGTGAATGACCAATTTGATCTGGGAGTCATTCAATAAAAGAAAAACAATTTTCTTCTTCGTAACAATAATCCGTGCCTTATCGCGTCTTTGAGACGTCTCAAAGCGCTTCGCAGAATACACTTTAAAGTGAATCGACCGTATGTTTTCGGGGGCCCTTTTCTGGAGGTCACGAAACAAAATTATGAAATGCAGATTTTTTAAAATTATTATTTATTTCTACACGACTGAACAAGGAGGCAACTGATAGTCATCTGCATTTTACAATCGTGCGTTGAGGACACGGGACGCCAAGCAGGAAGAGATCGAGAGATTGAGGAATTCATACTAACAATAATAATCCTTGCATTTGATATAGCGCCTTATCACATCTTCGAGACGTCTCAAAGCGCTTCACAGAATATATTGCGGGGCTATGGGGTAAGAGAGGGGACGTGGGACTAGTTGGATAGCTCTTTTCGGCACAGGCACGATGGGCTGAATGGCCTCCTTCTGTGCTGTAAGGTTCTACGATTCTATGACTTTAATTTAACAAATTCTTATATTCGGCCTCGATTCTGAAGCCGTTTCTCTCTGCATAGAACCCGCTTCAAAAGCTAAGGCTGAATTCAAAGAATTTTGCCCCCATCTGGGCCTCTCGAAATGAGATAATTTTGAGCCAGGTGGGTTTGCTATTCCCTGGTGTGATAACCTTGTATACTACATTAACTTATATACTTGGACATCCAAGCCTGCAGGGGCTGTTTTGAATTCATGGGGTGAAAAATGTGACCTAACCCTAACACATCCCATACCGCAGACTTAAATACAATCTAGAGCGCAGAAAAATGCCATTTAAGCTTGATCTTCCACACAGGTGTTTATATGCCACATTTGATGTGTCTCTACCCATCCCTCAGTACTAACCACACGTTCAGTCTCACTCTGTTACAGGAGTGAGCCAATTCTTGTCGGTCCTGGTGAAATTACTTGCTGAGAAGCGACTTCGCCTTTGCGTTGGCAAATGGTGATAATAATAGTCCTCGCATTTGACACAGCGCCCTATCACTTCGTTGAGACGTCTCAAAGCGCTTCACGGAATAGACTGCAAAGTGGATTGGCTGTGTATCTTGTGGGCGAAAACACGGCAGCCGATTGCGCAGAGCAGCGTCCCCGCAAACGGCCGTGGATTGAGTGACCAATTTTTTTTGAGGGGTTACTACCCACGGAAAAACGATTCCCCCAGTCGACTAACAAGCGGTTCCCGCTTACTGCGAGGTAAACAGAGGCGTGTGGTGTAGGTAATTGCTGTGTAATTATATGTAATGCAGTCTGAGTTTGTAATTCAGTCCCACATTGGAAGCAAGGTTCTTTTTGAGAACTGTAGGTAAAGGCATTCTAGATTAAGATTCAATCATCATCATCCACCCCCTTCACCCCCAAACTTCTACGCCCGCTCCCCCCCCCACCCTTCCACACACAATTATGAGCTTAAAGGTTTAAGACACAAGGTTATGCCTTACTGAGGCTCAGAGTTTGGTGAAATTTCAAAGTGTCAAAGACGTTATGGAATATTTTTAATATTTCTGACAGACTTTTTACACCAACTTTTGTTGCTGTGCGTTATCGAAGTTCTTAAATTCAGAGTGGGTGCGGGTTTGGGTGGGGCGGTGGGTGGTGGGTGGGGGCTGGGAAGGAAGGGAAGGGAGAATAACTAATCGATAGCTACTTACTTTCGTAAAACAATCTTCTGCGAGTGAACCCTGGAGGCAAGATGCAAAAATGGTCGCAGTTAGGCTTCAATAACTGTACGGCTGCTAAATGCAAAATCAGGTACCGCGAAGGAGCCTAAGGGAGTAACTGAAAACATCTCAGAGGACCTGAAACACACAACTGCCTGTGTGACTTGGTGCACTTTGCCTTCTGTAGTGCAACCTCAAAGCTTTTAGCACTTTAACATGTGCTGTCCGCTTTTGTTAGTAAGTCAGGCAAGTGAGGCTCGTGGGTTAGACAACTGACGGACACCACAGAGGGATAGGATGCCCTCCTTTGCATTCTCGCCGAATTACAAAGGGCCGAAGAAGGGGAAAAAAAGTGAGGGCTTTTCTTTTGCTGTAACGAGATCCCATTTTGTTTTGCTAATTTTCTGCGAAACGCCAGATGAAAAATCATAGGCCTTCAGGCCATTGCGATTTAATACTTTTTTTTTGTTGTTGTGGCGGTGGTTGAGATTTAACCTAAAAGCAAAATAATTATCATCTAGGATTTTGATTGATTCCTTTTGGTTACTTCCATTCCGAGCGAGAATTGTATTAAAGCTTCTTGTCTGGGTTGTTACAGCGCTGGTGGGGGTGGGGGAGGGCGGGGGGCGCGGGGGGGAAGTGTGGAGAGAAGGGAACCCAATACAATTTTACTCTTTGCTATTTTTGAGTTGGTTTTATGTATGTGCGTGTGTGTGTCTACGCGTGTGTGGGGGTGTGATGGGGGGGGGGGGGGGGGGGGGGGTTGGGGGACAGGAGAGAGGGAAATTTTGCAGTACATGATGTGATAAGTATCACTGGTGAGGTTACTTTAACCCAGTGAGTCCTTGTGTCCCAGGAAGCAGCTCTCGATCGAAAGGCATTGACGTTCTCCTTCTCCTGCAAATTTAGAATTCAACAATGTGGGGAAGGAATAATCGCAGTGGCATTTAAATTCCGCCCCACAATTCGCCATCATTTCCATTTAAGATGCTACATAATAAAAAATGACATCGGTTATGCATAAAACTTACTGTTTAATATTATCCAGTCTCCACGCATCCAAGCCTATTATGTGTCCAATCTAAGGTGACCTTGATAGTTTTAAAAGTCTGGATATTTGGAACTTTGCTGGCGTTATATAGAACTAGTGGGTTGCACATAATAATATTAATAATAACAATAATAATCACAATGATCACAACCTAACCAGATATGATCCTAAAAAAAAAACTAGATTGTAGTATTATTGTATATTATTGACGTGGCTGTCCCAAGTGATTACCGTGTAAGAAATAAGGAACTAGAGAAGATCAGGAAATATATCGATCTGCAAATTGAATGTGGACGTATGTCACAATATAAAACAGACAATATAATCAACATAATTGATATAATATAAAACAATATAATCATCGGTGCAACTGGGACTGTTCATAAGGTCATTCAGAGATGGCTGGAGAAGTACCTGGTGAACAAAATGTCAACCTCGAGCATACAATGAGCTATTTTAGGAAGTTCAAACATGCTAAGCAAAGTAACACACGGCAGTGTTATGGGTCTACCTGTCCCATTGCTGAAAACCACTTAGAAACTACCTCTGCAGAATGATTTAAACTGTAGCAGCGTAATAACAACAACAATAATAATAATCCATGCATTTGGTACAGAGCCAAGGGCAGCACCAACAACTTGTACTCATAGCTCCCTCCGTGCAGGGTAGCGTCTCAGAGCACTTCACGGGATTCAGTGTGAAATAAATTGACTGTATTTCTAGGGAAACGCGGAAATCCATTTACGCTCAGCAACGGCCCACAACGAGACAGATAGGAAAAGAGTAACCAATTGTGTTTAGGGGATTTCTAGTCAGAAAAGCAGGGAGAAACACTCTTGTCTATTCGTGCATGTACAGTATGGTTCGCTTGGAGCCTGAAATATTTCCCTCTGGGTCAATGCACAAATGAACCCTCAGGAAATTTGCTAAATGATTATTTCTTGCTAGTAACTACCTTTTTTGTGTGTGTGGAGGGGCGGGCGGGGGGGGGGGGTTTCTGATCCACATTGAACCTCCCCTGTACATGCTTAAGACCCTCTGGGCTCCAGCCAGTGAGAAATCCGCACAATGCAGACTTTCTGTTTACTGGACTGACACGAACTACAAAAAGTGCAACGGGATCTTTAACCTCCACTTGATGAGTCAGAGGGGATCTCAGTTTAACGTCTCATCCAAAGCACGGGCACCTCAGACAGTGAGTGAATCCTCTCGCACTGCATCGAAGTTGCACGCCGAAAGGGAGACTTCATAGAGGTGTTCAAAATCCCGAGGGGTTTTGACAGTGTAAATAAGGAGAAACTGTTTCCACTGGCGGGCGGGTGGGTCGCTTAACCAGTGGACGCAGGTTTCAGATAACTTCCAAAAGAATCAGAGGGGAGATGAGGAGATTGTTTTAGCAGAGAGTTGATACGATCCGGAACACACTGCCTGAAAGTGGCGGTGGGAACAGATTCAATAATAACTTGCAAGAGGGAATTGGATATACAAATTGGGGAAGGACACAAACTGTGAGGCTATGGGGAACGCGTGTGACTAGTTTGCTCGCTCTTTCAAAGAGATGGCACAGGCACGTTGGGCCAAATGGGCCTCCTCCTCCTTCGGTGCTGTACGAATCTATGATTCTATGAGAAGTGTTCGTCTAAATCGTGAGTTCAAAGTCCACGACTTGTGGCTTGAACCCAAAACCTTGTGATTTCTAGCAAAGAGTCCTACCAAGTGAGCGAGACGCATGTTGTAAAGGTGTCTGATTTGCGGTGTTTCTGAACAGATTTTCCAATCACTGCCACCCACATCCCCCCTGCCCCAGATACGTTCAGAAATTTCCTTTACTTTACCCCCCCATCCCCCCTCCCACCCTCTCCACACCCCCCACCCCCGCCCGCCCCCCACCCACCACCCGCAAAACATGTTAATTTTAATTCCATTCATTTCGTATCCATGCCAGAGGAACTTTTAAATTTCTTATTGATGTTAAAAAAAAGGGAGAAGAATTAATCCCGACACTCAGGACAAATAATTTCACAGCATCTTCAGTACTTGGATAAAGTCTAAACTCTGTGAAATTGTGAGTCCGTCACTGCTAAACCAGAAGTCTAAGGCGGAAATGTAATCCCAACCTCAACTAAAAGGGGTCGGATTTTAGATAAAGCCCCATGAAAAAGACTCGTGCTGTAAAATTCTTTGTCCTTCTACAAACCCAGGGCTGGGTTGTTTTTCTCTCTCCCGGAAACATTCCATGCTACGCAATGCCGTCTTCAAAATCTCTCAGAGCCCAAGCATATGGCAAAGAGTTTCTTTCTTCCACTATAAAATTGATGAGGAAATCCGCCAAGGCGAAGGTTTGAAGACGGGTGTTAAATCCCCCTCTCGACTGTATATTATTATAATAATAATAATAATCCTTGCATTTGATATAGCGTATTGTTGCATCATTGAGCTATCTCTAAGTGCTTTACCGAATGTACAGTAAAAGTGAATTGACTATATTCTGTGGGCGAAAAAGAAGCAGATATTTACACACAACGGTGTTCCACGAACAGTTGTGGATTGAGTGACCATTTTTTTTTTGGAGGGATTATTACCCCCGGAAACCGACCGTCAACTAGGTTTCTCCTTACTGCTAGTGAAACAGAAGCACGTGGAGTGAGGTTGCCTAAGGTATCGCCCTGCCCGGGAATCGAACCCGGATCCTCTCGCTCATGTGGAGAGGTTGTCTAACCAATACACTACAGGATTCCGTCTGTTGGATGCAATTTGTAATGCTCTCTCACCTCCAGGTCAGAAGGTGGTGGGTTCAAACACTATGTTGAGACTTTGAGCTTGATGTCTGGAATGATGATCAAAATGCAAGGGTTATTATTTTGAAATTATTTCTGAAAAATAGCTTGATCCACAGTTGGAAACAAATGCACGGATGACCGTGCTTTGAGGAGGAGAGAGAGGGGGAGAAAAATGTGCGAGTTTAATTTTCAAATAAGTCTTTAATCAAAGAAAGTCGGACATTAAAATAGAATAATTAAGTGAGCGAAACATGAGCCCTATACAACGCGGAGATCTTTTAATGTATAATTTATTAGTGCTAAGTGTGCCTTCCCCCAAAACCAGACTGCAATCTTATTAAAACAAAATGATCCCACTTTCCCAAGGTAATAATCCCTCCATCGCCAAAAGAAAATTTGGTCATTGAATCCACGGCTGTTTGTGGGGGGACGCTGCAGTGCGCAATTGGCTGCCGAGTTTCACCCACAAAGTACAGTCAATTCACTTTACATTATATCCTGTGAAGAGCTTCGGGATGTCTCAATAACGCGGTAGGGCCCTATATCGAATGCAATGATTATTATTATGTTTCTCATCTAATGTTTCAGACCAGCCATTAACCTACCATTATAACAATGCACAACCAGTTTATATTACCGCAGCCTGCAAATCCACCCAGGAAATCTCCCCAGTAAATTAAGGGGCAATATTCACCTTGTTTCATAGAGGAAATACCTTCCTATGGTAAGTGTCTGAATGTTCTTCATGCACCAACAGAGTGCATGACCTTTGTTTTTATCCAGAAAACTTGAGCGTATATAAACTCGTAATATTCAATATTCAAATGCTTGTTGATGTAATCATATTCCTTGAATGTAATAACGCAGCTAAATTTAATAGGTTGTTAGTCGATTGACAGACTGTTTTCTGGGGGTAATAATCCCTCTCACCAAAAAAAAGTTTGGTCACTCAATTCACGACTGTCTGTGAGACATTGCTGTGCGCAATTGGCTGTGGCGTTTCATCCACAAAATACACAGTCACCTTACAATATATTCTTTACAGTATATATTAAAGTCGGGCCTGTTGTGATTTCTCCGACTCCACATATCGAGAGATTTTCGGGGTCGGTAAAAGAGGCTGCAGTATTGTCATTATCTTCCTTCAGCGTTGCCCAGAAATAAGATGTGAAAGAAAATGATGCATTTCAGCAACTGTACCATTCATCCAGCTCCCACAGGAGAGAGGACTGGCATGGGACTAGTATAAAAGAGACCATCTTACACATAATAATTGTTACTCAAGTCTTTGGGAGCTGAAGAACATCAGCAGGCTTCAAACTTGTAAAGGCCTTTGAACTCATCTCCCTCGAACAAAGAATTACATTGAGTGGTACTACAAAATACGAGTGTTTCGCCCACGAAACACACATCCAATCCACTTTACAATAATGTTCTTTGAGGCGCGATTGAGATGTCTCAACGATGTGATAAGGCGCTGTATCAAATGCAAGGATTATTATTATTATTATTACACGGAAATGGGGCATCGGCCCAAATAGTCCGTGCCAGTATTTATACTCCGCACCTGCGCCAGCTACCACCACTGTATCGGGCGTCTCAACCTAAACTGTGAGACCAAAGGCAGTCAGGAATCATAAAGAACTGATGCAAACTAGATCTACTTTCAAATAAAAAGTAAATTTGAAAACCTGTGCAGCAAAAATTCAATAAAGTGATTCTAAATGACTAGATTAGGCAGCGCAGCTTCATGCAGTTTAAGCACCTGGGTTAAGTCAATTAACCACTGAATATTGAACTGCATTAGAAAGAACATTGTGACTTCCTAATGGATTGGAGAGAAATGAAGATGTTTCTTTGGTACCTGGCAACTGCTTATCTTGTTTTTTGAATCACAGAGAACTTGAAACACCAATTGCATATGGGTGTCCATCCAAACAGCAAAGAAAACCACTAGGAACCTCTGTTGAAAGAGTACTATTTTTCTCCCCACACACGCACCTTTTCTAACCTTAATATTATTAATAATAATAATTTGCTCACTCAATCTATGACTGTCTGTGGGACACTGCTTTGCATTTTGCCCACAAAATATGCATATATTCTGTGAAGCGGTTTGAGACGTCTCAACGACGTGATAAGGCATTATATTAAATGCAAGGATTATTATTAGTAATAATAATAATAACAATAGTCCTTGCATTTGATGTAGCGCTTTTCACGTCTCAAAGCGCTCCACAGAATATGCTGTAAAATGAATTGACTGTGTATTTGTGGGCGAAATAATATTATTATTATCATTATTATTAACCTAACCTATACTTACCTCACCATGACAGTATTGCAATCTCAATCTTCCCCATCGCTGGCTGCCTAACTAACTTCATTAACCTGCCCTTAACTTGGATAAACGGAGCAGGTGATGAGCTCTATGAGTGGTGACTCGATCTGATCATTTGTATTAGGGGGAGGGGGGGGGGGGAATCAATTAATGCTTCCACATAATGGTGTGGCTTATTCTCATGAGCATATAATGACATTGCCTACCTCCACGCTAACTAAGATTGACATAGTGTCCTGGACTTCTGCAGCAGAGGGGCAGATTTCTTAGCGAGGGAGAGAGAGAGAGAAAGAGATTAGCTGTGTTCCATGTAGCCTGCGTAGCCTTATTGTGCCAACTCCCGCTCATCTGGTGGTACTTTGTTCTACTGTACGTCGGGAATGATCAGTCCTGAGCATAATAAGTCCCCATAAAGACTAGATAAAGCAATCATCTGACTCCCCCCAAATCTATAGTCTCCTACAATGAATTTAAGATTCACAAACTGATGAAAGTGAGTATGAAACTCAGCTTAAGTAATTCTGACAGGGCCAAATATGACGAATAGACTTTCTCTGCATCTCCCAGCCACCAGTCTCATTCCTAGATATTTATGCAAAGCAATGTTGGAGCTGTCACCGGGTAATATTTGCAGCGATGATAAATGGTGTTTATTTTCTTATGATAGGAAGAAACTGCCTGCTTGACAACAAATGTAATAAAAAAACTGATCAAGCCTATGAAATGATTAAATTACTGGCAGTTGATTACATTAATGTCCCTTCGCAGCCCTGTCAGGAATCTGGTTGGGGTTCCCATTGACATCTGGCTTGCAATACATCCACCTTCAAAGTTTAACGTGTCCTTGTTTCCGTGGCTGTTGATGGCTCTATTTATTATAAAGTTTGGAGCCTGGCTGTTGCGCTTATTGACTGTTAGCGAATGTACAGGGTGACCAAAACATCTTATTTTTCAGCTGTTTTCACTCTCCTCGCTTTCCAAGAGTACATTCAAACGGCGGCCACTTTGAATGTCCTCTTGAAAAGTGAGGAGAGAGAGAGAGTGTGAGGAAAGAAGAAAGAGAGAGAGAGAGAGATTGGAGGGGAAGAAAAAGAAAAAAAGGAAGAAAGAAAGAAAGAAAGAAAGAAAGAAAGAAAGAAAGAAAGAAAGAAAGAAAGAAAGAAAGAAAGAAAGAAAGAAAGAAAGAAAGAAAGAAAGAAAGAAAGAAAGAAAGAAAGGAACATCCACTAAGCAATACATTCTGTGCAGTGCCTTGAGATGTCTCAATGATGCGATAAGACGTCACATCAAATGCAAGGATTATTATTATTATTAAACCGAGATCCCATCTGCCTGTTCATGTGCATGTTAAAGATCCCATGACACTAATTGAAAAGAGACAGTAGTTTCTACTGTTGCCTGGCCAGTAATCCCTCAAATAGAATAGATCAGTCACTTTGTGGCTGTTTGTGGGACAAAGCTGTGTGCAAATTGGCTGTCATACGAGTCAATATTATAAACGCTATATCAAATGCAAGGATTATTATTATGATTAATGACTGGACAGGTTACTAAGATGTGTACGCGAGGGCAGCTTATTTAGGAGACAGCTTGATGCTGTAATGGGAAGACAGTAAGACGAGATCAAATGGGTCAAAGAAGCTTCTTCATCTGAACCTCTCTGCTGTGAAAATGCGCAGACACTGTGGACCCGTAGATACTGGAAAGGCAATGGGTCACTTTTCCAACAAAATGTCCATTGCCGTTATAGGAACGTAGAAAGATAGAACCAGGAGTTGACCCCTCGAGCCTGTTCCACCGTTGTATAAGATCATGGCTGATCTATCCCCCCTTGTTCTGGATGCCCCCACCAGAGCAAATAGTTTCTTTGTTATACTGCATAACGGTGGAATGGATCAGCTGAGGCTTTGCCCAGATCCCGCACAGAGCAGGAGAGAGCTGGTCTGGTAAGACTGCACCAATCACAGAAGATAGTGCTCGGCTGCCGCGTTTCGCCCACCCAGTACGCAGTCACTCCACTTTACAGTACATCCTGTGAAGCACTTTGAGACGACTTGATAGCCAGGAATAAGTTTGCCTCAGGATTACAGGCAGTTAATGAAGTTACCACTCGCCGCAATCGATGTCAGGTCAGGATCTTGGTGTGAAACCGACTGTGTTATCACAACAAAAGGCCGTGGTCGAGAAACCGAGCCATTGACCTGTAAATGAACCGAAATTAACACTTCTTTAATTAGGAGATTCAGTCAGGACTCGGAGATTAAATGCACTGCAGTTGGAAGCACTGATTGTGTATTTTGTGAGGATTGTTATTTCAGAGGGTCCAGAATTGAGCAGATTCTCAATTGCCCAGCCTTAATTTTCAATTAATTTTTTCTGCAAGTTTGTTCGAGAAATTACAGGAAACCAATTTCGGTGCTAAGACCGAATTTAACAATTTGCCAAATTCTCTGAAAGTTTTGCCCACAAAATCCACAGTCAATCCACTTTACAAGGCATTCGGTGAAGCACTTTCAGAGGTCTGAATGAAGTGATAAGGCGCTATGTTAAATGCAAGGATTATTATTATTATTATTATGCCCCATACTTCAATATCCTGCTGACGTACACAGTCTAAGATCACGTGTGTAGATTGAGCACAAAGGGAATTCAGATGAAAAAGGTTTGTTGGTCTATTAGGTCTCAAACATCCAGAACCCTTGATTCTACAAACTGTCTATGAAACTATCAAACACTATTGTGGTTTAAGCACTTCTCGTTAGCCACCGTGTGAAAGGAATTTTCCCCTTGTGTTTGCGTAACATTTCAGGACTCCCAGTCTAGCAATGCTTCTAATGAGCTTTAAACTGACCCTTCCAACAAATAATTAGTCGTTTTTTTTCCCCCCGTCGCTGTGACCCGCTCACTTTGCTCGGCGCTGTGTGAAATGAAACTCGGAATGCTTAACACATTGCCTTTAATTACTTACTTCTGCTGACCGAAAGGGTCCATTGAGCCAAAGATTTGCCGAGAAAAACTAAAACAAAAGTGGGGGGGGGTCTTTCTGTTCCTTGTTAGTGGCCCTGAAGTGAATGTCCCATCTCAAGACCCACCTCTTCGACCGTGCTTTTGATCTCCCTGCTTCCACCCTCCCCCACCCCGACTCCCAGTTCGGGTCTGTAACTCTTGGGACATCCTCCCGACGTGAAAGGCGCTTTACACGTGTAATTTTATTACTGTTGTTGTCACAACACAGCAGTGATACAACGTCCTCTGTTATTTTTTTCTCTCTCTCGCTCTCTCTCCCCTGACCGCAGTCATACAGCAATGTTTTAACCCTCTCTCAGATCCCACAACGTCCTTGAACTCGCGAGTAACATTAGCAGATGTTCATTAGCGTGCGGGGAACCAGAGGATTAAACCGATTTGTTGGTGTTGGTCCTGTTTGACAAACCCTTAAAAGTGGCCCTTCTGGGGTTAAGCATGTCTGGGTCAGAGCCAGTTTGGCACATAAAGGAAAACTGAACTAGTCCATTGGGGCCGTGTTTTTTCTTTTCCTTTTGGTGTGGGCAAATCATTAAAAAAAAATGCACGTTTCCTGCAATGTACCGCAATTTAAAGTCTATAAGCCTCATTTTACAGTCCCATAATGTATTGGTTAGCGCTGTCTCCTCGCAAATGAAAGGACCTGGGTTCCATTCCCGGATGGGACAAAACATTAGGCAAGTTTCCGTACTCCACGCGCCTCTGTTTACCTAGCAATAACCAGGAACCCGCTTATTAGTCGATTGGCAGATCACTTTCCGGGGGTAATAGTCCATTCAAGAAAAAATATTATTCCTCCCGGAAAGTGATCCACCAATCGTCTAACAACTGGGTCCCTACTTACAGCTAAGTAAACAGAGGTGTTTGGACTTCAAATTCACTCCTGTCCTCAAGAAACGATCAATGAAATTGGCTGTGTAAACAGATTTAGATTTTGTGCGTTAGTTTTGAGAAACTCGGAATGGGAGTCATCGAACTTGCGGTATTTCTTAACAGGACAAAGGCACAAAATGGGGGCTTCTCGGGATAACCAGAAGGATGTCGTGTTGATCTCCACTCCAAGTGGATCGCGTTCTGGTGCAAGGTTCCTGCTTGTCCCACTGGCTCCCATCTCCCAGAGGATACAGTTCAAAATCCTCGTCCTCCCCTTAAAGGCCTTACACGGCCTTGCTCCTTCTTACCTCTGTGCTTTGTTAACCCCATATCGACCCGGCCGCTCCCTCTGCTCAGCAGCCTCTGGCTTGCTCCACGTCCACCGCCCAGCCTGTCCCACCATCGAAGATCGGGCCTTCAGCCTCTCGATCCCCACCCTTTGGAATTCCATCCAACAGTCCCTTCTCCTTGCCTCCTCCCTTGCCTCCTTCAAAACATGTCTTGAGACCCTCCTCTTCAAACACGCATTCGGACAACCTCCTACCTGCCCCTACCCTCCCTGTCCTTCACCCGTCCTGATTCTAACTGTCAGCTCAGGTTCCAATCCCTGACTGTCCAGTGCCTTGGGACATCCTCCCGATGTGAAAGGCGCCGTGTAAATGTAATTTGTTGTTGGTGTTGTTAACGGGAATTCTAGCAGAATCCCATCGAGCATTACCAGCTCAGTAGAGCAAAACATTCAATAAACATATCTATCATTTAGTCCCCAGTGTTAGATTGTGGAACATCAGTGTTTGTTTATTTTAAAGCTGGGAACCCTAGAATAAATAATTATTATCCTTGCATTTGGGACGACGCCTTTCACGTCAGGAGCAGGCTATCCTTCAGTCACCGATTAAGAGGAGCCATTGAAGACTTAGCAGTGTCAGTCTGGCTGAACACGCTTCGATAGGTGACCTGCTGAAACCACATAGCAATGGCAAGCCGTGAGGTTTTAGCTGGTTAGACTCCAGCAGTTACCCCCAATGCACACTCTGGGCTCCCCCCGCAAGCCTTGGGTCTTGCCAACCTGCGCCTAATACTCTCCGGAATTAGGTAAGCAGGAAGCGTCCCTCCAGGGAGAGAGAGCGAGAGCGAGAGCACATTCCATTCCATCTATCTCAGGGATTTTGTCTTGCTCCCTCCCTTGCCTTCTTTAAAGCACGTGTAAAGACCCCCCCTCTTCGAGCGCATTAAGCCACCCTACTCCTCCCTACTCTCCCTGTCCTCCACCCCCCACCCCCACCCCACTCGCTTGGTCCAAACCCCCAGCTCGGGTCCAAATCCCTGGCTGTTCAGCGCCTTGGGACGTCCTCCCGACACTAAAAGCCCTGCACGTATATAGTTTGTTGTTGCTGTAGATGGGGCGCAGGGAATTCTCAGATTGGTTTGGATAATCTTAAGCGCAGCGATGGGTTTCCGTACGTGTCAGAAACCCAGCTGGCCACGCAAAATAACAACTGGGCTCAGTCGGTAACACTCTTGCATCTGAATCGAAAAGGTTGCAGGTCCAAACCTCATGTTGTTCTCAATTCAGTAATTTTTGTGGGGGTGTGCGGTGGGGTGGTGGGGTGTTGCTATGACTCCAGCACAACAACACACATTGAAACGACAGAGAAAAGCAGCCCACAGGAGGTGACGTCTAAACCCAATCGTCGAATCTGTGAATTAAAGTTGCCGGGGAACTTTTAAAAGTTAAAAAAAAAACATTTAACTCTCCAGTGTTCTTGGGTGGGCTGTTTGGACCACCCTCTAATGCTTTAAATGTTATTAATAAGGCGGTTATTAACAATGCAGGCTCTTCAATGACGATAAAATTCCTAAAACCAGCGATTGGCAACAGTATGTGCAGGCGTTTCGTCTTGCAGAAACCCCCCCCAACCCCGTCTCAGGCTCCGACAGGAACAATCACATCCAGTTTTCCACTCCAAGTTATAATAATAATACGACTTAATTTTGCTACTGTACATATGTGGGGTCCCATCATCACTGTCCTGTAGCGTATTGGTTAGAGCGCTCACCTCGCAAGCGAGAGGACGTCTCTGTTTACACAGCAGTTAGTAGGAACCCCGGTTGTTAGTCGATTGGAGGATCGTTTTCCGGGTGTAATAAATCCTCAACAAAAAAAAATTGGTCACTCGATCTGTGCTTGTGGGCAATTGGCAGCTCGCGATTCGCCCACAAAATACACAGTCGACGACGTGCTAAGACACTTCATCAAATGCAAGGATTATTATTATTATGACAGCGCTTTTCATGTCAAGAGCGCTGTCTCAAAGCGCTGCACTGCAAAGTGTAGTGACTGGGGAGTTTGTAGGCGAGCGCAGCAGCCAATGTGCACACCAACACAAACATTTTTGCTTCTGAAAATTTCTCTTCGAATCGAGAAATAAGTTGGATTCAATGAGAAGTTTGGCAAAAAGACAAGGACTTTAACAATGAGGCTTCACTGAATTGAGCGTGTCTTCCTGGGGCTTTTTTCTTTGTGTGCGTGTGTGTGTGTGTGTGTGCGTGTACGTGTGTGCCAATTCCTCAACGAGTCTCCTCGGATGTCTGCTGGCAATCGCTTCATTATTTCCACATGCTCTTTGGCAAGTCACGTGGGGAGCTGTAAAGGGCAAGGGACCTTCTGAATTAAACAGGACAGGAGAGGGGGGGGGTGGGGGGGGGAAGGGGTTGGGGTTTAGGAGAAAGAGGAGGGGGAACGCCTGCAAAATTGAGCTACTGACATCCAGCAATTGGCTGCCTCGATTCGCCCACAAAATATACAGTCAATTCGCTTTGCACAATATTCCGTGAAGCGCTTTGAGACGTCTCGAAGACGTGATAAGGCGCTGCATCAAATGCGAGGATTATTAGTATCTGAGCCGCAGACTCCTTCGAAAACGGAACGGTTCCATCTAAATCTTCGCTTTTTTTTTTCACATCCGTTCCGGGGTGGCCACAGATACCTTTGCTTTCTTGGCTCCCAAACGTGGCTATAATTTTCAACATGTTGAGACCGAATGTGTAGTTCAATCAATTTACAAAACTCAACACATCCCCGAAGATCACTTAAGGATTTCCTGTTTCCACTGATATATCTAGGCCACGAGACAGAAGAGAAATATGTTTTTCTCCCGCCCTCCCTCCTTCCCCCCCCCCACCCACTCACACATCACCACCACTCTTGCTCCCACCTCTTCCTTTCTCATCGTCCCCTCTTCCTCGTCCCCCCCCCACCTCCCCCACCTTATTCCACGTTCAAAACATTCCAGCAGTCATTCATTAGAGGAGCAGAACTTGAGCAACGATTCAATCAGCATGTGATATCTAGTCTGGTATTGGTTAGAGCGTTCGTTTACCAGCAATTGTCACAACGCTTCAATCTGTCCTGTAGGGAGTCCTGTAGCTCATTAGTTAAGGCACTCGCCTCGCAAGCGAGAGACCTGGGTTCGATTTCCCGGGCAGGGCAAAACCTTGGGCAAGTTTCCCTACTCCACACCCCTCTGTTTACCCAGCAGTAAGTAGGAACCCGGTTGTTAGTTGATTGGCGGATCATTTTCCGGAGAATCTCACCCCCAAAAAATTGGTCACTCAATCCACGACTGTTTGTGGGACGCTGCTGTGCGTAATTGGCTGCCATGTTTCGTCCACAAAGTATACAGTCAATCCATTTTACGGTATATTCTGTGAAGCGCTTTGAGACGTCTCTCAGACTTAATAAGGTCTGATATCAAATGCACGGATTATTATTATTATTATTATTATCTAAAGAGTGAGATATTTTCACATTCTCAGTCAGTTACGGTGGGGTTGGGGTGGGGGGAAAGTGGGTGGAGGATGAAGGAGAATTTTGATGTGTGGATCTTGTTCTGTAGCGATTTATTTTTGCAAAAGGGTCTCGTGTTCTCCTGACATCTATTGTCAGTGCCATGTGGTCTCGATTACGAGGGTAAGTGAGAATACGATCCTGAGGAAACTTTATCCATTAGTTACGCAAAATACTTTGCGTAACTAATGGGATTCCATTTTTAAGGCCAATTCTGGGAGCAGCAAAATGTTCAGTCACAATCATAGCTCCTTGGCTGGTGATATTAGAGCAAACTCCAATGGGATGGCTCAGGGCACATTGTAAGTGTTCAAACACATGGCCAAGATCTGCCGGCAATCGCTGCATCTTCACATTCATCCACATCTGAGCTTCATTTACTACCGGACAACACAAAACAAAGCCCCACTTGTATAGTCTAGACTGGTGCCCTAGTACACAGCTGGAAATTCTGTAGGTACCATCCTTTGGATGAGATGTTAAACCCAGGTCCCGTCTGTGCCCTGTTCGGGTCTGAGACATAGTGCATTTGGCAACGAGAGCCAAGAATTGGGAGGCCCATCGTTGGCCGACTTTGACCCCAAGAGACTTCCTAATTCTTGGGGAACTGAACGCCAAGCTGAACGGAATTTTTTCCCCGTAGTGGGTGAAAATTTCACGACAGAATTTCACGGCAATAATTATTGCCGCTATGAGATCCTTTATCGCTCGTCACATTTTCCACCCCCTCCTTCTCCTCCTAGAGTTACCAAATAATGAACCGTGCAAGGGAGCAGAGGTTTGGAAAGGAGAATTGAAGGAGGAGACTGGAGAATGGGCATCTCGAATGGCTTTGCCACCCTCAGTTGCTCTTACAGTGCATGTGGACCCCACCATTGCTTATCAATAGTACCCACTGCTTTCCCTTGAAGGATTGGCTTCTGTTTTGTCCGGTTTGTTCCAGTTAGTGCTGTTTGGCAGCCTGATGTGTATGTACGTGTGTGTGTCTGTCTGTGTGTGCTGTAATCTTGGCACCATTCCTGTCTACTAAAACAAGGGGAAGGTGGAAGTATCAAATGTGGGTGTATGCGATTAGTACAATAATAATGATTAGAATCCTTCACGTGACATAGCGACTCATCATCGGGATTTCGAGTTGTCTCATAGAACATACCGCAAAGTGAATTGACTGTATATTTTGTGGGCGAAACGCAGCAGGCAATTGCACACAGCAGCGTCCCCACAAACAGTCGTGGGTTGAGTAACTCATGTATTTTTGAGCCGCCAGATTATTATTGCTATTTGATTTATTACTGCTGTCTGATATCATGTTACTGAGGCCAGGGAGGGGCGGGGTGGTGGGGGGAGATGGCGGGTGTGGAGAGGAGTGTGGCCAAACGAGGGGTGAGAGAAAACCTTTTCAAGTTACCAATTGGTTTTCAGCGTGAGATGTAGGACCACCAAGAACTAGCGACGGTGCCAGGATTAGACAGCGAGGGATTAAATGCTCAGCAAGTACTTGACAGGAGGAAATGGTCACACGCCAGCATCAAACACCAGGGAACCAGCTGTGCACAGGCTCCGGGAATGCTAACTGCACTCTCAGGCACTCGAGCTGGAAGTTTGGGATCAGGAGGGGGTGGAGGGCAGAGAAGGTCGGGGTAGGAGGGTGACCGAAGGCGCGGTCGAAGAGAAGGAAGGTCTTGAGAGGGGCCTTGAAGGAGGCGAGGGAGGGTGTTGTTGATTTTCTGTTGTTGAATTTCGGACTTCAGATAATAATAATAATAATAATAATAATAATAATAATAATAATAATAACAATAATAATCCTTGCATTTGTTATAGCGCCTTTATTTTGTGGGCGAAACACGGCAGCCAATTGCGCAGAGCAGTGTCCCACAAACAGTCGTGGATTGAAGTGACCAATTTATTATCGGTTCAGATCAGTTCAGCGTGGAAATTTGCGAACAAATTCCCTTTGTCACAAACTTATCCTAATGGACACTAAGTCAGGGTAACAGATTGGCGTTTGATAGGCAATAAACCTCTCTCAGTCCATCTCCTTTTAATACAAAGGTATTAGGAATACTGTCTATAAACAGGATACAGAATTTGCATCAAGAACGCTTGCTTTAATCAAGTGGAAAATTGAGAAGGCCGTTTAAAAACACGGACTACTGTATCTCTACTTAACTAGTCAGCGCGAATCTTGGTGAAAATCAGAGACACTAAGAACAATATATTTCCAGCGTCTAATCTTGATGCTGTCGTGTTGCTACATTATAGTTGTGTGCAGATGTTTCTACAGCAGACAGCTGTTATCCCCACATCTTTATGACCCCAGTCTGCCTCTTATCAGTCTTCAAAATATTTTAAACATTGCGTTAAAACAAACTTGCTTCAAACCTCGCAGGAGATGAGAGAAAGCGCGGAGCCTCTGGGCGTTTATTCTAATGCTTGATATTTACGCCTGGAAACAGATATCGTAAAAAATAATAATGATTGCATTTGATATAGCGCCTTATCACGTCGTTGAGACAAATCAAAGCGCTTCACAGAATATACAGCAGTGTCCCACAAACAGTCGTGGATTGAGTTTTTTTTTGAGGGATTATTACCCCCGGAAAGCAATCTGCCAATTAACTAACACCCGGATTCCTACTTACCACAAGGGGCGTGTGGAGCAAAGAAATTTACCTAAGGTTTTGCCCTGCCCGGGAATCGAACCCGGATGCTCTCGCTTGCGAGCTGAGCACGCTAAGCCAATCTTTTCTTTGTTTCATTCCAAAAAAAAGTTTATGTGCAATGACTTGATCTGTTCGTCAATTCCAAAAACTCCTCGTGGAGTCCTGTAGCTCAGTGGTTAGAGCACTCGCCTCGCAAGCGAGAGACCTGGATTTGATTCCCGGCAGGGCGAAACCTTGGATAAGTTTCCTTACTCCACACACGCGCCTGATAATAATCCCTCAAGGAAAAAAAACAATAATAAATTGGTCACTCAATCCACGGCTGTTTGTGGGGACGCTGATGTGCGCAATTGGCTGCCGCGTTTCGCCCACAAATATACAATCAATTCACTTTACAGTATATTCTGTGAAGCGCTTTGAGACGTCTCGAAGATGTGATAAGGCGCTATATAAAATGCAAGGATTTTTATTATTAAAACTTGCCGAGTGGGACAAGAAAAACAGAGAGAGCAGGGCATAAATCCGTCTGTTTGCTTAACCCAGTTTTAATGCAGGACAATTTGCGTGTGGGTCAGGCTACCTTGGCATACCTTCGAGCCTGTGTAACATACTCACAAGTCATAAAACATTCTCAGGTTATGTAGCACAGTCTTGGTAACTGCTCATTTCTAAGTGAGGCTGATGTATCAGTACGTTAAAGCAGGTGGAGTCGTAAATAGTTGATTTCACTGTTAGACGCAGAAAACTGGATTTAATCAGCGGCTTGAAATCTCACCTAATCTTAGGTCCTTCATCCCAATCTGACCTCATCTTCCCAGAATAGCCACCCCTGGAAATTTCCCTGTGTAACTGTGAACATGTGCCTTTTCGTTCTGCTGACTTCGTGCATCTGAGAGTATCGTTCTGGGTTTAACCTTCTCAATTCCCTACAATCATTCTTACATACCCCTAAAAGGTCGCCTTGTGGGTCATCTCTGTGAAAGAAGTGTGACCCTCGATTTGCTCCAATGAGGCCAGCGTTTCCGAACTTGGCAAATTGTTGAATTCAATTCTAAACTTTTGAAATCTGTAGTTTCTTTAAAGAACTTGGAGAAAACCGTGTCCGAAATTTAAGGCTGGATAGGAGAATTTGCCAAATACTGGACGTTCTAAAATGCTAACATTAATAATAGGAAGACACATATAATAATAATAATAATAATAATAATAATAATAATAATAATAATGCTTGTGTTTGATAACCCATCTTATCACATTGTCAAAACGTCTCAAAACGCTTCACAGGACGACAGGATGTCGTTTCCCAAACTGTATAGCATAACCCGAGATATTATTTCCTAGCAGAAATCTATCTAATTTGTCCTTGAAAGAATCAACACTTTCTGCTTCTACCGACTCCCTAGCGTCTCCCTCGCTCACTGAAGTAGTGTTTCATCTCATCCGAAGGGCAGCACTTCCGACGATGCATCGCTTTCCCCACCCCACCCACTCCCCCCCACTCTCCTCTCCCCCACAAGCACTGCACTGGACTATGAGTTCAAAGACCCAACTGTGTTGGGGCATGAACCCCCGATCTTCTAATTCGGAGGCAAGAGCGTGACTGCTTTAACCAAGCTGCGGAAGGGAAGAGAGTGTAGAATATTAATAATAATAATAATAATCCTTGCATTTGTTATAGCGCCTTATCGCGTCTTCGAGACGTCTCAAAGCGCTTCACAGAATATACTGAATTGTGAATTGACTGTACATTTTTTCCTAGGAGAAACTCAGCAGCCAATTGCGCCCGGCAGCGTCCCACAAACAGTGGTGGATTGAGTGACCAATTTATTATTTCTTTTTTTGAATGAGTTATTACCCCCGGAAAAGCGATCGGCCCATCGACTAACAACCGGGTTCCTACATACCGCTGGGTAAACAGTGGCGCGTGGAGAAAGGAAACTTGGCCAAGATTTCGCCCTGCCCGCCCGCCTGCCCGGGAAATCAAACCCAGGTTCTCTCGCTTGCGAGGCGAGTGCTCTAACTAATGAGCTACAGGGCTCCCTACAGGACAGATTGAAGCGTCGTGACAATTGCTGGTAAACTATCCGAGGCTGGTGCACCTCTGCCTGATTCATCCATCTTCGTGCCCTAAAACTGAGAGCGGGAATAATCCCCTGCCCACCTGCCCTGCCTGCGGTGAGTGGACAAGAACATTTCAGAAAGGCAAATTAATCCATCTGGATAGCTTATCAGTGCCACCTAGGGGAAAAAAGTATTGTCGCTCAAGCTGATCAGTTCTCCTTACACCGAATTTCTAAAGGCCCTCAATACGTCTAAATTACTTTTATAAGCTATTTATTTTCTGAACCGGTAAACGTTGCCCGTCGTCTCGTGCAATTACTTTATTTAAGTAGGGCTTGGAAATGAGCCTCGAGATACGGAGGACGTTGCTGTGCTCAAAACCGGTAGCCGCATTTCGTCTTCCTCCCACAAAAGATGCAGTCAATCGACTTTACCGTCTATCCTGCGAAGCGCTTTGAGACATCTCGACGATGTGCACGATAAGGCGCTGTGTCAAATGCAAGGATTATTATTATTTTTATTACAATGTTAATAAAACGCGTACGGTTTTGTATAATAATAATAATCCTTGCATTTGATATAGCGCCTTATCACGTCATCGACATGTCTCAAAGCGCTTCACGGAACATACATTGTAAACTGGATTGACTGTGTATTTTGTGGGCAATGTGCGGCAGCCAATTGCGCACAGCAGTGTCCCATAAACAGTCGTGGATTTAGTGACCAAATTTTTATTATTTTCCTTTTTTTTTGGAGAATGTTTTCAGACAATGCGGTTTATTTTACATAAGAAGTGTGACCCGGCTTAATTTCGCCTCGACCGTAGCAAAACTACTATAGAGTATATTTATAGGTTAGCGATATTAATCTAATATATGCATCCGGATGATATGGTTCATTTGCTGATAACGAAATAACATTTAAAGGAACTTAAGACGGTCAAAGCAACACCACACATTCATGGCTAATGAAACTGGGTGATCTTCGAGAAGGGTTTGGAGACGCAGAGATAGAAATTGTTATTCGAGTCCTCAAAAGACGAAGAGGAAGTGAGGCTGAATATTCATAATAATAATAATTTGGTCGCTCAATCCACGGCTGTTTGTGGGGACGCTGCTGTGCGCAATTGGCTGCCGCGTTTCGCCCTCAAAATACAAGGTCAATTCACTTTACATTGTATCCTGTGAAGCGCTTTGAGACGTCTCAAATCAAAGATTTGATAAAGATTTGATAAAGATGTGATAAAGATGTGATAAAGCGCTATATCAAATGTGAGGATTACTTATTATTATCATGACATTAAGATTCACGAATCACATCTGTCCCTCGGATGAGACGTTAAAACCGATGTCCCGTCTGCCTGTTCAGGTGGACTTTAAGGAGCCTTCGGCGCTATTCAAAAAGAGGAATACCTTTCTTTCCTGGAGTCCTGACCAACAAACCTCCTCCAAGATAAATTTGGTCATTCACTCCATGGCTGTTTGTGGGACATTCTATGTGCAAATTGACTGTCTCTTTCACTTACAAAATACTGTACATAGTCACTACAATTTACTGTCTATCCCGTGAAGCCTTTTGAGACATCCTCCTGACGTAAAAGTCTCTACAACGACAACAAGATTACATTTGTATAGCGCCTTTATAGAGTCAGGAGGACTCTATACCAAATGTAAGGGTTATTATCATCATGTAATGGGAATACTACTAATTATTAAGCCATAATAATAATTCTTGCATTTGATACACCTTTCACTTCAGGATAGACCGTAAAGTCCAGCGACTGTATTTATTAGCATTTCATGTTATCGCGACATGAAAGGAACTACAGTAAAATTCACAGAAGTCTGATCTGTATAAGTCGTATAAATGGTCTAAATCGTACAACTACAAATCCCGTTGAAGGGTTTATATTCTGTGCGAGTTTGACATAACTTGGCACAAGTCATATGAATTGTATGATCCCAACTGAGAGGACCTATGTGAGGTTTACTGCACATCTATTTATTTGGATTATAAACCCAAATGACCCCAAATAAATTCGAACATTTTATTATCCCATCCTCCTGTTCAACCCAAGATTCCTGTGTCCTAAAATAAAAAGTTTACGACACTCGTTCTTGGTTGTTGCCTATTAATTCTAATAAACAGATGTTACTTTTGGTCTGAGCTGGAGGGAATACTTTGTTTTTGCCCGAGTTCGTGCGTTACAGTAAAAACGTTCCATATGGTTTATCGGGGGCGGGGAGTGGGGGGGGAGGGGGGGTTTGGGGGGCGTTTGGTCGACGTGGGAGAGATTTTACGAGTCATAGTTTCATTGCAGTTAAAAAGCACAGAAGAAGCTGTACAACAGAGCGAGCTGGTTGATATGTCAGTATCAAATTTCCTGATAGATTAATGACCGGGTGTCAATCTGGCTCAGTTGGTAGCTCTCTCACCTCTGAGCCATTGAAGGTTGTGGGTTCAAGCCCCACGTCAGGGACTTGGAGCTCACACAGTCGAGGCTTGACATTGTTCTCCAGGTGTTGGTTTTTGGGTGGATGTTAAAAATCCCACAGAACTGTTCAAAAAGCACATTTCGGCCACAAAATACACAGTCGGTTCATTTTACAGTATATCATCCTGTGAAGCTCTTTGAGACGTCTCCATGACATGATAAGGCATTATATCAATATGCAAGGATTATTATTATTATTATAATATTATTATTATTATTATTATCCTTCCGGGCACGAAAGGTGCACTATCAAAAGTGAGGATCGTCTATTTACTTACTTACTTACTTACTTACTTACTTACTTACTTACTTACTTACTTACTTACTTACTTACTTACTTACTTATCTATCTACTATCTACTTACTTATTTATTTATCTATTAATTTTTTTATTCATCTATTTATTTATCATTGTGTTAATAATAGCATTTGGGTGAACACAAAAAAAAGCGAGTCGATTAGTTAATCAATTAACCAATTAAACAGGAGCTGACTGCACGCAGTACCTGGTGTAAAAACCCTGGTGGTGTATTGAACTAACTAACTAACTAACTAACTAGCTAGCTAGCTAGCTAACTAACTAACAGTGAGCAATGTTCACCTGCCGTCCATGAAATCGCAATTGATAGCGTGCCACCGCTTTGAAGTCGAATAGAACGCACCAGGAGACGACCGGGTTGTAACATAAAACAGGTGGGAGCGAAAGAGAACGTCAAGTTTCCTGACGGCTTCTTTTTTTCTCTCTCGCCCCGTGTTAAAGCTCTCGCTCCATCAGGGAGTAAGTATAGCCGTCGACGGGAAAGGTGGGGGGGGGAGAGCTTTCCGTGTCAGATCTCTGGTGGGTAGAGGTCCATTGTGGAGCCACATCGCACTCACTCGCCGTCTGCTTTTGGCGCTCGGGTCCCCTTTGCTCACACAACATGTCGTCTCCCAAGAGCTCACCCCAGCCCCTGCCATCTGCCATGATTTATCGAAAATTTGCAGTGATTTATGAGCCAATCAACCCACAGTGAAGCCGGTTTCTTACATTTGCCTGACCTCTGCCTCCTTTCCTGTAGTCCCAGGCAGCTTTTTTTCGAAAATAAGTATTAATCATTCACTAAAACAATATTTAACGGTGTTTGACTGCTTGCCTGCAAATTTCTGACCTTTACCGAACTAATTTTCAACAGAAGTGCGCGCTAATTATAATATGAAACAAACGGGCTGCTTGCTTAAATTGACAACTAACCACGGGAGAAGCCTTCGAACGGATCGTGTGGCCAAATTGCGCTCCCCTAGTCACCGTCCAGTTGAAAATCCTCGTCCTCGCCTTCGATGCCCTCCACGGCCTTCCTCCCAGCTGCCTCTGTAACTCCATGCAGACCTGCCTCCGAACAAAGCATCAGCGAATATTTCACCCCGTGTTAAGGGCCTTGATAAATCTATATAAATGCAAGTTGTTGTCGCATACTGTACCAAAGTTACTGTTGCTGGTGTAACCGGCAACAAAGCAGTCTGAGGGCCAGAGCGGAAACCGGGCAAAAAAGAAGCTTCATCGACTGGTTAGTGTAGACATCAACAGCAATTTGTATTTATGTTGCGTCCCAGAGCGCTTGACAGTGGCGGAGTCTGCCAACAAACCGAGGTGGGGGGAGGAGGACGCGGTGGAGGTGACCGTAAGCACGATCAAAAAGGAAGGTCTTTCAGGTGGAAATTGACGGTGCGGAGGAAGCGGGCAAGGCAGAGGGATGGAGGGAGGGTCCCAGAGCTTCGGGGCGTAGTGGCTGAAAGCACGGCCACCGATGGTTGGAACATAGGGGACGAGGGACAAACAGGAGACCGGAGCAGGCCGAGCGGAGGCAGCGGATGGTGGAGTGCGGGGGGAGTAAGCAGGTCGGAGAAGTGCGAGGGAATGAAGCGATTTGAAAACGAGTGAGAGGATAATCGCTTTGACCTTAAGTAAAATTAAAGCTAACATGAAGTTGCATTAACTTAACTTCACACAGATTCGCGATTAAATCCTTGGGCCAACTTGTTATTAAATTTGCACGAGGAGGTTTAGATGTTAAGTGTAGAATGACGTACAAACTAATTATTCCGTGACACTCGGTGATTACATCAACTGGAGTTAGGAATGAATATCTGACACGCTGTTGTGTCTACACTGGTCATGGGTCAAAATTATCTCTGGCTCGTTTGGAATATCGTCCCATTAAATGGCATTAATAAATAATCCTTGCATTTGATAGAGTGCATTTCACGACCCAAAGGCTTCACAGGGTGTTGTGTATTTTGTAGGCGAATGCGTCCGACAATTTCCACACAGCAATGTCTCACAAACAGCCTCGAGATGAACGAACAGGTGGGACTTGGGCAGATGTACGACTTAGGCGATTATACGATTTATACAGATCAGACTCACGCAAGATTTACTGTAATAATCATCCTTGCATTTGATGTAGGTGGACCTCTCAAAGCGCTTCCCAGGATTTGGCGCGACGTGAAGTGACCGTGCATCCTGCAGGTGAACCAGCAGCGAGGTCCAACAAGCAGCCTCGAAGCAAATGGACACAGGGTGAAACTCCTTTCTCCTAAGGCGTGTAAGGCATCAACTTCCGAAAAGCAGCTCCTATTGTACTCGTGCTTGTTCTTTTCCATTTCTTACACAGCGTCTAAATGATTCCTTTGAGACCCTTCATCCTGCTGACTATGTGTAATTCTCTGCAGTTGACTCTCGGCCACTAGGAAGTGTCCCAATTTAATTCACGTCAGGCTCTCACCATTAAAGATGAGGCCGGGTGTCCACAAGAGCAGTGACAGTTCGCAATAATACACTGGAGCTTTTAACCATTTCATCATTAAATCATTCCTTCCTGGCGCGTCAAGGCTAGCCAATTATTTTTTCGGTCAGCCGGGTGTGTGATGCATCGGAAATCCATCCTGTAGCTCAGTGGTTAGAGCACTCGCCTCGCAAGCAAGAGACCTGGGTTCGATTCCCGAGCAGGGCGAAACCGTGGGCCAGTTTCCTTACTCCGCACGCCTCTGTTTACCCAGCAGTAAGTAGGAACTCGGTTGTTAGTCGATTGGCGGATCGCTTTTCCAGGGGTAATAATCCCTCCAAAAATACAAATAAATTGGTCACTTAATCCACGACTGTTTGTGGGACACCGCTGTGCGCAATTGGCTGCCGCGTTTCACCCACAAGATATATACAGGCAATTTACTTTACAGTACTTTACATCTACACTTTACATTCTGTGAAGCGCTTTGAGACGTCACGAAGATGTGATAAGGGACTATATCAAATGCAAGGATTATTATTATTATTATCATGTTTAAGGGGTTCCAAACCAGACTAACGGTATCCACCCACACATGGAAATTCCCGTGTCCGGAATAGAATGCACGCTCTCTCTCCCCGGAGGGACGCACTTTGCTACCCTAATTGCGGAGAATATTGGGCAGAGAGAAAAAGTCCGTAAAGTGAATTGGCTGTATATTTTGCGGACGAGACGCGGCAGCCAATTGTGGTCAGCAGTGTCTTACAAACGGTTGTAGATTGAGTGACCAAATTATTATTTTTATTCGCAATCATTTTATTTCTTTGGAAGGGATAATCCCCTGAAAGTGACCTGCCAATCAATTAACAACCGGGTTCCTACTTACTGCTGGGTAAACAGAGGCGTGTGGAGTAAGGAAACTCACCTAAGGTTTCGAACCCAGGTCTACTCGCCTGCGAGGCGAGTGCTCTAACCATTAAGCTACAGGACTCCACAAGTATGTGCAATGGGAGAGGTGCCATTCCTGTGTACCAGCCTAATACATGTCTCACAGCTGCTCTGGCTTTGATTCAAATCTGTCAGAAATTAACTGGACCTAAAATACCTTATTGATGTCTTGCTTTTACCAAAACTTCTGGTTATTTTTTTCTCCTGTTCAGGTGGACGTTAAAGAGCCCGCGTCGCTGTTCCAAACAAGTGTTCTGGCCAGCAACGCTCACCCGAATGAATCGGTCACTTTGTGGCTATCTCCAGGAACCGACTGCGTGCAAATGGGTGGACAATATCTGCCTTTATATAAGCAGTCACTACATCTGCCCTAACAGCAATTACCCGTGAAGCACATTAAGACTTTTCGATGTTACAGGAGCTGTATCAAATACAAGGATAAGTTTCTAACGCATGCGACCTGTGAAATTCCACGCTTAGAACAGCTAACAATCTTTTACCTTTGCGAGTTCAGTGAAGTGCGTGTAGGATTGGGATTATAGTGACTCAGAGCCGAGAGTTGCTACCAACCAAGCCCGGCTGACACACAGAGCAACAATAGCAATAAATTACATTTGTACAGCGTCTTTCACATCAGGAGGATGTCCTACGGCTTCTGGACAGTCAAGGATTTGCCCCCAAGCAGGGGGTTGGGGATCGGGAAGGTGTGGCGGGCAGGGAGAAGGGGGGTAGGAGGGTGACCGAAGATGTGGTCGTAGAGGAGGGTCTTGAGAAGTGCCTTGAAAGAGGCAAGCGAAGTGGGGGCGAGGCGAAGGGACTGCGGGATGGGGTTCCAAAGGGAGCAGGCAGAGAGGCTGAAGACCGGACCGCGGATGGCGGGGCTAGCAGGGTGGGGGACGTGGAGCAGGCCGGAGTCTGCCGAGTGGAGGGAGAGAATAGGCCGGGGTGGGGTTGGCAGGTCAGAGAGGTTGGGAGGAGCAAAGTGGTGGAGGGCTTCCAAAGAGAATTTAGCGGGGAGCCTTGATTTAATCCAGTAACTACAGTGGGACAAAAGGGATGATGCCTCTTTAAGTGCAAAGAACTGCCAAGAGCCAACTGCTCCACCCAGATGTATAGACATATGGCTCAGGCTCTCACTCCTGGCCACCAATCGCATTCAGTGGCCTGGTGACAACCGCTGGGAATCCACAGGCTGTTACTGAGCGCACAGGCTCACTGGCTCCACTTCATTAATCAAATCGGGTGTTTAACGGAGGGAGCTTCAAGGGGCAGCTTGAACTCGGACCCTTCAAAGGAAAAAATGACTTGGAGTTAAATCTCCAAGGAAAACTTTGGAAATCCGCAACTCTCTCTATCTCTCTCTCTCTCTCTCTCTCCCCTCCTCTGCCCCTCCGCCCTCCCCATCACCCACCAAAAGGCTGTGGATGCTGAATCCGTTCACATTTTCATGACTGAGGGTGGATAGATTTTTGTTGAGGTAATTGGGGTTGAAGTACAGACCAGCCATGATGGCGGAATAGGCTCGAGGGGCTGAATGGCCTACACCTGTTCCTGTGCTCTTCTGTTCCTATGTTCTTCACCCCCCAAAACCCCGACCGCGACGTGACCCAGAGAGGCTGTACATCTCTACCGTTCCGTGACTTAGACCCGCCTGCTACCGTTCGTCCCCTTGGTGGTAGGTGAGCTGCGGCTTGACTGTCAGGTCCGTTGGCCAGTCAGAGGTCAGAATGCCCTCCAGTTGCATCGTGCTTAGAGCACTCGCCTCGCAAGCGAGAGGACCCGGGTTCGATTCCCGGGCGGGACGAAAACTTAGGCAAGTTTCCTTACTCCACACGCGCCTCTGTTTACCTAGCAGTAAGTAGGAATCCGGTTGTCAGTCGATCGGCAGATCGTTTCGTGGGAGGTAATAATCTGTTCAAAAAAAATCGTGCGGTTATTTAATCCACGACTGTCTGCGGGACGCTGCTGTGCGCAATTGACTGCCGCGTTTCGCCCACAAAATACACAAGTCAATTCACTTTACAGTATATTCTGTGAAGCGCTTTTTGAGATGTCTCAACGACGTGATAAGGCGCTGCATCAATGCTAGGAATCTTCTTTTCCTTATGATATTTTATTATTATTATTAAATCGAGTTGAAGAAAAAAGGAACCGGAAGCTTTTGCAGACACAAATTTGCACCACAAGGTGGAGACACCAGACCTCATGACTTGCACAAATTCACGTTTCTACTTTGGAAGCATTTCGTGAAAATTGAATCGAAATGCACGACTCAAAAATAGAAAGAAAAACAATTTTTAAAAACTGACAGAACAATTCCTGGTATTTTTGTGGAGTAAAATTCTGCATCAGTCCAATTTCTAGGGGTGATCACCAGACTTAGGCATTTAAACCTTAAATTAAAATTTAAGTTCTTTTTCCTCGAGTGAGACATTTAAGACATGACGTCGGCGAAATGCCATCGATTGAGATAGTCCCTGACTATTAACTAGGTTCAAAGTCGGGACGTCCTCCCGACGTGAAAGGTGCTACACAAATGTAATTTAGTATTGTGTTGTATTGCTTGCCAATTTGCAGACAATTTGGACACAACAATATCCCACAAACAGCTATGAAGTGATCAATTCATTTCCTCGTTGAAGGAGGAAGGACACTGGGAGGAACAACCTTCTCTTTTCTAATAGTGACACGTTTTCTTTAAGGTCCACCTGAACAGGCACAGCCCGGACCTCAGTTTAACATCTCGGCCAAAGGACAGCACCACTGACAATGCAACACACAGCAAGATATAATCAGGGCGTTATTGTTCTGTCCTACAGTAACGTTTCTCAGGAATTTAGCTGATAGCACTGATTATATTAAGGAAACACTGGTAAAAGCAGAACTGAGGCTTTTTGAGTTACTGACCATCATATTTCGACTCCTTCAGCAAGTTTTCACACAGATGAAATAGCAATAAAGGTTACTTGCAGTGTAGAGAAACGGACGGCAGAGGGTACCACAAACCACCACTTGGAGGAGTTGCGTTGAGGAGCAAAGGGGAGATTAGATATGTTTCTTTTAGGCGATAATATCTTGGGATATAGTATACGCTTTGGGACATGACTTGTGCATGCGACTGCCAGGAAGGTGGAAGGCAAACTGGATGGACCTCGGTCTTCTTTTGCCTAGCAATTCTTATATTCTTATGGAATTATGTGAGTTCCTAGAGATTGGTTTTGAGGGGGGACTAAAAGACTGATGTATCTTTAGAGAGATGGTGAGATGAAGTGATAGAGGGAGCGAGTTCTAGAGGTTAAGAGTTGTTTGAACCGTAGGTTAAGCCACCCGACTTTGGCATTAATGTCTCATCCGAAGGATGGCACTTCCCACATTTGCTGTGCTCCCTCATTGCTGGAAGATAATTAATTGAAAACGCTTTAGGTTTTTTTTAAACCAAAGAAATGTCGGTGAATGAAACCACCCCAATAATAATAATAGTAATAATAATAATAATAATAATCCTTGCTTGTGATACAGCACCTTGACACACCATTGAAATGTCTCAAAGTGCTTCCCAGGATTGACGGTAGTGTGGTGACTGTCAATTTGCACACAGGAAGGTCCCACACGCAGCCACAAACTGTGTGGCTAATTGTACCTCTGACAGTGCAACACTCCCTCTCTTCCAACGTTGCACTCTGGAGGATCAGCTTTGACCGTGACCGGGGGGCTTGAACCCACATCCCTCTGATTCAGGGACTGAGACTGTCACCGACTGAGCCCAAAGCTGACGTCTTTAACTGCGCAGATTTTTTAGTAACGGAATTTCAAAGGGCAAACAACGACTTGCATTTACACAGTGCCCTTCATGCAGGCAGCGTCTCGGAGCGCTTAACAGTGGCGGAGCCCGTCGTGGAGCCAGAGAGAGGAGGGAGGAGGTGACCGTAAGCACGGTCGAAGAGGAAGTCGCAATCTAAAAGAGGGGAAGAAAGGGGGCGAGGCGGGTGGAGGGAGTGGGGGAGAGAGTTCCAAAGCTTTGGGGCGCAGTGGCTGAAAGCGCTATCTACACACCTTCAGCAGGTGTCATGATACTCTCTCTCTCTCGGGACAAATATCAGCAGGTCTCCGAGTTTAGATCCAGCAGGAAGGGACCAGTTTCTACCAGCCGCCCGGTCCCATTCTTAAAACGGAGATGGCACAGACTGATAAAGTCACTGCCGACTTGCGAGTAACAAACTGGGATTTCCAGATCGAGCAGTTTGGCTGTTAGCAACCAATAACACAAGCTGTTTCACATCTGTAAGGCGTAACCCTAAACAAAGTTAGAGGTCAGCGAGTGAGGAAATAACTTCTGGCTCTATCTGGTTGCATTCTAGCCGCTGAAGGCAATACTCACGTGTACCTCTATCAACCTCCTGAGAAACTCACCAGTACGTCCTATTCGCCCACAAAATATACGGTCAATTCACTTTACAGGGTATCCTGTGAAGCGCTTTGGGACGTCTCAATAGCGCGATAAGGCGCTGTAGCAAATGCAAGTGTTGACCGGAGCCCTGGCAAGTAGATTTGATACTTAAATGAACCATATATTTTGATTTTTTTTAATAAATAAAATGATTTTTCATGTAAAATAAATGGAAAAATGTGGTCACTCAATCCACGAGTGTTTGTGAGACGCTGCTGTGCGCAATTGGCTGCTGCCTTTTGCCCACAAAATACACAATCTACTTTACAATATATTCTGTGAAGCGCTTTGAGACGTCTCATTAACGTGGTCAGGCGCTATATGAAATGCAAAGATTCTTAGGAGTAGTATTTAGGACAAACACAACACGCAATTGGCACACAGCAAAGGTCCCACGGAGAACCGAGGGGTGAATGATCAATTTCGGCGGGGGCGTCGTTGGTCAGGACATTGAATGAAACTCCCTTCTCTTTTTGAACAGTGCCAAGGGGTACCTTGAACGCTGACCTGAACAGGCACAAACGGGACCTTGGTTCAACGTCTCATTTCGAAAGGCAATGCCTCTGACAAACACAACAGGCCCCGAACACAGCGCTTAGAGAGTTAGTCTAGAGTTTGAGCTCATGTTCTGACCCGGGACTTGAACCCGCTACCTTCTGAGGCCAGGCTGACGTCTTATTTAAAGGTCCATGATAGAGTGTCAATTTGTGTGCCCGCAAAACACACAGTCGCACCAATTTACAGTCTGTCCATTGAGACATCTCTATGACGTGATAAGGTGCTATATCAAATGCCAGGATTATCATCGTTATTATTGTTAACAGGAGAGAACTCATGTCCAGTGAGGCTAGCCTGCATCTATAATCATTTAAAAGACTAGCTTGTGGCAGTTTAACGTGTGTCCAGCCTGCTATAAGGAGGCGAGGCTTCAGATTACATAGGAATTGTGCGTGAGCAGACAGATTATAATCAGAGAGTGAGAGTGCTTGCCAGCCCTTTGGTCAGAAAGGTAACCAGTATAACCGGCTTTTCCACGAGCGTTGCTTTCATCTGCTCTGAGTTTCTATGTGGGTGAGAAACACACTTGCTTCTCAATGCTCAGGGTCCACCTGTGAATCTGCATCACCACAACTCATCAATCCTTATTCACGCTCTCTCAACCCATTTCCACCCCCCCCCCCCCCCCCCACCCCCCGCCATGCGTAACATTCCAGCCCTCACCCGCAAGATACTGACTGGAACGCTTGAGCAGAATCCCACCTTGTACAGCACGTATTAATCGCTCAGTACAATAAAATACAATACAAAATTACATTTGTAAAGCGCCTTTCACGTCGGGAGGACACTGGACAGTCAGGGATTAGGACCTGAGCCTGGAGGGGTTGGGGAGCTAGGATCAGGGAGGGCAGAGAGCCAGGAGAGGGCCTTGAATGCTTGAAGGAGGCAAGGGAGAGCGTGAGGCAAAGGGAACGTGGGATGGAGTTCCAGAGGGTGGGAGGAGAGAGGTTGAAGGCCTGACTGCCGATGGTGGGGCAGGCCGGGCAGGGGCATGAAGCAGGCCAGAGCCTGCTGAGCGGAGGGAGCGGACAGGTTGATAAGGGGTTATAGCAGGTCGAACCGGGCAAAGCCGACGGAGGGTCTTGAAGGTGAGGACGAGATTTTTGAACTTGATCCTCTGAGGGATGGGGAGTCAGTGGAGCCGGGCGAGGGTGGGGGTGATGGGGTTACGGGCCTGGTGCGGGAGAGGACACGAGCTGCAGAGTTCTGGATGATCTGCAGCTTATGGAGGGAAGAGCTGGGAAAGCCGACAAGCAGGGCATTGGCATAGTTGAGACTTGTTGTAATGAAGGCATTATATGAGGGTTTCGGCGGCCTGAGGGTGAGGCAGTGGTGGAGTCGGGCAATGTTGCAGAGGTGGGGGGAGGTCATGGCACGATGTGGGGGAGAAAGGACAGTTGAGGGTCAAACAAGAACCCTGGATTCCTGGCTGACTTAGTGAGAGGGAATGTGCATCCACGGACGCTGATGCTGCCACTGCCTGAGATGAGGAGGCGCTGGCGCGAGCCAATCGGATGAGCCTCGGTCTTGCTGACGTTCAGCTGTACAAAGTTGGCTCTCGTCCAGGACTTGATGGAGGTGGAGGTAGAAGTAACTTACGGAGACAAAGTGGAGCTGGTATGAGATAGGATCTGAACCACTCAAGGACAGAACCTTGAAGGTTAAGGTGAGAGGAGAGGCGGTGGAGAAGGATAGAGTGGCCCACACTGTCAAGGCAGCAGAGAGGTCGAGGAGGATGAGGAGACAGATGGAGCCCAGGTCACAGATGCACAGAATGTCATTTGTCACCTTTACCAGGGCTGTTTTCGTGCTGTACGCAGCACGAAAACCCGATTGGAGGAGTTTGTAGAGGGAGTGGCAGGAGAGGAAGGAGTGAAGCAACAACTCTTTCAAGGACCTTGGAAAGGAAAGGGAGGTTGGCGATGGGGCGATAGTTAGCGAGCAGGGATGGGTCCAGGGAAGGTTTTTTTTAGGATACCGGTGATGACAGCTGTTTTTAGGGGGGTGGGAATGGTGCCAGTTGACAGGGAGAGGTTGATGAGGTCTGAGGGTAGAGGAGCAAGGAGGTAGTGTAGCGATGGGGTCGAGGGAGCAGGTGGTGGGCTTCATGCGGGTTATTGTGGTGGTGAGAGAGGGGGAGACAGTTTCAAAGGTGTGAAAGGAGGGATGGGTAGAGGTTAGAGTGTGAGGGAGAGATGGGGAGGGGGTCGCAGTTGGGAGGGCGGAGATGGTTGAATGGAACCCCTCGATTTTAGTCTCAAGGAGTTGGAGGAGAGGATGGGCGAGGCGTGAGAGGGTGGAGGGAGTAGCCGGTTGGTAGTGGAGAAGAGCAGCCTGGGGTTGCCCTGGGCCTCGATGATTAATTTGGAATAGAAGGACGATTTAGCGGAATTAGCGGAGGCAAGGGTGGACCGGTAAGTTTTTATGGGGTCCAGCCAGATCTGCTGGTGGACCGTTAAATCAGATTTCAGCAGAGGTGTCTGGTGTGAAGTGTGAAGACTGTATATTTTGGGGGGCGAAATACAGCAGCTAATTGCGCACAGCGGTGTCCCACAGACAGGATCTCTTAATGTCTCATTCAATGGACATTAGCAATGTTGTCTCCAAGACAAGAAGGTTGTGGAGTCATTAAGGATGATTATTGTCACCAATTTCTCTATTCTGGTGACAATGGAGCGGGGGCAAATAATCATCTGGTGCTTTCTCAGAATAGAGTCATTTCTGAGTTACTGCTTTACCTATTAACACTGTAATGGGATCCAATCCACCTGACCAAGGAATTGGCAAATGTTCATTTCTTAGCATGCAATGGTTGGTTACTAATTAACAAGGAGATTCAACATTAAGATCAACATGTACATTATTGTTGTTTATATGCATGAAAAGGATCTGCGATTCTTTCAACGCCAATAATAATAACCCTTGGATTTGACATAGCACCTTATCACGTCTTTAAGACGTCTCAAAGCATTTCACAGTGTATACTGTTAAGTGGATTGACTGTATATTTTGTGGGCAAAACGCAGCAGCCAATATGCGCACAGCAGCGTCCCCTAAAACAGTTGTGGATTGAGTGACCAATTTATTCTTTCTTTTTTGAAGGAATTATTACCCCCAGCAAAGCGATCCGCCAATCGACTAACAACAACAACAAGATTCCATTTATAGAGCGCCTTTCACGTCGGGAGGACTTCTCAAGGCGCTGTACAGTTGGGTCAGGACCCGAGCAGGGGGGAATGGTCAGGGTGAGGGGAGGGAAGGGAGGGGATAGAGAGTCGAGAGGGGAGCTGAAGGCACGGTCAAAGAGAAAGGTCTTGAGACCGGCCTTGAAGGAGGAAAGGGAGGAGGTGGCGAAGGCACTGGGGGATGGAGTTCCAGAGCCTCGGGGCTGAGAGGCTGAAGGCCCGGCCACCGATGGTAGGGCGGTTGGGGTGGGGGATGTGGAGCAGACCGGAGCCAGAGGAACGGAGGGTACGGGCAGGTAGGTAGGGGGATAGTAGGTCGGAGAGAGCAAGGCCGTGAATGGCCTTGTAGGTGAGGATGAGGAACTTGAATTCAATCCTCTGGGGGATGGGGAGCCAGTGGAGGGGAGCGAGGGTGGGAGTGATGTGGTCGCCGTGTCTGGTGCGGGACAGTACACGAGTGCAGAGTTCTGAATGACCTGCAGTGTGGAGGGAGGGCCGGGAAGGCCGGCGAGGAGAGAGTTCCCATAGTCCAGCCTTGAGGTGATAAAGGCGTGGACCAGAGTTTCAGCAGCGTGAGGGGTGAGGTAGTGCCGTAGTCTGGCGACATTCCGGAGGTGATGGAAGTCGCTGCCAGTTGTGGCGCGGATATGAGGGAGAAACAGAACCGAACAGAACCCCGAGGTTCCTGATGGCTTTGAGAGGTGGAGAGTGCGGCCTTGGATGCTGATGGCGTCAGCGCCTGAGGTGCGGAGGCGCAGACGTGAGCCAATCAGGAGGGCCTCAGTTTTGCGCACGTTGAGCTGAAGAAAGTTGTCTCTCGTCCAGGACTCGATGTCGGAGAGACAGCTGTCAGGACATCGGTGGTCGTGGAGTTGAGGGTAGAGGAGGAAAGGTAGAGTTGGGTGTCATCCGCATACATGTGGAAGTTAACCCCATGTCTGCGGATGATGTCACCACAGGGGCAGCATATAGAGGGTGAAGAGGAGGGGACCGAGGACAGAGCCCTGAGGGACACCGCACGAGACAGTGCGGGAGGGTGGAGACAAAACCATTCGTGGAAACAAAGTGAAGACGGTGGGAGAGGTACGACCTAACCACTCAAAGACAGGGCCTTTCAACTACTAACAACTACTAAGTAAGTGTATGGAGTAAGGAAACTTGCCCTGTGTTTCGCTCTGCCCGGGAATCGAACCCAGGTCTCTCGCTTGCGAGGTGAGTGCTCTAACCACTGAGCTGCAGGACTCCACAGCTTAGGTAGAGTGGGGCAAGACCATAGAGACATAGGCTTGTTACAAAAGGTAGATTTATTCACTTTTTGTTGACAAACTTGCAGGTATAGAACATTTTTCAAATAATTGGCGTGTACAATAGCCGGTGCAAAAATGTGCTTTCATTTCGTGTACAAAAAAAACATAGCTTTTCAGAATTATAGGGACATTTGCTGCGAGGAGTGATCCAACCACCCAACAAGTTTCCTCGCATGTCTCAATCGTTGCCAAACTCATGAGATTAATGGTCACAGACAGTCACCCAGTTAAAGAAACCAACAGAGATTTTTTTTTTCTCCACAAAATACACAAATTTTACCTGAAAATATGTATATTTTTTAAAAAAAAATCAACGACACCTTTCCCCTTTCATGAAGACAATTATCATTATATAAATCAAATGATTATTTACTTTGTGCCGGTACAAAAAAAAAATCCCTCAAAGCATGCGGGGCAGGAGAAAAGACTTGAACCTCGCCTTAAAAGTCCATTCAAATATACGCCCACCTAGCACGGTAAAGAGAATGAACATACAAACAACAAAATTTACAATATTCAAGGCTGGGATGAATATATCCCCGCATTTGAAATGGTTGTAGCTTATCACTGATTTGGTGAAGCTTTCCCCCCGCCGCCCAATGGTGGTGGGAACACCCAATTCTGGACGATTTCAGTACAAGCCACATGCGTCTGCGATTGCTATTGGAAAAGGAAAAGCCACTTGTCTGTGGGTGCTCCCCATGTGGTCCAGGTCATCATGTAAACGTTACTATTTTAATGGCAGCAGATACTGGTGGGGGGGGGGGGGGGGGGGGGGAAAAAAACAGAAGTCCTTACTCGAAACGTTTTCAATCATTATGTTCTTTCACTACATAATAATAATCCTTGCCTTTGATTAGCGCCTGATCACGTCGTTTGAGATGTCTCAAAGCGCTCCACAGGATAGAATGTAAAGTGAATTGACGGCATTATTTTGTGGGCGAAACGCGGCAGCCGATTGTGTTCAGCAGCGTCCCACAAACAATCGCGGGCTGAGTGACCAAATGCGTCTTATTTTTTTTTTTGAAGGGATTCTTACACCCACAAAGAGATCCGCCAATTGACTAACCACCGAGAATGGAACACGGGTCCTCTCGCTTGCGAGGCGCGCGCTCTAACCACTACGCGACAGGACTCCCTTTTAAGAAGACAACATTGGTAGAGAGTGTGCAGCTATTGCAGATGTGTTTGCGAAAGTTTTTTTTGTCAGCGAGTCAATATGTGTAAACGTCTCCATGGCAAGGAGTTTGGACATCTCACGGAGACCTATGAGTTAGGACTTTTGATTGACCCTGCATTCAATATTACAGCAAACCTAATTTCTAAGGTTTGATGAAACAAATCTTCAATCCGACTGAGAAGGGCACAACATTGATTTCTCGTAGATGAACCATCAATGCCCTTTGAAGAACCTCTCAGCACGATTCCGCTCTACACAGAAAATAAATTTACAAAATAGATCAGGTAGAAGGAGATAACAAGAAACAGCCTTGTAAAACGCTTGTGTATAAGGTTCTGATCTTTCTTCAACATTCCCTCCACCTTTCCCAACTTTAAATATATAAATACATGCCCAGCTCCTATTCTTAATCTCAGTGGGAAATTAATCACTTTGACTGGCAGTGCTTTGGAACATACACTAGTAATAATCATCCTTGCATTTGGTATAACACCTTATCATGTGATTGAAATGTCTCAAAGCGATTCTTGGAATATTGTAAAGCGTAGTGACTGTGTTACATCAGTAGCTTGCAGACAGAGGTGGCTACTTGGAAGAGAGAGAGAGAGAAAAACAGAAGTGACTGATATGTCAATCCTTTTCACCTATTCCCATATTCACCGAGACACGCAATTGCATATCCTAGATTGTTTTAAAGCTTATAGTACCAAATGCAAGAATTCGATTCCAATACCATTTTGGTTCTCGTCTCCTTTTACAGAAGAAAGACGCAGGACTCAAAGCTTCAGGGAAAGGAGGCTTCGTATGGATTGAACATACAGCATCTCAAACGGTTCTTTGATCATATATAACAAAAAAAATGTCATTGGCCGTTCAATACCTCTTATAGGACAAAAGACACACTCGCCGCAAAGAAACAGAAGTCATGCTCGTTTCGGCCAGTGATCAAAATGACGCGGAATTTGTGGTTCCCTTAAACCAAGGAGACATGTGAACTTGCAATCTTAGGAAGATGGTCGAGTTTATCGTAACATCTGGCCGCCGAGAGTCGGGCTTTCGAAATCTACAGCTGGGACAATCGCGAATCTCAAAACAACGAAATCCGAATCAGCAAAATAAAAAATTGGCATTTCTGATTGGGGTTCGCTCCCTGGAATTTTTGTCCACTTTTTGGGGATTCGCGAGCCGTGACTCGCGTTCAACACAGAGAATCCAGTTCGTCAACGTCACAGGTTAAGAGTCCTCATTGTTGATCGATGGCACACCAGGGTCAGATATAACATAACCGCCCGCATCACCACACACTAAACTCACAAGGGCTTTCCTACGACAATATTGCACATCTCCTTACATAGTCCTAACTCCCTACTGTAGAATTGGTTTGACAACACATTGGGAGTGGAACTCAACTGGTCGAAACTACAAGATCAAACTACAGCAAGGATTAAGGCACTGAGAAACAAACAAACAAACAAAAAAAATCTCGATTTGGGAAAAAAAAATCATCTGTTTCTCTGTTAGCTCTCGAAGGCTTGGAGTGACACGACAGCAGGTTTGGGCAGAGCGATGGACCATTGTATTTCGCAGACGGCTTCCAATATCCAAGTCACAGTGGCATCCGAACAGCTGACTTCTTTGGCTGTTCATCTTCACTTTAAGATGATGTGATACCCATCATTTCTCTCAGCTGTGAAGGAGACACACACAGTGGGTGTAAATTTCTTCAGCCACTACCGAAGCATCCGACGCAGAATAATTTAGTTCGGAAAAGGCTACCTATGTGATGAGGGATGAGAAGTGCTCTTAAGAGTTACATTACTCAGGAAATGGACCTTCCTGATCTCACTGAATAACTCATTGAGTCATGTAAGAGAGCTGGAGAGCTTCCAATTTGACATGCACTTTTCCAATTTAGCAAGGACCATTTCTCTATCAACCTTTACAGCTAACCTCACTCACCCTTCAATGTCTGTCTCAAGACCTACCTCTCTGGCCAAGCTATCGGTCATCTTTCACCCTCCCACCATTCTCAGCTCAGTTGCCAAGCCATGATTGTAAAGCACTTTGGAAGGTCCTCCCGATGTGAAAAGTGCTAGATAAATGTACACTTGTGAGTCCCAGACCCTCACCGCTTTTAACAAAGAAGCAAATAACAGTTAGCTCTCATCCAGGACTTGATGTATGACAAAGGTGGAGGCAGAGAGGTACAGTTGGGTGTAATCCACATACATGTGGATGTTGACCCCATATCTGCAGATGATGTCACCAAGAGGGAGCATATGGATATTGAAGAGGAGGGGACCAAGGACAGAGCCCTGAGGAACGCCACACGAGATGGTGTGGGGGCTGGAGAAGAAACCGTTTGTGGAGATGAAGTGGAGATGGTGTGAGAGGTACGATCTGAACCACTCAAGGACAGAGCCATGAAGGTTGAGGTGAGAGGAGAGGCGGTGGATGAGGACAGAGTGGTCAACGGTGTCGAAGGCAGCAGAGAGGTCAAGGAGGACGAGGGGGCAGAGGGAGCCCTGGTCGCAGATGGACAGAATGTCATTTGTCACTTTGACCAGGGCTGCTTCTACGCTGTGGGCGGTACAGAAACCCGATTGGAAGGATTCGAGAAGGGAGTGGCGGGAAAGTAAGGAGCGAAGCAACAACTCGTTCCAGGACATTGGAGAGGAAAGGGAGGTTGGCGATGGCGGGCAATTTGAGCCAACCAAAGCCTTCCCACATCCACCCAAGGAGGCAACATTTGCTGTTTTAAGGGAAGGAAAGGAATAAAGTTAAGTTGTACCTTTTAAGGTGCTGATGACAAAGCAAGCCTCATCAGGTATGTTCCGTATCATCTGGAAATAAAAATAGAAGCATTAGAAAGAAAAGCCAACAATTCATACTCCGTCCCTGCAAAATGGTTACCAGAGCAATGTGAAGTGACGAAAACAGAAGATTTCCATTTTTACAGAACACTTTTTATTACCGCCTCCACAACAACAGCAACTTACATTTATACAGTAACCTTCACCTCAGTTAAACTGAGGTCAGCCTCCTGCCCCTACCCTCCCCTGATCTCATTCCCCCCAGCTCAGGTCCAAATCCCTGACTGTCCAGCGCCTTGGGACATCCTCCTGACGTGAAAGGAGCTGTACAAATATAATTTGTTGTTGTTGCCTGTTCTGCTGGATGTTAATGATCCTGTGGAGAAGGGAGTTTCTGTCTCCCGGTGTCATGACCAACAATCACCCAGATTAAATTGGTCATTCATGTAATGGTTGTTTGTGGGTTGTCATTGTGCCCAAATTGGCTTTGAGGCGTGAAGTACACTTTCGTCAACAAAGCTAGCTGTGTTCCCACCGATTCCTTCTGTTGCTCTACTGTAAACTTTTGCACGGTGAGAACTCCAAAATGTGCCTACGAGTACACAGTTTTTACATTTACAAGAAATCCTGTGAAGTGCTTTGAGACTATGTCAAACGTAAGGATTGTTATTTGATCTCATCCCTCCACGAAAGGAACTCCATCGCTTTCCCATTGCATCATCCTCCGGTGTCTTAAAGGAGTCTGGTATCCTGGCCTCTGCCACCCTTCCAGCCTGTTGCTTTGCCTTTCTGTAAAGAAACGCTTCCTGGCATCAGTCCTAAACTTGCTGAATTAAAATTAAATTGAACTGAAGTAAACTCCGATCAAATACTTGGCTGCTTTGTGGTTGTTCAACGGGAAGATCGGGAGGTGGGTAGAAGCCAGAACTCAACTTCTACGTGTCCTAGTGCAAGGGAGCAGAGTCAAGACTATAAGTCATGCTCTGTATAGTTGCATCATATCCACTGTAAATCAACCATGATTAACATACCAATCATTGATCCCCTCGCGACTGAATGTTATCAGAACACGAAACGTAACCCATCAGATAACCAGCCCAGCTGTAAACCCTCCTCCGCCCCCACATCAAAGGATAACTTCACATCTTATAATCTCCGTATACTGACAGCCACAATCTTTACCCTCATTGTTGTTCAAGGTTTTGCCCATATGGTTCGAAAGATGTCACTGCAATGCCTCGGATCGGATTACAATCGCGCAATCCCTTCCAAGTTGGTTTCGTTGTCTCCATAATTACGTGGTACATTGCGGCACGGATATAGGCAGTTTGGGCTAATTAGCCCAAGCTGGTGTTTGTATTCCAACCGACCCTTCACCCCTCCCCTAATCCCCACTATTTCCATCTCCGTTAGATGAGCATCACATTCCTCTTATTTGCTTCTGGCAGTGAGATCCACATTCTCACCACTCTCTACCTGAAGAAGTTCCTCCTAAACTTCCCTGCTCCTGGCTACGTATAGGCTCCTCTAGTTTTGGATTTGCCGACAAGTGAAGACATTCTATCAGTGTCCACCTTATCAAAATCCTTTCATAATCTTAAAATACCTCTCTCAGGTGCCTTCTAAATCAATCACATCTCCAGCCTAAAAAAAAAAGCTTTGGTTTGTCCAATATTTCTTGATAACTACATCCAACTCGTGTCTGGTAACATCCTTGTAAATGTATGCAGTCCTCTCTGTCGCTCGCTCACTCGGAATTAGTGGGCTTCTCATTTCTAGGATCCATCTTCACAGGTCCCGAAGGTTCATCATTGGCTAGTGAGAGAATGAGCTGGAGTAAATGGTGCTAAATAAAAGCACGCTAATGTGGGATGTGTTTTTGTAGAATGACAGCCCGGATAAATAGACCTTGGGCCATAACTCCCCATTGTTTGTACTTCCATCCTGCCAAATGAGGCGTGAAGTACACTTGTACGTCAACAACTGTTCCCACCGATTCCTTCTGTTGCTCTAGTGTAAACTTTTGCACGGTGAGAACTCCAAAATAAAGCAATAGATTCTTAATAGGTAACCGAAGTGTTATTGAGTGAGCTGCGTGAGAGATCGACTGATAAGTACTGAATGTCTCAATAGCATTTGCCTGAACAGTGAGTGAGACGACCGCTTTAGCAAGATGTGTCGTTTCTCTTCCGACCCGGCCTGGCTGGTCACCCAAGTTGCCGCTGAGGTTGATTAAAATAACCATTCGCTGCTTAATCTTGGATTGAAAATACGCACTCTTCCAACACAGGACTGTAGAAATTTACAGCACAGAAGGAGGCCATTCAGCTCATCAAGTCTGCGCCAGTGCTCATTCAATCTCCTTATACCTTTGATTTTCGAGCCTCTACCCTTCGTATACCCATCTGTTTCCCACAATGGACTCTGCCTCCACCACTTTACTTGGCAGGGCAGTTCATTCGCCAAATGTGAATAAAACACAGTACCGTAAATCTCACATAAGTCATAGCAGTTGGGATCATACTTTTACGATGACTTATGCAAAGTATGAGTTCAGTCAAACTCGCAAAGAAAATAATCTCTTGAACGGGACTTGGGCAGTTGTATGATTTAGGCGATTATACAGGTCAGACTTATGTGCGTTTTACTGTACAGTTAACCAATTCAATTAGCAGCGTTTCACAACGTGTTGCGATGCGATATTTTCGGTAGAAATAGCGGGTAATGGTTGCCAAGCTATCCGAATCGGGTTCTGATGTGGGAGAGGGGTCGGACTGCGAAGTCAACCAACGTAAATTAGTCACGTGCACAGTTACCAGGTCAGCGGTTTCCTGAGCAGGACTGAGAGTGAGAAATGGAGTTCTGACTCACGCAAGTAGAGAGACGCACAGAGAGATAGAGAGAGAGAGAGAGAGAGAGAAAGACACACACACACACATACACACAGAGAGTTAGAGGGAGGGAGACACACAAGAGATCTGACAACTCTACTGATTTCACATCCACAATTGATGTGTGGATGCCAAGTTCTCTATGATATCACATCAAACATGTTATGAAACGCCACAAACTTTTTACTGTTCCATAATTAACAGCACACCCACTAACCCTTCCCTCTCCCCTCCCTTCCCCTTCCCCCCATGACTTACCTGCCTTGGGATCTTCCACCTTCGCACTGTTTCTGCAGTGATGATGCCATCTTAGTAATCTCAGGCCGCAAACCTAAGAGACATTGACCACTCCTGGATGCAATGTTGGTGTGAGGCAGAGGAGGCCACCACCTCAACTCAGCTTCGAGTGCACTCAACTGTCGATCTCAGCGATCAAGGCAATTTTCCACAACCGCCCCCCCTTACTCCCACTGCATATAAGGTGAAAAGACTACCTCCCCCCACCCCAGGCAAAAAAAGCCCAAATCGGCAATTTGAATAGGACCCACTTCAGTCTCCACCAGGAACTCACTACATGGGTCCAAACCAATAGAGATGAAGGTACGACAGGAATAACATCAGACAATAGTTGGACCATTGGTCCATCTAGTCTGTCCACCCAATAATCCATAATATTCCTTTGACGGACTGATTTCCAATTCTAATATCCCCCAAAATCCTTTTAGTTGACCAGAACATTTCTAAAGTTCCTTTTCCAAACCCCAAAAGAAACAAACCTGGAGAGAAATATTAAAGTTGTTTTTTTTTCTTTTTGTGCATCATCTCAGCTGTAATTCTGTGCAAGGAGCTAAACTGGGATCTCTCACCTCATCACTGATAAGCACGTGGATCCCAGTGTGTCCCTGTTTGTAGATCTGGTTAATCTGCTGTGGAGAAATGCTGTACAGATTTGCTATTTTCTCAGTCAATTCTACCACTGTCAGTTCTTCCAAATAGATTGCATGGTAGACTGGAGGAAACAAGAAAAGTTTATCTTATTTATAAAGTTCCAAACACGATTAAAAACTTGTGAAATATAAAAGAAAAACCAACAGATGTCAGCCTGGCTCATATGGTAGCGCTCTCGTCACTGAGTCACAAGCCCCAAACTCATATAGTCTAGGCTGGTGTTCCAGTGAAGTGATGAGGGAATGCTGTATTGCTTGAGGTATCGTCCTTCAGATGAGACGTTCAACTGAGGTCCCATCCGCCTGTTCAGATGGATGTTAAAAATACCGAAGGTCTTATTTGTGGAGGGGGGAGGGGGAAAAGAGAAAAGGAGCTTCTCTCCTGATGTCCTGGCCAACAATTTTCCCAAATAAATCTGGTTATTGACTTCGTGGCTCTTTATGGGACATTGCTGTGCGCAAATTGGCTGCCAAGTTCGCTCGCAAAAGACACTCCAATTTATAGCAAATCGTTCGCTCGCAAAAGACACTCCAATTTATAGCAAATCGTCCATCGCGCTTTGAGATGTCCTCTCAAAACGACAGGCACAGTAACAAATGCAAGGATTGTTATGATTGATTGGTAACTTTTCATAACTTTTGTTGCAAGACATTTAATGAGGGGAGGAAGGGAAATCAAATGGTTGGATGCCTGAATTGAGCAGTATTTAAATAGCGGTTTGCAATTTCAATAAAAAAAAGTATATGGCACAGGTACAGTAAAGGGACAATAATACACATCAAATGTTTAGGGACCTCTCACACAGGGGAAACAGTAAGACTCATCTGATAATAATGGGCTGTTACTATATTGTTGGTCTAACTTTTTCGCACTTGGTAAAACAATGATGCTTCATTCATTGAGATGGGGGTCATCAGTGAATGAATAAATGGAAATATTCTCCCAATGTTGTTGCTTGGGCATCAATATGGAACACTTTGTCCTCTATTCCGCCCTAACTTTGTGCCTCAATCCCAAAGTGACGCCTTTCACCCCCATTCTTCTGACTAGCAACCAATGCAAATTGGTCCATTTCTCACATCAACCATCCTTGCAAATTGTAGGCTGTTCCTTGCTACGGATTCGCAAGAGCTCGATCGAGAAAAGCTAAATTAATTTCACTGATGACCCTGCAGGCAATGAGAAAGGACTTTCATCCCCTCACTCAATCCCAGGCACCAAGTAGTATAAATATGGCATTCAGCTGATATGCTAAACTCCAGCACCATACAATGAACCCCCTCCCCCCTCCAGGGGCTCCCCTGGCTCTTTGGCCACAGGAGAACAACATCATAAGAAAAGAGAAAGCTATTTGGCCCATCATAGGAACAAGAGTAGGCCATTCAGCCCCTCTAGCCTGTTCGGCCATTCTATTAGATCATGGCTGATCTGTACCTCAACTCCAATTACCCGCCTTTGCCCCATATCCCTTGATACCCTGACCTAACAAAAATCTATCCACCTGTCTTGCTCCTTGTACAGGCGATGTAAAACGAATCCCATCACGGAGACCAGCCCATTTCCTGCAGCAGGAAAATTCTGCAAAAACGTTCCACAATCCCAAAAGCAAGCAAGCAAAAACTATAGAAGGATCTTCCCTCCCAACCTATGCACCACAAATAGTCCTACACTTCCCAGCTACAGAGAAACAATCATATCCCTTGTGTATCTTTAGAGCGGCCTGAACTATTCCTAGATCCTTCAAGACGGTCCCAATTTAGTGACGCAACATCACTGCTTTTTTGGGAGTCAATTTAGATTCCCTTTGTCTAATCCCTAGTCTTGTTTGCCTACGAAATACACAGTAAAATGCTATGAAGAGTTCCAAGATGTCCTCCTGACTTGTAAAGAGCCCTATCAAATGCAAGGATAGTATTATTATTTAGTTAATTTCAAACAAGTTCTACGCTCATGATCTTTATCAAATAGCTTGCGTTCATCTCCCCCTCGCAGGTAAAAGTGAATCGTGTCAAGTCAGTTGTTTTGTCTCTGATGAGAACAAATTCAGCCTCTCAGCATAACTTAGAACTCCCCTCAAAAAACAGGCATCATCCCTCTTGCTTTTCTTCCTTGCCCTCTCTCCAAACCAATTGACCCACACTAAACACAATACTACCAATCTGGTGATCTATACAAGGTTGGTGTATATTTGTAATCAAATGGCTTGGAGTTGAGAGCTAGTTTTCTTGACCAGGGTTTCACAACTGAAACCATCAATGAACCTTAGGAACATGAGGAGGTCATTCAGACCCTCAAGCCTGTTGCACCATTCTATTAGATCATGGCTGATCTGCTCCTACTTAAGATTTTGCAAGGCAAAAGACATCTAGTTCGCCTTCCACCATCCGGATGCTAACACTGTTACAAAGTACATAGTTTCTCTCAATCCTTACAAAATAAATAGTTAATGATCGCTTCCTAAGGGCTGAATGTAAAAGAAAAAAAAATTTCCTTTCCAAAGATTATCTTAAGAGAAATGTCAGGCACAAGGAGCAAGGATTTAGAGTTCATCTGGCACAAAACTGGTTGGCTTTTCGTGCCCTATCAATGCTCCCAAAAAAATACACACACTTCAAAAACCCGTTACATTCAATTCATCGTGTGAACCTACTAAAGAGATTGGGAATAAATTGATTAGCATTAAGAAGCAGAGAGATAGCGATAATGTTAATTCCGTGACTTCTCGAAACCCTATAAAATAGTGTAAATCCTGCGAAGCGCTCTGAGACGTCCTCTCGATGTGAAAGGCGGCTGTCTTGAATGCAAGGATTATCCAGTTACCCTCGAGCATTGGGATCATGTTCAACTGCAATGTCAGCTTGAAAATACTTACTACCTGAGCTCGCATATGCAGAATAGTCACCCGGGCAAAGTACCCGAGTGCCTTGACACGGCTCATGAAGCCACCGTGGGCTTCAGGCGAGAAGGAGGGATGGGTTGGGCTCCACACAAAGTGATGGGCCACAGAAGAAAAAAAAGTACAAGTCCCTTTAGGCTGTCTGTGCCCTCTATCCAAAGGGTGAGCACAGAGAAACACTGGCATAGTCCAGGATGCAGGTAACCCATCCTCTAGTAAAACATTCAGAGAAAGGATGGTCTTCCCAATGGGTCAAGACATTAAGATCTAACATCCGAGTCCTTGACATGTCCTAGTATAAGTGCTTAAACATCAGAGGTGAAGCAAAGCACAGGGGCTGACCAGAAGACCGTTCAGTTATAACACTGATACTCGGATACTTTGCCAGGTAACCAGTCACTAGGTCAGCTGACTGCGCCTATTATTTTGGTATTTTGGCCATCCCTAGAATACAGCAAAATGGTTTGCTTAGTTGTTGCCTTATTCTAATTATTTTGCCAATTTGGTACATTTCATTAATTCCCCAGGTGTTTATTCTGCACCCATTCATCTCTCGGATTAATAAACGATTGGATTTAAGAAACCTAGTTGCCGCGTTAACTAGACTGGGTGAGCATTTGACTTATCTTGGCATCCCCTCTAGGTCAGCGATGCTCGCACAAAGACTCGTCCCTCCCTACAGTTACAGCACTCACCACACAAAGTGCTCTGCCCTCCTCCACCTTCTTGCTTTTGTGGCTGGTGGGTTCCGTTGTGCTCAGGTTCCTGGCACACATAGATTCTCAGTTTGGGACGGATGGTTCTGTTGGTTAGAGAACGACAAAAGGCAAAGCTTTATTTTGCAACGTACAAGACAACAATAATGTGTGTGTGTGTGTATATATTCACATCAGGAGGATATGCCAAGGCAATGGACAGTTAGGGATTTGGACTCGAGTTGGGGATTGGGATCAGGAGGGGTGGAGGGCAGGGATAGGAAGGTGACCAAAGTCAAAAATTTGAGTCTTAAGAAGGGAAGGCAAGGGAGGGAGTGAGGCGAAGGGACTGGCGGATGAAGTTTCAAAGGGTTAGGGGCAGAGAGGTTGAAGGCGAATCCATCTGTAGAGCGAGTTTGACGTACCTTCCTTTGATGGCGTTAAACAGTCTGATTCCATCGGCAGGACCACAGATCTGGATCAGGTCCTCTTTGGAGAGCTTCAGCAAGTCTGCACCTGCGGAAATCAAGCAACCGCCACCCGTAAGTATGGGGAATGCCAACACATTACAGGCCCACTACACAGAGGGACAAGTCTGGCTTGGAGTTAGACGCAATGTTTCTCTGCAAGGTTAAGACACCCAAGATTAACTAGATAGTCTCTAGTGAGATTTTACAGAACTGTTTAATTTAGGTCGACACTCCAATGCAGCGCTGGAGTGGGAAGGTGCAATGTCAGAGGCGCTGTGCTTTGGATAAAACCATTCAGGTGGACATTAAAGATCCCAAATCCCCAAATAATTTGATAAATAGAAGTGAGTTTCTCTCCGGGTGTCATGGCCAACAATAGCCCAAATTAAAATTGGGCGTTCACTCCACAGCTGTTTGTGGGGAGATTTGCTGTGCTCAAATTGGGCTGGAACATTCGCCAACAAATACATAGTCACTAACCCCCAATTGTCCAGCGCCCTGGGACGTCTTTCCGACATGAAGGGCGCTATACATGTGTAATTTGTGGCTGTGGTTGTAGCTGAAGGAGCTGATTACCTGAGAAGTTCACAAACAGTCGGCAGAAAGGTGAAAAGCGGTGTCTGAGCAGCCACTGTTGTACATCTTGGTTGCTTGTTACGGGCAGAAGGTGCTGCGATACAGAGAGGATAGAAGCCCTTCGCTTAAAGGAAATAAACTGTAAATAAACCAGCGTTTCCTTCAACAAACGAGGCACCGTGTCAATAGAGCCTCGCAGATACTTTAGGTGTCGGCCTGCACCCGCACGCAAGTCGGAAACTTGTGTTTAATATCTAATAAATAAAAATAATACTAATAAAATTTAATAAAAGCATACAGTCAACCTGCTTTACAATACATTCTGTGAAGTGCTTCAAAACGTCTCAATGACATGATAAGGCACTATATCAAATGCAATTACATTTAATTATTATTATTGTGGGTTCAAGTCAGGACTTTGAGCGTCGGGATCACTACACTGTCAGAGGTGTTGACTTTTAGATGAGATGTTAAAGGAACTTCAACGTCTGCCCGATGTGAATTGCGCTATACAAATGTAATCTTGTTGTCGCTGTTCGTGTGGACATTAAACAACCTGTGACACTATTCAAAAAGAGAAGGCAGTTTCTCCCAGGGTCCTGTACAACAATTCCCCAGTCACGCACTTTGCGGCTGTTTGTGGGACATTGCAGCGTGCAAATCAGTTGCCACCACATTCTCCGATAAAATACACAGCCACTCGAGGTCCTGCGAGACGTTCTCCCCACGTGAAAGGAGCTATATCGAATGGAAGGATTATCATTGGTACTTACATCTATGCTCGGAGGAAGGGGCTCGACTTCAGTTGGGGAACAGTTTCTGAAACGGCACGTGCGGGGAGAAATTTTTATCATTGACTGATTTCAGGCAAAGAGAATAGCTTACTAGGCTTTTTCCCCAACCCTTTGATTGGTAAGAGATTTATACCAAATGCAAGATATTTGCTGCTGCGTTTCACCCTTAAAATACAGTCAATCCACTTTACAATGTATCGGAAATATACGCGATATAATATACTATAGTAAACATACGCACAAAACATACATTCAATTCACTTTACACGATACTATGTGAAATGCTTTGAGGTGTCTCGAAGACGTGATAAGGCGCTATATCAAATGCAAGGATTATTTATTATTTTATGTATTATTCTGGGAAACGCTTTGAGAAGGCTCAACGACGTGAAAAGGCGTCATATCAAACAAAAGGATTATTATTATTATTAATATCATCATCATTCAGTCACCGATGCAATGGGGAGTTCAGGAGGAATTTTATTTACAGGGTGATGGGAACGTGGACCTCACTGCCAGAACTTGTGGTTCGAGGAAAAAGTATCAAAGTACTTAACAGACAAGATGATGGGTGGATGAGGGAAAAGAGATAGAAGGGCATGGGTGGAGGCTTGCGTGGAATATAAACACCGGCACGGACTAGTTGGGCCGAATGGCCTCTTTCTGTGCCCTATGTCAATCACTTTAGATATTTTTTTTTAAAAAATTATCATCGTTTAAATGATAACGACCAAAGTTCTAAATTGATGTCGGAATTCTTCAAGTACAATGTCATTCCACTTCACCCTGGAGTAGAAATGCTACCGGGTCACAAATAACAAAAGAGGATAGCAGATCCTCGAGGAACCGTGCAGAAGCTCCCTATTAGCACATTAATAGGGATTATAATGGGATGAACTATATAATTGTTCCCTACGGAGTTACTTGCCTATCTGACAGCTCAGATATTTGTCCGCGGGGAAGTGGGGAGAGGGGCCATGACTGAGAACGCTGGCATTTTTTCCCCAGAGAAGTGCTACAATTCCTGGAGTATTCCCAATCCGCAAATTAAAAGATAGAAATTCTCCCAATTTGTAATACTCATTGCCAGGGACACGGCACTGATTAGACCTGCGAGACAGAGCAGAGTCCCACAAACAGGCTGTGTAGAGATTCACTATGTCGATTGCCTTTCTGGGAGTAATAAACCCCCCCAAAAAAAATAAATTGGTCACTTCAATCCACGACTGTTTATGGGACACTGCTGTGCGTAATTGGCTGCCGCGTTTCGCCCACAAAATATACAGTCAGTTTACAGTATATTCTGTGAAGCGCTTTGATGTGATAAGGCTCTATACCAAATGCAAGGATTATTATTATTATTATGTACTTACCCTTCGCTAACAATGTAGCTGCCAGGTGAGATGCTGTAGCCTGGCGAGGGAGGATTGCTCAAGTAGGAGATCTCAGGCCAGGGAGAGCACTGTGAAAGAGAACAGAGAACAAAAGGTTAGGCAGATCTCTCGTGACAGCTTTTAGCACTGTCACTATTCATCCAATCCAATGTGGGGTGGGGTGGGGGTGGGGGGGGAGAGAGGGGAAAAAAAAAAGGGAGTAGGAAGTCAAATCTTCTGAACAGGAGCAGAGGAATAACTCTACAGCTACAGAAACGTTGTGCAACTAAAGTATACTGGGTTGAAAGCTCCAGCTTTATTCAACTTGAAATTGTATGTCGTTTTAAGTTCAAAAGCCTCTACGGTCCAATTCACAGGAGTGACATCTGACCTCGGTGAGGATGGTGGTGCTGTAAGACAGCTGGTATTTTTCCTTCTCCTGGGCTGTCCTCTTTTCAATCTTTTCTCGATCGGTTTTCTGTTTCCGGTCAGCCCCCTTGGGCTGTAAGAAAAGGAAAGAAATAGAGTCCATCCCCAACCTCAAGCAGATATCACTGGATACCAGGGGTAACAAATAACCCAGCAATGCAACAATGCGAGAACGCACTGCAATGCCTCAAACGGGGTGGTGGAAGCAGGTTCGACAGTAGCTTTCAAAAGGGGAGTTGGATGTGTACTTGAGAAAAGGGGGGTGAGGGTGGGGGGGGGGGGGGGGGGGAAATGTGCAAGGCTATGGGGTAAGAGAGGGGGAGCGAGTGGGACTAGTTGGGATAGTTCTTTCAGGCACGACGGGCCGAATGGCCTCCTCCTGTGCTGTAAGATTCCAATGCTAAGCCTTTGACACCGCGCCCGATTGAGTCGTCTCAAACGTCTCAAAGCGCTTCGGCTGTAAAGTGTAGTGACTGTAAAGTGGGCGAACGTGGCAGCCAATTTGCACACAGCAATGTCTTTGATTGATATTATCTGATGGGGGGGGGGGGGGCTGGGGGTGGCGGGGAGGAGAATGGTCAGCCAGGACACCAGGAAGAACTCCCTTCCCTTTCTGAAGGGACACAGACAGGAGCTCAGTTGAACGTCTCATCCAGAGGACAGCACTTCAGACAAAGCAGAGCTAACCCACCCACCCCACCAGCTCTGAGCTGGCTTAAGACTGCGAGTAGGAACTCTGGCTGATTTTCCCCCACACCCACCCGCTTTCCATCCTTAAACCTGCAACATCGAGAGGCTGCTCATATCTCCTGAAGCCTCAACCAACAACGCTAGTCAAGAAGCAACAAGACCAAACCAGCTTGCGATGGCACAGCCGTTGTGGCCAGTCTCTCTCTCTCTCTCTCTCTCGCCCACTGGCACAGCATCTCTGCTCAGTCCAGCAGACACGGGTCACCATAGAACAGCACAACAACAACAACCACCTGCATTTGTACAACGTCCCAGAGCACCAAAAGGAAAGTAACCGGGCAGCCCATCATGTGTGTGCTTGTACTCGCTCGTTGACCGCTCTCATACCATTTCCCTACTCGTTATCCATACCCACCCACCTCGCCCGCCCCATGGATTGAGCGTCAACAGCTACTTGTGAGCGAGATACTTCCACGTTCTATCAACCCTCTGGATTAGAAGGTAAACATTCCAAAGCTTCCTCTCTCAAAAAGCGTTCAGAGTGATTATAGTAATAATAATAATAATCCTTGCATTTGATATAGTGCTTTCCACGTCTTCTCGACGTCTCAAAGGGCTTCACAGAATAGACTGTGAAGTGAATTGACCGTATATTTGTGAGCGATTGAGGATCTCTGGGTTAGGTTTCCTCTATTTCGCCCAAGGCCGAGTCCCAAACTTTTTGCCGGGGGGTGGCCATTTACGTGCTCCTTTGCCATTCGATAGCGCAACGCGTGGTACAAAGATCTTCTCACCACCAATGTTTTAGCATAAACAGTTGCAAAAAAAAAAAACACACTGAAATAATCACTTGACAGGTCGAAGAGACTGGACCTCGATTACAATCCTTAATAACATCTGGTAGAATATTGGGGGGGTGGGGGTGAGAGAGAAAAAAAAAAAAATCAGACCGTAACGTTGTGACAAGCACCAGATAAAATAGCCAGCGACCAGTACTTCTTGAGTCATCAGGTCACCGTTGACCTCACTTCCACCTTCCGATGGTGATTAGCTGACCTCCCGCCCAGGTAAGCAGCCGGTCAGCCTGGTCGTTGCCAGGATGATGGGGCGAAGCCGGTGAAAAGGACCTCAGGAAACGAGGCCCCGCGATACCGCAGCGCGTCATAAAGGGGACATCTTCCACTGGCCGCTGGTCAGCTGCCTTGGGAGCCGCACAGGGCCTCCAGGGGGGGCGGGCGGACGGTCAGTGTCGCGGGGGTCGGTCATACCTTGAAGACTTTGACCTGACAGCTGGCAGAGTGCAGGTGCTCTGCGTAGTCACCGCTCTCGTTCTGTTTGAAGGTGTCGATCTGGATCCTGAAGGGAACCCCCTTCTCCCCTCCGTGCTTCCTGGGCGTGAACTCGGTGCTGATGCAATGAACCTGACCAGAGAATTTTCAAAGAAGAAAGCAGAAACGACGACGCCGTAAGAATATGTGATGGGTAAACCATTCTAATGTCAAGTCAAGACATAAAATGCCACACAAATTCGACGGCGCACGGGCAGATGTACAACTTAGGCGCCATTATATAGAACATTTACTGTACAACACAATTTACACTCATACAGCGCCTTTCATGTCAGGAGGACGTCCTGAAGTGCTTGAAAGTGATGGGGGGGTGGGGAGGGGGGGGGGCGGGGAAGAGGGTGGGGGAAGAAAGGGGGAAATTGCACTGCATTGTTTGAGGTGTGCTCCTTAAACTGAGATCCTGTCTACCTATCCAAGTGGACGTTAAAACTCCCACGGCACTAATTCGAAAAGAGAAGGGAATTTGTCTCTTGGATCTGGTCAATAATTCTCCTCCCCACACGCCCACCCCCCCACCACCCCGATAAAAACTGTGGCGTTCAGCAGATATTGAATAGATTAGGTTTTTTTTTTACCTGAATGAAAACAGAGGCTCTTTTGGAAGGATCCCAAAGAAATTCAATAGTATTTAGCTGCATGGGATTGGACCGGGGTTCCAAGATACCAACTGAAAGGGGAATATCTGCGGAAAGGAAAGAATAACAACAATAACTACCCTTGTATTTGATGTAGCGCCTTATCGCGTTGTCGAGACGTCTCAAAGCGCTTCGCAGAATATACTGTACAGTGAAGTGACTGTGGTGTGGTGGGATCCGAGACGAAACGCAGGGATTAATACTGATCATCTTTATGAACATTCTAGTGCTTCGCTCCCAACCATCTTGCAACAGCAGACCATATTTTGAGTTTATACACCAGTAAGGTCACCCAAAATATTACATGTGTAAATAGCAATCAGTGGCAAGCCGTGCGGTTTCAGCTGGTTAGACTCCAGCAGTTACCCCAACGCACACCCTTGGCTCCCCCCCACCCCACCAAGCCTTGACTCTTGCCAACCTGCGCCTAATACTTTCTGGAATTAGGTAAGCAGGATGTGTCCTCCAGGGAGAGAGAAAGAGAGAGAGAGCGCGCCATTCCAACAATCTATCTCTGGGATTTCTATGTGTGATAATAATAATAATCCTTACATTTGATATAACGCCTTATCACGTCTTCGAGTAACTATATTTTGTGGGCGAAAACGTGTTGGTGGGATGCATGGAATTCTCAGCTTGGTTTGGATACTCCAAGTTTTGCACGGTGATGGGTTTCCGCGGGTGTCAAACACCCGACTGAGCCCCCACCCCGAAAAGCAAACTACCGCTCACCGATGTCCAGTATCCGGTCTCCCGGACGGCTCCACTTCCAGCCCTCCAGCTGCTGGTGTTCGGTGTATTGTAATCGACGGTCGTGAAAGACCACCCGGATAATGCTCTGCAAGATAACCCGGCGTTAACAGTCAGCACCTGCAAACAGAGGCGCGAGTGCAGGCGTGCAATGTGAAAAGAGAGCCAGAGAGGGGAGGGCAAGGGAGGGGGAGTTGGGGGAGAGAGGACTTGGGGGGGGCGGGGTACTCCCATTCCATTTCCCTCCCGCCCAGCCCTGCCTGCCCCACCATCGGAGGTCAGGTCTTCAGCCTCTCCACCCCCACATTCCCTTCACCTTGCTCCCTTCCTCCCTTGCCTCCTTCAACGCCCGTCTCAAGTCTCTTCGACCGTGCCTTCGATGAACCTCCAACACCCCCTTCACCAACCAACCCCTCCTGATCCCAACCCTCAGCTCGGGTCCAAATTTCGGACTGTCCAGCGACGTTTTCATTTGTTTTTGATCCTTCGCATCCAAATAGCTTGCAACAGGAACATCCTTTGAACTTATAATAATAATAATAATCCTTGCACTTGATATGGCGCCTTATCACATCATTGAGGCGTCTCAAAACGCTTCACAGAACAGATCAATAGGGTTACCCCAAGAGGTGTCTATACCTCATTTGACCAAAAAGTGCTGCACATTTCCACTTAACACCAACATTCCCTTACCCCCCACCCTCACACTCACTCCTTCCACTACCCTCCCATTTCTGGGTGGCTTTTCACTTGGTACTGTCCATTTTGTAGGATTCGAATTGATTTCAATCGAACGGCTGAAGAAGAGAAGAGACATTATATTTACATCGCTACCTTCTTATCTACGGTCTCCCTTACGTTATCATTTGAACTTGATCGCTATCATTTCCCTTTATTAAGAGGTGGGGGCGGGAAGGACAAGGGGCGGTGGGGAGGTTGAGGGAAATCAAATCAAACAGCAAAAGAAGCAAATGTGTACCTTGTGGTTAAGGTTCCTAAACACCATATAATCTCCATGGTAAAAGCAGAGGATTTTATACATTGTGTGTGAATATGGCTGCGTTGACACTAAATGACAGCAGATAATAATAATAATAATCTTTCCATTTGATATAATAGTAGTAATAATAATCCTTACATTTGATATAGTGCTTTATCACGTCGTTGAGACGTCTCAAAGCTCTTCACAGAATATATTCAACTGTATATTTTGTGGGAGAAACAGGGCAGCAAGTTGCGCACAGCAGCGTCCCCACAAACAGTCGTGGACTGATTTCTTTTTAATAATAATAATATAACCACCACATTAACCAAATAGGTCAGTGGTTTTCTTTCTCCACCCGTCACCACAGTCCAACAAAACCTATCGCCTTAGAGCAAAGCGCCATTAGCTTAACTCCGACCAACCCAAATTAGCAGCAAACTAGAGCGATTCAGATGAAGAAGGTCCTTCGGCCCATTTGATCTCATCATCCCAGAACACAAAACTTATCGTTCTTCCCATCACAGCCTCAAGTAAGTCGCTTCTTAAATGAGTCTGTCATGTCGGTTCCTACCACTCTTGCTGTAACCCATTCCCCTCCTCCTGTAACACGTCCTCCGAAAAAGAGATACTTCATGGTGCCTATCTTACTATTATTGCGTTCACGAGACTGAAACCCTCCCCCACTTGTCATGTTACCTTTAAAGGGTCGTTCTTGTGTTTACTTTCTCTAACTCACAGGTGCATCATATTCAGCACGGAAGAGGAGAGAGAGAGGGCCTGACTCCACAGTAGTCCAGTTCCTGAGCCAGGAACATCTACACTACCACAAGACACTATTAATGATGGACTACATGCAGAAATGCTTCCCCCTGAGCTCCTGTTAACTCCATACGCCAAAGCCCTAAAGGGTGGGTTGGCATTGCCCCCGTTGCCAATTACCATTCGCAATCGTCACGGCTCTTGGGCCCAATACTTTCCGAGGATGAGGTGGGCGGTACGCTTCCCTCTGGGGAGTTAAGTGCACGCTCTATTCCCGACAAACGGAAATCTCCATCCGCACGTGGAACTCTACAGCAGTTTGCTTGGGATCCTGGTAAGCACGGCGATGGGTTTCCGTGTGTGACGCTCGGCTGACACCCCAAAAAAAATTCTATGTACAGTCAAACCTGTTCAAGCAACCACCCCGAGTTAACAACCACCCTGGAGCAGTCTGAATAAACCTCCTCTATCCAGCAACCACCTGCGTAAAGCAACCAGTGGCTACTCTTTTAATACCCCGTGTCTTTTCCCCCCCCCGTCACACTTTTTTAAAAGTTTTCTGAGAAACACAGCAAGGCTAGCAAGCATCCACCAGAAAACGGATGATAGACTTCTTCAGCAAACAGCAACGACTTGTCATCGTAACTTAATTATTATCTGCAATCTTTAATTTACTGGAGTTAATTTAATGTATAGGTTTGTACGTTTACTGTATCTTTCTATACACTTAGAAATTCAACACACACTAAAAAGCCTTTATTCAGAGGATACCCTTATATTACTTTAGCCCAGTCACCTGAGTGGTTGTTGAAGACAGGTTTGACTGTAATACACTAAACACGAGCACATTCCAGCAATGGAACATTGGACAACAAAGACGCCATTCAACTCATCGAACCTGTTCCACCAGTTAAATAATAATCCTTGCAAACCATACAACACCTTTAGCATATCACTGAGGTGTTTCAAAGCGCTTCACAGGAATTTTGCTGTGAAGGTCAGTGACTGTGCATTTTGCGGGCGAAACGCGGCAGCCAATTTGTGCAAGGCAACTGTGCCCAAAAATTATAAATAAAACGGCCGTGGAGTGAGCGGCCGATTTTACTTGGGGGATTGTTGGCGAGGATACCGGTGGGGAGAGAGAGAGAGAAAGAGAGAAAACCCTTCTCTCTTCGAATGCCGCCGTGAAATCTTTAACGTCCGCCTGACCAGGCAGACAGGAACTCAGTCAATGACTGATTTTATCTGGAGGACCGCTGGTTGGGACAATCAGATTGGCCAGGTTCATGAGATGGAGGCACATCGTTCAGTTCCATTTCCCAGCCTTGGGAGACACGATTTACGTTTCATAATATTAAAAAAAAACACTCCGTCTCTCCCAGTATTGTGCTCACATATCCAACTGCTCTGTTTCCCGGTGTTGGAACCCACGTCATTCATAAATAATAATCCTTGCATTTGATATAGCACCTTATCACGCCTTCGAGACGTCTCAAAGCGCTTCACAGAATACACTGTAAAGTGAATTGACTGTATCTTGCGGGCGAAATGCGGCAGCCAATTGCAAACAGTAGCGTCCCACAAACAGTCATGGATTGATTTTTTTGTTGTTGTTTTGAAGGGATTTTTAATCCCAAGAAAAGCGATCCTGCCAATCGCCTGACAACCGGGTTCCTACTTACTGATAGGTAAACAGAGACATGTGGAGTAATCAAGCTTACTTAACGTTTCATCCTGCCCGGGAATCGAACCCAGATCCTCTGGCTCGCGAGGCGAGTGCTCTACCCAATGCGCTGTAGGACTCGACAATTTGCCCACAGCCGATGTGAAACTTTCAGGCCTTTTAAGTTAGTTTGTGGTGCCTTTTTCCTTCCAAACTTGTTTTTGAATAAAGGAATGCAGATCAGATCTTTTCACCTGTACAGCCTTACCTTGACATATTTGCCATTTATTTCCTCATAATCTCCTAGTTTTCTGTTGTCAAGCATACAGATTTCGTAAGATTGACCTAGTTGATCGGAAAGAGAGCAAATTGACACGACATTGGGTGGTTAAAAATTGCATAATTTAAAAAGTGAGGCAGTATGTAAAAAGTAAAATAAGTAAAGTAAAACCCTGTGACCACAGGCATGCCAGTATAATAATAACACGCATTATTAGTTGTAATTATTATTATTGCTGTAAGCTTCCCTCCCTTACAAGAGCAGGACAGGAAAAAAAAAAAAATTCCTAATTCACCAGGTTCACTCGGTCACCGAGATCGATTCAATGGCTTCACGACTGCGATCAACCATGATGGAGGGTGCTTTGAATGCTCGTGCCACCCTGTACAGTAACAGGGTGACGTTCATCTCGCTCAAGCGGTATGTGGTGGCTTCACCAGCCGGGAAGTCAAATGCTAGCGAAACTCGGAAATCAATATCGATGATAATAATAATAATCCTTGCATTTGATCTAGCGCCTCATCACGTCTTCAAGACATCTCAAAGCGCTTCAATATATACTGTACTCACAAAACCCTACGATACGGGATGAATGCTGGTTTTAGCTTGGCAGCTACCCAGGGACAAGGGACCCTTAATCACTTTGAGCAACATGGGTCGAGCTTTCAATCACCATCGCCCTGAAATTCTCTTCCCAAGCACTTTGCCTTCCAACCCTCAATCCTTGCCTTCAGAAGCTCTCTCTCTCACTTACAAAGCAAAAAACGTTGACTTCGCTTTTGATCAATATCAACAAATCTCTGCTCAGTGTCCATCGCAACACTTGTCAAATGCTTTGAAGCGTGAAAGGCTCAATTATATAATTAACAGTAAATAATAATAATAATCCTCTGTATTTGATATTGCGCCTTTCATGTCCCAAGGACCTCTAAAAGCATTTTGCAGGTTTTACTGTGTTAGTGCCTATATTTTATAATAATAATCCTTGCATTTAATCTAGTGCCTGATCACGTCTTCGAGACATCTCAAAGCGCTTCACAGCATATACTGTAAAGCGGCGAAACAGTTTGGCAGTTCCTGTTGCTGAAAGAAAAAGTGTTGCAAATAATTAAGATTTTTCAAAATCCCTTTTGCTTTGTTGCTGTCATTTCTGGACCTTTGTGCAGAAATCAGCGAGTGCCAACGACGGGTAAAGTGGATGACCCTGTCTGAGGTGCTGAATCATCACGTCTAGAGATATACAGCCAGAGACCCAGTGAGGTGTTAACACCAATTGTGAAACCCAACCCATACCCCAACCACGTGGATCAAGGGCTCACGAATCCCAAATGTTCTGACTGTGCTGAGTGACAGAGGACATGAGCTTCGAAGCATATCACAACTTGCAAGATAACGAATGCACAAACTGCTCCCCTTTACATTCTCGATATAAAAGCCCTCCACCCCCCCCCCCCCTTTTATGAGTAAGTAAGCGAACCGCGTTTACTAGTTTGTAAGTTAGGAACATAGGAACAGGAAGAGGCCATTCAGCCCCTCGAGCCTGCTCTGCCATTCTATCAGATCATGGCTGATCTGCACCTCCACTCCAATTATCTACCTTTACCCCATATGCCTTGATCCGCTAACCTGACAAATATCTATCCACCTTAGTCACGAAAATGTGAATGGGCCCAGTCATAGGCCACAGCCTTTTGGGGGAGAAAGAGTTCCAGATTTCTACTACCCTTTGCGTGAAAACTGTTGGGTGAAATCTATAAATAAATCTTCTGCAGTCAGTGACAAGTTAAACTCAGAAACTATCTACATAGTTCAGCTCATCAGGGTCTCACATATCTATTACTGCACACTCTCTCCCCATCCTTTTCCTCTTGGAAAGGGACAGCGTTTGGGTGAATTTTCACAAAGCCGATGCTTTCTGTTCGAGATTAAATCAAATCTCTGCTCAGTGTCCATCGCAACACGTGGTTCGAATTCACCTAAATTCCTTGAACCCCTAAACTCGAACGCTTCGACCTCTGGTTTCCGATCTGCAGTCAGAGAATTACTAAATGGTGTGCACTTTTTTTTCCTCCTATAAAGGTTTGTATTCAAACCCATACTTTCCTTTCATGTTACACTGATTCCAGGACGATAGCACTTTGCCTGCCCAATGCTGGACAGTAGTTCTTGGCCCTAAGATTGCAAAAAGCTCAGGCGGTTGAGAGCTAGACTAGTCTAGCAACCTCAGATGAAATCGGCCCGCGAGCCAGATGACGACGAACATGTTGAGGATGGTCCATTTTACCTTGGTTGAGGTAGGTCAGAGTTTCGTCGTGGAGCTTTACCGCAGGAGAGGTGGCTGCGCACAGCACGTACTGGAACGGGAGCTGTTTGGTATCGTGGCCGGGAGAGAGGCTGGTCTCCTCGTGTTTGAAAATGGGCAGAGTCAGGACATCGCTGGAAAACAGAGAAACGAGCAACATCAAAATCATTTTCGTTTCCAGCCGTTTTTTCTGCGGCTCATTAAAAAGCCAAGCCATGGCCGATGAAACATAAATGAAACCAAGCTAAAGCAAACCAGGTGGTTTTGGATGAGACGTTAACCCGAGGTGCCATCTGCCGGCTCAGGAGGACGTTAAAGATCCGCACGGCGCCATTCGAAAAGAAAAGGGAGTTTCTCTCTCTCTCTCTCTCTCTCTCTCCCCCACCCGCTCTTTACCCTGACCAACAACCCCCCACAAATAAAATCGGTCGCCCACTCCATGGCTGTTCGTGGGACATTGCTGCGCGCAATTGGCTGTCCGCATTTCGCCCATAAAAGATACAGTCACTCCGCTTTACAGTGTATCCCGTGAAGCGCTTTGGGACGTCTCAATGACGTGATAAGGTGCTAGATCAAATGCAAGTGTAGAAATCGGCAGCTCTGAAAATGCAGTAGAGTGTCAGCCTAGACCACAAACTCAGGCCATTGCTGCTAATTGCGTTGCAGGTGTCACCTGTTTGATTTACATTAGAAAGTCTCGAATTAACACAAAATTGGTTGGGGATGAAGAAAGCCCTTCGAACCCACCCCATCACAACGTCCCTGAACAACAACTTGCATCTGTATAACACTCTTCAAGGCAGGGCAGCGTTTCAGAGCGCTTAACAGTGCCGGAGCCTGACGTCAAGCCGGGGGAGAGGGAGAAGATGACCGAAAGCACGGTCAATTGGACCCCTTCTTCCCCACCGCTCAGGGAGAAATGAGATTCCAAACCCAGGCAATGTTTCAGGAAGGCGCGAGCAGGAGTATTACACGTTATTTTGTGTGACACTCACTCCCCTCACAAACAACATCTGAAACAGCAAACTGTCTGTAAATAACCAGCGGAGATTGACCTGCAACCTTAATGGAGGGAGAGGGCGCAAAAAGACTTGCCTTGGGCAGGAAACCTGTGTCAAATTGCTCCACAGCATCAACCAGCTTCAAAGCAAGGCTTGCAATTTCAAGTGAACAGCTTTACTTACTGTGGAAAAGATGGGGTGGGAGCACAAACCCCTTTTTATTGAAGTTATCCCCTCCTTCAGCTGTCCCTTAAACTAATCTCACCTCCTGGACAGTCTCACCAAATGCAGACTTTGCTGAGGTTCAATTTTTGGTGTGTCCCAGTGCCACCACCTTTGCAATTTAAGACCAGTTCTCTCTTTGTGTGTGTGTGTGTGTGTGTCTCAGAGCAATTAAGACACATTAAAGAGCAGGAATGACTAAAATTCAGGTTTCTTACTGGATTCGTATTAGGGTCGGATCAAATTCCGAGTCCAAACCGGTTTGTATCTCCTCCAGTTCACTGCTCCCTGTCCAAGCCATACTTAGTGAGTGAGTGGGAGTGAGTTGGTGGGTGGGTGGGTGGAACTGGTTGAGCACAGAGCATCAATGAGCATCATTTACCACTTTGCATTAGGGGAATGTCCCTGAAAAGCTTTTAACAACACGAAAGAGAGAGAGAGAGAGAGAGAACAGAAAAGCCCAACACATCCACACTTTTTTTTTAAAAATGACATTAAAAAAAAAACTGGTTTGCAAACAACTTGGGGTTAAAAAACATTTTAGATGAAACCAAGTCCTGATATGTTTTACTTAATGTGAAAAGGTAAATGTAAAAAAAATGAAATGCAATCAGTTTTTAGCAGCACAAAAGGAAAAAAAAACCCAACCAGAGCAACAGCACCCACTTTTTTTTGTGAAAAAAAAGACTATTTTGCTTGTTTTTAACATTTTATATCATTAAAGTCACAAACGTATTGTAAGAACAAAGTTATTAAAGCCTAACATTAAATCATCAGATGGGTTTCTAGAGAGTTTGATCCCTAACACCAGGAATGTGATCGTTTGACCTGATCCTGGGGAGGAGGGGTGGGGGGGGGGGGGGGGAAGAGAGAGATTCTTTTAAAATTTGGAAAAAGTAATTTTTTTTATTTAAAAAAAAGTAATTTTTTTAGAAAATATATTTTTTTAAAAAATTGTTTTGGGGCAAAAGTCCCCCCAAACCCCCCCCCCCCAAAAAAAAAAATCTACTTCCAAAGTATTAATTGTTATCGTTGCCATCCAATAAGTGTCTTTTGGGGCAATTAAATTGAAGAGAGTCTCATTAATATACATCAAAACTGGTATTTCTAGTCGATTGCTTAAAGGGACAGAGGCGGGTGGCTTTTCGGAATGGAGAGAGGGAAGGAGAGAAAGAAAGAGAGAGAAGAGAAAAGAGAGAGAGAGAGAGAGAGCGAGAGAGAAAGAAAGAAAAAAAAAAGGGGTCATTTTACTTCCTTTGAATCTTAAACCTATTTGAGAATAAAGCCCTCCCCGAACCCCATCTCCGCTCCTTCCCGAGGACCCGGAGTTTGTGACGGGCTTCAGGATGTTACCCCGCGCGAAAACCGCTATATAAACGCAAATTGCTGCCGTTGTTGCTGAGTTCCCGGTAGTATTAATCGCGACAGTAGAGTTCTCGGGTTTTTGTCCGCTCTAACGCAATTTGACCCCAATTTCTGTCAGCCCCCAGCGTAAACCCAGCGCCTTTCTGCTCGAACCCCTCGCCGCAAACTTAAGAAGGCGTTTAACTGTATTTGTAGCAATTGTAAAGAACCCCATTTCTGTGCTATCTGACCATCGACTTTACCACATTTGACCTCGGCATTAATATCTGTTGTAAAAAGGGACAATAATAATATAATAATACTATAATAATAATAATAATCCTCGCATTTGATGTAGCGCCTTATCATGTCATTGAGACGTCTGAAAGTGCTTCACAGAGTATACTGTAATTTTTAACAGTTAAATCTGTTGCAAGATAAAACGTTGTTTAATGCTGCAGGAACTTTTCACTAAAGTCTCATCCTACTTAAACATGTTCGGAAGTGCCTCAGGACAGCAGTGGTTGAGAGAGAGAAGTCTCGTCACTGATTCATACTCCCTCGGAGTCAAAAAAAAATGCTGGCAAATCACCACCACCACCACCAACAACAACAACTTGGATTTATATAGCGCCCTCCACGCCGGACGGCTTCTCAGAGCGCTTCACAGTAACGGGTCCCGGGGCCGAGCCGGGGGGGGAGGAGTGGGAGGAAGGTGACCAAAGGTGTGGTCGAAAAGAAAGGTCTTCAGTAGGGACCTGAAAATAGGAAGGGAGTTCCAGAGCCTCGGGGCATAGTGGCTGAAGGCACGGCCGCCGAGGGTGGAGCGGAGGACTCGGGGGACAAGGAGGAGGCCAGACCCGGAGGAACGAAGGCAACGGGTAGTGTTTTGAGGAGAGAGGAGGTCAGAGAGGTGGTGGTGGGGGGGGGGGGGGGTGGGGGAGGGGGAGAGAGGAGTGGAGGATTTGAATAACGATGATTTGACCAACAAGATGAACCAGTATTAAAAAAACCATCTGCACGCGGGTATTCATTTTGCTTTGCTGTCGCACTGCTCCCGCATGAGATGTGCGGAAATTAATCTTGTGTTTCGTGTGTAAACAAAACGTAGAGAGGTCAGCGAGTCAAACTGGTTCAAACGAGCTGTGAAAGTTAAGCCAAGACATTGCTCCTGGTGTCCTTGATAATGCCAAAGTAACAAAGGGAATAATCCTTGCATCTGATGCACAATCCTCCAGGTCAGAAAGACGTCTCGAAGCCCCTTCACGGGATTCACTGCGTCGTGTTAGTGACCGCACATATTTGTAGGCGAACGCAACAGGCGGTTTGCAATCTGCCAAGTTAAAATATCACCTTCACTTTTTATTGCTGTTTGTGGAACAATCATGCGTGCAAATTGGTTGCTGTTTTTGCCAACAAACGCAGTCACTAAGTTGTACGGAACAATAAACTTTTGAGATGTTTCAACGACAACGACAACTTGTGTTTATATAGCACCCTGCACGCAGGGTCGTAGCCCGGAGAGCTTGACAAGGCGCTATATCGAATGCAAAGATTATATATAAACCCTTGAATTGCACACACTTCCTTGGAAGAGGACATGGAATGAGTATCGGGAGTCTGAACGAAGATCAAAGTTTTTTTCTTAACGATAATGCTGATCCTTGCAATTGAAATAGCACCTTATCGCATCGTTGAGACGTCTCAAAGCGCTTCCCAGAGTATACAGGGGGTCGACTGTGTATTTTATGGGAGAAGCACAGCAGCCAATTGCGCACAGCAGTGTCCCAGAATCAGCGGTGGATCGAGTGATCAATCTCTTTGGGGGTGGGGGTGGGGGAAGGGATTATTACCCCTGTAAGGCATCTGCCAATCAACCGGCAACCGGGTTCCTACTTACTGATAGGTAAACAGAGGCGTATGGAGTAAGGAAACTTGCCCGAGGTTTCACCCCTCTCTGTAATCTAACCCAGATCCTCTCGCTGGCAAGGTGAGCGCGTGTTTTGTGGGCGAAAGGCACTTTTTAAAAAAGAAAATATTTTTAAAAAACAATTATTATTATCTGTGACTTAAGGCTTAGAAATACAGGAATCAGCCATCAGCTAAGCTTTGCAAAGGGTCGTTAGGAATGCACTAATTGCTGATGCTTAACCGATCGAAATACAAGGGCAATATTGCCTCGAAGCACAAGTTAAAAAAGTAACTTATTTCCCTCTGTGTACACACACACACAGACACACACACACAGACACACACACACACACAGACACACACACACAGACACACATACACACACAGACACACGCGCAGATTCCCATTAGAACAAGGGGAATAGATCGCGTTAAAGATATGCGAACTTGATTCCCAGTCTCTTTGCTAACTAACTGCTTTGCTACTCATCTAAAGTGCAAACTACGTTAACTAAATTATCATTCGAATGCTCTTTTTGAGTGGAGTCACGGGGTGGGCGGGGGTTTCATCGACTGGCGGACGGGACCTCAGTTTAGCATCTCAGCTGAAGGGACGGCACCTCTGACAATACAGCGTTCCCTGAGCATCGCGTGAGACGGTGAGCTCAAAGCCACCCACCACCTGCTGACTCGGGAGAGAGAAGGCAACCGACTGAGCCACTCTCGCTTTAGAAAGGTATACGTGAGTGTGTGTGTGTGTGTGTGGAGAAGTAATGTGAAGAGGATTACTCCCTGGTTAACTCTCACTCTCGTAGTTTATAAGGTTATTTAAAGTGCTTGATCGCAACGGTAACTCTGTACTGTGGTGGATCGGTGGGGGTGGGGGTGCGCACGGGTGGGGAGGGGGGAGGACAGGGGAATCAAATTCCATTTTATAGTGTACCATTTCCGAAACGTTCGGCGGTTTGAAGGGATCGGCGCAGATGCTTTGATGGGTGGCGGCAGGTTTCTGCAGGGTTTTCTGTGCCAAGCCAAGGATAATAATAGGAATGAGAGCAATCCTTACATTTGATACAGCACCTCATCACGTCGTTGAGACGACTCAAAGCGCTTCACAGCATATACGGCAAAGTATATTTTTTGACGGGCGAAACGCAGCAGCCAATTGCGCACAGCGGTGTCCCAACAACGAAATCGCATTTGTTAAAACGCCTTTCACGTCGGGAGGACGTCCCAAGGGGCCGTCCTGCAAACAGACGTGGATTGAGTGACCGAAATCATTATTTTTAATCTTTTTTTTGTAAGGGATTATTACTCCCAGAAAAGCGATCTGCCAATCGCCTAACGACCTGGTTCCTACTTACTGCTCGGTAAACAGTGGTGTGGGTGTCAGGTAGAGAAACTTGCGTGAGGTTTCGCCACTGCCTGTAAAGCAAGTCTGAAGTGACACGACAGACGGGATCCCTCAGTGGCGAGTGTTCAGATGTCCTTTTGTGGTCTTGCAATCTCGACCCAATCTGCGAGGAGGGGAAGAGAGGATAGAGAAAAAGACTTACTGGAGGTAGCTGGTCGTCGGATGTTGCTGGAGGTAATGTTCGGGCTGCGTGTGCCAGAACAACATGGTTAGGGATCTCCACTGGGGGGAATAGGAGGCTAAGAGAGAGACTGAGGTCTGTACTGCACTGTGAACGCACAGCAACTCTCGGGTGTCTTGCTGCCTCTTATATCCAGCACCTGATGTCATGGGCAGGTTCTCTTCCTAACGTGACGTCCCATTTATTCCTCCTCCCCCTCTCTCTCCCTCTCTCTCTCTCTCTCTCTCTCTCCTCACCTAAGTGTTCACATTAAAGTGCAAGTTGTCGTGAGCCTCTGATGACCTTGTCCCCAAGTTCTGATTCGTTTTCTGGAGGCTAAAGTACTAAACTTTGCCCAACTTCTTCGGGTCGCACGGCTCAAGTTTCTTTTCCTGTGGGTGTGTGTTTGTGGGTGTGTGTTTGTGGTATGTGTGTATTTGGGTGTAGAACTGGGTGGGAATATTCATGCCGTGTAGCAAATATGAGGAACTAACTCTCTTTGTTAGGTCAAGTTGAATTTTCACAGAAAAATAACCCTTTACGATTTCGCCTGGCCTAACAACAACAACAACAACATCGACAAGATGGCATTTACAGAGCGCCTTTCACGTCGGGAGGACGTCCCAAGGCGCTGGACAGTTGGATCGGGACCCGAGAAGGGGGGAGATGGTCAGAGTGAGGGAAGGGAGGGAGCGAGGAGGGGGTAGAGAGGCGAGAGGGGAGCCGAAGGCACGGTTGAAGAGAACTAAATACTACACTGGCACTTTCCCTGTATAGCGTGGTGAGGCGGTTGCAGAGTGAGATGGGTTTGCATGGTTCTGGGGTGAACCTCGAACCAGGAAATAGTGCGATTTATTCGCTCTTTGAGTTGGTAAGATCTGGAGCTGGGATTGCACATCAGCAGCTCTCTCCAACCCTTCACCTGTCTGCTGCTTCTCACCCACAACACAACAGAGGCTGTCAAATAGCAAAGGTCCATCGCTCTTTGTGAATCGCTTCCAGGTGCTGTCCGAGGGAAGAGGATAAACGTTGTGCAAATTATTTTTTGTGGCTACAGTTGAAACCGCGTCAGTCAATACAGTCGCACATTTACTATTGCATTTTGGCCCCATTTGAATGCAATAATAATAGGAATATTTCACACGATGATATATTTATAATAATAGTCCTTGCATTCGACACAGCGCCTTTCACATCAGAGGACGTCTCAAAGCGCTTCACGGGATATACTGTAAAGTGTAGAGACTGTGTATTTTATGTATTTTAAAGTGGTAGAGATTGCGCCCAGCAAATGTCCCGCCAACGGCCATGAGGCGAATGTGCCTTTAAACAATTAGTGAGTGAGAATAGAGAGACACAGGAGAGAGAAACTCGTCTATATTTCAAGCACTGTTTGTTTGTTTGTTTGTATATTCTTTTAAAATATTCACGGAAAAAATTCATGCGTCACACAAAACTTTTTGTCCAAATGATCAGAAAACTGAACCAAATCTTAAGAAAAGTGTTTGTCGTGTGAAGGGAACCAACTACATTTATGTGTTTTCGCAGTTATAATGCTCAGGATTTGTGTGTGTGACACAGAACTGCTTAACATTAATCCATTTATGTATAATTCATTGGGCCTTTTTATTTTCCATTAAAAAAAAGACTTAAGGATTGGATTTGGTTTAAGGCAGAATCTGCCTGAAATTATTTCTTATCCTTGTAGATATTATTATTATTATTATTATTCTTGTAGATCTATTTTGCAGACATTTTGATATTGGTGGACTGCCGCCTGCAGGTCAATAGTGGAATTACATCTACCATCTGTCCCTTCGTTCACCCTTTGGTCCTCTTTCGAGAAGGAAACTGACCCAACAATTCCCTGTGAACCTCCGACGAGACGTTTTTTTTGTCTGTTCAGGGAGATGTCAAAAGATCCCGCGGCGCTATTCGAGAAGGGCGAAGGGCGTTTCTCTCTCCCCCCAAAATTACCCCCGATAAAATCGTTCACTCGCTGTTTGTGGGACATTGCTGTACGCAAATTGGCTTCTGTCTTTGGCACAAAATACGCAGTCACTACGCCTTACGGTAAGCCTCGTGAAGAACCTTCAGATGTCTTTCTTGGCACGAAAGACGCTATTATCAAATGGGAGGATTATTATTATTATTATTATGGTTTGCAACATTTGTCCCGAAAGTCAGTCACTACACATGGTAATAGTGTACATTATGTTAATTAATAATAATATAATAATAATCCTTACGTTTTGCGTTTTGGGGCAAAACCCGGCAGCCAATTGCTTACAGCAATTGACCATTAAGGGAGGTAGAAAGCCCCAAAAAGTGTCTTGGATGAGTAAGTGGAACCCGGTTGTTAGTTTTTTTGCTGGATCGCATTCCGGGGGTAATAACCCCTAAAAAAAANTTAGGGTCACTCAATACACGACTGTTTGTGGGGACGCTGCTGTGCTCAATTGGCTGCCGCGTTTCACCCACAAATACACAGTCAGTCCACTTTACAAAATATTCTGTGAAGCGCTTTGAGACGTCTCAACGACATAATAAGGTGCCATAAATGCAAGGATCATCATTATTATTATTACCCCGGCAATTTTTATCTTGTGTAAAACAATATTATGTCAATATAATGTCATGCCCAGCTGAGGGAGCTATTCATTAGAGATTATCGCTGTCCTTCGTTGGCAAAGAGAGCAAGAGATCTGTAGCCAGGAATTTAGAAGAGAGCCAGAAAAATACTGGGAACAACTTCTCAATATTTTTAAATAAAAATCAAGGATTAGTAAAATAATCATGAAATTCTTTTACATGAATCAACCCTAAAACATCTCCATAAAATGTCACAGCACATAGTTTGGGACACGACATCTCAAGCGACTGCCAGGATGGTGGAAGAGGAACTTAGATGGACCTCTTTTGCCCGGCAAATTCTTATGTTCCTATACATTGGTGGCCACAGTCACCTCATCCTTCTCCTAATGCAGCCGATCGCCATCTTTACCAGACCATGGTCACATTCGCGGTGGATGTAAATGAAAAGGTTCCACTTTCTGTTTGAATCACTTCTCCGTTTGGTCTTTGGGTCAAAATGCCACCCGTGCTCATCGGATGGATTTTGTGAGGTCACTTTATGACTTGGTTCACTTTGTTCTGCTTCAGGGCACATAATTATGCATCTCGTAGAGACTAAGGTCAGATTATTCTCCAGTTCGGAAAAGTAGATACTGTATTTTCACCATTATTAAATGTTACAACAATAATCCTTACATTTAATATTGAGCCTTTTGTGGCATAGGATTCACTGTGATTTCTGCTGACTGTAATTCTGGAGGCAGATATAATTTGATATAGAGCTTTCATGTTAGGTGGACGTCACAAAAGTGGTCCAAGCCCCAAGTAGGGACTCGGAATCATAGCCACCGCGTTGTGTCCACAAAATATAGCCGATCCACTCACTTTACAGTATATCCCGTGAAGTGACTTGAGGCGTCAAAGACGTGATGTGGCGCTGTATTAAATGCAAGCAGTATAAAGTGTGTCATGGCATATACTGTAAAGTGTAGTGACTGTAAGTATCGATCTTGTAATCAGAACCCTCCACAGCTGCCCGAGTGCCTAAGCGCGCGCTTTCCGTCGAGAATGAATTTTACGTTTTGTTGGGGAAATAAAAACGCTTGCTCAATGCTGAAGTCTTCATGTCGGGTTTTATTCTACGGCAAACAATTCCCCTCTTTTTTAGCAAATTCTATCAACATGTGAAAGTTAACAAAATCCGTGTAATTATCTGTACAGTTACCGTAATACATAGATGAAACAAATAATATATAAATACCGATATGGATATTACATGACAAACAAAGCAAAACAAAAGTACGTGCGTTGTGAACACTCCTGGTATGAGCCATTGTCGATGCGTCTCCAACATTTTTGCGTTCAAACTATTTAGCAAAGTTCCAGTGAAATCTATAAAATGTGGCTTTAATCCCTCATTCAATAGTAAGCTTGATATAGATCAAAGGGAAGGCTATTTTCTTGTGACGTGGTGCCCGTTAACTACCCACAGTCTCTGTAAGCTGTTGGTAAGCTATCGTTAAACCGATGCCAAAAAGAGAAAAGTCATTGACGCTAGTTTTTTTTGTTTTGTTTTGCGGTGAGTTTCAATCCAAGGCGGACACACACACGACACACACACACACACACACACACACACACTGTGTGCTTTTAAAGAAACCACATGCCTCGAGAAACCGATCACGACGATAGAACTAAAAGGAGTAAAAACATTAGGATTGTAAGAGCGTCAGCCGTCCCAAGCTTGCACCATCCGTGCAGCCGATGGGAGGGATGGATGATGGATGGATGGTTGGACAGAAGGCAGAGGTGACCAACCTCGTTGCAACAAGCTGGTCTGAAGTGCGTGAAATTTTAAGTCATTTCCAGCAAGAGAGTTTTTGTTGTTGTTGTTGTTGTTTCGCTCGTAAGCGGAAATAGCGGTTTAGATTGTACAACTCCAGGAAACAACCCACTCTGTCTTTTTTTTGTTCGAAATAATCGCTTCCTTTTACATCCAACAGTTCAAGAAATTACAGCAGCAGCATTTTTTAATTTTTTTTTGTTAAATAGATAAGAGGGGTACAAACAAATACTAAATCAATCACACCTCCAACCCTGTTAATTATCTGTCTATAGTCGCACAACTACACACCTTTCCAAAGAGAATGAAAGAAGACACGTTATAGTCCGTCATTGTTTCCAGCTTACGGAATTAGAAAAAGCAGAAAATGGGGAAGGAGCGGGGCAAGGAGAGGAGAGAAGCAATCCAGCATGCAGCAATCAAAGCTCCTTAAAGTGTGTAGTTAGTTTCAGGCTGGTTAATAATACACCCTTAAATTACATTATATACATGTTGGATTGGCATTATGAACACCCCAATGAATACCTCTATCCTAGTCTGTGTGTTTGCGCAGGGGAGCAAACGGTATTCAGGTGCTGAACCTGTCTGCTGGTTCTAAGTAACATTTGGTTCAAAAACGTGGTGGACTTCAGCAGTCATCGTTGAAGGAAAACTGAGAAGCGTTGAATATCGCAAGTCTAGCATTATTTGTTCATCGCTGAAATGGGAAAAATTGTTTTTTTCCCTTTCTTAAAACCACGTCGGAAACCATGATTAGATCGAATGCACTAAGATTGAGGAGGAGGAGGAGGAGGAGGAGGATAAAAAGATATACTGGAGTATATTCTAAAAGTTTCTCCTCTTCATTTTGGGAACTTCTGATCCCAACAGTATAGGCACAAGTTTAAAATCACAAGCGACATCCGTTATCTCAATACAGAAACAGTAAATGCACATTTGATTCTAGACTTTACAGTCACATTCGCAGTGTTTAAAAAGATGTATAAGCTCCACTTTTATGTTCACTTCACTCCTGATCTTTGTTTTCTATATATAGCATTTTTTTTAAAAAAAACAGATTACATTGTAAAATAACATAAAAAGTAAAAAGAAAATTAAGCAAAGCCCAGAAGAGCATCACAGCCGAACACATTCAATGTGCTCTTATGCCCTTCGATAAACTGTCAATAAAGGGGTCATCATTCCTCTTGCCGCTACAATTGTGTTTCAGTGACATTTTTGGGACACTGCTGTGCGCAGTTGGCTGCCACATTTCACCCACAAAATATACATTCACTCCACTTTGCAGTGTTTTCTGTGTCGCGCTTTGAGACGTCTCCACGACACGATAAGGCGCTGTATCAAACGAAAGCATTACCATCATTAAATGGTATCAAAATTGCAACAGGGTGCAGGACTCGTTGAGGCAAAGCAATTTCCTTGGCGCCGGTGAAGGAGGCGACTGGGCATAAAGTTGGCTTGCGATGCCAGTAAAAGTATCTTCAACGTTCTCGCTGTGGAGGTACGAAAGACAGGGCTGCGATTTGGAAGTTTTGGTGGTCTGGAGTCCTCACAATCAGAGGGTTCATCAGCCCCCACCCCAAGCAAAGAACACGCCAAGCATCAAGATGGGCAGAGTGAACGATCACCAGCTGTGACAAAGGTTATGCTGGGGAGATGGAGGGGGGGAGTGGAATTCCAATGGGATTTCCCTACATAAGCAATAACGGCAGCCATGGATAGCGAACAGCTTCCCCCCTTGAGAGGACAGTGGAAAAGGCCCGAAAGATATCACACGGCTTCACTTTAAGAAGAGCGCTGAACTTGAGCATTTACTTTGGTGCAGTGCACGGTCCAATAGGCTCACAGGACAGACAGACGCACCAGGCGCGAGAGTTATAAAATGACAGGAGCTTAAAAAGAACTTCACTGAAAGGAGATATGTTAATACGTTAACCCACGTGGACACAAGCCATATTGTCCAGGGGGAAGAAAGGAGGAAGCGTGGAGTTTAGAGTTAAGGACTTCCCATGGGTCAAATCGATGCATCTTACGCAGTTGATCCCACTGCACAGCGCACGACGGGGGCAGGAAAAAATGATTCCTTTTGTTTTAAATGTTGCTGGAGTCAGTCAATTGATCAGCCTAACATTATGAACAAATTCTTCGAAAAGTGTCTTGTGTTTGGGTTTCACTGGACCACGGAGGAGGGGATTTTAGTCGTGCAAATCGCACAACTCTGAAATCACCTCCTGAGCGTGAGAGGCTCAGAGTGTTTGTAATTCTGCATAGAACACAGCGAACCCAAAGGAGAACCTGCTGCACTTCAGACCTAAACACCAAATATCCCTTGATCGCGACTGCAATGAAGCAAACGGCAGCAGAAATGGATTTAGTGGGGTTTCTGAAACAACGCCGACTCTGTTGTGCCTCCATTTGCTTCATTTCAGTTCATTGGGTAAACAGAGATTAGTTATTGCCTAAGGAAGCCAGGCTGAGGGGTAGTAGTGGGGTAATAGCAAGGTGTTAGCCAGTTCCGGTGGAATTAAAACACTGCAAGATGTAAAGATAAATATCAACACACTCATTTCTGCAGTGCTGGTGGTGTAAGTGTTCAACACGATGGGTTTGCCCTCACGTGGGTTGGTTAACTATCCCCGAGTCAAGTAAAAGGGGATAAGGATCCTGGCATCTAGGGATGAAATTGTTTGCTCCAATCAGAGGGTCCAAAAATGTAAGACTGAGCAATGTGTCCGAGTGCAACACTCAGGGAATATAGCACGATCTCCGATTCAGCTAAGGAAATAGAGCCATGCACTGTTGGGGAGATTACTGGCAGGGTCCAGGATAGACACAGACAAGAGCATATCTCACCAATGCTCCCACCACTGTGCTGAAGGCGTTGGGGAGTAAAGTCCTGGGTGCAATCACGCCCGGCTTGGACTCTGGGAGAAGAGACGGGCGAGTCAGGGATTGAGAAGCCATACCCGCAGCTCTGTGCTCCTGCAGACAGCTAGAAGGCCTGCACTATGGGGCAGTCAGTTGGCACTCATTTCTGCAGCAGCTTCAGGCCATCATGATACCCTACACAGGTAACAGGCAACACTGAATCAACACCAACTGTTGTACCACAGGCCCCTGGCACAGAACACAGGCAGCAGACTTTCTGTAATCTTGCATGAACACAGTTGGCTGGTACTGTGACAGTCAGTCACTGGTCAGTCACTGGTACTACTCCTTCAATTGGTGGGGGCAGTGAGGTTGGGGAGAGCGAGAGGAAGGGAACAAACCCTATTACAGAATCCACACACGCACCATTTGCAGAAGTGAATAAACTGATTTTTATTTTTGAACATAACTTGCAGTGCATCATTCCTTAACTGTACTGGAAAAGTCAGCTGTACGGAAGCCAAACAAAAGCTACAGAGAGAGTGGACAGCAAAAAGGTAACGTTGGATTGAGGTACTGCTATTGGAAGTACTGTACTGTATGTTCGGACCAGAGTAACGAGGCCAGTTGCACAGCTCACTAGAGTCGGGCAATATTGCTCTTCATGCGTCATCTCTCTCCCTCCCTGACTGCTCACATAATGGGACCTTCGGCACTACAGGGCATCAGTTACGAATTTTGCGGAGATATAATACGCAGCATCAAACAGTATTTTAGATTCTTTTCAGGCTTCAATAGACAGCAAGCTTGGCAGCACACAGAGCGGGGTGGGACCAGTCTAGTTTGAGGTTACCTTGCCAGTCTTTTTTTTTTAAAAAAGAAAAAAGCAACTGCATTTAGTGGGGTGGGGGGGGGGGGGGAGTCTGAAATATCCAGCTGTATTAAACCCGTCAACTCTGTTTCTCAAATGCTCCATTAGTTATGGTTCCATATTATCGCGGTCCGTTACACGTGGTTTTCATGTTACGAGAATTAAATTGGAGCCTGGCGAGGAAGCGGCATATACTCACATGGCGTTCATACAAAACAGCTTTGCTGCACAGATGTGACGGAGGTAACTGTAAATCAGGAGATTTAAACTCACGGCTGCTGGTCCATTGCAAAAGCGGCAGGGAAATTAAATTGAGCAAAACATTTTCCTGATTTACGCCACCTGCCAATCTCACCGTCTCGGGCAGAAAACTCGTTTGTACAATTCAATTCACCGCTATGGGTAATATAGACCCTTTTCTCTCCCACCCCCACTCCATGGATCAGATACACTTGTCATTGTTGCCCCAGTCATCGGTGTGAGCTATAACCTTTGACTCATTAGTAACAGTTTCACTGCTGTGCCCTTTCAGATGAGGAATGCTATAAATATCATTTATTGAAAAAGTCTTCAACAAGATCCTTAACAAGACTGAGCGTGTGACCTTTTTGTCCCTCCTTTTTTACACACACTTTTAACTTCAGTGTCTGAAGGGTAGAAATGTGGAGATTATGATGGATTACAGGGATGGAAATGGCCTTGCAAATCAAGATATCCTGTCAATCTACTTCCTTTACACGAAAACTGCCACTGAAATGAACAGCCAGAGGAACGCCGGCCCCCAAGAATGTCAGCTACAGGTATTTTTTTTATATTAAAGAAACTCACTTAAAGATGAAAAGAAAAGGATCTACATTCGTCAATTTTAATACTACTGTTTTATATAAACCAAAACTATGAAGCAAGTCGTTACATAATACAGTACATGTCATGTCTTTAATTTCAAGAAAGTAACTTTGAAGGAACTAAAATGTTTTGCATGTTTCACTCGAGTAACATACAAAATACAGTACTAAAGAACTGACAAGGCTCACGTAGCATATGTGACATAAATAGCTGACAGTTTTTAAACCAACAATGTTAGTATCACATTGAACATGACCAGTCAGTTCGTTAGCTATTACATGACTTCGCTTGAATTTAATGAATAAGATGTATAAAAGACTCGAGTTTACATTTGAATGTCTGCTGTTGCTCCTTCTTTTGTCACAAGTGAGAAACCAAGGAATGATGAGCAGGAATATCATCCAAATTACTTACCTGCAGGCATCGACTCATCTTAAGTGAATGTTATCCTCTGTGTATCATTGAGTATGACATGCAATTGAAAAAAAAAAAATCGCAAGGACAAGCATCCCGTTAAAAAGACCCCACATAACCTTCCCTTCTTGTATCTTATAAGAGCATCCTCTGGTGGCTATAATTTGTATCTTTGATCAGAGAAATAGTGTTCAAATGAGAGCCAGGCACCTTAATTTATAACTACTGTATAACTCCAGGCTTGTCCAGGAGTGGATCAGTAGATGGAGACAGAAAGGTTCTTATTCCAACAGCATAAAACGGAGCTGGGGGAAATTGTACAAGGCCTTTTCATCTGTTAGCATAACAATTAATGTTGGCTTCTATTCTGGCCGTAGCATCATTGGCAGTGCTTTGCTCCCTGTTTTCACATTGTGCCCTTTACTCAGCTCCACCCTGGAAGAAGGCAAGTCACCGAAGAGAAAGGGTTTCGGCTGCCCTCCTATTCCTACTGATGCTTTTGAGGCCTTTGATTGCTTTGAGGAGAAACTACCTAATTGAGACAGGAATCTCTTAGAATTTTTCCGTTTCTCTGTTTACATTCGGGCTTCTCAGACGCCCACCTCATGGTTTTGCATTGGATAGAGAAATGCAAGAATTATTATTATGTCAGCCTGGACGAGTGCAGAGCTCAGTTTGGCATTTCCACCTTCCTTGGAATTTCTATCAGGATTCGTAAGCTGCGAAGTGGTGAAGGTAGGGACTAACCTCGGTCGCAAGGAACAATTTCCCGCAGCTAATGGGGAATTTTAAACCTAGAATTACTGTAAATAACGCCAAGAAAGTAAAAGAATACAATACTCAGTGATGAAAAAAATCGCAAGAAATTTCTTTTGCCTCCAGTCCCAAAACAGACTGTAAAAAACACAAGCAACTAGTCCAATTACTGCTGAAGGTGTGACAGAAAAGAACTGAACATATGTGTGTGTGTGTGCACGTGCGCTCGTTTGATGGGGTGGGGGGAGTCACTTTTATAAGATGCAGGCAGGGAGAGTCCCTGGAACTTCAATAAAATGAATTGAAAAGAGACAGGAGTTCCTATTCCTGGCTTCCCTTACTCATAATACACGGAGGATAAATAAGAATCATTGATTAGTGATAAGTTATAAATACAGATCCTATCGAGTTACCTGGAATCTGCCGCAACACAACAGAAAAGAATCTTCTGTGAATCGCTGTTTGGCTGGCCAAGTTTGGAACGTGGACCTGAATTTAACTTAAGGCAATTATCCCAACTCGTGCACGGTCATTTCAACTGCTCTTCCTTCCCACCTCACTCTAAAATAATCAGAGGAATGGTAACGTAGACCTGCTAAATTACACACTGCTTTCCTAACTCACATTTTGAGATAGACTTGTGTATGCTTGTGGGTCCCAACAAGCAACGTTATTATTAGTTGAACAGGTTGCGGGTGTAGATGAATGAGTGGCTCTGTAGCTATAGGACAGTGAGACCTCCAACTGCAAGTTCAAACCCCACCAGCGACTAATCATTTGAGCTCAACTGCCCTACTTGATCGAGCCTCATTGATTCTTACCAACACCATTACACTGCAGAGCTGACGGAACTAAGTCATGGGAGGAATGAAAGGGGCAGAAGTTCCCTCCAGGCAACCTATTTTGGCCTGCGCTTCTGTAAAGCGGAAGAACAGTGTTGGAGTGACAAAGTGGCTCAATCAAGAAGGGCAATCAGTGCTCAGGGAGGTGGTGGTGGTGGGGTGGTGTGTGGAACAAGGATGAGAGAGGATATAAAATGTTCAAAAACATTCTGAATTACAGTGGGTCAACTTGTTAGCTTACACAGTGCTGCCCACTGTCCAATAAAGTCACCAGTGTCTTGTTTATTTTGCTGTGCATAATGGTCGACTTTGTGCCCTGGTCTGTCGGGCTCCCCTTGTACAGCAATGCAGTTCAGGAATGAAATGTGAACATTGGCAAACTGCTCTCATTTTTTTTTTTTTTTTTTGCATCGGTAAAAACTCCAGTACGATGCTTGGCTCAGCAACAAACTTGGCTAGAACTAAACAGCAACTCGCTAAAATATATTTATGGCGATTTCAAAATCGAGTGAAATGCAAAGAATAAACACAGGGAAAGAGCTGTGCTTTCTTATTTTTTTTTTACATAATACTTCAAATTAGATTATTTCGTGGTGTAATACTCCGATGCCAAGTATGCGCTCTGCATACCCGGGTTTTACGGTGACATAAGTCTTTAACCTAAAAATCAGCGCTGTTATCACTCGACTATCAGACTCACTTGAGGCCCTCTTCTATTCACAGGTCACATGTTAAACAGGCATCACATTATGATTAAGTAACCGGCTGTAAGATTAAAGCTAAGCAACTGCATATATTACTTAAGAACAAACACTGATGTGCAGCAATCGATTTTTTTTCAGCTCCATGGGCACGTGGATCTCAAACTCTGAGCAGAAAGGTCACTGAAGAGGCACGGTTGTTCCCGTCCGACTGAGCACCACCGATGCTCTCGTTAGCTGTGGCTCGATACGTCTGACGATGAGCTACTGTTGCTGTTTGTAGTCTGGGCCCTTTTTATGTACAAGTTTAGTAATTTCATCTGCGAGGAAAGTATACAGTCAATAACATCACATTGACATCAGATAAACGCTGGTGCAGAGCTGCTGATAATAATAATAATCCTTGCATTTGATATTGCTCCTGATCACGACGTTGAGACGTCTCAAAGCGCTTCATAGAATATACTGCAAAGTGAATTGACTGTGTATTTGTGGGCGAAACGCGGCAGCCAATTGCGCACAGTAGCTCCCCACAAACAGTCATGGATTGAGTGACCAAATTATTATTATTTTAATAATAACCAATAACCGGGTTCCTACTTACTGCTAGGAAACAGAGACTGTGGAGTAAAGAAACTTGCCTACGGTTTCGCGCGGCCCAGGAATCGAACCCGGGTCCTTTCGTTAGCGAGGCGAGTGCTCTAATACGCTACAGAAAAGGTAATAACAAGTGAAAGTCGATTTTGAAGTTGGCTTTCTTCGCCTCATACGCAGTTAACACCCCATGAAGAGCCTTTTCTGAAGGCTATGACCTTGCTGGAAAGGACACTTACTTTACTTCCGGTGAGCTGTGCAAGGTAAGGTTTTAGCTCTTCTCCGATTACAGAATAAATTGCCACCAGGCAAAATACGCTCGCTTTACGCACACTGCTTTCAGTGTTGTCATACCCCTACAAGACAACAGTTGACAACATTAGATGAATGCAGAACACTTAAGGAACAGAGATTTTTTATCTAAAACCACCTGTTTGTAGTACATTTAACATGACCCATCCATGTCGTGACCCATTCTGCCTTCCCCCACCTCCACAGTATTGCCAAACATTTACGTGATATCTTGTTTACCAGGTATATTTGCATTCTCCCTTATTTATGATCATAAATCTACTTTCTACAAATACATTTTTTTTTTGGTCAGCCAAATGCAAAATCACATCACCATCCAAATCAAACAGAGTTCCACGATCCCACCTATGCATGGAAATCCCAGAGATGTTTATTGGAATGAAATGCACACTCTCTCCCTGGAGGGACGCAACCTGCTAATCTATTTCCGGAAAGTATTAGGAGCAGCCTGGCAAGGCTTGGGGACCCCAGAGTGTGCGTTGGGGTAACTGCTGGAGTCTAACCAGTTAAAAACGCAGTTTGCTATTGAAAACACCAAGAGGCAAGCTTTCCCGCTGCTTGTCCAGTTTGGATCACCCTACCCGTTAGGGCTTTGGCTTGCAGCGTTAACAGAAGCTGAGTGGGAGGATTCTCTGCCTCCAGTAACTGGTCTGCCCTTTCAACTGTTACCGATGAGCCAGGCTGCGCTGTCTTGCTATCAGCAGTGAGTGCCCTGGAATACTGTGGACCCGCCTGGCTCAGGAACTGGACTACTGAGACCACCACAAAGGGCTGGCTCGATTCTGACATCCTGTTGCCAAACACATCACCTTGGTGCCAGTTCAGGTCAAACGGACTCCACTCCACAAGGAGGATAATCAAATCATAAATCTACAGTAAAATACATCCTTTCATCTATTCCTTCAATCAAGCATCACTCTACATGCTGCGCTAACTAATATTGATCCTGCCAACAGGATTATTCCAATGTTCCAACTTGCCTGTAAAAAGCACATGCATATACAATACCATCCGACTTATTTCTCTCTCATGGAGATGGAGAACCGGTGAATAACCTTGTCAAGCATCCATTGAGGATGCATATAATCCATGAAAATCTGCTCTTTCTAACCTCAAACACGGTATTTGGGTTTAATTTGTGTACCTGAAGCAACCCTGGGATGATGTCTGGAAGAAGCTGGTGAAGGGACTCCTTGGTGATCCTCTCGATCACCTTGGTTTGCATCTTAATGGCAGCGAGGTTGATGGGGTAGTCAGCTGTCTGGATAATGGGGCAGAGCACTTTGATGCACTGTTCGGGATGTATGGAACTTGCCAATGTAGCAGCAGCCTCTTCTGCAGCCCTTAGCACCTTGAGCGAACAAACACAGAACATTTTATTGTTTCAAATAGCTAAACTGTATCAAGAAACGACAGCACAAGGTTTATTTTAGAGGCACAGCGGCTCAATGATACCAGCAGAACGAATCTCCAAATACATTAAACTCATCAAAAAGTGAATTTTAAAACTTAAAACAGAACTCCTGGCTTCCTGCGGACTAAACATGGCTTCCAATGTCGCTGCTAATAATTCCAGCACAAGCACGATATGTGCAGGAGATGATTGTGGATAGTGAGAACGTGCAGTGGACATGAAACGACATTGGTGGCCACCCTAATGATTCGAAAGTTTGAATTTTTTTTTAAAAGCACTAGATGCCAGTGAGCATGTGCAGGTACACTGAGCATGACATCAGTGTGGGCAGGATATGGCCTCTGATTGTGGACGTGCTCCGTGCATTGGAAATGCTGCTGTGGCAGCCTTTTTGGCTATATGCCCCATTAACGTGATGTCTGGGCTTACGAAACTGAAACCAGGGCACAATAACAAATTTCTTCAGTTTCTTTCTATTTGGTGATATCATCCGCAGACATGGGGTCAAGTTCCATATGTATGCGGACGACACCCAACTCTATCTTTCTGCCTCCACCCGCAACTCCAGGATTCACCAAGCCAGTCAGGAACCCAGGTGTTTTGTTTGACCTTCAACTGTCTTTTCTTCCCCACATCCAAGCCATGTCCCGCTCAGCCTTCCCTCACCTCCGCAACATCGCCCGACTCCGCCACTACCTCACCCCTCAGGCCACCGAAACTCTTGTTCATGCCTTCATCACCTCCAGGCTCGACTATACAAACGCCCTGATTGTCAGCCTTCCCAACTCCTCCCTCCACAGGCTGCAGATAATCCAGAACTCTGCAGCCCGTGTCCTCTCCCGCGCCAAACTCCGTGACCCCATCTTTCGCACTCTCGCCCGACTCCATTGGCTCCCTATCCTTCAGAGGATCCAGTTCAAGATCCTGGTCCTACCTACAAAGCCCTCCATAGCCTCGCCCCACCCCACCTCTGCGACCTCCTAACCCTTTACCAACCTGCACACTCCCTACGCTCAGCCGACTCCGGCCTGCTCCACGTCCCCCGACCCACCCGCCCTACCATTGGCGGGAGAGCCTTCAGCCGCTCTACCCCAATCTCTGGAATTCCATCCTCCAATCACTCCACCTCGCCCCCTCCTTAGCCTCCTTCAAGTGCCTCCTCAAGACCCTCCTTTTCGATCATGTCATCGCTCACCCCCTTTCCCTCCCTGACCCTCAGGTCTGAAATGCTGTACACTGCCCAGCGCCTTGGGATGTCCTCCCGACTGAAAGGCACTATACAAATGTAATCTTGTTGTTGTTTTTACTGGTGCTCGCTCAAATTACCACAGTTTTTGAATTACACAGAGTCATAGTGGGATGACCTCTGGGTCGCTAGTCCAGAGCCTATACAAGATAACTGCCTATGAACAAACCAAGCATTCTCTGGAAGGTTAGCATTGCCGTCATAAATAACTGTGAATAGCAAGTCACCACATGGATGGCAAGCAACATTTGTCATGACAAAAGGCTGAGATTGATGTCCGTTATGCAAGGTTCCAGTGGAAGCTGCATAATCTAAAGAGTATTGAGTTGAAAGAAAGTGAAGTCTTTAAGTGAAACATGTCAACTTAGAAACTGCAGCCCAATGCTGAATTCTAAATATGGACCATCACATTTCGATCAAAGAGTACAAGGAAGATAGAAGCTGACATGTGACCTTGAGATAACTCTGACAGTTAAGATCACTTCTGTATTAAGCAGCAGTACTTGTAAAAGTAAACAAAAAAAATCAAGCGCATTATGCTCACTCAGCTGAATTTAATAATCCTTGCATTTGAAGCACGCACTTAGAAATATCCAGGTTACAGTGTTTTGAGGCCCATAAAACACTGCAATTTATAGGCAGTAAAGAAGCGTAATCTCTTTATGTAACAAAAAAGATCTTGTAGAAATATTCCTCAATTTTAGTGAACTAGAACACAGGTAAGCAGGTACCTCAATTGCTCTTGTTTGAAAGGCTGACAGTTGCGAGTAAACTCCACAAAGACTTGAGAGCAATAAACCAGTTATGTACTAAACGCAGTGTAACTAAAAATGTTAACAAGATCGTTCAGTCTCGGTTAGTGCACATCGTAAATGTTGCTGTACTTCACAGGGGTGTTTTCTGAATGCTGAAAGTTCAGGGTATCAACGGATATGGGGCACGGGAAGGTAATTGGAGTGGAGGTACAGATCAGCCATGATCTTATAGAATGGCAGAACAGGCTCAAGGGGCTGAATGGTCTACTCCTCCCGGGTTCCTATCGTACAAATTCTGTCGTTTACTGGTTTAACCTAAGGCCGGATAATGGAGAATTCATTTAGTGTTGGCATTCCAAGTGGGACTGGTCAATGTATGCAATTATTTTAAGCCAAAGTGAATTTGTTCCAATTCCTGTTGGAATCACAGTCCGATATACAGAGAACATTCTTCCCAATACAGCTTTGGAGCTCTCTGTATCTTCCAAGTGTAGAGTATGCTTTGCCCACAAAATATACAGTCAATTCACTTTAGAATATATTCTGTGAAGCGCTTTGAGGCGGCTCAACACTAAGGCGCTCTATCAAATGCAAGGATTATTATTATTATTCATTCTAGATGCAATAGGACATCAAAGCAATTTTGGACTATGATAAGATTCTTGGTAGCCTGAATTTACAGCTATTATGGCTAATCTACTGCAAGGGACATAAACAACCCAACCACTGATACCCAGCAACGTTCAGGCCAGCTAAACTTTCACCACACCAAGCTAAATAATATGCTTACCCCATATGCAGGAATGCATATAAACACATCAAAATTAGAAGCAAAGCCTTCTTCTCTGCTGTCATTCTAAATCCTAAATGACTCCCGCATTGTTTCTTTGAAACACCAAACATTGAATATTACATTGTACATTACATAGGCAATGTAAAGTTAAAATTACACTGAGCTATGTCATTACACTATAAATAGTTACTTCACACAAGAAACTTTTGTTTTTTTCCCCATAATGCTGCTGATCATTTTTTTTTTAAAAAAACAACCATTTTGTAAATTGCTGCAGTATTTACTGAAACAAAGTATGTTGACAATGAACAACACCGAAGGTAGAAGTTGAAGTATCTGAATTGAATTATACTCGCCTCTTTGTGGGAGTCTTTGTGCGCTTCCAGCGTTTTCATGATGGTTAGTTCTGCGTAGTTTTTAAACCTCGCTGGCTGGTTCCGTAGGATTTCCCGTAAAACTCTTAAGGCGAGTGCTCTAATTGAGTGCTTGAAAGAGTAAATAGATATACTTTAATTCAGGCAGTAAATCAATGATCAAAATGCATAAACATCACTTGTTCATGTAATTCCTGGTAAACTCATGTCACAAGTACACGATTTATAATAATAATAATAATAATAATAATAATCCTTGCATTTGATATAGCGCTTTTCACGTCGGGAGGACGTCCCAAAGCGCTTCACAGAACACACTGTAAAGTGAATTGACTGTATATTTGTGGGCGAACGCGGCAGCCAAATTGCGCACAGCAATGTCCCACAAACAGTCGTAGATTGAAAATGACCAATTTATTATTGTTTTTGTTTTGGAGGGATTATTATTAGGCTCTGTGTGGAGTAAGGAAACTTGCCCAAGGTTTCGCCCTGCCTGGAATTGAACTCAGGTCTCTCGCTTGCAAAGCGAGTGCTCTAACCACTGAGCTACAGGACTCCACGATTTGCAAGGACTGTACGAATGAAACGAGTTCCATCCAGTGAAGTGGTTCTCAGTGCCTTGTGACGTCCTCCTGACGAGAAAGGCCCGAAATAATTGCATTTTGTTGTTGTTTCTCTGACCAATTAAATAGGCTTTGGTTCAAAACCTTTCTGTTATTTTTAATTGATTATAGTGGAATATGAAACAGTCAGATGTACTTTGAAATGTATTAAAAGTGTCTTCAGTTTTTGTTTCGAGAACCCTAGGTAACTAGTAAATGAGAAATGTTCATCACAGTAGGCACAGTAGAGCTGCAATTCTGATAGCATCAAATCTTCATAAAATCCCAGGGTGTTCCTAAATTATACTCGTTGGTTAATTTTTGCCTGGTTTGGAACAACTTTTGTTGGCTAACTTGTAAAATTTTCACTCTATTTCTTTAAATGGCAACGTTTGTTTGAATTCAAGGCCACAGAAGTCTGAATTTCCATCCACATTTCGGAAGAACAGGTTGCATGGCTATTTTGCATCCAGCACTGGTTTCCAGTCGAAACCACCATGTTGTACCCAAACTAAAACGGTGGCTTTCCCACCTTCAAGTGGTGTCACTTACATCCTTGTCTCCTAAGGTCTCCAGGAGAAGAAGCAGAATAGTTTTGAAGTGCTCATCCCACACCCCAAGTGTGTCCTCCCTGGTGATCTTTAGGAGGTCCAGTAATGCTCCCTTCCGTTCCTCCACTCGCTCATTGTGATTCGACAGTTCTTTCAGGAGGTCAGCAACCAGATCAGAGTGGTCGATGGGAACTGGTGGAGAGAAAGCATCATTTGTCACTGCTAAAATTGTTCAAACAACGAATTCTCTCTACACGGCAAATCACGCTGTCTTTAACAGACGACAAATTAATGATAATAATAATAATAATCCTTGTATTTGATATTGCACCTTATCATGTCATTGAGACGTCTCAAAGCCCTTCACAGAATATACTGTAAACTGTATTTTGTGGGCCAAACATGGCAGCCAATTGTACACAGCAGTGTCCCACAAATAGTCGTGAATTAAGTGATCAAAATATAGTAGTTAGCATATTAATCATCTTTGCAATGCCACTGAAGCAAACCTTCCTCTTGATCTAAGAACTAGCGATATGATACAAGACCTAGCCAGAAGTTTACAAAAATAGTGTTAATTAAAGGGAAGGAAAGTCTAAGAGAATACTCGCTCTAGAATTCCAGGTAGAGGCTGGGGGAAAGAATTCACAATATTGCAATATTGGGGTGAAAAATTAAAGTTCCATTTTAAGTTCGATTTTCAGATTTGTTGCTCCAAGGAACATTGGCATAAAAGTATGTATTTACTTAAGACTGTATAAATACCTGGAACAAGCAAAGGTTATTCAGCCCATGAAGTTGGGTTCTTTCGCAAATAAGATTTCTAATTTGCTCTCTCTTGAACTCAACCCAACTGATTCAATCTTCTGTGAAAGTTTTTTTTTCTAACCCTAAAGGCAAATCAAGCGCAACCCTTGATTATATTTCTAATCTAACAACCTACATTAGGCAGCCTTGACTAGTTACCTTTCTTGGCACAGTTCCACGAACATTCATGTCCCAAGCAGAATTCAATTACTCCTGCCAGTACTTATAACACTTTTGTTATATGGAAATTATAATGTTAGTAAATCAAGTTCAACACATATCGTAATAAAATATATTGCAAAACAATAATCCTTGCATTTGATAATAATAATCCTTGCACTTCAGGGGGGATGTTTCAAAGCGCTCAAAAGGTTTTATAGTAAAGTGTAATGATTATTTCGTAGGGAAAATTTGTAACTGAACTTGGTGCTTAAATGGCAACTTATCCCACATCCACAATTGATAAATTACAATTACTGAATTTAGATCCCATTAATTTCACAGACCACAAATTGATTTTTGTAATCCTCTAGTCTTTGGTATGTTCTAGCAAATGAATGCATGTCACTTACCACAGAAAGTGTGCAACAAACACAGAGGAATGGAGTTGAATAACACCGATCAACTGTAACATCTATATTTTAAACAGTAGGTGGACATTTCTACCTTAAAGTAGTTTCAATTCCAAGTGTAAGTAAACAGTTCTTGAGGCACTGTTAACAACCACTCAAATGCAAAATTATGAGAACATATTATTATGGCCACCTAGTTCCAAGAGTGTTATCTTGGAAGTGTGTGAGGGGTAAATCTAATACTTACAATTATTTTCACAGAAACACATGTGCCGAAGTATTTTAAGTCAAAGGAATTCCTTTGCTCTCCAATTCATATTTGTCCCATGTAAACCAACAAGGTTGGATATTAATATTATTTTGAGCGAAACACTGAGTAAAATAAATGTTACAAACCATCACGGAACTGTTCCATATCATCATCAAACATGGCTTCTTTGAGCGCAGTCTTGTCAAAAGCGTTGATAGTATCTGAATAGTTATATGGATTGTAATCCCGAGTCCGAGGCCCAGAGAAACACCGCGGGGGAGGAGTGTTAAGCAAAGAGGTTTTGTTGTCGAGAGCTGTTCTCCCGCCCTCCATAGGTTCCCCTCCTCCACGAATGTCAGAGGATGGGGACGCAATTCCTCCATCGCGAGAGACCTGGAACCAAAAATGGTATAAGATAAACCTTATTAAAGATATTCATGCAGACAACTGGGGTCATAAGTGAACCTTATTCCAAATAATAATCCTTGCATTTGATACAGCGCCTTATCACGTCTTCGAGACGTCTCAAAGCGCTTCACAGAATGTACTGTAAAGTGGAGTGACTGCATATTTTGTGGATGAAACCCGGCAGCCAATTGCGTACAGCAGTGCATTCGTCATTGACTAAGCATCGAGAATGGCACTGATGGCCAATAAATGTATAAATATTGAGAAAAAAAGGTACAGGAAAGAACAGGAATTGGAATTAACTGCATACAGCATTGAGTGAGCTAACTGCAACATTCCACACTGTAATTTCTGTGATGAGCAATGAACACTAGCACACGGATAAACAAGGGAAATATCATTTACATGACAAGTGACAATTCTTTAGATTCCTTGTGAACTTTGCAAGTACACATTAAAATCAACACAAATGCATAAACACTAATTATAGTAATTCTCATCTATAATCCCTGGATGAGGGAAAATGGTGAGTACCAACTCATTTCTTCTCACCTGAAAAATAAATCCCTCACAGCCTGCTAAGGGTTTTGAGCCAGTGGAATGTGTGTGCAGTTCATGAGGTATGGAGGGGATAATTCCCTCACACCGTGGGAGGATTTGAGCATCAGTATCATTAACAGCCTTCCTTCTGCCAGTCTGCTTTAATGATCCCATATGCTGTGTACGAGTATACCTACATTGTCACTGTCTTTCTTCCCCTCCCTTTTGATGGGTTCGTTCAAATCCTCTTGGCTGCGGAAACTGAAGTTTTGAATGGCTTCCGTCACTCCGCGAAGAGAGCTATAGATTTCATCGGAGTTCAGGTTCTCTGTGTCATAGTCCAGCATGCTGAAGGACGAAAGCAGTCAGTGAGTAATCAATCGCTACTAAATCCAACATGAACTGGTAGAGCATTGCTGACATTTCAAACATGGCAGCATTCTGCATAACATTATTCGATTATGCACAGATAACTAAAAAAAAACACTTTCAGTTGTATTGCTGTTTATCAGTTACCCCAACCATAAATGAAATATTCAGCTCTGATGGTACATTCACAGTTGCAATGGTTCCTTTTCATGAAGTAGTAAAAAAAAAGCAGTTGTTATTTGAAGGAAAGATGCAGATTAATAAAAACATGGCAATGAATTAGAGCAAACAAAAGCAGTAGCCACTCAAAAAACGTACAATAAACCATGCTAAAGCCCAAAATAAAGAGTCGCCTGATGAAACGAGGCATTTTGAAAAGTTTGGAGAGGGGGTTAGTTACCTGGGGGAGTAAGAACGCCTGAAGGTCTTGTGGATAGGAACTGTGGGGATGGAGTGAGGTTGAGAAGGGGTGGGGGGATGCTTTGACAGCCCATCTGCACTCCAACCCCATAATCGACTGCAGTCACAGAGCGGTCAGTGAAAGAGAGAACGAGAAAGGCAAAAAAGAGAAAGAAAACCATATTCCGAGTGGCTTTTGGTCATGCTTTACTGGAGAATACTTTTTAAGAACATTAATAGAAGCAAAATAGCAAACAGAACACCTCATCCAAGCAAGCAGCACCAGGGTTAATCTAGCACACAACACACGAAGGCACAGTGATTGCACAGCACGCACCTAAAGACACATTTTCAGTAACGTGCTAAGTACATGTGGGGTTTTACAGACTTCAGCACCTGAACTTCAAATGAACAATCCTTTTGGTCCCATTTATGTTCAGCTTGAGCAATGATAATCTGCATAATGGGGTCTGATAGGTGGCAATTTGTGACTTAATCAGGAATCTGAGTAGGACCTTCTTCTGGTGACTGGGAGTACATAACACACGTTACATTAACCCACATTAACAGTTTGATTGTAGATTGTGTCAGAGTAGAGTTCCAGCGAGTTGGCACAACTTACTTTTGATTTCCTTATTGAAGGATTCGCCATATTAGACCCCATCAACTTGAATTTATCATTTGCTATAACAAGTAAATGGCTATGACAAAACACAGAGGAGAAAGGCACCTTTATATATGATTGTGCTTTTGACAGCAGAATCACCTTTGAAAAGTATTGTCGTAGCATTACAAACCCACATGCCACAGCAAGTTAGAGGGGTATGCCAGTATCCACTCTTTTTGTGGAAATGAGAATTACTGTACGATGAAATGAAGACCATATTTCGGCAGGACATCAACCAAACAGTATGCCCTAGAGATCTTTTTATCGGAGAAAAAAAAATTTCAATCCAAAAATAGAAAAAATGACAGACTCTCAAAGGTTTTCAGAGATTTGCCAACAGCAATCTAATTGTGCTTGTCTATTCTCTCACTGTAGCTGTCGAAACCAGTAATTGCAGCACAAGAAAAACTATAATTATCATCTTGAGGTGAAAAACTATACACTACTCCCTGGCCACTTACAGCACTAAAACAAATCCACATTTTCTTCTCAAAGTAAATGTACTTAGCAAATTAGCATGCTCGTTCAATGCTAAGAAAAGGAACACTCCTAACACCCAGGAATAACATCAACCTCACTCAACTTTGAGCCTGTGGATCTGTGACGACAAGAACATGGGCCAAAACTCTGCAAACTCATATAATCTTTGTAGCTAGCAGTGAGAGGGAGACTTGAGTTCAAACCCCATGGATTTGAACCCATGGCATATAAGTACAATGAATTACATTGTGTTATCCCACTGCATCACCTGCACATTTCTGAATAAATCAAGAATAAGCAAGAAAGAAATACAAGAAACACCATGAAAAACATTCCGATTGTTTGCAATGTCAAAATGAGTTGCTGGTCACATCTAAGTGAAACTTGTCAAACGTATAAATGGACTGATCGAGCTTGAGGCTGGTAAATTAGATGGGAAGGAAGGGCCACTATATTCATATATCTGGACTGAATTTTAAACAAGTATTTGAATAAACTTTGAAGGCAAACATTATGAGGGCAACAGGGCAAATGAGGACATTTACATTCAATGGCTACAAACAAAGTGAAATGTTCACATCATTAATATCCCATTTGGAGGTACAAACGAGATATTAATTATGTGAAAATTTCACTCTGTCCCTCAGATAATGCAGAACACGATGCCTTAAATTTTCCCAAACAACGTTCCAAAAATTCAACTATAGAATAATGGGAACATTAATACAGAAGAATGGCATGTGCGGAATCTAGAAGCGACAGATTTGCACTCTGAACTCTAAAGCCCTCGTCTCTTCTCACCTGCACAATAGTTAAAACACTTCTATTTCACCTTTTAAAAAGTTGCTGAACAATTAAACGATTACTAAAGGATCAAGTACACACACACCCTAAGTATGTCTTTTCTGGTCGATTTTGATAATTCACATTATAGAACTGTATTCAACTGGACTGAAAATGCCTTTGTTCGAACAGTAGTTGCAATTTAGTTTAGTACTGAATTTGAAAACTATACAATTATAATAATGATTCTGGCATTTATATTGCACCCATAATATTGCCAAAATGACTCAAATAACTTTGTAGCCAATTGCTTGTGATTTGCGCCCAGCTGGTTCCACAAACAAAGAGTTATAAGGCAAATGATCAATTGATCTGGAGGTTCGTTGGCCAGGACATCGTGAGAAACTCACTCCTCTTTTCCGTTAGTGTAATGGAATCTTTCACATCCAACTGAACAGGCAGACAGAACCTTGGTTTCATCATCTCACCTGAAGGGCAGCACCTCCAACAATCCAGGTTGCCCTCAGTATTGCACTTGATTAAAGTCCTGTTTTCTCAAGTCTTGACATTGAACTTAAACCCATAACTTTCTGAACCAAAGGCAAAAGTGCCACCAACCACCGTTTTTATTTTTATATATATATATTATATATATATCCCAACTGGCCATAAATTGCATTGAAATACTTAGCATTTTGTGAGCAGTATTCTGACTAACAGGGTTTTGATGAGCAGCATGACCCATGTCAGCCGATTGCAGGAAAATGCCATCATCAAAACTGAAGATGAATTGAATTGCTTGGCTCCAATCAAGGATTCCTGTGCTGCATCCCATGCATCACTCGACACCCACAAGGACAGGGCATAATGATAACCCGCTGAAAATCCCTCGACTGTCATTTGTCATCACGGGCAATAAAAAAAAGATGCACAATTTCAGCCTGGGACGACTCGAGCTGTTTTTGCTGGCTTAAAAGCTCAGAAATGAATGGTTTCAAAAACGACAAAACAGGATTTTGTTTGGCTGTGGGTTTTTAAGCTCCCGTGAATGCTTGAGCTCCAAGAAGTATGCTCCTCTCACTGGCACACGTCACTATTTTTTCTGCTGCCAGTCACTGTGAAGCCGAATGCCTCGTCAGCCAGTATCATACCACTCGATGTGGTGAGGTCGCTTTGAAACAAACCACTTTTTTTAAAAAAAGTGATGACGTGAAGATACCTGATATGTACAAACTGCAAGCGACCTGCATGTTCACATGAACCTAAATTGCTCGCGTTTTCAATACACAAAATAATGGCATGCAAGACAAAAATTCCAAGTGACAGAACCTGGGCAAATATCTCTCCTATTAAACACAACTAATAATCAGTATCCATTCAATCCTGTTTGGAAATGTAATCTATACGTGAACCTACTGGTTTCTCGGATGAAGTGTTCCACTTTGGTATCAGATTTCTATTAATAAACCGGTTCCTCAAACTAGCAATATTATATTTGTAACCAGAAGTTAATAGTGCTAATTTATCTAAGAACCATGCTTTTAAAATGTGAAATAAGACAGAAATACCAGTTTATCTCACCAAGAGAATAGCACATATTTGGTTTACCAACTCCCATCAATAATTTTTTTAAAAAAAACTATGAAACAGGATTAATGTGTTTCTTTGCTCTGCACTTTCAGAATGAACACTGTTTCAAAGCAATAAAAGGGTTTGCGCTGAAGAACAAGGTATTGAATAAGTAAACAGAAATTGCACAAGTTCACATGTGCATTGCCAATGAAATGGAAGGGGGGGAAATATTATGGCAATGTTTCTTCAAATGCTATAAAGCCTTTTTAAAATAGAATAACCTCTAAAAAATCTGGAAAGCAGTTCACGATAGAAGAGATGACTCAGAATCTGAATCTTATATTCAATGCGCTAATTTCATGCAAAGAATTAACAAGAGTTTTTAAATTGAAAAAGAACATATTCTTACAAAAATTGTGTCCATCACAGAATTTGCAAGTAATGAACCACAGTAGCTTGTGTGAAAAAGGCAGCAAGGTAAACTGATGAAATAAAAAAAGGATTTTTTTTAATATGAAATAAAAGGTATTTATGACTTTTTCTCCCATTCTGAAAATCAAAAAGACAAAGAAAACTGCCAGAGATTATTATTTTCTACGATGCAGTTTACTCTCGTGGCCCAGAAAATTCCTGCAAACATAACAGTTATTAGGGAATTTCCAAAAATTTACAACATGGCATTACCTTGGGGAGAGCCCTCCATGGGAACAGTTGGTCGGAGATGTAAGGGGGCTTGTTCGGCTGCTAGAGTGTCGTGAAGGCGTGCGTCCCATTGTATTACTGGGTGATCCCTGCAGTGGGGAAAAGCAAACCATGAATATAGTGAAGTATAGAACGACAACAACTAAAGGGAATTGGATATTTGCTTGAAAAGAAAGAAAAATCGCCAGGCTAGGGGGAAAGAGCGGGAGAGTGGGACTAGCTGGATAGCTCTTCCGAAGACCCCAAGCAGATGAGTCAATTTTGCTCTCAAGTCTAGGCTATATACTTTTTCCTTCCTCATACAAGGACAAGAGAGGGGAAGCAGGAAATCAAAGTTACTCTATTGGCATCTGTACAACCCAATAATGCCCATCCGACACCTCCTTCCAATTACCATTGAAGGACCTGCTTGTGAATGGTTAAGAACACATACCACGCTGGTGTTGCTGGAGTTCTTCAAGTGGTTGTGTAGGAGCTTGGTGGCACCGTCTTGGAATGTTTTTGGCAAGGCACCAAGTAACATGCTGAATTCAGGGGTGTTCAGCTCAAACAGAGAAATCAGTACGATCTGTGCAGCCTGTTCAAAACCAAAAGGAGATGTTTATTATAGGCACAAAAAAAGTAAATGAACTGCATTGAAAATTCTTCAGAGTACTCCCATTAGCCCCAAGACATGGTTGCAGCATCTAATTAAGCCACGTAGACACCAAAATCACCCAATTGAAGAGTTGAGTGCTCCTTACCAGCATTTGCTGAACTATTTAAAACTTATTGGCTTTTTTAAAAAAAAAAGTGAGCACATTTTTGCAAACACCAAATGTCACCACTTTGTGCTCAGCTTTTCAAAGGAGGCAATAATGATCAGAAATTTCTGGTCTGCAAGCCTGGAATTCCTATATTTGATAATAATAATCCTTGTATTTGATATAGCGCCTTATCACATCTTCGAGGCGTCTCAAAGCACTTCAAGAATATGCTGTAAAGTGAATTGACTGTACATTTTGTGGGTGAAACACGGCAGCCACTGCTGCGCACAGCAGTGTCCCACAAACAGTCGTGGATTGAAGTGACAAGTTTTTTTAAAAAAATTTGAAGGAATTATTACCCCCAGAAAAGCGATCCATCAATCGACTAACAACTGGGTTCCTACTTAGTTGACTTGGGACTGCCAATCGTCTTGAAGGACAGCGTTGATCTTTCCAGTGATATGATTTATACAGCTAAAGTAATAGATATTATCGAAACATACAACTATATAAAAACTATTTTTAATTAATGATTTTTTTTAATGTAAAGGTATAGGTGTTGACTTCTTTCTAAGAAAAAAAAGTCACATTATAAAGGGTAAACCAGTCAATAACTTTTTTATAATACACCCCGTTTATCTTAAATATACGACAAGTTTCCTTTAAAAGACTAGTAACGTAACAAGCAGACAGAGCATAAAGTCCGCAGTCAATGTTTCAAAGGAAACCTAGTTCTGCAACTTGCACCTTTAGTTTCTGACTGGCTGGATGCATCATAAAAACCTGCTGGATGGAGCATGCTGTGAAATGTTGGATACATTTTCATTCTCTTTATCTGGTTCTGATATTTGACGAACACATGAAAGATTTACTTTCAGTGGGAAGCTACCCTCTTTGTTCACGTTATCAGAACATTGATTCCAAACTCAGTGTAAGCACAGAGAAATGGATTGTATCAGGGCATAAATTTAGATATCTTAAAGAGTGCTACTGTTTTTATTTATAAACAAACCTATGAATCATTTGAGGCTAAAATTTAATACAGAGTTAAATGTAAATTTGTTAGCAGAAATCCAATTCACATTTGTTAGAATAGGTGAATTTTGAAAAGACAAATTCCATGTTCCAAAATAAACCCATGCCACGGACTGCTCACATCCCTATAGAACTGTTAATCCACTTTTGAGTCTATTTGTTAACAGATGAGCATGCATTCCAACATTGCAAACAGCAGTCAGCAAGGCAGGGCCCAAATGCTGGATATTGTTAAATAACACTCCAAAACAAACCTTGTCCCCAAAGAACACCAGCTATGTGCTGAACACAGTGCAGACTGAAAAAACACATGGATGTTACACAGAAGTCATCAGTTTTGAAGCAGTCAGGCCAAGACTCTCTTGTGCAGCTGAGTTAAAAAGAGCCGATGGTATAAGAAGGGGGGGGGGGGGGGGGAAGGGGGAAAGCAGTGGTGGTTGAGATTAGTACGTGTGATTTTTTTTCTACCTGTTTACACTTTTCTTCCAGGCCAGTTTCACCAGGCCCGGAGGTACTCGAACAGGACCTGGCCAACACCTCATCACTCAACCAATTATGCATATTCTGGGTTTGACAGGTGGGAAGTGTGTTAGACACATTACAGTATACAGTAAACAGCAGTTCCACGACTAAGCAAATTTATATCAAAGCTGACAAATCAAGACAGAAAGTAATCGGTCGTTCAGTCGACTGGACATTTCACAGCGCGTTTGCAACAGGGAGCTATAGAGAGGTTAGCTTTTGTCTTTCAGGCGGGCAACCAAATTTATAACTTTTGTGTCCTTGGCTGAAAGTACATTCCTTTCTTTATTCCTGATGCGGGAATTAAATCTGGTTGCAAACTGTAGCGTCTGAAATGGCAGAACAAAGCACATTCTTGTTGCCCATTGGTGAAGAACAGCCTAGTGCAAGTAGGAAAAGTGAGTGTATTAGCACCTTTTACAGCTCTCAGTTGCAGCAACAGTTGCCAAATAATTTGGAATCCATATGTTCGATTGATTTTGTCAAACAAATGGTAATTTGAATAAATTCAGTCCATTAAGTAATATCACACAAAAGTTTGTGGAATTGAAGGAATAAAGCAATGCACAAGATCAATTTTTAAAGTAATGCCAAACACTTTTCTTGCAAAAACTGAAGCTGGTCAGATAACTTCTATAAAGCGTAAATAAACTGACAACATTGAATTCTTCTGTCTGGCAAAGCCACTGTTGGATTTTTGTGCCCTTAACGCCAGATCACAGACTTTATTCAGCAGGTGATAGATGAAGGTCCAATGCTACATATGCGACAGTAACCAGCAACAGAACAAATCAAATAAGAACTGTTTGATGCACGCTGAAATAATTATAGCAATATTGCAATTACAAAGCACACAGCTGGACTGAATGTAATTTATGAAATCACATGAATCCTGAAACATCAACACATTTCCAGAATTGTTCCCCAAAAAGTGGAAGTATACTGAAACTAATGCTGGTGAAATATCTTCTTTGGGCATCAACGACTGAAATCTAATCAAGTAGCTTTACTTACAACGTGAATTTACTTCTATTCAGCTCGTAAATGAGAGAGAGAGAGAGAGAGAAAAAAGAGATCTGGGATACATGGGAGTTTTCTATCCTTTGCCAGTATTTTACTCCTAGGACTAATGCAGCTCAATGATTTTTTCCCTGGTACCAGTTTGACAGAAAACAACAAACTTCGACAGTCTTGCAACACTATTCAATCAGATGACTGGAAAAAGTTGGCTTTTGGCTATCAGACTGCAGTACAGAGCAGTAAATCATAATTCATCCAGACATGTCAGCATTCATGCATACCGAGCAGTGTTACTTCCCTTAGTGCATGTGATCAGCAAAGCTTGAGGTTTCCCATTCACTCTGTTGCATATTTGCTGCCAATACTGTACATTCGAATGCCTCTAATATATCCAGGATAGAAACTAAAGTTGCTCACTACTGGAATGCCAAACGCTTGGAAGATTCTAAACAAAACTATTTTATTCTTGCGACGATGATTTGCAACATAATTAATAAGATGCATCCCGTCGACTAATCCTAAACATTGCCAATATTTTACATGATCTTATAAATCATAATCAATTTAAAGTTTACATGAACTTTGAAGGCAAGAAAGCCATCTGCAAGACTCCTCTGTTATTTGCAAGCAATGCCACGGGTTTCAATCTGCTACAATAAGATTAATAAATGTAATCAACTTCAGCAAGACGCTCTTTTTTTCTTACAACATCTTGGACAGAAACAATCAAGTAAATGCGGTTTCAATTCACCCTGTGCTAATCACCTTGTTAGCCTTTCTATCGGAAATATACTTGCTGCATTTTTCGTGAGCAGTTCAAACATCTGCAGAAACATTCAGCGCCGTGGATTAACTTAAACACTAGCGCAATTCTTTTCTGAGGAAACATGCACGGAGGTACTGTAAAAAGGCTTTGCGTTGACAGGCAGGTTTTTCAAAACTATGCAGTATGGTTGTTACCCACCAATTTGAAAAAGATTACTGGAGGAGAAAATACTTCACATGTAAAGTACCTGCTTCCCTTGGGTCTTTTCGAAGGACTCTATTTTTAATCCAGTAGTACCAGACAAGAATAATAGTCACCCAAAGTGTTCTCCTGTGAAATGGAGAGGACTTGTGTTTCATGATGATGGATAGCCTCTGCCGACATAGGACCAGTGCTGACTACACCACACACTTGCTTTAGATTTAAACTATGAACAGGGAGCTGGCTTGGGGCTGTTAAACCAGTCTCACCACGCTTTTTTTTCTCCCCCCCCCCTCAATGGAACCCAGTGGGGACTGCTTTAAAAATTAATAAAACTGGTTCAAGTCAGATATTCCACCCACCAGTCACGTTGGGGAATTAGTGAAGCTTTTGGAGAATCTCATTGCCCAATATCACCACACTTCAGTTCACAGGGCCACAGGTTTTATTCGTATCAGAATGAAACACTGACTGAAAATTTCGACTTGCTCATCAACTAGTATTCAAAAGTATCATCAGGGTCAGAGGCAAGCTAGAAGAGGAACCATTTTATAAATAACAAAATATAGGAGTGTAGCGTGTTTGATCCAGTGTGTCCGCGCATGTATACGCAGGGTCTCGGTACACACGTGTGAAGCCCAACTTTCTCATATTCAACTGCAATTTGCTATGAATAAAATCATTTTTATTGAATGGCTTTTTATGATTCAGAATGTCTTCTGGTGAGAGGCAGGGATTAATATGGAATCGCGCAGGAACAAAGAGTTCACAACATTTAGAACTTAGTGCTTCAGTGAGTATTTCACGACAAACTGCAGTTACTCAGTGGAGTCAATTGCTCGCCCCAGCAGCTGAACACTGGGCATATTCAGCTGGTTCTTACACCGTGCTGCTGTGACTGTTTATGAACCAATATACTGGCAATAAAAAAATTTATGTTATTTTTCTTATTACATTTGCCTGACTGAACATGGTCCTGAGATTTGTCGACAATTACAAAACTGTAGATGCTTGTGCTACACAACTATTAACCAAAATGATTATAAAGTCAAATACGTTACTTGCAAAGTACAGTATATATACTGCCTTAAAACAAATTTGGTCTCCTAGAAATCTAAAAGTAATTATTTTTCTATAAAAGGTCACATTGGGAATAATGTTTTTTCCTTCCTATACTGTAATCTATTTTAAAATAAGAGATCGATGGCAGATTTATGCAGAATTATGCTGTAGCAAGGCCATTTAGTTTAAAATATACACTGTGTTATGGATCAGTGAATTGAAACGATCAACAACAGAATGTAGTATGCCCTGTAGTGAAACATAAAACTGACTCATGGAGCTATTAGGGATTGAGCATTTTCCTTGACCTGAGTGGGATCAACGGTAATATGCATGTTTGGTTATAAAACCCACTTCCTAACAAAACCTTTTTTGTAATCACACACAACGATAAACTCACATTTCGCATGACCATTATGTTTGCTTTTTCAGCCCTACTGGAAATTCCTTTAGAAAATTTATGGTGAATATTTTTTGACAAAGTGTGTGGTGTATTGGAGCGAAAAATTAATAATTTCTCAACTACACAGATGGAAAAAAACTGCATTCGTTTTGAGTGTCACACTAGAAATTTCTATGTACAATCTCTCTGCCATAATTTGTTTTTTTTAATGTTCCACAGGACACCTGCTCTTTAAGCCCTAAACGAAAATTCGATGAGGATTATTATAATTCTTTGAATTGCAATTAATTCTGTTCATAACTCATAATCCATTCACTCATGTACTAAACCCTTAAACTCCTGAAGAAAAGTTAAATTTTTGCATCAAAGATTAAATCGGATAGATTTATATAATGCAAACATCAGTGCTTTTTCATTAGCCATAAAGCAAGTTTTCAGCAAAAGGCTATTTTTTCCGTGAATACTGGCATTTTGGGTATCCATCACGAAATCTGCCCCACCACTGGAGGGAAGCTTTCAGCCATTTTACCCCCCTCTCTGGAACTACATCCCAGACTCTACAACCATCTCTATAACTTGTCCCTCTCTCTCCACTTTTAAAGCTCCTCTTAAGACTTGCCTTTTCGACTGCTCTTTTGGTCATCTTTCTTCCCCCTCTCCACCCTGCACAGGTGCCTAGCCAACCGTGTAAAGCACTTTGAGACATCCTCCATATGAAAGGCATTATATAAATCTAATTGTATTGTAATTGTATTTTAAATGTTGCTTCCATCCAAGTAAATGGTAGAAACTGGGTAAAAATTAGATCTTAAATTTAAAAATGTGATGGAAAACATAAGAGAAAAAATAAATTCAAAATAAGTAGGAATAGAAGAGATTAGGGAAATGGGTGAGAGTGAGATGCTCAGATAAAGTATTTGAAATGTTAGTGTTAACATTTCAGTAATTAGTTTTACTATTCAGTGTTAATGCTGATATCTGGGTAGCTTTATTGCTGCAATATTGTAATAATAATCCATGAATTTGATATAGCACCTTATAATGTTGTCAAGACGTCTCAAAGTGCTTCACAGGACTTTACTGTGAAGTGAAGCAACTGTGTATTTGTGAGCAAAAGCGGCAGCCAATTTGTACGCTGCAATGTCCTACACTGCATTGTTAGTATTGCTTTCAGCATCACAGCAGCTGTGGGAGTTTCTGTAAATCTGCCACCACTCTAAGGGTTAAGACAACAGTTTGCCCACTGCCTTCAGTCAATGCACTTTTATCCAGTCTTCACATTCAAAACACACTTCTTGGTACTTTTCCAAAAGGTACAATTTTACAACCGGCAAAGTTACTACTTCCCTAACTGGAGGAGTTAATGGTGTAAATGCACTTTCTCATTTATTTCAGCAGAAATGCAGTAGCATGTCCTCTGTTGCCAATAAACAACCTAAAACTATGACCTTCCCAAGACAAGTAACGTGCCTTGGCTTATTTCCCCCCCACCCCGTAAAACCATTCAACACTCGATAATTGCTGAACACCTGGACAAAATACAGAATGGGACAATGTAAATGACCAGAATCATGGAACTAATCAATTGATCCCAATTCTGTACTATTGATGTACAACATCTATAGTTTCAAGGCTACTCCTGACCTACCAAATGGTCACCACTTTTAATAGCAAGATTTGCAATGCCTAACATGAATCTATCAGAGATTAGATGGATTATGACTGTATGTTATTTTACTTGCGATACTTGACTCTTATTTCCTCCTCCAGACAATTCAGTTCCACCCCCATCCTCACTCATCTTCTCTGTACAAGTTAGTCTCATAGACCACAACCTTTTGCAAACCGCTTACGAGAAAATGTCTGGTCAAATGGGTGCTGCAGAAAATTCATAAGCGGAATGTCCTCTTCTCCTTGACCCGCAAATTGACTAGAAATGACCAACAGTTTTGAAAGGTTGAACATTCCATACATTCTAAACGTGGGGCGAGGACAGTCACAACAGGTCAATATAATTACAACAACATAGAAATATGTAAATCACGTGATCAATTATATTTGTGGCTTATTTGTTAGCCATTACGGCATAAGTCACAGCTCCAAGGTATGCTCCTGAGGAATATCAGAACTAAGGAAGGTCATAAAATGTTAGGAACCGTGGTAGAATATCAATCATCTTTCAGCATTCTCAGTGACAACAAAGTGTTCTCAGTTACTGACGAGCTGTTTCAGTTGCGCTACCATTTTAAGAATATTGGAAAGTGGAAGAAAAATATGAACATCTGATGAATCCTTAATGTATTCCAAAAATGCTGAAGTGACAAGTACATTGAAAGATACAAGTTCCCCAATTAAGGGACCGAGTTGCTTTCAGGAAATAAATATCTGGAAACTTCTTTAAATCTGTTCAATGAGATTCCAACACAAATATGCATGACTGTGTATAGCAGGGCAGTGAATGCTAAGCCTGTCCATTTTAATATTAATAATGAATGGTTAATCAGGGTTTTAATTTATTGAAGAAATCCCATGTTGCTTTATCAGGTTCCACCGCAAGAGGAACTCATTAATTAACTCAAAAGAATTTGTAAGAATTTAGGGGAATGACAGTACCATCATAACAACAAAACCAGAAACTTGAGTGAACAGAATAGTGCCGATTAAAATTACAAAATTAATGTTCTACTGGCTTAGTTCCCATTTCTAGGCTTGATAGTCATGGCTCCTGGATATTTCATTCACAACAAGGGATCTCTCTCCAAAATATGCAGCAATTTTGTGAATGGGATTGATATTTCTTTGAAATGCTGAAGGTGTGGCTGGGGGGGAAGAGGAAGAAAAGATTGCTTATGTAATTACAGTAGAAACCTGGTTTGCCGTCACCTCGGTCATCCAGCCGCCTCTCATTTGCAGGCACATTTTCACAGTCTCTTTCATTGTCAATGTTCAGCTTCAGTAACCCGGGCACCTCACTAATCAGGACAAAAGTCATTGATTGTGGCTGCTACAGCTCCCTCCTCCGCTTCAAACTCGGTACAAACTCCCCCCTCCTTCTAACCTGTACACAGTGCCCTAGGTCTTGGGCGTCTCGCACTGTTTCCTCAACACTGCTATGGTGGGCGGAGTGGGCTCAGGTTGCGCATGCTCGGCGAGTGTTGGGATCGCGGAAGCAGTGCGAGCGGAAAATCGACTTCGCCCGGCGCCCGCAGCCTAACTGAGCTCAGGCGGCCAATTCTTGGTACGTGCTGTAAACATACCACCGTGGAAGGAGTTGTTCTTATGTGGGAGAGTGGACTTAATCAAAAACAGCGAAAAGTCAGAGACAGTTAGCTGTGATCAATGCATTGGCAAAACACAGGTTGGATGCATTCTCGAAAGGCAGGCTATACATGACAGCTCTTGTTTTAAATGTGACAATGCCTTTATTTAAATAAGATTGCTAACTATGTTTGTTGAATGTTCATCAACCCTTGTCCATTACCAATGCCGTTAATATTCTATCAGTGACCTAAAACCCCTGACCCGTTTCAGGAATCAGGTCATCTCACTAAGTAGGTCACTTTTGCCCAGTCCCTTGATTGACCAGATTAGTGAAGTTCTACTGTACACTGCACTCTCTATTTCAATATGATGCCCATTATGGAGGAGCACATTACAGGCATCTGACTTCAATCATATCACCTCAGCATCGATCTCATCCGAGGACCAGTGTAATGCTGTGGAGCTTTGCACACGTGGAACCAAATTCATCAGTGCTGAATGCCACTTAATTTTTAACTTTAGTCAAGAGCTGGGAGTTCAGCCAAATCTTTAACAACATGAAATTCCTTAAGGGTTGCCCAAAGGACCCCTGAGGAACTTTTACAGTATGGTTTCGCAGTATTTAAAAATGGTTAAAACCATAACTAGGAAGCAATCCCACTGAACAAAAACACTTGCTTCTAAATGACTGGTTTATATATTATTCATGTGAATGCTTCTTAATAAAATAGATCAATACATGAGAGCATTTTTCCACAAATTGTGTCACTGGTACTATTTTTGTATTCTGATTAAAAGTACTCTTATAATCTAACCAACAGTACAGATATTTACCAAAGGGTGGTTTGAACTTCACAACCCATTGCAGTACTTGAGTAAGCAGTAGTTATGACACTAATGTCCGCTTTGAATAATTATTCCAGTAGCAAACTAAATAAAATGACTATTTTGCATGTACACGACTTAGGAACTATTTATTATTCTGACCTTGGAAGAATAATTAGGACTTTTTTTTTTTAAAACTGCCCAGTTATTTGCCATCTGTGAGATGGAATGATCCTTTTGTATCTAACTGCTTTCTAAAGGGGCAAGGCATTTGGGCCTTCAACCTCTCTGCCCCCACCCTTTGGAACTCCATCCCAAGTCCCTTTGCCTCGCCCACTCCCTTGCCTCCTTCAAGGCCCGTCTCAGGATTCACTGAAACCTTCCTGCAATACAGGCAGGTATTGCGGTAAGGTACGTTTTGCACCTTCAGCTAAAAGTGGGTAACAAAAAAAACACGCAGTGAGTGCAGCAGTTAATTTTCCCTCATTTCACTGCTGTCGCAGTGGATGGGGCACAATAACAGAGGTATTGTAAGGGGAGAGACCAGGATTGCACCACATTGTTGTAAAAATACATAACACATTCTATAAACTACTCCCTACCTTTCTCACATCAGAGCTCTTTGGTTCTGTTGTCCAGGTTATGATTCGGGAAACAGCAAGACGGGTCTCACTGGAGTTAACAAAGTCCACTGGGTCCATCTGTCTGGCCAGCCTCTCAATATACTTCAAGATCGCAACTTTAACCTAAAATAAAGAGGTTTAAATAAATATAGAGTTAAAACAAAAACAAGACAGAGTTTTCAATGATAATGTATGTAAAAATTTTTTTTTTCGGTCAGCCAGGTGTCTGACACACGCGGAAATCCATCACCGTTGCTTAAGACTGTCCCAACCAAGCTGAGAATTCCATGTATCCCACCTATAATAATAATAATCCTCGCATTTGATATAGCGCTTTTCACGTCGGGAGGACGTCCCAAAGCGCTTCACAGAACACACTGTAAAGTGAATTGACTGTACATTTGTGGGCGAACGCGGCAGCCAATTACACATGGAAATTCCAGAGACAGATTGTTGTGGATTGGAATGGGCACTTTCTCTCTGGAGGGACGCATTCTGCTTACCTAACCCCAAAAAGTGCTAGGCGCCAGTCGGCAGGATCCAGGGCTTGGGGATCCCAGAGCATGCAACGGTTTACTGCTGAAGTCTAACCAGTTGAAAGAACTTAAGATAGAACCATTTAAAGAAAAACTAATTTGACATAAAATCCCCAAAAAATAGCCAAAGGTAGTTTTTATTGTCTCTTCTCTAAATACTAATATTACATAAATCTAGCCTGTACATTATAACTTTCATACAAACCTTGAGGTTAGGTGTTTGTGTTTGATCGACAATAAAGCGCATAAGAATGTTGAACTGTTGATCAAATGGAAAGGACTCTCTGTGAAGAAAACAAAGGCATATTTGGAAATTCACTACTTCAGACAATTGTGAGTGTTCACAGCTTTGGCATGAGTTAGTTATTGATTATCCTTTCATAACATAACTCATCCCACAGGTGTAATGGGTGAGCTAACAGTTAAAATTGTAACACGTTTCCTGAACAAAACAAGTCATAAATAGCCTCTTTATGTCAATGTTGAAGAGGAATGTATACTTAAAGAGTCCCGTAACCCAGTTTACAAAATTCGGAAATTACATCCAATCAAAATGTCGTGCTCAAATAATGCGGATATTATATTGCACGGCAATGATATGTAATAAAATAAAATGAGATTGCTTGATCTCCAAGCTGACCTGGTGACGTCCAGTGCTTTCTGAACCTTGGCCTGTACAGAACCTAACAGATCTGCTCCCATCTTCTTCAACAGCTGAGTCAGCAGTACAAACAGCCAGTCCTGAAGATCTTCCTTATGGATGATTATGAAATCTACCAACGTCTCCAGAAACATGCTGAATACCTAAAACAATAGGAAGATTGCGTTAAACTCTGGACTGGTGCTTTTTTTTCCCCTCCAAGTGTTTTACCATTCCATCCCCTCAAAAGACAGGTGCCCAGGATAAATAAAGTATCGGTTGTTTATTGGCTGTCAGCAAGTGTGGAGAACAGTCAGGATTGCACCTCCTAGAGTCAGTTGGTCTGCCAACACCCGCTACTGAAGCCATGAACCATTAATGGACAGTCAGCCAGTGTCCATGGTACCACACTCCTGCTAAAGGATGCCAGACCAGGAGCAGAGAGGTGTATCCCAGTGGGGAGAAAATTCATGATAATTTTATAATAATTGGACACACCAAAGTTTTTAAAAATGCAATTGACATAAACCCATTGTAGCCCATTTAATTTTGACTCTAAAACCAATTGTAACACAGCATTAAACTATTTCATTCAATACAATGTAAATCAAATCTCCAATTGAAATACTCCCAAAGATTAACATATTTCAGATTATGCCGTAATGTTACTTGTTTTTCTCCCAGCATCAAGCACAGTGTGCGAGCTGAAAACATACAGAACCACTCAGCCCTAGGGTCAGATGCATCTGAAGATCTATCAGTAAACCAAAGATTAAGGAGCTTATGGAGCTCAAACTCATTTTAACATCAACCCAATCAACAATGTTCAGCATTGGCCTCTCATTTAATAAAGGTATGACTGTAGTGTGTTTTGCATAGTTAGTTGCAACTGTGGACAGCTAATTTCTCGTAGGAAACAAAAATAAAGGAATACGCTCGGGCATCTAAACCTAACCCTATAATGTTTCAACAATAAGAACCACAGTAATTATTTTTGATTACCCTGGTGCATGATCAAATAACATATACGGAAACCCATCACCGTTGCTTAAGAGTATCCAAACCAAGCTGAGAATGCCATGCATCCCACCTACACATGGAAATTCCAGAGGTAGATTGATGGAATGCATTGCGTACTTTCTCCCTGGAGGGATGCATCCTGCTTACCTAATTCGGGAAAATATTAGGCGCAGATCGGCAAGAGCCAAGGCTTGGGGACACCAGAGTGTGCGTTGGGGTAACTGCTGGAGTCTAACCAGCTAAAACCACATAGCTTGCCACTCTCACCACAGTAACAGCACACTAACCTTCACTAGATGTCTCTAGCAAACATGGGGAGAATAATTTAAGTGAGCTAGGCATAGCTAGTGTTTTGAGTTGGTCGAACCAGGCTCAACACCAGTGTTAACTGCACCAAAATCTATCAGATATTCGGCAAAATTCCAAACCTATTTTTTCTATCCAAGCAAAAGTCAACATTTCGAGTAATCCATTATAGTTGTTAGTTTGTAGTAAACAGTAAAAACACTTACTCTCTGTTGTGAGTTCCAACAAAGGACAGGACATGCAAGAAAACAAACCATGGATTAACGCAGTCAATTTAAGAAACAAAAGTGCAACGGCAATGGTTACTGACAAGTCATAGAGTTACATTAATTACTTCATAGAAAATAAGGCGTTAAGATTAAGTTACACAAAATGCTAAATCTTTACTATCCAACAGAATTTTGTTTTGCTCGGCAAAATACAGATGCAAGTACACTTTTAGGACACTGTTTAAAAAATCCCATTTCATGATTTACTTGTACCTTCACTTCTGTGGTTGCTGCTCACTACACTGCACCAGCAGCACTCAGACTACTTTGTGCCACTCTGAAAGGAGTGCAATACTACCATGAAAAAAAAAAGCACTTAAGCTGTGGTTCTCGTCTTTACAATAATAATAATAATCCAATTGTGCATAACAGTGTCCCACAAACAGCGGTGGATTGAGTGACCAAATCATTTTAATAAAATAAAGTACAAGAATCATCTCTCCCACAATTAATAAGAAGTTAAAAAGCAGCTAAAATTACATTTATAAATCCTCGACACTGTAGCAATTAAATATCAGAGGATATTTCCTGAAAACAATATTCTTTTGCACTATGGATACGTTTTAATTCTCATCTTTATTTACATCAGTGTGCGAATATATAACTTTTGTTTTGAATATTCCTTTGAACCAGTGAACATCTTTTAAAAAATAGTAACATGCAAATCAAAGAGCTTCGAATGATGCAGTCACACAAAGGCAAGAGCTGTTCACATATAATGCATGCACAACATTCTCTTTAACAGCAAGGCTGAAGACGAGGTTACCTTGCTATGAGGATCCGCAAACATTCGAGTGAATATCTCACACAATCGCTTCAGTTCAACACGGCTGCAAAATACAGTAAAGATTATTACACAATTGCACCCGAGCAACCAGTTGGCAGCAAAGCTAAGTTGATTCATTTGGTCATTGAAGCACACTTTTGTCACTGTGTTCTCTTTCTGTAAATATGTTTGAAAATTAAGGGATATGAAAAAATATTTAGTTGTCTTGATATCAACTTCTTCGTAAACACACATGGAATCCAAAGTCTATTCCTAGTTACGTTAAATTGCCTTAAGAAGTTTGTTTTTCGGAAATTAGCTCCTTTTTATGGTTACTTTGATTTTAGGGAAAAAAGTAAATTGTCCCTGCAATCAAAGTGAAAAAGTCATTAACTTTGTGCTAGTGCAGAAGAGAGCACATTGAGAAGATCTTGAAACTTAAAGTACAAGGAATTAAATCTAACAATGAGGTATTTACAAAACCTCACCTTAATGTCCTCTGACTTTTAAGCAGGTTTTGAAGGCCAACGAGCCCCTCCTTCCGCTCAGACCAATTTGAGCTGGCGCAATGGTTTAACACCTCCGCCACGTCCTCTGTCTGACGTAGATAATGTGGGATGCCTCCGTTTCTGGAACCGTAGGACCGCTCTGAACAAGCGCTGGAGGCGTCACTGTTTGCGTCATCATCAGAGTACATTCCATACGGCTCGTACCTCCTCCTCACAGGCTTTTTCTAAATAAATAAAGCGCAGGTAATGACACTGAGAGACAAGGCAGTTTGTGAGAGAAACTGAAAACTGTAAATTATTAACGAAAGATGATGCCCGAGCATAGATGTAACACACGTGGCTAGGTAAGATGACGTGGGCACCATTCAGCTTTTATTCTTAAAGAGAGCAATCTAGGCTCCAAGTGTCTGCCATGTGCCATTTTTGCCTTACACATTATACAAATGTCCCTTCTTTGGGTTATGTGCCATTTTTGCCTTACACATTATACAAATGTCACTTCTTTAAAGAATATTGTGTGTGTTTTTTGGGTGGAGTAGAAATAGGAAGATTTTTCATTCACTGTTTTTTATGACGTTAAAACATAAATGAAAAATAAACCAATGTTGTATCCTGAAGTGTCAGCCTGAACAATATTCAATTTCAGACTTCCACAATTCCACATGCAACAACAACAATAAATGACATTTGTATAGCGCCTTTCACATCTGGAGGACGTCCCAAGGCGCTGCAATGTAATACATCCCTTATCATCTACCGCTGTGTAAATAGTAAGGGAATCTGGCAAATAACACCAGCAGCAAATTACTGTTTTTAAAAAAAGAGATTCAAAAATAATAGTACCTTACTCCTGGAGTCTCCCAACAGCTGATGGCAGCAAACAATTTTCAGGGGAGAAAATACAAAGAAAATCAGGTTGATATTTTTGCAAGGATTATAGTGATGGATTCATCAAAGCACAATCAACACAAATTATCTGGTGGTGACAGTTGAGAGATGCTGCGCTACAGGAATATTTGACCGCAATTTCTCAAAATTGTGTCTATTGGAGAATACAGAGATCCACTATTAGACTGGCATATTGATTATATAGCACTATTGGCACACAAGTTGTTATATGCCAAAAACAGATCTGAGCCAGACAGTGGCAATATGTATGCTTTCAGTCTTTTCTCTGACAATTTATCGATCCACCGTAAAAAAAGACAAATAATAGACAAGACCTACTTAATGCTGAACAACATTTTGTTCCATTGCAATCACCCAACCTGAACTGTATTCCACTTCAACAGAAGTTCTCTAAACAGAAAAAAAAATGACCACAAGTATTTTCTCTGTAATCACAGAATATGTATTGGAAGAACTAGTGAATCCTGAAAGCATTCAACAAGTCACCAAGCTGAATGTGGAACAAGTAGTAAGGTCATTTAAATGAATATCTATTTAGTTTTCCAAAGTCATCTGTTGGGGACACACTCTGCTTCAGTCAATAGGCTGCTTTATATTGAGCAAAAGAGCTGTGCAATAAACATCTGGGGAAAAGCAATGAAAACAATTGCATTGATGTCCAAATCAAATGTTCTTGAGGTAAAGGTCACACTGTCTGTATTAGTGGAGTTCCATATCATTCCACCAATTCAAACTGGATATATGACCCCACTTATGCAATGACAGAGGTGATATCAGAATACAGAGGTAAAAAGTTACAGCAATATATATATATATATATATATACTTAAGGTCATGCAATTTATAGTAATACCATGTCATTTTCATAAACCTCCCCCTGGAAACATAGTACTTGCCGAAAATCCCAGGAAACTTAGTATATTACAACACATACACTCTTAAAAATGATACTTTATCATTAATAACAAATACAGTACCTCATCCAAAGTTGTCAAAATAACTTTCCAGCAGTTGTCATGAAAAAGTATTTCATATTTATCTCTAAATGTCATACATCACACGATGTCAAAGACCAGTCTTGGTCATCTATATTATATAACTCCTGCTTGTGAAACAATACTGCAATAAAGCTAGTTAAATCGGAGCTCTCTTGTTTTTAAATAAACTAAAAAGGTAATAATAATAACTTGCATTTGATATAGCGCCTTATCACATCATTGAGATGTCTCAAAGCGCTTCGCAGAATATACTGTGAAGTGAACTGACTCATATATCTTGCAGGCAAAGGTGCCTGAACTTCCAGGAAAGATGCAATTTGAAATGTTATTTGAATCTGGCCTTTGGGGTGGTAGTGTACCATTCAAAAATTTATTACCAGTGCATCTGCCACAGCAGCCTCTACCTCTGTGCTCGTGTTGAGAACCCTCATGGCGTTTACCGAGGCAGGCAAACGACCCGCTTGTCCCAGCCCATAGCGATCTGAGATAAAAGAAAATTGTTCAGGTGTGCGAAAAAATAAATCTGATTACCATAGCGATATTTATGTGTGAGCTCAGCTGTTGTGATGAGCAGCTCTCCCATCGTACTGAGGTTGTCATGGAAAGTCTCCCTTCAAGTTCCAATGTAGAATTAATAACAACAACAATAATAATCCTTGCATTTGATATAGGGCCTTATCGTGTTGTTGACACGTCTCAAAGCGCTTCAAAGAATATACAGTAAAGTAAATTGACTGTGTATTTTGTGGGTGAAAAAGGATCTATGTAGGTGGATAGGCTACAGATAAATAGATCATATGGCGTGAAGTATAGCCAGTGTGTGCTTTGTGAGCTGGAAAATACTAGTCAGACTAGAATTGACTGTTCTTTTCCCAGCTATGAAGCATAAAATTCTCCGTCAATGTCAAACAGACAAATCCAATCTCAACAGCAGAGAATGGATTTGTCTGTTTGAGCAATACAATAGTATCCATATAAACATTATTTAGATTACATTAGAGAAAATTCAAATCAAAGCATCGAAGACACTAACTAAAATACCGGCACTCAAAAGTAAGGTCGTTCAAAAGTCTTGTGTTAAAATCCATTTCGTACCAGATTACATTCTTAGATTAAATTGCTCAAACCTCACTGCTAATTCTTATACTGTTTATTCATAATGTGCGTTTGCCATGAACTAGAATTGAGCCACAAATAATAACTTCAAATAATTAGTGTTGTAATAAACTTAAAATCCATCAACGTATAAATTGACAGATCTAGACCATGTAATTGAAGAGATTCAATGAAGAAATCTGATCCGTTAAAATAGGTCAAGTAGGTAAAGCCTAAACAACTGTTCATCTTTATTTCTAGCAATATTACTACCATAAGCCTCACTGAAATACGACTCCTATGATATATTAGCGGAGTGTATTTTCCATTTCATTTAATATCCAGCTCATTTCTCCGGGGAAAGCACCATAACATTTCTGCAATAGTTCACGGGATTGAGAGAAGTGTTTTGTAAATTTTAAGGAAAATTAATGGAACGGCTCTAAAAATTTTCATAGCAGTTTGGAAAGCACCACATTCAATTATCTAAGCCTGTCGAAACGAATGAAAATACATCCAGTTAGCAAAACTGATCAACACAATTCTGGACCATTCGGGCGCTAGACAACTCAATAGCCCTCGTCATTTTGATGCTGTAATTGAACAGATGAGTCAACTGGATTAGGCGGTGAGGGGACGAGATCAGCGAATGTGACACCAAATTCAGAAGAACAAATAAACAAAAACGATTCATAAAAATGAAAACTAGTCGCTCAATTAATTAACACTTCTGTGCGCAGAGCATGGTGATTCATATCCAACATTGTGATGAACAAAGCTAGCTGATGAACCAAAATAAAACTAAAAGTGAGTACTCCCTCTAAAAAAAATGACTAATCCAGTTAACCTGGTTATGAAAGTTTCTCATACAAATGGAGACAATGAAAGCCATGATACTTGTATTTGATATAGCACCTTATCATGTCTTCGAGACGTCTAAAGCGCTTGACAGAATATGCTGTAAAGTGAATCTGACTGTAAAGTTTGTGGGTGAAATGCGGCAGACAATTGCGCACAGCAGCGTCCCGCCAACAGTCATGGATTGAGTGACCAATTTATTAATATTACATTTTTTTTTAAGGCATTGTTACCCCAGAAAAATGATCCGCCAATCGACTAACAATCGGGTTTCTACTTACTACTAGGTAAACAGGTTGTGGGGTAAGAAAACTTGCCCAACATTTCACCCTGCTGGGAATCGAACACAGGTCTCTTGCTTGTCAGGTGAGTGCTCTAACCACCGAGCTACAAGACTCCACAATACTCCATATTGTGGCCACAATTTTGTTTTTAATAATGATAATAATCCTAATATTTGACACAGCACCTTATCACGTCATAGAAACGTCTTAAAGACCTTCACAGAATTTACTATAAAGCGGATTGACTGTGTATTTTGTGGGTGAAATGCAGCGGACAATTGCGCACAGCAGTGTCCCACAACCATTGATGGATAGAGTGACCAAATTATTAATTTTTTTTGAGGAATTATGACCCCCTGGAAGTGATCCAAATGGAAAAATAATGGAATTTATTTTTCAAATTCAACTTTTGAATTAAGATGGAAAATACAATTACATTTTTCTAAACAATTCCAAATTTGAGCTCATTTCTCCTTCACTTTAGATGCAGTAAATTAACATTGGCTACTTATTCATTTTGGAGCTACACAGAAAAACATTTCTATCCCATTTCTTAAGCTCACACAACTATAATTTAACAGAAAATCCACAATATGCGCCAAAATATTAAAACAATCTGTAGGAGGGCAAAAGAATAAAAATCAGTAGATGGTAAAGTACAGCAAATGTAAATTAGTAATAACTAGAACCACCACATAAAATACAATTAGCAAACGTACACTGACTCAGAAAATATGAGTAATGTAATTAAAATAATGATGACTGTACTATGACAAAAAAAACTCAAATGAAATGTCCTTTGGGAGCATAATTGTCATCTTTTCCCCAAGAGTACTAATAATATTTTTCTGCTTTACTCTCGATCTGAAAAGATATCATTCATTCTTCCAATCTATTTATGCTGTATTTGGAACTGGAGTGCTTCTCTTACCGTTATATAAAAATGACAATTATGGATGACTCCTATGATGTATGCAACTAAAAATGAACGTTTGGAGAAAATAAAATATGTGGGAAGCAAATTCCATTGACTGATGTTAAAAAAGAAATGGGGGGGGAAAAAAACTAGAACAAGCATGCAAGTAGCACTTGTTCACCTGGCTGCCCAATAGAATCAGCAGTGGAGAGTGCACTGGTTGATCTCGAGTGTCGACGGGAAGCTGGAAGCAAACGAAGGGCAATACCTCAGGGTTAACATTCATTCCACACTTCAGTTCTTGTTACACAGGTGCAAATGTCATAACTTGGCAGTGGGTTCCCAAGAATTCCAGTCATTAGAAAAACATACACGTCCAACTAAGCTTCTGCAGGCATGTCTGCTGTTCGCACTGGGTTTCAATCAGGGGGAAAAAAATGTTAATAAAGGTTCAATAAGTGTGTGAACTTTATTGTGTGTTTGCTTACTGGAACCCCTATGCATAGGGAACCATGCCCAAAAGTACAGTACTTGCAATCAATATAACCACAGAGCACTATATTATTATAGATATGTCATGCTGACAATTCATCAAAAGCAATATACTCTTTAAAGGACAGCAGCAAGATTACGATGTGCAAATATAGCTCAAGGTGCATTATGAAGCTGAACGGCACACACATTCAAGTGGGGAAGCATTGCACATACAAGTAAGTGAACCAACACGATGTGGGGTGTGCTATGCCTGCATTGAATTGCAAGTCACATTTAATAAACATTCCAAGTGGAGGGACATTCGTCTATTTTAACACAATTCATTCAAACTCCATTGATCTTGTTTCTGCAACAGAAATGCAACGCCACAACTCAAAGCAATTGACAGAAGTGCATGTCGCAAGGATTTTAGACCCCTTATAGCCAGGGGGTGTTCCTACATTTTAAAGAATGTATACTGGAATAAATTAATGATTTTCACCATAGAATTCTTTGTGTTTTTTTGAAAAAATCAATAAAATACTGGAGGCTCAATATGTCTCTGTGCTTCCATTTTAAAAATATCAAAAAGGACTTGGCTTCTGTGCACTAATTCAATCTACAATGCCAAAAGCATGGAATTTAGCTATCTCATTAATTGATGGATGGCGACACAAAAAAGTAAAATGGCCTCAGAAAAAACACCAAGTGCCAAGACAGATTCGTAGCATTAAGTTACTTATCCTAATTTTTGTTCTTTCAAAATACTTTTCGTACAAACAGTGCTTCGGGGGGAATTTAACTCAGGAGTTCTTACCTGAATCTCATTCAGAGAATGCTAACACAACATAAAGCTGCTGATGAAATGCAATGTTAGTCCCTTCAGATTGCAAGGTTTTGTCTTTAAATTCTAAAAGCATTGGCTTGTTTACTTATTCTAGTCTTTTGTCACAAAATGGAAGACGCCATTGAACAGCTACTCAATTAAGTGGTGGTATAAAATCCATAACTAGAATTTTGCCCAAGGATCATGACTCCCTAAAATTTTAGCAATGGTGCAAATAGCTGATCAGCTCGAACAGAAAAACGCCCGAACTAAGGCACACTTCTGTATTGGTTGGTAATGTGAGTTAGTGTGAGATTTTAATGAGATTTCTTCAGAAATTTATCACTCAGTAAAATTTTTACCACTCAGTTTACAATAAATCCTTAGATGAAGTTGTCATAAAATTGACTATATTCCTCCAACTGCTGGAAATGTACATGGCACTGCCGTTTGATTTGGCATATTTAACAACCAAACTGCCCTCAGTGTAATATTCTCAACTATAACACACAAACAAACAAGATTAACCACTTGTACAAGATTTCAGCATACACATAAGGGTAACAATGTACAATTACTTCTCCCCTGTAGGTTAAAAAAACACACACATATGCGTTTGAAAACTACTTATGATATGGAAATGTCACATAAATTTGCTGTGCCAGGCAATCCTACAACTAGAGCAACTTGAATCTTTTTCATCCCGATACTTGCCAAGAACATAAAGAAACAAACTCCCGTTCTCAAAGCATAGCCTGGATACAACGGCAGTTAGGATTGCATGACTATTAGGACCTCAAATAGGGGGGGTTAGGATCAGGTTAGATAATTTCTGCCCTTTTCTACACATTAATCTATGCGTGAGCTTTGAACAATGCTACAGGCATTGAACCCGATCAATGAGGCAATGGAAATATCTATCAAATGACCTTGCTATTCGGCAAAAAAACATATCTAAAGACTAAAGCAAGCACAAACTTGCTTTAGTGTGGGTGAGGTTCAGTAACAGGGTTTTCTACAGCATTACAGTCTACAGTCCAGTATGAAACGTCAGGGTCTGATGTGCTGCTGAAAGCAATCAACTCAAACTCTGCCTGCATCCTGCACAGAAGCAACACTGTCGTTCAGACTGGGTTCCCAGCAGAGTAAGCAGCATGCAGGAGGATAGAAGAAGGAGAAAGGGCGGATTCAGGGCAGACTTAAAGGAAGCAAGTAGAGCAAGAACAAAAGGGGGAAAAATAAAGTAACACCTTTACCTCCCAGGAGTAACCATAACGGGTGATCAAAGGGGGAGGAGAGGAGAGGCTAGCCATGATGGCTCTTTTGCCTGTGGGTACTCACCAAGCGTGGTAAAGCCCCGAACAGGGCTTGTATCTCGACTGCTCTCACGGCTGCATCCCTGACTCATACTAGGTCGAGGGATACGGCTGCTCCGTGCTAGCATGAGTTGGGAAGAGTGGTAGAAATCTGGTGAAGTTCATTTACAGAACCACTTTGTGTGTAAAGTGTCACAATACTCATATACTGTCAACATTCAGTATTCACTGGCTTCTGTTACAAAAAAAAGTCTACCCAATGGTTAGTTTCAATAGATGTACACACAATGTGAATATTAATCTTGAGATATTTGAAGTGATTATGTAGTAACGTTTATTTGTGTTTAATTAGTGCTGGGTTATTATCGGCATACATTGCATGTAAAGGATCAGATTCAAAGAGGGCACCTGAGGAACGTGGATTATTTTACTTTCTTGCAATTGATAGAGCGTCTCATTACGTCAATTAGATGTCTCAAAGTGCTGGTGTTTCACAGGATTTTTACTGAAGTACTGTATAAGTACAATGTCGATTTGTAGGCAAATACAGCGCACAGCAAATGTCCCACAAAGAGCCATGAAGTGAATGACTGATTTCATCTGGGGAGTTGTTGGACACATCTAAACTCTCCTAGTTACAAGACCTCTTGACTGTCAATATGCCTCATCCACAGACCATATACAATTGTTTTTCTTTTATACAGAAGAGACAAGAGACAACGGTATGTTTGTAAAACAGCGTACTAATACAACACCCCCACACAAAGCATCGATACACAAGCCCATGGGAGTCGGAGGCAGGCAAGTGGGGGGGGCAGGCAATCTTTGCTCTTGTTAGTGGGCTAAGCTGTGTAGCACAAAGGGAACCAGAGCAGAGAGCAGGCATTTTTTTTTGGGTGGAGGGGAAATCAAACCTGGTGTCCAGAACAGCACTGCCGGTGGGGCACAAACTTACGGCAGCAGAGGTGGATGCCTTAGTAGCAAGTATGAATGGAAGCAACTGGGCAAAGGCTGAACGCTTTTCTTGTTCAAAGAAGTGACCGAGAACTGAATTACATATTGAAATGTTTCACTGACATTTTCTGTTGTTCTCACTACACATAAAAATCGAAACACAGACACAAAGAAAAACTTTTTGGAACAGCAGTCTGTTGGCAGAATTAATTTTCATAGGAAACTCTCACATCAACTTAACATGGCTGAAGCCTCTACCCAGCACTAATTATGTAGAAGGCCTGAAAAATTTTTCTTCAGTAAAGTATCAAGCATTTTAGATTTAGAGCTGAAACCAGCAATCGATGTGAAACCGCAAAACTTTTAATATTGTTTTACATGGGTGCAATTCAGGATTAGAAATAGTAGTTTAGTTTGAAGCGTGCTGACTTGAAAACAGGAATAAGGGTCAGGATGTTTTGTAACAACAACAAAATTACATTTGTATAGCGCCTTTCAGGTCCAGAGGACGTTCCAAGGCACTGGACAATCAATTTTTTGGATCCGAGCTGGGGGTCGGGATCAGGGAGGTTGGAGGGCGAGGGGGGGAAAGGAGGATGATCGAAGGTACGGTCGAAGAGGAGAGTCTGGAGACGAGTCTTGAAGGAGGTAAGGGAGGGGGCGAGGCGGAAGGACTGCGATATGCAGTTCCAGAGGTGGGCGGGTGAGGCGGGGGACGGGAAGCAGGATGGAGCCAGCTGAGCAGAGGGAGCGGGCAGGTTGGTAAGAGGTCACAGAGGAAGGGGGGACCAAGACTATGGAGGGCTTTGAAGGTGTGGACAGGATCTTGAACTGTATCCTCTGTGTGACGGAAAGCTAGTGGAGTTGGGCGAGGATGGGGGTGATGAGGTCCCGGAGGCTGGTGTGGGAGCAGACACGGGCTGCAGAGTAGGGAACTTCATGTATTAATATTATGTCAGTTTCACAGAACAAAAAAGGGTGGTGGAAGCCGATTCAATAACAACTTTTAAGAGAGAAGTAGATAATTATTTGGGGAGGACAAGTTTGCAGGGCTATGGGGAGAGCGGGATTGCATTGGACAGCTCTTTTCAAAGAGCCAGCACAGTCACGGTGGGCTGAAAGGCAGCCTCCTGCGCTGTATAATCCTATGATTCTAACAACAATTTTCAGTTCATCTACTGTTTGTTAATGGAGGTGATCTGTCAGGAACAGCATAATGCATTGGTAAATAAGCGGTCTGATTTATATACGGTGTTGATTTGTTTCTGCATGGCTAGGAAGAAAAGACGCGAAGGGAATTTTTTTCGTTCATTGAAGGGTGATCAATAATTATTCTAGCTTTTAGCATTTTCACATACATCAGCCGGTGATTTTTTTTTAAAACAAAAGAAAATGAATTCAATAGAGTGAATCAATTGACAAATTAATTCTGCTGGCTATGGAAGGAACACCTTGAGAAAGATACATCAAATGGTGCCTAGTGCAATGAATATGACATTATACCCTTGAGTTGCCCTGAAGTTGGTACACTTAACACAAAACAAAGCAGACACAATATTTCATAGGATGAGCACCAAACTAGTATGTTTAGCTACAGTAAGGTCTTTTACAATTGTTGCCCATTGAATCGTTGCACCTTACTAATGATCTTGAATTTATATGCATTTTTCAGGCACGGACTCCACACATTTTTATTGGATTGTATTGATAGATACGTGAAAAAAAAGTTCTTTGTTATATTACTGATAGTGATGAATGGAATATATTGTACAACAGGGTAACTGTGCTGAAGTCTGGCATGAAGTAGACTCTGCTGGTGTCCATCTGAAGAGTGGAAATAAACATCAATGCTACTTTTTTGAGGAAAAAAAACATAATTTACTAAAGTCCACCCATATTAATCAGTTGATTGTTTCTGGATATAACGAGTTAGTGCAACATGTTTTAAAATACATTTCTGTGCTAATAATCAGGTAATCATCTTACCTAACCCCAACCTGTTGGGGCTGGCTTCCCTACTGCATCCTTGACTGCGTGGGATCTTACTGCGTTTCTCAGACGATGGTTGTACTACTGCGACCCGCTGTGCTCCTGTGCTCATGCCGGAGTACGTGCTACCCAATAGCTTGCCAGGGGAGCTCGATCTACTGCCAGCTACGGGAATAAAGACCCAAACTTGAAATTAGAATAGGAGAAATAGACGGTAACAAGAAAGCATGGGAAGCATGATCAAACTTAGGGATACTAATAGGAATTAAATTAAAAATGAAATGGGTTAACTTCAAGATGAACAAATTATAATAAAACAGCCATGATGGTGACTTAATTTTCAACATTCTAGATCAGCAAAAGTTCTGTTAAATACCCCTATTGGTTACTGATAATGCACTTACTGTGTTGAAGCTTTTACCATGAAAGGCATTGAAATAAATGCGGTGACTGTGTGTGTCTTATTGCAGACCGAATATGAATTGGAATGCCTATTGTTTTCTTTTAATTTTTTTCCCCTTACTTCATCAGACGCCGCACAATTTCAAACTGCCAGTAGGGGAGCCGTAATGGTCCAAAATCTCAGCAGATCGTAACCAGACGTCAAAGAAATGAAGAGGCTTACACAGTAAAATAAAGTTAAAAAGCGCTCTCAAAGAAACCCTGTGCATGTTAACATGACCTGGGCACCGTGTCAACCAGAAAGACCGGATATGTCAACAGATTAAGTTTTTCTATAGGTGAAGAGAAACCTTACCGCCTGCTGGATTAGCTGATCTGGATCCTTAGCATGGAAGCGGGGCAAAGGGACAGGTACAAGAAGTTTAAGTCAATGATTAAAGAAATGCATTACATATAAATATTATCAGAATTTTCCGCGACTTATATATCTGGTTAAATTTCAACTGCACACAGCCTAGCAGAGCTTATAACTCATGCAGGTTTCACTCGACATCAAACGCTATGTTAAGTGCTTACAAACACTCCCACATACAAATAAGATGTGTGATTCTCCCTCTTGTTTAACATGGCAAGAGCTGTCATTTAGGAAACCCAATTAGAGCATAATACACATACAAATTTCACTCTATTCTGTGTTACTTTGTCTTTTTTTGTGCTCAGCAATGTCACCTTGAATTTAAGTTATTTTTATGACATTCATGATTAAAGATAACAAGAGTCAAGTGAGATTAGGATGATTCCCCAATCCACAGAGTTTTGTATAGTCAGAACAGGGATCTAGCAAAACCAATTGCATCTAAATCAATTAACTCCTTTAAAATAATTCACATGAATCAGTTTGAGATTGGATATTCGAGGTTAAATCCACATTGTAGCATTCCTTCAAGCCGCCTGCCTTGCTCGTCCCAGTATCAGCGGATGGGCCTTCCTCCACTCTGCACCCACCCTCTGGAACTCCATCCCCGCAGTCCCGCCATCTCACCCCTCCCTCACCACCTTCAAGACCCACCTCAAGACCCTCCTCTTCGACCATGCTTTCGATCTCCCTGCTTCCCCCCCTGCCATCCACCCACCCCCACCCCAACCCACAGCTCGCGTCCGTAACTCTGTCTGTCCAGCGCAATGGGACGTTCTCCCGACGCGAAAGGCGCTTTACAAATGTAATTTTGTTGTTGTTGCTCCTGTAAACCCAACACAAATCATTGAGCTACAATACCTTCAGTAAAACAATGAGAATAAAAAGAAATGCAGATATTAAACAAATCAAATTAATCAAGATTAACATTTTGAATCTAACGACTAAATTGTAGCATTAATAGGATTCCATCATAAGGTATTTGGTTATAATTCACGATGATCAATTGGAACTCTGTCGGAGCTTGGTAACCGGAATTAAAGGAATTCTGTTGAGAAATGTCGCACATTAGGCCCCCTTTTATTACCAATGCTGATTGCTAAATATTCAAGCAAATTGCTACCCAACAGTTAATGGGTGGCTAAACCATTACGAGAAAAAACCTTTCTCCATTTATTTCTGGGGCCCGAGGAGGACGGAAATATGAAATTGCAATCTGGTAACAAATCAATCCTGATGCTGACGAATTGTTCTAATAAGCTACAAACCATGACTTAGAATTATTATAATTTTTTTAAACTTACGCTGTGACTGAGATACTACTTTAGCTCGGCTCCTGCCTCTGGTGTCAGCGGGTGTGCTGGCTATACTGGTGGTGCTCCCAGCGCTCTGCCGTCTAGAGCGCACACGACCTGTACACAAACAGAAATGCTCTCAGTGAGAGAAGGTAAAACAATGAACACTTCCAGTCATCAGTTCGATTTACTCAAAACAGGTCGAATTAGCCCTTCGATCAGCTTTAGCGGCACAAGTGTGGTAAACTCGGCAGCATAAATTCATTCAAACTTACTGAACAAATACACAAGGTGCTCGAGAGTGAAACTAAAAAGGACACGGTTCAATACCTTCAAAATTGACACACCATTACTTACAACAGGGATTGAGACATGTATAAATGGCATGGTTGAGAAGGGGGAGGGGGAAACAAAGTGCCACAGACTGTGAGAGCCAAAATAAAACTTGCATTGTGTATTATTCACGCTATAACTCAAAATACAGAAAGGTTTCCAGAAAAATATAAAAGGATATATTCGATAATCCTCTATTGCATTTTGTCTTGCACCATCAACACCTCTAATCTTATCATCTTCTGTTCTCCATCCAAAATGTCTTTGTCTGCCTTTCCCCGTCCCTTTCTCTGCTTGTCCATATAATCTGCTCCCCTCCAACATCCCCCAGTTGACAAAAGGTCATAGACCTGAAACGTTAACTCATTTTCCTCTCTCCATGGATGCAGCTCGACCTGCTGTGTTTTCCCAGTGACTTCTGTGTTTATAAAAGGATATATATTCTGATCACCTATGAAGGAGGGATGTATACAACTACTTTGGTGAAGCAATTCTCACCATGTTTCAATAGAACTCACAGTACCAAGAGAACATATCTATATTTGATTCCTGGCTGGAACATATTCTACAATTATTATTAAGCGAACAATAATGTTAATGTTATTCTGGATTACAAATGCGTCATGGGAATGCCTCATCCTCACAACCCACAATCTTCAAAATTTCTTATGCAGATTTAATTTCCAGGATTGTCTCAACCACAAAGCATCTGGATTTTCCATTGAGGCACAGAGCTCCTATGAACGTGTGCTTCGATAACTCCAAACACAAAATATTACCTTTTGAACAATCTCCTTTGCTCCTGTGCAGAATAAAACTTATTCTTACTGCTTCAGCTCCATGCAATTGGATTTAAGGTTAGTACTTCTCTGGAAAATGGTATATTAAACCATCAAGATTACAATTGTGGCTCGCCCCTGGTTCCACACCCCCACTCAGCAAATACCGACCTGCTCAATGTCTCCCACCGGATCTGTCCCACTATTAACAGGCAAGTTTTCAGCCATTCTGCCCTCACTCTCTGGGACTTCATCTTTGAGTCTCTCAACCCTGACCTCTCTCTCTCTCTTTACTTTCAAAACTGCCTTACAAAATATTTTTCAACTGTGTCTTTGACCACTTCTGCCTGCCACCCCACATACCCCAGCTCGTGCTCCCAATCAGCTGTGTAAGCACTTTGAAAAGTCCTCCTGATGTAACCCGTTATATTGATTTAATACGGTTGTAAGTGTGGGTTACTTCCGTACACCAGACAATTGTGAACTTCAATAAGTAATTTGTATACTCAAACATTGAATCACAATCCCCGACTGAATGGCAGGTCTGCCACTTATTGCTGATTCAAGCGAGATTTGACGCCACAGGGACCCTGTATATTGATGAGGGCGAATCTTTTCGTATAAGGTAGCAAATAATTCCTAACCCCAGTTGAATCATAAAAACATTTCCACAACTCTTCCTTACTATTTTCTCTGACAAAACTGTACAGAGAGAGTGCTAAATCTGTAGAAAGAACTATCCAGGGAGATAGCTGAGGCAAATGAGGCTAATTCATGAAGGAATTAGACAGCTATTCAGTGAAGAATTCAACTGAGGAATATGAGATTGAGATTGATGCATCAGCTTTTTTTTAAAAAAAAAGCAATTTGGGGACTGATGGATTGCAGTAGCCTTTTTCATTCCTGGAAATTCCAGTTTTCCTACCACTAGCTATTATCTTCAGAAAAAATACCAAAAAAATAAAGTTATCAAAATGCTGCATTTTCCAAAATGGTTTTCTGCACTCAGTACTTTGCAAATACAGTACATTACCACTGGTTGACTGGATAATTTTCACAATTATTTTAATATATTGTTGTTATGCCATATATTTTGAGTTGGGTGGGACAGTTTCATTGAGCATTTTTGCACAAAGGTTTGCTGGGTTTGAAAGCTTGCCAAGATTTAGACCTAAATTTAAATGTGTAGCATAAAAATCGAAAACGTATCAAATCTGCAGAGTCAATAAATCTGTTTAACCTCATACAGTTCAGCTGTGCAATTCAATAAATGATTACCACAGCTTTCCCTCTGAACATGAGAAATCGTATAGAAAATGAAGCAAACTACCAACAATGCTGGAAGATGAATAAGGAATGGAAAATTGATAAAACTTCCTTTCAGGATTTTATTATTTTCAAACATGAATTTATAGATACCAGTTATCAGCAGCACGTTGTTTATAAGCAGCACAGAACCACAAAATGCTTAGGGGCGGGGAAAAAAATCTTTTTTTGTGTCAAGGCCCTGAAAAATTGCAGCAATTAAAACACTGAAATCAATCGCCAGCCAAAGCAAGCAGCCAGAATAATCGATAAAATCACAATTTGCCAACATCTTCACACCAGCAGACAATCACTGCTGCACACTGTCAGATTACAGCAGTTCCACATGCTGCAGGAAGTTAAAGCCCTCAAAATAAACTGAGCACGAGCTGTATCCAGAGAAAGCTAAGGCAGTGTAATTACATCAGAATTCAAGCCCATCACTTGATGGATGTGTTTTAATGCACCAGTTTCGTAAAAGATAAGCTTGAATAACACTTCCTCACATTATTCCTCTCGTGCAAAATTTTCCTATTGAGTAATGCTTCAGTTATACTATTGGAAACAAAATGATGTTTGTAGGAATCGAGGGGTGGAGCAGGAAGCCAGTGGACTCGATGCCTCTCCAATTTGCAGATTTATGGAGTACTGTAAAGGTGGATTAAGAAGTACAGTACACACAGCATTAAACGGAAAGGAGGATTCTGCCCAATAGCTTCAGAGGGATCAGCCTTCTTTGAGTAGACTGGTTGGAAGTTGATCCCACAAAGGATGGTAAACGAGGGAAGTTTAGCAACACTGAACAAACCTCAGCTTTGATTTCATCTTCATTACATTGGTAGAAAAATATTTTTCTAACACAACTGGAGTGAAGGCTGTGTCTTGTAATATTGATGTATTGAGCACAATTAAATGAAAGGCACAAAGGGGCTTGGGGGTCATTCTGTTCTGAGTAAATTGAAAGCATCTATCATTTTTCCCAAAAGTGTAAAGGGAGAGTACTATGATGTGAATGCCAACAATTATAAGTCAAGTCAAGAGCAACAATTATGAATGGTCCGTTACACTAGTGGGCTTTCTTCAATTCAGTGCTGGGAAAATCAATACCCCAAAGAAAGAAGGAAAAGGTTTCAGAGCATTCTAGGAGATATCAAAGCAACAGACTGAAAAAACCAGCAGCGGAAATTGAAATGTCTTACTACCTCAGGGCACTGAGCATAAGAGTGCATTAGTATTGCTGGGACCTGGGTTCACTTTAAGTCCTGACTGATGGAATGGAATGACAGTCTCATCTCTCTGTCAGTTTTTAAGGTTACTGGTGAAATTATTCACATTCCAGTTCCTAGTGGATAAATAATTCCAGTCGAATGGGCCGCCGGACTCGGGGCAGAAAGATTGCTGATTTGGAAAATTCATACCAGTGCAGCGCAAGGGATGGTTTACTTCAGCTGAGCTACTAAAGAGGGAGCTTCAAACTCTTATCAAACCCATACAGTAGCTGATTTGGGAAATGCACTATGTATACAAACATTCCGCTCAGATTGATAATCATATCAGAAATCAAAACAACACCATTTCAAAGTCGCATCAAATAGAAATCATCTCATTGTCCATCTTCAGCAACATTCCCAGAATCACTTGACAGAGCACAGCAAAGAGTTGTTTATCTTTACAAATTAAGAAGTCAGTTCAATATAATAATTTTTTTTGTGTGCGAGTGTGACACTAGGCTACCTTTACCCATTTGGTTATCAGGGGAAGCTGTGATTAATACATCTCCAACCCACATTGCATTAAAACAAAAACAGATTCAGTTTCAAAGTGTACTTATTAGCAGATTTTCAGATGAGATTCGTCAGACAACAATTTGTCACAGCGACCACTGGGTTAAGAAGCTTTTACGCACTCAGGCCTTTCCAGATCTCTGCAATGTTCTAAAGCCAACAGTAGCAGCAATTATTTATTAGATGCATCAAATTACATAAGTAACACTCGATAGACTGGTAATGTGTTTAGTGGGTGAAGATTCTGCAACCACAAATATCGATTTGCCGCCAATCAATACTGTGCTTAATCTTTTTTGAACACGATTTGGTTTTGATAATTGTTGCTTTGCAACTGGGTACACTAAGCAAAGCATTCAAAATTGCACATCGAGAGAAATGAAGTTTGAGCTTCATGAGACCGACTATTGCAGGTGTGTGTGAGTAGCATGAGCTTACACAACTTGTCAGGTCACACAGTAAATAAAAACACACACACACACATAGTACACCCACACGTATTAAAATACTTACTTAGCTTTGCATAACCAAATGCACCACAGAAAATACAAAGCTATTTTTTCCAGGATTTTAAAAAAATTATATGAACTATAAGAAATGTACACAGACCACCAAACGATCAGCAAATCTAGCGCACAGAATACAACACCCTCTAAACTCACAAAACTAAAAGCACAAAAGCCTGCACAACTCGCTTACCATCCTTCTTTGCAGAAACCCCTGAAGATAAAATAAATAATTGAAGGCGTCAGTTATGTCACGTCAGAAAATAAATTTTGGCAACAAAAAAAATCGAACAATACAAGAAAAAATACAATGTAAAACATGACGAAGAAAACGAAGGAATGAATAACAGACGGAGAGACACTCGACCCTCAAAAAACCTGCATAGACTTTTATATTTTCATCTAAAATCTGATTTCTTGAGCAAATACCAGTTTGCTACAAAGTTCAAAGAAAATGTGTTGTTTTCTGTTCTACTATTCAGCCAATAGTAGCTGAAATATATATTTTCCAGTAGCCAATAATCAATGTAAAAGCCGGGTTAAAATGAACAATGACTAGTATCAATATGGAAAGCAACTTCTGTAGAACATGATTTACTAGTTCAAGTCACGTTGAATGCAAATCCTGACAATCTAAAAGGCAACCCATTAAACAACATACATTTACGTAGCAGTGGTATAATTTATGGTCGCATCTTTGCTGAATTGTCTACATATCCGTAGAACATAGATCTTCACCACCGGTTGCCTTTATCCTTCGTCATCTTTGTTCTGGAAAACTCGTCACTTGTGTATATTTTTAAAATGTACGTTAACATTAAAAAGATATGCTGGCAGCAAATCTGGTTTGATATCAAATTGCACTTGCAATTAACAGGTTTTTGAAACACAAGTTTAGTGTTTTATAACCACACCTCCTTGACTGATGTCGTTCTTCTCTTCAATTGTTTTGTAACTCAAATATATTATTGTGGGTCTTCGACTCTTCACTGCTTCTCAATCAATGTTTCTCAGTCAATGAACCCAAGCCTCTTTTCAAAATGAATTTCACAGGTGAGTGGCGACGTTAATAGAAAATAAGTGACCCCACTAGAAAGTCACGCACTTGATCTGGGGTAACTTTACTCACTTGTTGCACTACCTTTCTTCCTCGAGTCCATCTATTGTAGGGCTAGTATGAACTGAAGAGCAACACACATCTTTTGAAAAAGATCAAACACTGTGCTGTGTCATGAAATAAAAAAAGAATGCAGATTGTAGATGCTGTGGGATAGATATATAGCTTCTTACTCAGTGTGGCAAGTGCGACCATGTGCACTTATAATGGGGAAACCCAAATAAGTGCACATCGTTCTCGTTACAAACTGAGGCCAAGCCGAATATCACCCCCAATACTGACAGTCGCGGCTGCCACGTTACATAGAGCTGGGGGGAGTATATATATTCAACATATATATATATAATATACATATATATATGCTGCATTACCATGCAACACTTCATGCGAGGTACCAATTATGGTTACAGATGGAAACCACTGAAAAACTGTGTTATCACAGATACCAGCCAGAATACACATGATGGGGACAGACAGCTGGTAACAGAAAACAAGCTGCTTACCCTCAGCTTTATTGGAGGTACCGTCTTTCAGCAAAAGAAAATAAGGAAAGGGAGGACAGGGAATAGTTAGTACGATTACCAGAAATAGGGTGACTAGTTTAGCCTGCAGTAAACTAACGTCCTCTGTGGATCTGCAAGAATTTATTGAATGAAAGCATAATTTTGTTTACTTCGAAATGCAGTTAGTTAGTAGTTTGTATTTTGATAGATTGGATTAGAGGGCATAAAACCATTTTATTTATTTATAGTTTGATTTAAAATGAAGATATTGTCTTATTCTACCTATGTAAAGGCTTGCACATAGTCTGGCAATATTCCAAAGAAAGATACAAGTTATTGTATGTTGCAAAAATGTTAAAAATATAGCATTTTTTGAAGCATTCTTGTCATATTTTCTCTTTAAATACTAGTTCAAACTTGAGCCACAAGGCTTGAGTTTATAAAAGTCAAAGCTTTAAAGATTTTATTTGGAGTTACAACGAGTTCTTTTAGACAACACAAAACGTGTTGAGAATTCAAGATTCCTGGAAAAGTTTCTTTCAAGATTATCACTGCCACTGAAAAGTGCTGGGTAAATTCTTCCATGGCGACTGTGCAAACACATGAATGACTTCATCTGTGATGATGCTCATTGTCACAAATCATCTCTCCATAAAAAAACATTGTCGAATTGAACCCCGCCAATCTTTGCATCTACTCCAGTGCAAACATTCCTGGGATCCATTCTGCAGTGGTACGTTATGAGAGCATTTTGTCCCAAACTGTTTGGGAGCTGAACAGAAAGAATGCAAGTGCCTCTTAAATTGGTTTCGTAGCACGATGTTCAAATTCAAAGAAGGATAAATGGTGACACTTGAGATCCCAGGGGTTGATGTGTATGAAGGAATTATGGTAAAGCAACAGCTGAGATTAAGTGTGTTTTAGCTCGATCTTTACCTAAGGATGCATACGATCCTGGAGGTAGAGCTGCAGCTGAGCTGAAGTGCCCAGGTGTATTGCTTGGAGTGGCGGTCAAACGAGACTTGGCATTAGCGGCTGCATTCACGTCAATATCACTGCGAGAACGCTGCAGGGCCCCCGGGATGGAGACCGGTTTTGCACTCACTGCGGAAGCTTTTTCACAAGAGAAGGGAGAAGAAGTACGCAGTGATAAATCACGACTGGAAATGATCTCAAAATGGTAACAAGTCAACAATTTGTCCGAGAAAGCAGCAAACGTGCAACAATAAAACAACCACATTTTGCTTCATGCACTATTCGGTTTTGCTGTTTTACAGTTTTATAGTCTGAAATGCTGTACTCTTGGGACGTCCTCCCGACGTGAAAGACCCTATACCAATGTAATCTTGTTGTTGTTGTTGCTTCTTATATTACATTTAATGCAACCAATGGATCTAGTACACCAATCCTAAACTCCAAACTTTAAACCGCGCCACAGATTTTCAATTCTCTTAGGAAATGGCTGATGAGCCATGTGAATTTTCAGAAGCGACGACATTAAGTTTGCTAGATTTGTGAATTCATGCTTAGTTTTCTGTAAAGATACTTGAAATCAACGCAATATAGGTAGTAGTTACAATTGTAGCACTGAAATTTCTTGCAGCAAGAGAAGTTGAGAAACAATTTTCAGCAAAAAAATACCAAACAAGTTATGGTTAGTCAAGTAACAACAGGTGCAAGTTACGGACAGAAAACCTCAGCAATATCAAATACAAGATACAGGAATCCATGCACTCATAGTTCTGAATCCAGTTTGCTTCGAATTCCCCAAACTCAAAGTTGCCATGAACCAACCATTTTCTCAAGAATTCTGCCGGTTTTGAGTATTAAAAGAAAATCAGAAGCATTGCTGTGAATGTGTTACCATAGAAAGCATATTATTTACAAGACAAACCACAGGCCTATTAATACTTCATTAATTTATACTGCTACAGGAACTAATAGTGGAAACGTACAAAGCCCATTGGACTCGTGCTCACTAAGGATTAATTCCAGCAGGATCAGCCTGGCAACTAAGCTGGATACTGATATCCAATTCCACACAGAATCAGACTTTTGGTCAATGTTTAACTTTACATACTGTCAGCACTAATGGTGTCATAAAAGACTGAAAAATGCAGAACTTCTGAAGAGCAAAAGATAAAACAAACAACCTTACAGAGGAAAATAATTCATTCCTTGTTCAGCTTTAAGAAAAGTTTAACAAGTTTCCTCTCTTCACCCAACGTTCTCCGTTACAGGCCATTCATTGATACGCAAGCACTTTGTGTGGGAAGATAAGCCTCCCTTGGAGGTTTTTCTACATCCAATGTTGTTCTATTCCCCAAAAGAGAGGAATTGAGGTCTTCCTTTGCTACCGTGCAATGCTTCATCTAATGTTACAAGCTAAAAATGAAAAAAAGTTTGGAACCCACAAAAATTGTGTTTGGAATTAAGTGACCACTTCATTCCCTCTTTAAGAACAAAAGTATTTACCTCGAGATACTGAGCTTCCCCCAGTTGGACTTCGCTTTGTAGACAGAGGGCGGCTGGGGATGAAAAAAAATCCTGTTGGTTAAATTCTGCCATTACATTTGGAGACACCATGCATTTCATCCATCAATTGCGCACAACTACTTTTACTTTGGCAGTAACAAATTTCCTAAACATTCTTAATAAAATTTAACAACAAAACGCGTACAAAAAACACTGCAAAAGCATACCAATAGCAGGTCACATGAGATCACAAACATTAGAGATAATCCTTGAATTTGGTATAGCGACTTATCACATTGGACGATATTATTGCATTTTTAACTGATATCATGCGATTTGACTTGTACTATATTTAATGTATATGAAGATTCTAGTTCACCAGTCTTAAACTCACTTTAAACTCTCTTGTGAACTGGATGACGAGCGATCTGATTGTGGCAAGGAAACAATGCTGTCTGAATTTTTCAGGTGAGACTGCAAGGCTTTCTGGTAGGAAGGCTCCAATGAATTAAATAAGATGTCAGCTTCCCTACTGAAGTGGCCGTGGAAATCCCAGTATACTCTAAAATGTGAACAGAATACATTCAGTTAACACTCAGTGTAGTCTCTTACATAATAGTATTACGCTCCCAGTTTTCAAATGAAGTGGAAGAAATTAGTAGGAACCAATGACATGGTTGGTCTAATTTTGTTGTGTTAGAAAAATAACAAAGTGTCTCTGGGTATTGATAAGGTTAAGGTCACAAGGGTGGAAAAAAAATCTCAACGGGTATGGTGCGACGCAGATCTACCTATACATGTGATTCTCCAATGATGAACACCAAAAATCATTCTTTATCATCACAGGCACATTAAATGCTCAGTCCAACCTTACCTCCAAAAGGATGGAGAACAACATTATTTTTAGGTGGTCAATCTCCTTACCAATATCAAGCTTTCTGTGGTCAACCACTCCACTGATATCACCAATAGGGAGCGATTCCCAACCTTGTCTTTGTGGAGCATTTCAGAGGAACAACCATTGAAAGGCGTTTTTCTCTTTTTCCCCCTCCCCACGTTCAAGGTCCAGAAAAGAAGTCTTTAGAAGAAAAATGTTTCAAGTGACTGCTAACAAGAGATATTCTCAGAAGCACCCTGCTGGATACCTCTACATTATGTCTCTTGACTGGAAAGAATCGGTTCGGGTTGATGCACTGTGGCCAATAATGAACCTTTAAACTTAATCTCTGTGCTGGGATTGATAATTAGTACTGGGAATGATGCCAGTGCTGTTCAGTCCAAAGATGAGATACACAATATGTTAATCCTTTACATGAAAAACACTTTAACTCTGTCTTCTCCACAGTCTGGTGAATGGAAGGGCAAAGTGCAAAAACATTGTGTCTCGTGGAAACATTATTTGTGTTGGACATAAAGATTTTGGTCCACCACATATCAATGTTTTTTTAAGGAGGATGATCAGAGAAAATTACTTGCTTGGTTTAATGAAGATCATCTGAGCAAGAAAAATAATCTAGCATGTTCTTGTAAAGAGAAATCTTTTTAAAAGACGCCATGTTAAAATAGCTATTTTATATCTGAAATGTATTTTAGAATCACCTTAAACAGCAATAAGTTTCACAGAGTAATTGAAGATTTTGAATCGTACGCTCAAAAGTTTGACTGAAATTAAATTATACCAGTTACAGAGAAGCTAAATCCACAGAAACAAACAAGGCATACAGCACCAAAACATCTATCTCTGGCCCCGTTTGCTCTCAGGAATCAACAAAAGCTGTGCAACTTCACAGAAGGGAAAGGGATCATTGCATAACATCAATATGATTATGTAAACAGATAATAAACGGAATTAAAATTAAACTGACCATTATTAATATAAAAGTTTTACTCATGTAGCTACTGCCGACTAATGAAAGCAACATAATGACAGGTAGTGAAAACAACATACTTTCGAGCTTCTACCCTTGCCTCCGAGTCTGCGTCATGGATACCCTTCTTTATAGTTTCTGCGAGAAGACCTACATGTCTAAGAGGGAGAGGCAGAAAGACATTGTTGTAATTGTAATCTCACCGTAAGCATCTAAAGAAAGTTGAAGCCAAGCAAGTCGCTGAGTTCAATTTGGATACCAGAAATGTTATTGTCCAGGATAGCATGTTACGCATTTAAACACGACGATCAGCATCAGTTCTTGCAACTTCAGCTTCTTAATCACACACGGGCTTTCGAAAAGGAAAAGAGCTTGGGAATAAGTTTTTCAAAGGTCTTCCTTGCGTTACTATGGGAACTGTTGGGCCTCGACCCACTCAACGCCGTTGCCAGACACTTATTTAACTCTGTGCGATCTTCACAATTTGACAGAGCAACATTCTTTTTTAAAAAAAAGGTAAACTTCCTTCTGTCGACTCAATTCAAATAACATATAATTTTGTTCGACTACAATTTCTCTCCCCTTTAGTTAAGCAGATACAGAATTAGATTTGGGGTGCATCAATCCCCCATCCTGCCCCTTCCTCCCCCTCCCAATGTCAACATACCCAGATCCCTTGTGCTCTTACTTTTCTAGGCTGTGCGTTTGCCATTCTTGTAGTAATCGATCCAAAAATTCAAAAGAACGTCTGTCAAAAATGATTCATAAAAAAGCACGTTAATCTTTACAAAAATCAACCAACAGATAATCACATTTCTTAACTGAAGGATTAGAATGCATGTTTGCAATCTTTTTTTGACATTATTTTTTTTNGTAGTATTTTCCCTGATCAATAAACATATACCCATTATAAAAGTCCAAGGAAAGGATCCATAACACGATCAGCGAACAACGTGAATTGAAAAGAAAAGCGCCCAGACTCGGATCTAAAGGTGAAACTATTTATGGAAAACAAATCAAACAAATGACATTCTTTTCTAAAAAATATATAATAGGGGTCAGACTTGAACAAAATAATCACATACAAAACTGACATTTTTCAGAAATATTGGTGCGGCATGCAAGTGACATTGGCAATAACCTGATCACTTAGAAAATTGGCCACTTTAGCTTCCCGTGTGCTGGTTGGCATTTTGAAGCAGTCATTGACCCCGCTGTCTAGGTGTACATGCGGATAAACGCAGAGGCGTTGCCCAAAAATACAGTAGTGTCCCATTATAGTGCTGGTTTGGAATTTCATGCACCCTACCCCCAGATTATAATGGGACTCTAAGTTTTATCAATTAAGACAAATTTAAGAATTCCCGGACATCTAATCTGAAAAAGAATCATTCTTAGAAAGGGAAACTACTTGCAATCTGAAACAAATTTGATCGGTTAAAAAGTAAATACCTATACAGTAAGTTATTCAATGTGACAATACTTTCTCCCCACTCTCGGGGACGATTGTCATGAATAGAATTCCTTTCCAATTTATCCTGCAAACAGAATTAAAAACTTTCCAAATCTTCTGCTAACTTTTCTTAACTTGAGACCTTTCAAATAGTTCTAAGTTTCTTTCCTTTTTTAGTTGTACTGCTTGAAATTTTTCCTTTAATTGATCAGTTCCTTGTTTTGTTTAGCTGCAGGGGTATAGTCAAACATGACATTTAACTAAATAGCTACTGGGAAAAGGCTTTTTATACAAATGTTACCTCCAGTGAATACCGCAGTAATGCAGCACTATAAGTACAGTAACAGATCAGAACCTACCTCCGAACAGCCACTGACTTTGATGCACAGTTGCTTGAGATGATGGGTATTAATCGAGGGAAGTGGGTATTCTGTAAAGGAACATTTTAACTGGCGAGTTACAACAACAAAAACTTGCATTTATATAGAGTCCTTCACACGAGGCAGGGTCTTGGGAGCACTTAACAGTGACGCCATGCTGGGGCGGGGGGGGGGGGGGGAGAGGAGGTAACCGTAAGCACGGTCAAAGACGAAGGTCTTAAATCTTGATCTAAAAAGAGGGGAAGGAGGGAAAAAGACAGAGGGATTGGGGAGAAAGTTTCAAAGCTTTGGGGCATGGTGGCTGAAAGCGCAGCCACTGATGGTGGAGAGGAGGGGACAATGGACAAACAGAGAATTAGCATTTGAGTTTTAATTTGGACCAAGGGGGAAATATTTCAAGTACAGATTAATGGGATTAATGACGCGCCATATTATTTATAATTGTTTACACTTGTTTTTACCTTTAGGACTTCCTCTCATTTAAATAAAAAATACACTTTGACAAACATTGTTAATTCAATTTTGGTTGAATGAACATCGAAAACATTTTCATTAAAAAAAAGCAAACAGAGGGTGTCAGGGACACCAACAATTTACTGCTGCTATTTATAACTATTGTATTAATGTACCAAAAATCACCAACTCTGAGGGAAATAAGACTTAAAAGGCTAAACAAACAGCAAACAAAATATAACAATCGAGATAACCAGATTCTCATCAAGAGAATTTAAGGAGTTGAGCCTTTTTTCCCCCTTACCCTTTAAAATAATAATCCATAGCAAAGCAGACCCCACTTTATGTATTAAAGGAACAAGCTTCAATGGGCTGAAAAGCATTTTGAGATCTCCACTTTTTGTATATACTTACTCGAATGATTAATCTGATAGTTGCTACGCCAGATGTGGCCATGATTTTGGCACTATTAGGAACAAGATTGAATAATGTTGGCATAATGGATTCTGCTCCGTGATCAAAGCGATTCCCAGAACAGATGAGAGATATCTAAACCAGGGTGAAGGGCAAAGAATGAATTAATTTATTACTCGTATTTCAATTAATTTATTACCGATTTCACCAAAGAACGTCAAACTATAAAGAACCACAAAAATCAACAACAACGCGCATTTATATAGCGCCATTCATGCGGGGTAGCATCCTGGAGTGCTTCACACTGGTGGAGTCTGACAACGAGCCAAGGGGAGAGGGAAAGGGGGAGCTGACTATAAGAACGATCAAAATGTTAACCTTTCTAATATTTAGCTGTTTGCAACCCATGTTCATTACAGTACACATTTTGGTACCTACCCCAATGTGAGACAAGCCTCCCGCACAACTTGAGATCGCAGATCTTTTGCTGATAATTTTAATGCTCCATCTAAAAGACGCAGATGTTGAAAGAAAGATTCGTACTCGGCAGCTCCGCCCATGATTAGAGATCTTATCTTTTTCAGCTGTAAATAAGACGTACAATAAATGTACAAAATGTAAAATAAAGCTTTAGAATGATGCGTTACAGAGGAGGAACTTCTGCAACATTTCACTCCGAGCCAATCAAAAAAAGTCGAAAGATCGAAATGAAAAAAAAACACCTAAACAGTTTCACATGTAAATTTATTCCACTCTTTTGTGACAAACCTTGTGTGGAACAGGAGTAGGCCAGTCAGCCCCTCGAACCTATCAATTTGTTCAGGCATCTCAAAGCTCTTCACAAAAAGTACTGTAAAGTGAATTGGCTGTATATTTTGTTAAGCAATTGATCTTTACGTAAAAGTATGGCCTTGGGCTGCTGAAGCCAGAAAAGTTCGAATTGCGCATTTGCAAATATATAGTCACTCCACTTTACAGCATATTCTGGGAAGTGCTTTGAGATATCTTGAAGACGTGATAAGGCGCTATATCAAATGCAAGGGTTATTATTATAGTAGAGATACATTTAGGGATTGTTCATTTTGAATAGAAACTTTCTCATTAAAACTCATTGTTAAGCAAAAATTATACATGTACATGAGCAATGACTAATATCAAAATATTAAAAAGCAAGTGAAAAATCCAGTGAAGTCTGATTACTGATTATTAAAAAAAATGTTTTTTATCAGCCGGACAAATATCTCCCTCCACCGGGAGAATAGTCACTAGTCGATCATTAGATTTGAACCCTTGCCTGAATGAATAGGAAGCAACATGAACTTCTCAGAAGCCCCTTAGTGAGTAGCAAAACTCAGCTTGAAATGCCCAAGAGAACTGCCACCATCCTCTTGCACACCGCTCGGGACACACATCCGTATCCATTAAGTACTGGTTCTGTCAGTTGGAAGTACAGAGCTTCAGCAGCAGCTGCTGTCTCTCTGCACACCAAACCAAGCTGGATACCAACATACGAGTGCATGTTCATGAACCTGGATTGCAGGTAATGCTTTCCAGCAGCTGTCAGTCTAAATATCAGAGTTTCCTCATCAGCTATCTGGCTTCAGCATGGTGGAAACTACAGGACAGTTTGTGGCATGACGGGTAAGTTGACATTCTAAAGGTTCAAGTTAACCCATGATTACCATTTACCAAGTTTGAGACCACGCTTAAAGTTCAAAAACTTACAGCAGTTACTCGCTGTTCCCAGTCATGTTTATCATCTGATAAAATTTCTCGAATTTTATTGATGGATTCTTCGAGATCTCTGTTGGAATAAATCTGATGAGAAAAAGGGAAAATGGGGGTCAGTCAGTTGGTGAGCCTGGTTCCAAAATCGCACTGTACGTAAAATGTTTGCCAAATTGGTTACTGCAGTTAAAGATAAGACTTATCCAATATACTGAGCTGTGCAGTGGGGACAAGTGGGTGAATTACCATAAAGAAACAGCGAAAAATGCATCCCATTTATGATTCAGAAAAATGGAGAACATAAAACATTGATTTTAGCTCCTGCCTTGCCACGTTCTATCCCATCCATTGAGTACACGCATTTCATAGAATCACAGAAGCTTACAGCATAGAAGAAGGCCATTTGGCCCATTGTGCCTGTGTCGGCTCTTTGAAAGAACTACCAACTAGTCCACTCCCCTGCTCTTACCCCATAGCCCTGCACATTCTTTCTTTAAGTACCTATCCGATTCCCTTTTGAAAGCTATTATCGAATCTGCTTCTACCACCCTTTCAGACAGTGCATTCCAGACCGCAACAACTCTCTGTGTAAAAAGGATTTCCTGTCGTTACAGTGTCACACTGCTGGAAAGAGAGAGAGGTTACCATTCTTTCTGAACTACCCCCACAGTCCAACAATACATCCTTTACAAATTGCTGGTCTTGCACATGCTGCAGAAGAGGAAGGATTCAAGATTGCAATATTATTAAATTCAAGACTACCTGCACTATTGGAACTTCTTCGAATCCACGAATGAAATCATCCTCATCAACAGCACCAGCAGCTGTGTTTACTGTTAAAACAAAAGTAAAATGAGAAAATTGAAGTCCAATCTGACTGAACACATATCTTCATATATAAGCATGTATTAAAAGAGCTCTCAATTACTGTTGCCACAAAATAAAAATTAATTTACAATTTTGAAACATCAATTCATCATTCAATGTCGCCTAACAAACATTGATTACTCCAATTATTATTACAGTCCACAACTGTTTGTGGGTCACTGCTGCGCGTGGATAAGTTGTGCAGCTGCGTTTCGCCCACAAAATGCAGTCAATTCACTTTACAATATATTCTGTGAAGTCCTTTGAGACGTCTCAACGACATGATTATCTTCATACATCTGAAATGATTTATTAGATTAAACCCATTGACCCTAGGATATATTATACACACACACACAAGCAACTTTTAAGAAATGGCTGAATTTATTGTAGAAAAATCGTAATCCAAACCAGTTCTTAACTATCAACCAATCTGAGAGTCAACATTTCTTTCCTCTATCTCTGTTCCCCCCCATCCCCTTTAGTACAAATTGCTTGAAAAGAAACCTGTGGTAAACTTGGGAGGAGGGGAAGAAAAGGGAAGAGGGAATTAGGAGTGGAGGCTCATGTGGAATATAACCACCAGCATGGACAAATTGTGTTGAACAACCCACTTCCACACTGTACTTCTGTGTGATTCCATGTTCTATCAGTGCTGACTCCTCACCAGTCGATAGTCTGACAGGTTTGAATCACAATTTTAGGTAGTTACAAATTAACGGTGTAAAGTAATGAACAGAATGATTTTAGGAATACAATAATTTCTCCCCTACCATGTAAATAGGGAAATAAGAGTTACCTATTTTCCTGAGAAATACAGCTAGTGTATTCTTGCTAATTTTAGGGTGTGGGGTAGACAAGGGGAAGGTTGGGAGAATCGTGGCTTTAAATAGAATGACTCACTTAATTGAGCGATTGTAAGTCATTTGCTGGAAGACCTACAATCTAATTAACAAGCCATTGACTGTGATCACATTTTCTCCCATGTTGTATTGTTGGCACCTCAAGTTCCTGGTGCAGTTCATCTGTCAATAATCTCTGAACACCATATGTTTGCTCGGTCAGCATTCCACATTCTCGCCCTCTCCAGAATATAGTGGCCCTATGACAGTTTGTCAATCTCCTCAACACAATTCGACTGCTGACTGCACCTGTTGTATTATGCATTTTTGGGATGTGTAATGAAGTAGCCTTCTAATTACAACCTCCCTCCCCTACCCCAAAACCAGAGATGCCCTATTTTATTTCCTCAAGGAATTACTGTATTATTACTAATTAAGTATTCAGACTTTTAGGCCTCAACTAACAAACTTTCACGCACTATTAGCTGGAGAATCCATCAGCCTTGAGATTTCAATGTGTTAGCACATTTTAAAGTGTTAGCCCATCTTTGCTAATGCCCTCCCAAGCCATCAAAATGGTAATTTACATAATGGAACTGCATTCTCCAATGAACCACAAAGACAATTCTTGACATTCTTATCCAATTTTAGCTAAAGAGGCTGCAAATTTCCAGAATGACATTGATGCCCAACAGTAAGCAGACACCATCTTCATCCAAGTCCGTGCCTTCCACTTCAATCTTAAATGCGACTGACAGACCATATATTCTTTCCACAGTAATTCAAGTAACAAGCAGAAGGTCATCACGAGTTTGTAAATTTGTTGGGCTGCTATTTCAAGAAATAAAAGACTAAACGCATATTAAAAGCTCGACTCAATTGTGAGAAGTTAATTTTGAGCAAATGTGATAGTTATGGCATTACACTAGCAATAAAGCAAGACTGTAATTGCTACACGAAAAATGAGTTTTTGACCTGGAATAGAATGCTGTCTGTTACGTACTCCAGAAATTCTGGAGGGCAATAACCACACAATATGATAGAATCTGCCTGTAGGTAACTTGAAATGCTGTTTAAGCACTCCAGAATAAGAAAGTCTCACCAGCTGCAGCAAATAACGGGAGCCAGTTTAGGTTCAAAGAGCACATACGCCGCTTTTATAATCAAGGGGGACATTGAATAAATTGCAACAATTCTACAGTATACTTGGGAAGAAACCCTAAGGATCCAAAATAAATTGAGAAAGAATGTTGGTCTGCCAACCTTCCCGCCCCTGACCAACCTGCCCGCTCAGCAAGTACTGGCCTGCTTTATGTTCCCAATCCCTCTGCCCGCTCCACCATCAGCAGTTGGGCTTTCAGCCTTCCTACCCTCACTCTCTGGAACTCCATCCTGGAATCCCTATACCTCGCCCCCTCCTTTGCCTCCTTCAAGGTCCGCCTCAAGACCTTCATCTTTAACCATGTATTTGGATCATCTTCCCCATCCCGACTGCCCTGTTGATTCCAACCCCCACCTGGGGTGCAAGCGCATGAATATCCAGCACTTTGGGACATCGGGACATCCCGACCTGAAAGGCGCTAGTGAATTCAATTTATTGTTAATGAATTTCAAAAATCTATATTCCCTATTCCCTTGTAGGGTTGATTTAGAATTTAGAAAAGAAATATTCATACTCAATGAGCTCGGTTGAAATCTGAGTAGTAGAAATAGAACCACCTGCCATTGTTGCTTTCTTCCCCATAAACCACCCAACCTTTGTGAACTGTGACCATTTCCATCTGTTACGCTTCATCCACTCTGTTGGATCTCACACATGTTGAGCATTAGTATCCTTTCCAGGAACTCTTGCAAGTTGTAAAGTGCTAGTCTTTTCAACGAAGGGTGCAACCATCTTAATATTTTTAGGCTATTTAATCAACCGCAAAGGGTCGAGTGAACCCTATGACTGTACACTAATTAGTGGTCCAGAGATGCATGGCTTCCTTGAGACTCGATATATTTTTCACTTAAAAATTGCAGTTTTGATTTTGAAATTAGGGTGGACGTTCTTGTGGCCTACTGAGGCAAACTATTGCTAACGTTTTACCTTTCCTGCATCTAGATGTCTATCAGTCAGCATACCTAAGCAGTCTAAGGATTTACACTGCATAAGATTCTCACAAGGGGGAACCTGCAATAAAGGGATGCAAATAAATACAGAAATAAGTGTGAAGCTTACAGCGAGACGGAGTCTGAATGTCAGAACGCATTTAGTAATCAATCATCACCTGATGTGCTCTTGGACCCAACCCCAGCTAATCTACGACCGGTAGCCACACCAACGGGACGTCGGGAGGTGAGAACTTTCGAAGATGCAGAACTGGCAGAAGAAGGTCGGTTACCGTCCACAGAATCCTCATCGTCAAAATTTTTATCTGCATAAGACAAACAAATTAAAATATTAAGAGAAAATGCCTCAAGATTTAGTTCATAGTGATCACATAAAGGCATTACCACCAGTTGCTATGCAGCTGAGCAATTTCATATCACATATTACTGGACAAACTGCGATAGTATTATCCTATTGACCCAGTCCCATTTCAAATGTCATCTGCAACACACACGCAGTGAAGGCCCTTTGTGTTTCTGGGTTTCCCCGCATTATACATTCTATTTTCCATTAATTCAGCTTTACTGCATTTTAGTTCTCGTGCATTCAATGCAGATTAGTCTTCTCATCATCTCCTCCCTTTAACAATCAGTCACCACCTCTGCTTTATCAGAATGTGTTTGCCTTCACTCCAGACAATGATCAATCTTGCTCTCACGTGCTCTGGGGCTCGGCATAATCTGGCCACTGAGCATAAATATAGCCCGCCACCACCTCCCCCCTCCCCCCACACTCACACACACTAGGCATCAACACATTTAGGATTTTGTGGGCAGAGTCTGAACAAAACATGTTCTGGGTAGCCACGGATCTGGCTTGAGATGCAAAGGTACTTTTTTTTAAAATCTCTAATGGAAAAGAGATTATTTCAAGAATAACGGGGGGGGGGGAAAAAAATGGCAAGCACTCCTGCTACCACAACCCCATTGTCACAGTCCGTTTTAAGCATCCCAAGGGACGCATTAGCAGGTGCGCTTGAGCAGCTGTGATCAATTTCCCGAATAAAACGTCAGCTCATTATCTGCCTCAAACCTTTCTGGCCTCAATATTAAGAGCTACATGTTCCTAAGCAATTCTTATGACAGGTTACCTTGTGTATTACTTCAGTAGATTTTTTATGGGTAGAGGTCGGAGAATTGATACAACTCAGCCACTCTACTGCTAAGCACGATTGACCAAATATCTTTACTATGCACTGAAAAGGATCACAGTATGGGTCTGAGAAAAATGACTGACATTTGAGATGTCTTTTTGATCAATTAACGAGGCTCCTTCAATGCACAATCAAAACGAGGGCCTCTTACACACAAAATATAAAGCCTTCATAGCTTATTAAAAAAAACATCAATAGTGCTCCATTCAACAAAATGGTACACGTTAATAGTTTAGTCACAAAAGGTAATCCTCTCCCAGGTTTCCTGACCATTTGTTGGTGTCGATCCATCTTGCAACCATATAGAACTCGCCCTCCAATAGCAGGGATGCTCTATTGCTTCTCTTACTTTGGTATAGTTTGGATAAAACACATTACAGAGAACAATTGGACCCAATTAAATCAAGACTTTGGCCATGCCACCTACTAAATGATGCAGGTAGGAGAGGAATGAACCTCCCTGGAAATTAGCACGTTACATTGGGTTTGTGAGTAAACTACTGACATTTTCCAACAGGGCATATTTTCTCCATATTGTTTTAAATTTCACAAATAAATGCTTCGGCAAGAATGCTCGTTTTGAGTAAAGCCCAACAGTACTAAACATTGGTGTTTTAAAAACAAAACAATTTGAACATAATTCCTCTCATCCGGGAAAGACCTATTTAAAAGATTAAAATGCTTCAAAATCACTGCAGCTAAACTGCAACTCGTCTGTCCCCCCCACCCACCCACTTCAAAAGCAAGACAAATGGAATTAAATTCTTGCAGCTGAATTGTTTTAGATAAAGCAGGGCAAAACAAAACCGAAATCTAATTCAAAGGCTGGAAAAGAACTGTGCTTAAAAGTGATTTATTTACAGCTACGAGAAAACAGTTTGAGGAAAACAAATACTGTAGAAAAGGTGATTAGATCTTCACCGCGCACGTACGTTGCTGCTGGCAATTTATTTTTTTCAATGCCAGCTTTCGCTATGGAGAATGTACACAGCCATTTGAAACAAAAGACTTGTTGCCATCTATTTGTATATTCTGTGCAAGATGATGACTGTGAAAGAAGATTGCTCTGTGAGCTGTCTTTGTAGGGGAAATATTAGTAGTACGACATTGACTTCTGAGGATCACAAATGTTATTAAGAACTTGGTGCCATTATCCAGTCTCCTCATTGTTGGAGAGACTGGATAACCGTACGTCTCAGAATTGTAAAGAGCTCTTGCATGGAGAATCGATGATGCTGCAAACATCAATCGTCTGGGTATTGTAATTATTAGTACAGATGTGAAATACACACGAAAAACATTGCATCATTAAATTGCATGTACCAAGTAAACAGTGATAAATGTGCTTAAATAAGCAATAAACAAGATAGCTCAAAACGCACATCCGGAATGTTTCTACGCTGAGCTAAAGGAATAGAACAGCCTCTAAAGTGTCGTGTTTCGAACAACAAGCCTTTGCAGCAATGGAGCAAACAAATATCAAGGAAAACATCTAACATAACTCACAGCTACAGACTGTAAAGGAGCTATTCTCCTGTGTCAAATGTCAATTGAGTATGCAAAGATATGAAGCTTCTTGTTAGCAAATCAAATACATGTCTCCAGGTTGTAAATAATTTATTACAATTGTATCGATTGAAAAATTCTGACTGGTGAAAAGGGAGAAGGATAACATTACCAACAACAGTCTTGGACGTCATCACCACCATGTTTCAAATCCACAATAGAATCATTATTTTAAATGATCACGTGCGGTGTTTTTTTGACTGATCTTTTCATCCCAAACATTATGAATCACAATAATGGACCCATATATATTCATATCATCAGAGTAAGTTCAAATAAATTTTTTTAAGGAATAGCCATTATAAAAATGTCACTTCAAGCTTTCAAAATCATTGAGGGAACTGACTCCTATTCGCTTCTCAGCAATAAAGCTAACCGTAATAGTCATTTAATGATCTTATTCGCCTCCAGCATAACTAAATCACATCTGTGAAGATGTAAATTACATTTAAAGCTCAAAGGACATTTTATGTTTTCTCTGAGAAAGAAAATCACAGTACTGATAAATTTGCTTATCTAAAAATTAAACTTTCCAGCATACAGCTGAAGTCGAATATTCAAAATATTCTGTTCATCTGATTTCATAGATTTGGCTCTTGAAAAAATTTCAAATCTTACCCTGTCATTGTTTAAAAGCTGCTGTACAGAAACACAAATATAAAAAAATAAAGGGAATCTTTGTAGGAATATGGGCTGAGCGCTCATTGGACTGAGGTCAAGATTATAGATGAGGTTTTAAAAAAGAAAGACATGGAGAGTTGTTAAGTCATTTCAAAGCGCTTCACAGAATATACTGTAAAGTGAATTGACTATATTTTGCGGGCTAAATGCAGCAGCCAATTCCGCACAGCAATGTCCCGCAAACAATCATGGATTGGGTGACTAAATTCTTAATAAGGTATTATTACACCCAGAAAGCTATCTGCCAATCGACTAACAACCAGGTTCCTAATTACTTCATGTGGAGTCATGAAAAGTTGCCTAAGGTTTCGCCATACCCGTGAATCAAACCCGGGTCCTCTCGTTTGCAAGGTGAGTACTCAATACGCCTCAAGACTCCACAACAAAGCAGCAGATGCCAAATATAATGCCACAAATTCCAAAAGTAAAGGAGTGGAAGATGTTAAAATTCTAAGGGGCGGAAAAAAATAAAGAGATGGAAAGGTTCCGAAAAGCAGGCCATCCAATATCCAACAGCACATCACTTGAGCTGACATTAGCAAGGCAGAGAGAGATTACAAAGACATAAATCTAGAACATGAAATAACATACAAGTCCACAAATATACTCCACCAGGGACAAAACCCAACTCCCAGCAACTTAATGCCCTGGATGTGGAGAGCTTGGTTCATGCAAGTCTATCTTCTACATTTTTTTTTTAGTGTTGGCAGCCTCGAGAGAAATGTTAAGCAACATCATCAATAAGATAACTGTGCTTCTTATCATCTCCCTGATCCAGAAAAACAGACCTAAAATTACATTTATTTTAACGAATTTCCTTAGCATTTCCCTGTAAAATAGTCATTTCATTGCCTATACAAACACACTGCAACGTAGCACCCAATGACACTGTTAACATTTAAAATTGGGCTAACATGTAGGAAAAAAGCAGATTTATGCAGATATAGACTATACTGATGCCTTTACATAAGACTTTACACAAGAACTACATGATGCGCTTGAAAGAGGAAAACTGAAGCCCAGCTGTCAGCAGTCTTATGTACGTTAGATCATTTTTGCAGACTGCAGGGAATGCACCCAGCCTTAGAATGGATTTCACACTGGGAGTACTATTAATAGGCAGGACAAAAAACAATTTGTTTTGACAGGTTGCTAGACCAATTGAAAAAATAAAACCCTCCGTTGCCTTGAATTCAAAAGCATTTCTCACCAAGTCGAAGAATTCAGCATTCAGATTAGAATAAAGCTGATCAAAGTTGATTTTGATGAATTGTTAAGTCATGCAACAACAACAATTTACATCTATATAGCCCCCTTTCACGTCAGAGAAAGCCTCAAAGCACTTCACTCGGCTAGTTGACTGGGTGGCCAAGGGTTTTTTTTTTTTTGGGGGGGGGGGGGGAAGAAGAAAAGGTGACTGAAACCATGGTTAAAAAAAACTAGGTTGTATGCATTTTTCACAAATGTATTAGGATGAAAAAGGCCATCTAATCCTCATTCATTTGATCATAACTATCAGGCTGGAAGTCTAATGTCACATTAACTCCTGATCGAAACAACCTGGGACTTTTACACAAATAATATAGCAGTGTGGGAATGCTCACGTCATTCACTGTGAAAGTCACACCCTAGGTCCACAAGTCAAAAAATGGCATCAATTGACATACACTGGCTCTGGCTATGTCAGGCCTCTTCAGAAAAATCTATATCGCTACATTATCTGCATCTAAATTTAATGAGTCCGCTTCAATACAGCGACTGGCTGACATCTTCAAGCCACATAATCAACTTGCATCACCTATTCTTTGGAGGCCAATTTGGGGAAAGAATTTTCATAATTCAGGAGTGATATTGCAGTTATGGATCACATTTTTCGGATGTAAAAAAAACAACTACGTAGGTAGGTACAAAGTGCAGCCCCTGGTATGCTGACGTCTATTAGTATTGACTTCCTGACGCACAAGCACAAGTGACCGATCCGATCAGGGGATTCCAAGGTTTGCCGGCTAATGTGAAGTTGTCCTTCAGTTCCTGGTAGAAGTAAGAGAGAAATCACAAGGATGCGGGAAAATGAAAAAAAACAAAGTTCAGCCTAAGGGTTTTCTGACTCTGAAGGTTTTTAGTTCGGACAAAAGCTAGTTCTGAAGAGAATTTAGTTCGACAGATAGGCTGCTTTTAGTGTGAACACATTACCTGGAGCAAGATTTCAAATGTGGACTGGGTTGGATAAAGAAATTAGATAAATAAAATTCGCAGACAGCATAATAGATATTCATTTTCAAAAGGAGCAGGGTTACTGGTGGTGGATTAAATCTACCAATGGACACATGAAAGGCAGCATTATTTACTGACATTTTGGAATTTACGTTGTGCAGTCCTAGCTGAACTCATGATCGTAAGACAGATACCCCTGGAGCAGTGAATTTTCATGTCACCATGAGGTCAAAAGGCACAATTCTAAAGAATTTATATTGCCAGGTTCATAAAATGGCCTATACCCTCCAGCATATATATGGTAGTATATCTCCAAAACTGGTGTTTGGAGGCTACACTGTATTTTGCAAACTAGGTCAAAACCTCATTTTGTGCCATCAATTACAAGGACAGAATTCAAGATGAAAGACCAATATAACACGTATAGTAAAATGAAGATGAGCTAGGATGGTTAGGAGAGAGGTCAGAAAACATTTGTTTAGAAAGAAGGACGTTAAAATGTGGAATGTACTATCCCAGAAGGCTTTAGAGGCAGAGTTTCACATATACGGAAACCCATTGCCATGCTTAAGAGTAACTATTTGCATAATTAGTGGGGAAGTGAAAGTATTAAGGGATATGGGATAAAAGGGATTAAAAGATGATCTAATAAACTGGTGGAACAGGCTCGACAGACTGAATGATCTCCTCCTGTTTGTTTTCTCTCATATATCATGATTATGTTTTCTGCAGCTTGTTGAAGAATTCGACTATGCCTTTAAAACAGCAGCTTCTTGCAAACGTCTTGATAAAATATTTAGCAGTAGGTGTGGGACAGGGGTGGCTAAATGGTTTTGTTCTAGTTCTTCTCCCCCTTAGTGCCGCTCTTTGTTTAGCTCCTGTGAGACCTTACATCTTTGCCTATACTCATCTGGGAGGACTCCTTTGGGAGGACTTTGTTCTTCAATTTTACTTAATGGGTCTTCTCTCCTCTGACTAGCACTTTTACTTATCCTTGAAAGGTTTGATTTCCACTTTGGCATCGTTACAATGATAAATATAAAAGTATAATTTCTAATCACTGGGACAACTCTGCATGCATGACTGTACTGAATATATTTAATATGAAAAAATAACCCTGGTCTGAAACACCCTGCAAGATAAAAACAGCATCAGTCTTGCCACAAGGTGCTCTAAAGCATTAAGTTATAAGGCTACCTCTGCTGGCAAGAGACAGCAGAACAAGTAACTGCATTTTAATTGTCACCAGTGTTAAATTTAGCTCCATTTTTATTTGGATATCTATGCATCTTGTTTATCTCAAACTGTTGGAATCTGTCACAGTCCTTAAACCTTTTTACTGCAACCCTTCAGAAGACTGTGGTATACCCACAAAGGCTGTAAAATACTTAAAGAGCAAAATGAATTTGAAGATAGCATGGCATGTTTATCATTGCAGCTCAGTAAATCAGCAATCTCACAGATTTAATGATGAGCCTAAAATGAGACAATTAGCTCAAAGTTTTCATTAAATGTCAAACTGTTAGAGGGAGACCTGATGGTCCATTATTTTCCCTGGAATTAATGGCAACGCACAAGAAAATTAACAAACGGCTGCTTATCACTCCAATACTCAGTCATCATTTATGAATAGTAAGGAACCATCAATATAATAAAACTGAACTCTGGCAAGCCTTAGCAATAGACCTCAGTCGCCCTCACATCCCAGAGCATGTATGAATAATTTCTATCTCCCACATTATGGAAATAGTTCTGGAAATACTACAGCTATGTGTATAAACACTACCTGAATAGTAATTTTCTTGGCATTGTACATGGTTGTTTACAGACTAAGAAAAATTACTTTTTTAAAGTTAATTCGCAAGTACCTTTTGGTGAATAAAACTCTAGGATTAAATTTGTGACATTTCAAAACTCCAATTTGCGACTTTCGTAACCTCAAGAGAGCTATCACAATGAACAAATTATGAAATGCCAAATTTCTTCCTATTCTTTATCACTGGCATCAATCAGACAGATCATTTAATCTATGCCGTTTTCATAATTGCATTTGCCACTGACCGCATAAAACTTGCTATCTCAACACTTGGCTTCCTCAGTTATTTTTCTATTTACAATACTGTGTGGGATGAAGTGTTGCTTGCTTTGGCATGCCACCTACTTCCCTTCCCAATGCAATCTCTCCTGTCTGTTGTCAAGGTTAATAATCTTGCACGGAATGTCTGAAAACATTTGAGCTGTGAGATGGCAGATTGCTCTACCTTGGCTAGAATGTCAATGAAATATTTCTGTAGTACTTTCTCAGGGACAGGTCTCAGATGAATGAGCTGTTTTCTCATATCTGAATCCTTGAAGTTTTTGCAGGAGTCATATTCACGAGAGACTGGAGTCTATAACCTCAGAGAACTGCATTCAGTAACGTTTTATTTTGAAGCAGACAAAAAAAATGCTGTAGTCAGACAGGGGAGTGGGGGAGAGAAGCGAATGTGCCCAGAATGTAGTTTCTCCAAATTCTGAACTTATAAATTCAGATTGATTTGTTTCTATTAACTCAGGATATAACCTAGATTTTTTTCTGGCTCCGGCTAATTGGTTCTGAAAATTGCTGTCCTTGGATGACTTCGGAAATATTATTCACTATTTTGTATGAATTGACTGGTGGGTACAAATTTACTATAAATTCTAATCTACAGACAAATTTAGGTCATTCTTTACTTAAATGTTACTTAAAAGGCAATGCATGAATCACTTTCAGATTTCCTTTTAGGTCAACATGGCAGCATTTTGGCAGCACCTCTGTATTTATTCTTAGATGATACTTTCATCTGCCTTCTTAACTAATGTTTAAGAAAGTTAAATGTCTTCCTCAATTCCAATGTCTCCAACAGAAATTATTGACTGCTGGCCAGACAATTGAAATCTTAAGACTTTACTCAACTATGTTCTACATGACTGGAATGCATGTTTTTACCAGTTTGCACTAGTTATTTTATGTTGGTTAAAGACACAAAACAAATTAAAGTGCAAATAACAGCAAGGATGCTTTACATTAGCTAAAGGTTCCTTATTCTATTGTAAAGTATCCTGGAGATCAGAAAGATGTTTCACACAAATGTTGCATTGCAAGATCCTTTGAATTACCTAGGTTTATATCAAGCTAACTAGTGATGCTGAACACTGAAAAGCACTTATGCCTCAGGTACCAATCTGCATTTTAAAATGTTCCATACTTCAGATTAAACTTATTTCATTGTGATGGGGTACTTTACAATAACTTACAGCAACTTTTATAAATAGGAGACAAGACTGGATTGTCAAATGCTAAACCTTGACTCCATCCACTTTCAGTGCTAGGATCAGGATTTAACTGATCAATAAGATTTCAGTTCAGTACTCAGCTCAGTGCTTAAAACAGTTGGCATGTCTACCACTTTGTAAACCCAGGCCATTGTTTAGTGACGCAATGCAAAAGAAAAAGCATTTAGAACATTCTAATTCCTATATCAAATGCAAGGATTATTATATTATTATTATCATCACGAAAGGCAGGATTTAAAATAAATCTCATGGAGGCACATTCACTTTTTTAAAGAAATTTCCAGATACTGAAAGTTTGCAATTATGCTCTCTGAGTTTTTTTTAAAAAAGACTAAACCCTTAAATAATTGCACAATTTCCTGTTAATGGTACAATTGGCAAGAAAGACAAGTAGGAAGTCCAATGGAAAAATAAAGTATGCAGATTTAAGATCGTCATGCTTCAATGTATTTTTCTAAAATTGAAATACCCTGCAATATACACCTGTGCAAATACATTCCCGCTGCCCTGAGAGGATTTATAAAATAGTTTTGAGTTTACATATTACTACATAGCGGTCAATACCAAGCAAATACTATTGTTCTATATACTGCGACTTCAACCACAAACTTCAAGCTTGTTCTTGTACCCGACATATTCTGGTAGTTCAGCACAGTGTGGTATTCTCAATGCGTGCGTCATACAATATCAGATTTAAGAATTTAACCACAATTTCAAAGGACGGGGTTTGCCTGCAAAGTACAATTACTGCACTTTACAGTAAATCTTGTAGAATGCTTCGAGAGATCATCCCGACGTTAAAGACGCTATACCAAATGCACGAATGACGATTATTACCGCACACATTCTTTTAAGACAATACTATATGGTAAAATCCGGGCAAAAAGACAACTGTGAACATCTGAGAAAAAATAATACTAAAGCAATCCTAATGCACCTTATCTTGCCCATGACGGCATTAATAAAAGATGTTGTTGGGTATGGTAATTTACAGCTTCGTGTGATTTCTGCATGGAAGTAATACAAATATTATGCATAGGTATGCCCTAATATTCCAAGTGCTCCAATACCTATGATGCTAGAAAATAGTGTTATTGTTTCCAAATACCCTGAGTTGCTGTTAGAAGGTACCAAGCTGACACCAAGAACCAATTCATGGAGAGGGGGAGGAGGAAAGATTGGATAGAAAAAAGAAAGAAAACATACAGACTTGCACAAACAAGTCCAATGGCACTCAATTTTTAATAATCGCCAGTCTGGTGCCTGAGCTTTTAATAAAATTATAATTGTTCTTTTGAAAGGTTCTGGATGACCCAATAATGTTTGGCAACAATGTTTGAGTGGAGGCTGAAATAATTTACACCATTAACATCCATTCCGAAGTAGTGTGAATTTTTTCTTGGTGAAACCATTCCCTCAACCTGATTCATATTGTTTTTCACATCAGTGGAAAAGGGTGATATGCACTCAAGCTTTGGAGCCTACAATGAAACTAGAGAAATATTTTTTCCAGTCAAAGGATTCTGTGGATTTTAACAACTGAAGTCGAGAGAGGGTGGGTTGCATACCTCCTACTGTGTGGAGAACCATTCTTCAGCTGTTCATTTGCCTTAAATGGAAACAGGGAAGGCGATTGTATGGAAGATCTGTCACACACAGTCAATTATGGTTGACCACATTGGCATACAGTCAACTTCATCCTATTAATGACATGACATGTTGGCTATATTCTTTCCAATGACCTCACCAGACCTTTATTAATGTTAAGCAGTTGTGTATGTACCTCATGGTAATAAATACATTTATCATGGTGTCAGCACTTTTTGTTTGCAAGTACATTAATATTGAGGATATTAAACCAAACAAATATGGAGCATTTATGTGGTTTTAGAAACACAAGCGAAAAATGTCAAATGAAAATCTTGCTTCCAAAAGGAGTGTTTTGCTGCACTTTTCTCCTTCTAATCCCTCCCTCTTTCTCTAAGGTGCAGATATATTGTTCCACAGGAACCAGCAGTTCTCCAGTACAAAGAGTGGAGACAATAAGTGCTGGTTGGTTTTCATTAGCAGCCATCACCCTTGATTCTAATAATAATAAATAAAAATCATTGCAGTCAATATTATGTCAATACATCTCGAAGCATTTCACAGAGTTTTCTGTGAAATGACAGTGTATTTGTAAGCAGACGCAGCAGCTAATTCGTAGACAGCAGTGTTCCACAAATAGCAATGAAGTGAATGATTTATTTTTGTATCCAGAGGATTATTGACCAGGACACCGGGAAAAACTCTCTTCTCCTTGAATATTGCCATGGGATCCTTAACATCCACTTCTGGACCTAAAACTGTGGTCTTTATCTTCCTTTTTTCCATAGTGATTCATCATCTTCAAAGGAAATCCCACCCAGCAGTCGATCTATTTAATTATATAAAAAATAATCCTTGCATTTGATATAGCGCTTTTCACATCTTCTGGACGTCTCAAACCGCTTCACAAAATAAACTGTGAAGTGAATTGACTGTATATTTGTGGGTGAAACACGGCAGCCAATTGCGCACAGCAGTGTCCCACAAACAGTGGTGGATTGAAGTGACCAATTTATCACTGTTTTTTTCTTGAGGGATTACCAACAGGCGTGTGCACTAAGGAAACTTGCACAATGTTTTGCCCTGCTGGGTATCTCGCTTGCAAGGCTCTAACCACTGAGCTACAGGACTACACATTTCAGCAATGACAGAGTCTTAGCTGGAATTTTTAGCCTCGGTTTATTCCATTTCGCAGAGGGATTAAAAACAAACCCCAGTTTAATGTCTCTTCCAAAGGACGGCACCCCTAACAATAATGCTTCTGCCGCATTGCACTGGAGTAGCAGCCTAAACTATGAGCTAATGAGTTTTTAACCAGGAAGAAACCACGGATTTGTGCATCCACTCATTTTTCTTCCTTCCTTAGCCTGAGATCAATTTATAGTTCAACACTTCTACTCCATCTCAGACAGATTTATCCCTTCCCTATCAACTACCCGCAGAGAATTCATATGCCGCTCTGTAACCGGTTGTTCAAAGATGCTGGGCTGGAGGCTCGATCACCTGTTCATGATTTCTCTTTCCCTACGGGAGCTTAGCATTGCACCAAACATTTGCCAGAAGAGGGAAGGTGAACAGACAGTTCTGATTTAATTACGTTACAACAAGTGTGTTGAATAATAATCCTCGCCTTTGATATAGTGTCGTATCACGTCGTTGAGACGTCTCAAAGTGCTTAATACATGAAACAGCCTAACCAGTGAGGTCATGAAGGCAGATCAGCAAATTTCAAGAGCTACTTGGCAAATAATTTGATTGAGAGATACAAGAGACAGAGATGTGCTGAGATTTTTTTAATATAAAACTTGCAACTTGGTAGACAGGACCACAATTACCTTTCCTAGTCAGGTAGATTCTTATGTAGCACACATTCCCTAGATTTACTGAATCCAAGCTGCTGGCACAAAAAAAATCATCCATTCCCTCACATGCATAATAATTGCCAAACAGTGCTTTTGCATGAGTGTTAATTCAAACTTTCAGTCTGAGTTTATCTCATTTCGCAGAGAGAATAAATTCGACCACAGTTGAATGTCTCATTCAAGATGAGAAGATGTGTAGAGACAGATTAAAATGCTCTCAACTCCTGAGAGATTTTGAGAAATTTGTTTTACTGTGATAGGATTGCTAAATCCATCTCTCCAGCAGGTCTGCAACCGAGGTATTAAATTAAGAGTACCACAAACTTCACATTCTGTGCAAATGATGGATATTTTTTTGTCAGCCTGGCTCAGATGTCGCACTCTGACCTCTCAGTCAGAAGGTTCAAGCCCCAAATCAGGCCCTTGAGGTCAAAATCTAGGCTGACGCATCAATGCATTGCTGGTGGAGTACTGCACTGTCGGTGGTGCCATCTGTCAGTTCAGGGGAAGGCAAAGATCCCGTGATACAATTGCTGTTCTGGCCAACAATCCTCCAGATTTAAAAAAAAATGGCCATTCATTTCATGGCTGATTGGAGGACACTTGTGCCCATATTGGCTGCCTCGTTCAACTACAAAAACTGTTAAGCAATTTGAGACATTGTCATATCAAATAGAAGCTAGACTATGTCAATAGAAGCCTTAATTTAAAGTTAAAAACTATGAAACGGATTTCACAAAATCAGAAATAGATGCAACCACATCCAGCAGAAAACAAAGACAAAAGGAATGTTATCGAGGGGTAGGGAGAAAGGGAAATTCATCTTGATTAAAGAACAAAGATACATTTCTTTTGGTTTTCTTTATTGAAAATTAATGAAAATTCCCAAATTAAGAGGCTTTCTTTTCTGGTGGATTATTCATTGGCAAGCAACCAAGATGAAAACTTAGGAAGCAGCTGGTTAATTGGTTTCATAGCATCACCAGAGTGTGTTTTCTCAACAGCAATTTATTTTTATTTGTACTACAAGTGCAATATCAAAAGTAATGGGCTGTTTCTCAATCTCACCTAGGCTCATTATTACAGCAGAGGAATGCCACTACTTGGGTTATGTGTTGTTTTATCGCTCCTCACACCGTCGTACATGCCTCTCCTCCACTGTTCCTACTGATGCATATAAAAAATCATTCTACAGTTTTTATTTCAAATCTTTTAAATGTACTTAGTTTCACACAACTTCCTGATTAAAAACAGAAAAAGCATTACATGTGACAGAAATAAACCACCATTTCAACATTACAAAACAAACAATTTAAAACAAAAGCAATCTTTAAAAAAAAATGTTTTCCTTCCTAATTCAATGCTGATCTCATTAAGCATTTGATCCCCCACAAAACTAATATATCTTTTAAACCAGGTTGTTTCACATTTCTGTTCCTACTTTTGATGCTATAGTGCAGTGCTGAGGAGCAGTGCATTGGTGGAGGTTTATTCGGATAAGACATTAAACTGGGCACCCGGTCTACCTGTTCAGATGGACATTAAGGATCTATTCAAAAAGAGAATAGAGCTTCTCCGGTGCCCTAGCCAACAACCCCACACCCCCACCCAAGATACAATTGGTCATTCACTTCATGGCTGTCTGTTAGGCATTACTGTGCACAAATTGGCTGCTGCATTCGCCTACAAATACACAATCACAGTACTTCACAGCAAGATCCTGTGAATCGCTTTGAGCTCAACCACATGATAAGGTTCTTTGAGAGAGCGACAATATAAGTCATTCTGTCAAGTACAAGTATCATCATCATTATTATTATAACATATCTAAGCTTTTACTATTCTAGCTTACTGCTTAGTTTTACAGACCCCTATTAATCAGTTTGGACATCAGCAAATGAAAAACAAGCAGTGACAAGGTAACACACTATTTCAACGTGGTCACAAGGTGACGTTCTATTATATAAAGTGAGGCAAACAGATATACAACGATATCTGTGCTTGAATATATATGCATATATATATACACACACACACATATTATATTTGTCCCATTAAAGACTAATGAAATAGAACCATAACTCCTGAAGCAGAATCATAAACTCTACAACCACGACAAATGGTTTATTTTTCAACGCAGCCTCAATCTCCACCATGCATCTAGATTCAGTAAATGTTTAAATTGCATGAGCTAATATGGAAAATAAAAGCAGATCATGACTAAATTTGATCGTGGTGACCTTAATTAAATTAAGAGCAAAATCACATCACACCGGTCTTTGACGTCAGAATCTTATATGATAATCAGTGACAGAATTGTCAACAGTCATAATAATCAACATAGTGGAGCATAGTGGAAATGGATGTAATCTCTAGGTATAGGGGACCTTTATTTGACATGGTTTCATATTGCTTACGCCTCCTTCACAGACTGAAACCATGTAAAATATTCAAACAGTATTGGAGAGGCTTGTGTACCAAATTTCAATTGTAACGTATATTATCAGATCACATTTCTCGAGCTCAGACTGGTTGTCGCTTAATCCCTTGCCTCAGTTACAGACATTAGCTGCTATACCAATGACATGTGGAAGAGAGGTGTCCATTCTTAGATGTAGGGAAAAGCATCCAATTCCCTTTACTCACAATACACTTCCTGCCAATCATTTACTGGCAGTACACAAAGGCGGAGGTATGAACACCCACCCATTTCAGCACAATAATAAAGATCACCGTGCGCCCATTTGAGGAGAATGGGGCATTTAATAAAACATTTTTTTTACAACCCTCAGAAGGTTGTGGGTTCAAGCCCCGTGTTGGGACTTGATCTAACATTGTCTAAGGTTACACTCCGATATACTCTGTGGGGGGTGCAGGATGCATGGTCGGAGATTCCATCTACCTGTTCGGGTGGATGTTAAAGATCCAGTGGTGCTATTTGAAGAGAGAAGGGAGTTTCTCCCAGTATCGCGGCCAATAAGCCCCCAAATAAAATTGGATATTTATTTCATGACTGTTTGTGGGACATTCCTGTGTACAACTGGGGAGTGGCGTTCCTCTACAAATACACAGTAAAATCCGTCAAGTGGTTTTGCACATCCCACCGTGTGAAAGGTGATTACTTTATTATTATTAAAAAGGGTTTGTTCCTCTGACGAGAGAGTGCACATTCTATTTCAGACACAGAAATTTCCAATGGAAACATGGAACGCTCAGTCTGGTTTGGATACTCTCAAGCACAGTGGTGGGTTTCTGGATCTATCAAAACCAAAACGTGAGCATAATTTCTCCCAAAAGTTACTAGTACCAAAAAAAAAAGCCAGTACTGCTAATTGATCAAGTTGTAATGCTAACATGTGATATTTCTCGTGACTTTTAAAAAAAATACCTTTGTTGTAAGATATTATGTAATCAAGAGCTGAGGCATTTAACAAAACGCAAATTAAGACTTGCGAGAGTGACGCTCACAGCTGTGCAACAATAAAGCAAACAGAAGGATAATAATGCACCGACCTAATGATCAAACAAAACTCATTACACTAATTATGAGCTCAAGTACTGAGCACTGGGACAGAGCAGTTAATGTACACACATCAATAAAGTTTTGAACTGGTGAACATAAAAGCAACCTACTCAAATATTCAGACATTCAAATAAATAATCTAGGAGATCTTTACTGTATCTTACTTGTTGGAGCAATTCTATCGAAAACAGTTAATATTTAAAGGACCAACTGACCCATTTCAGTATTTGATAAGATAACCTAAGTAAGCTCATGAAATCTGAAAAAAATGCTCTGCATGTATTTACCTCCTAGCACTGGTTGCTACAGCAGCTAAACCTTTAGTCAAAGCGTTTCAAGGTAGTGAGTGTCAAACTATTGTCTCTGGATGAACAGATGCACCTCAAGCATTTTTTTTTGAGTGCCAGTCGCCTGCCTCCCATTGCCTCCAAGAGCACCGGAGGTCGTATTTTTCTGACTGTAAGTGGGGTGAGCTCTCAACTCATCCGCATGGGTTTGGCACGCTGCTTCCAAGCTGGTTACTGACAACCTTCCTAACAATTGGAAAATATCTTTGTGCTTTTGCTCAATGTAATAACTCATGTAGAAGTCATAATAATGTGTGAACATATACTTGACAAGGAATCCTAAATTCTTGTAAATTATTTACAGCACAGAAGGGGACCATTCCGCCCATCTTGCCTGTGCCAGCATTCTGCCCCCCTCCCTCCCCCCCATACACCTTTATATTTCTATTTTCACATACCTAATTTTCTCTCAACAGTAGATATGGATTTTGCCTCAACCACCATTGTTGGGCATTCCATGTCCTAACCCTCTGTGTGAAAAAAAAATTCTAACCGCTCCCTTTAGTCTTTTGATAATTACATTAGATCTATGCCCAAGTTAAGTTTATGCCCTAGTTCCTCCAGTCTTTCTGCGTTAAGTTAAACCTCACAACTCAAGTATAATCCTACTCAATCTCTTCTGCACCCTCGTCATGACCTTGTGGAGTCCTGTAGCATATTGGTTAGAGCATTCGTCTTGCAAACGAGACGATCCAGGTTTAATTCCTGAGCAATAGGCATGTTTTCTTACTCCACATGCCTTATTACCTAGCAATCCAGTTGTTAAGTCGATTGGCAGATTGCTTTTTGGGGGGTAATAATCCCTTGAAAGAAACAAATAAAATAGAATTGCGCCTTACCACGTCTTCGAGACGTCTCAAAGTGCTTCACAGAATATATTGTAAAGTGAATTAACTGTATAATTTTTTGGTGGGCGAAACTGTATATACTCAATGGGCCAAATGGCCTCCATCTGTGCTGTAGATTTCTATGTTTCTTTGTATGAATGGCTCAGAAAATGTGAAAAATAGTAAAAAGCATTAGGATTTGTTAAAAAGTACAAGGATGTTTAAAAAAAAGCATGTGACAATGTAAGGGACAAATGACTTTATTTGCTTAGAATTTGCTTAGACTACTACTGTATTCACCAGTGCTACGAAGGCAAAATGGCAAGTCCAGGAGCAGACACCAAGCCTTTTCTTGGACAGAATTGCTCGCACACACCATTCAAAGTGGCAAATGGCAATTTCACAGACAGCAAAAAGGCAAAGCTACACCTGCTGCCACCATATTAAATGTCAGTTCCATAACTGCATCATGGCTGCTGACCGTATCTCTCTCAGATGAACTGTAGATGGTTGTAAATGATACCCCGACTAACGGGAACAGGAATCAATATTACCACTTCTCCCACTACTCAAAAGTCTCTCATCTAAACACTGCAAGCATTGTCATAAAATAAAAAAAGCCAATCGCATAACAAACAACAACATTAATAGCAGCATGGCTGTATAAGGGCCAGACATGCACGTGGTTTGCAAATATACAAAAATAGTTACAAATGTGAAATTCAGCTTTCTTCATAAACAGATTATGTTAACCAAACATGTCGAGTGCAAGCCAACATGTGTCTAAAATGGTGGGAATTGCCTAGAACATGATCGTGTAATGGGATAATTCAGTTCGAAGTAGAATGCACCAATTAATATAAATTGCAAAATCAGATCACCAATTAAAACTTTGAATATATCGGATGTTGCAAAGAGACAGCCATCAGCAAGCACCAGCAAGAACGCATTTTAAATTGTATTTAATTCATTCACTTACTTGGAGGAGGGAGCAATGCAATACTCAGGAATCCCTAGATAAATATTTCAATTGCTATCGGTTAATATGGCAAATGGAATACATTATGAAATGGATTATATTTAATTTACTTGGCATAAAAAGATGTTAAGTAAGCGATAAGTTTTATAATTTTACTAAAAACATAAAATGAATCGGTCCCATTCGGATATGCTATACATTTGAATAGATTTTTAAAGGAATATCACCCTCGAGTTGTAATTGAGATGTTTATTGTTTTATTAAGAAATGGGAGAAAGAAGAAATGGACCAGGTAACGATCAGAATTTATCATCTAACAAAAACATATTTGTAAACAACTGGATGAAATGTATTCAAATCCAGCAAATGCATCAATAGATGTGTTTTGTTGCTATGTAGACAGGAAATACATTGCATCCACGTAACACATTTTAAGTCTTAGAATGGCTTTGCTGCTGTAGCTGAGATGCTAAAGATTGTAATCAGAAGAACACTACATTACATTTATGATCATCATAAATTATATAGATTATGTATTATGTAAATACATGTCCAATAAACTCAAACCCTACCAGTTTGTATTTTACCAGTTTGTATTTTACAACAACAAAGGTCGAGTTGGGTTGTATTAAACAGCTTTTTTTTTCGAAAAAACACCAAATCTGCATGGAAATTCAGAACACGTTCATCCTTCAGTACAGCAAAAATAGGGTTAAATTATTTTTCAAAAATGATTCTGCAGTTGAGAGCACCAAATCATTCCTTACTGAAAGTTTTTTTTTCTATGAATCGTTTTAGAAAACAATTTTTTCTCAATATTTTACTATCCGAATACGTTTCCTTCATGGTTCGATCGCTTGCGAGATTCTGCAGATAAATGTGGTATGTAATAATTACCGCTTGCTATTAAGGTTAAAATCTACGATCTTAAATCTTACCTTCATCGGTAGTCATTTTCGACACAAGTCAGCACAGAACTAAACACTGAACTCTACGTTAGTCTTGGGTACTTTGCAGAGGATTCAGTCTCTCAACGCTGCTAAAACAAACCCCCTCCCCACCCCCTCCAACAATCTGACCTCACAGAGACGCCACCTGCCAGTCACCTCCAGAGTAAAAGCCTGCAGCTCGCTTTTTTATTGCTTTTAGTGCAGGGGACAGGCAAAACTCCCCAGTGGAATCGCCTTTTCCCACATTAGCCCTGGCTCCTGAGATTTGGGGCACGTTTTTCTTCGATTTCTAAAGCAGCTGATGGTTTACAATAGCAACAAGGCTTTGAGAATTAGGTCATCACAGAAAGCAAGCGATATCTTGGATCTGTTCATCTTTTTTTTCAACCCCCCCCCCCTTTTTCCAATCGTCCGCTAAATGTAATCAGCCAGTGGAAAGCAATCCCTGCTTACATAGTGTCTGCTTACACAATGGAAACTCGAAGAGCAATGAAAACCCAAACGAGGTTATTTTGTGCCAGCTCAATAATGCTCCTCAGCTTCAGTCTTGTATGTATTCACCCCCTCCCTCCCCAGTTACATTCACCCTGATTGACATGTAAACTGCTGCAATAGCTTGTCTCCTCTTCTGACTGCACACAAGTACAGAAAATCTGTGGGACAGTTATTGTTCCACACACACCGTCTCAATAAAAGCTGCAGCACAGCAAGAGCAAAGATCTTATCAAGGTGACAGACAACAAAAAAGGAAGAATGAACTTCAGTTTACTGGAAGAGAGGGAAGGGGGGGGGAAAAAGACATTGATTTACTTGCCGAATCAAGCACAATTGTAATTTCTCAACTCGAATATTTAAACTGCTCTCTTCTCACAGTCATCGGGGACACTCAGAACAATAAATGCAAAAAATTCAAATCGATCCATAAAATAATTGATTCCAAGATGACGGGAGGGGGTGGGGCAGAGAAATATTACCAAATCTAATTATACATCATTAGCGACCTCATGTTGAAATAAAAGGTACAAACTGGTAGTTAATTACACGCTCTTTCAGGCTGGTAAAAAAAAAAGCTCTGTTAGGGGTGCAGAAAATGACTGCACAATTAACAACAAAAGATGCCTCAAAAATATAATTAGATGTTCAACTGCCAACTTCCAGTTTAAAATGATAATTTGCATCTTAAGAGTTCGTAATTACAATGTAGAAGAATGCATGAAATGAGATTTTGCAGCGTTACAAAAAAGGGCGATATAGAAAAAGCAAGGTTGAGCCTCCATTTTACAGCTTGGCTCAAACTATTAAGAATCTTGAGAGGCTGTCAGTAACCATGCAACAAGCAGCATGTTTTCATTCAGGCACCAGCTTCTTACACAAGAACACTATTACAAAATATTGCTCTTTAATAACCATGACATTTACAGTCATCCACTTATGTTTCCTCTCTACGCTTTAATGGAGGATTTCAAGAAAGAGTAATTACCAACACAATGCATACAAACATTGCTGTAGATGTTGAAAAATAAGCTCCTTGCTTTTTAAGTCTGTCGCATTTCATCAATGGCAGTAAAATGCCACAAGAAATATCTCCCACCACAGTCGTCATATATTTTTTAAAAAGATTAACAATTGTTCCTTCAATTTACATTTCCACTCAGGGACCCATTGAGGAAATAAGCAATGTTAATTGTAAATATTTGTTAAAAATACTTGCACATCTTCTGAAAGATGATTAAGAAACAGAATTTGAAAATGGGATTCAATTACACTGTTCCTTTTTCATTCATCAAAGAGAATTCAGATCCATTTGCCACACAGAAGGTAAGAAAATAAATCCTTTCTGCACTGACATGACTTTGAGAGCTGGGAGTAAAATATAGTTATGCAGGAGAATAATTGTTAGTAGATCCAGAGAAGACTGCTCATCCCAATATTATATCCTCCAACTATGAGAAAAATAGATGCACTTCTGATTCACGGTAAATTAATTAATAATATCAAGCTAGGCTAAATCATAATCAATTTTATTAAAACCACAACTTCTCCATCTGTGTGATGCACCATTAAATAAATAAAAACATTGAAAAGAGGTTTATAAATATCGAAAAATAGGAGAAGGAACTAAAAGAAAATAAATAAAAATAATTTTATAATTAATTATTATCCTCTACCATTTCTCTTCTCTCCCCGCCCCCACCTAAATTCAAATGAAACAATTCAGTTGGTCGCATTCTTTTCTTCCTTCCAAGTCATTCATTCCCAGTTTCTAAAATAAATTTTAATTTGACCGGGATTTAAAAACTCTGTACAGAAATGTCAAAGCCCTCATTTGCTGGTACACTGCGGTAAAGGCTTAGATAGCAGGATTGCCCTTGGTGTTGAAAATAGGTCAATGCCCAAACAAAGTATATTCAAATCTGTCATCTTTATTCTCATTAGGATTTGTTTTTATATCTATATTATATAAAACCTATCTCAATTCATTCTCTACTAAAAATAAAACGGTTACTTACCAGTTGAACTCAGTATCATGTTTCCAGATTTCTGGACATCATCAAATTTTGCAAAAATTACATTCAACCTGGTTAAAGAAAAGGAATATGGATTTATTATTGTAGCACAATTGAAGATAAAACTCATTAAAATTAAAAAAACAGTAAGTGCTTACACAAGTAAATTGTTTAGGCAGCGCCCTGGAATGTCTTTCTGACGTGAAGGGCGCTCTACAAGTGTAATTTGTTGTTGTTAAATACATACATGAGGGAGAAGGGAATGAATTAGGAGAAGTGGAGGCCTCATGGGGAATATTAATATTGGCATGAACTTGTTGGATCTTTCCTAATGGTCACAAGATATAACAACAATATTACTAGTAATAATAATGAGTAAATTGCCAGTGCAGGATTTATTTTAGCCCTCATTTCCAAGGGGAACTGGAGCACAATCTATGAGGAACTGGGTTGAGTTTTGGCTTGAGCTTTCTTGCTTTTTGAGTTGGTAAATATACACGCCTGACAATTCTCTAGTGTGTAATTGTTTTTGCCAACGCTCATAGGTGTTTGAGAAGGACAATATTTACACAATCATTTTAAAGAAATAGAAAATTTAGCATAACAAATAAAACACTGCTAGGCTGAGGGCCTGGAATTCGCCCTTTAGTCAAGGAAGTGTTGCATCTCATAATGCTCTGTGGGTAAATTGTAAAAATTACAGGACTTCAGCAAGCCTACACAAATGGGAAGGGGAAAAAATTGCTAGTGGTGATAAAGGAACTCAGTCCTTTTTCTCCCTTCACGGGCACAACAATGTTTAAGAAACAGTCTCGCTAACTTCAAAACTGACTGCAATGGCACTATTTGAAATAAAGAGCAACTGTTGACAAAATAGGAATTTACAGCCGGAACAAGATGTCTTTATTGTATGTTAGCGCATTACTGAGTGACATTTTTCCTAAGATACCATTTTATATGATGACCCTAGTGATAACACTAGTTAAAAATAGTATTTACCTCTCAGGATCATTAATATGAAATGCCACTAACCTGCTGAAAAACAGAATTATTGGGCTGCTAAATCGGTTTTCCTCATGGAATAAAAGCATTATACAATGCAATTACTGAGCCATGCAGTCAATGAGTCCCAGTTCAATATTTAGTCTGAATTAGAGTGTTCTGATCTGAACTAGGCCATCTTAGAATGGAGGGAAACGAAGGGGCTATAGCCTTTCTACGCTACTGGATTTCCTCAATATTTCCTGAACTCAAAGAGAAATAAATTCACTCGATGTTCTGATTTTTCGCCAACTTTGGTTTCCTCATGAAGCTGTGTGCAAATACACCAACCTTTTCGCCCACAAAATACACATTCAATCCACTTTACAGTTTATTCTGTTCAGCACTTGGAGACATCTCAACATGATAAGGTGCCATGTCAAATGCAAGGCTTATTATGATTATTAATAACTGTGTGCAGTGGTTTGAGATATTTTATTATGAAACTGCAAGGATTATTCTTGTTATATCACTATAATAATGAATAAAGATACCGATACGGTCACGTGTAGTGACTATTCTTTGTAACCAAATGCAGCAGAGCAGCCATTAGCACCAGCGAAATCCCAAATTCACCAATGTTAATCAAAATAGTAGAAAAATAACATGAAATGGCATAAAAGATCAGCGATGTGAAACCAGTTGCAGTCCATGTAAAATCTCCATATAAGATGGCAGGGGTCGTTTGAGTTACCAGTGCATTGACGTACATTTGTCTGAATTGAATATCCGATTTCACTAAATTAGCTGGACCGACTGAAAATCTGTTTGTTTGTTTTCTTTTAGCCTTCATTACAATATCAGTCTGACAGCTGGTGCTGAGGAAGTGAAATACTAAACCGCAAAATACTAAACCGCACTGAGATTAGGGTCTCACAAGCCAAAGGTTAAAGACCAGAAAAGTAGGCAATGGCATTAACTTACTGTTATTTATTTAGTGGTGTCTCAGTTCATCTAGATTTCAACCTCATCAGCCCCAGACTCAACTATCTACTTTTATTGATCCTCGAGTTATTCTGGCTCCATCAAGGCAATTTAATGGAGGATCCGAGGCTGCCTATTTTCAGACACTTTGGGCAAAAAGCAGCCACAGGCTGAATCTTAGACTTAAAAAGGGGAACCTTTGGGTTTCCTCCCCGTACATGTTCTGTCCTCATAATTGTATAATATCCAAGTTTGTACGTAAAAATGTGTTAATGGTAAACGTATGCATTGAGACATCCTCCCAATGTGAAAGGCATTTTATAAATGTCAACTGAATTTATTGTAAACTTGCTCTTTGGAAATAATTTAGCACAAACAAAGACGTATGGCGTAGTATTGCATGCTATCTAAAATCTCCTGCACTGGTGGTTAACCATAAGGAACATAGGAAGAAGAGTAGGTCAATCAGCCCCCGGAGCCTGTTCCACCATTCTAAGATCATGGCTGACCTGTTCCTCAACTCCAATTACCCGCCTTTGCCCCGTATCCCTTGATATCCTTACCTAACAAACGGTATTGTTTGCAAATCTATGGGGAAAATATTTAGAATGGTAACTTATACAAAGCATACATAAATTAAAAACAGTCTCTTAATATTGCACTCACTGATATTTTTATATGATCAGTTTAAGTTGGATTTGCATACAGAAGACTCCTGATGTGAACGGACACTATTAATATTTACTGTATTTGTATTTCCCCTCACTTTTTAAACTCAATTTTTCATTTACAGATAGCAATAGTTTTCAATACTACTGTAGGAAATCACAAATCATTTTTGAAATTATTTTTGCATTTGGTAAAGGTTTATTTAGGAACTTGCCATGCATACTTTCTGCATGAATTTGGTGACTATAATGTTTAGAGTGAGATGATTAAGTGAAGCAAGTACTCAGCCTGAAGGTACATTGAAAAATCTGAACATGTTGTGCAATTTCAAACGCCAACCAATTTTAAGCTATACTAATGTAAAATAAGTCATCCAACGGCTGTATCCGTGCAGTATTATTCCATATAATTCAATGTAAGAGCACAGTACATTGTAAATGAAGCAGTCCATCCACAATGATAACAAGATCACAGTACCCAAACACGGAGGTTAGAGCACCAGAGTAAATTCTATGAATAATAATAATTCTTGGATTTTATATAGCACTTTATCACATCAAGGTGTGGTGAATAGTAATGTTAGCAACTTTAGTTCACGTTACTGGTACCCGGAATTTCAGAAATTTGAGTTTTGCTTACACAATACAGTGCACAACAAATTTACATTTGCAGAGCACTTTTCACATTGGTAGGATGTCCCAATGTGATTAGGTTACAAAAATATAAAACGATTGTTTAATAAAGTCAGAATCTTACAAATTTCTCATATTGAAATTTACTTGACTTTATTGCAGTTATTGAGCACAAATTAATGCAATTGATATTTGGGGATTTTTGTAACAGTTTATATACTTGTGTGGTTTAACAATGTAAAAATACATACGGATCTTCAGATTGTGCATTACACAACACAGCGCCTCCTGGCCAGTTTCAGAGCAAACCTATATAATTATTTAGAATTTTTAGAGCCAGATGAAAGATTTATTAGCCAGCCCAGTCCGAAAAGTGCAATATAATTAGACTGAATATGATTTAATTTTTAAGATGAGTTGTACAAAACACTCTCATACAACATCTGCTTCATTATGGTGATGACACAGACCATATGAATCTTCTAAATGTGATCAGTCCAATGGGATACATTTTGGCCTATAGAGTCTCCAACTTCAAGTGAAAGTGATACAGGAATTCAAAAAGGAGCCTTGTAAATGGGATTTTTCATTGAAAATGTTTGGCACACTTTACAATAAAGGTCCACTATGATTTAGTCAGGGTGGTGGTGGTGGTGAGGGGGATGGAGAGGGGGGTAAGAGAGAGGAAGTAGGGATGGCTGCATGTCATTTTAAAAGAAAAAAATCAGTATTTCTGATCATTTTATTTGCCCCTGTGCTAAAAGTTCACATTCTTAAGCAGTTATCCTCTAACCTTTTGACAGCTAGCCAAAAAACACTATTAATTTAAACAAACTCAATCGATAGCTTTCAGAAGAATAACACTGCACAATATTGTGAAAAGCAACTGAGTAATGGAGGCAATTCATCATTCATAATGAATTCAACTGTACCAGAAATAAAGCAATTAGTTGTCAACAAAATCTGTTTTCAAGAGCGTTACACTGGGTGCACCTTGTTAATCATACTTTGACAGGAAAATACAACACAAGTTAAACAAAGAGCAAATCAATGCAACTTCAGTGGAGCTTCAAGCCAATATATTTTTTTAAAAAATATAGATTATCTCACCTGAAGGCAAATTTAAAAAAATCTTCTGGGTTCAATCTCAGAACCCTTTTATTAATAATAAACCTTGCATTATATCAAATGCAAGGATTATTATTAGTAAGAGGGTTCTGGAATTGACCCCAGTAGATTTTTTTTTAAAAATTTAGTCGTCGCGTCTTCGAGACGGCTCAAAACGCTTCCCAGAATATACGGTAAAGTGAATTGACTGTATATTTTGAGGACGAAATGCGGTAGCCAATTGCGCAAACAGTAAAATTATTATTTCTATTTAATTATATATTTTTTGTTTAGAAAGATTGAAGTTGGACCACAATCTGACACACTCAGAGGTGTGGTGAACTGTGAAGAACAGTGCAGATGTGTGCAAGTACATATATTGACATATTAGGTGAGTGGGCTGATTTATGGCGAATGGAGTTTGATGTAGCCAACTGCGAAGTAATGTATTTGGACAACAAAAACAGTTATTGGAAATAGAAGTTAAATGGGGAACCTCTGGAGGAAACAACTGAATAAAGGGAATTGGATGCACTAGTAAACAAATCACTAATAGCTCGTACACAGGTATAGAATGTGGTTTGCAAGACAAAAGGAATAGCCAGTGCTTCATAAGAGCATTTCAGATGAAAAAGTCCCTTTGGGCCCATTTGATGACCCTATCCTTCTGGAACACCCACCTACCATCTGTCCATCATAACATTATAAATGATATCAGTGTCCTGGCTTCAATCACCTTTCGCAACAACTTGTTCCAATTACCTCAGAGTAAAAAAAAACTTCCTGGCGTCTGCAATGAAATTGCCCTTTGCAACTCTGAGACGATGTCCTGTTATTCTATTGTCTTGGGGCATCCAAAATGATTACTTTTTCCATCCCCTTTAAAATGTTACAAATTCTACCAGATTCCTTCTGAGACATCCGATTTCAAGACTGAAGAGCCCTATGTTGCCTAATGGATGTTCATAGTTAATTCCTCCATCACTGAATCATCCAGGTCGCTCCACTTTCCACCGCTTCCACATGCCTTTCAGCCCCCTCTCCCTGCTTCACAGCACCTGGGAACTGAATGCAGTACTCTGGATCAGCCTAATAAGAGAGCTCTATATAACTTGAGTACAACATCTGAGCAACTGAATACAACTTGACTTGAAATCAAGGAAATGCTGTTGAGGCTGTACAGAGCACTGGCAAGACCGCAAATACTAAAGTTGCCTGAAACAAATCTACAAAAACTTGAAAGTGAATTCCAAATCTACCAAGAAATGACGACACTGTGTGTGATGCACACAGTATATTAGGATTACTCATTTCGCTCACAAAATATACAGTCAATTCACTTTACTGTATATTCTGTGAAGCGCTTTGAGAAGCCCCACCAAACTGTGATAAGGCGCTATATCAAATGCAAGGATTATTATTATGAAGGCAGCTTGCCAGAATGCATACTGAATTTTCAGGAGGCTAGTAACTGAAGATGGGTTGTACTATTTCTGACTAACAGAATAGAGAACCAAACCAGTTTAAAGTTTGTCTCCAAAATATCAAATGACCAGGGGAATTGCTTGATTTGAAAACCCACTAGATCTAAGTTATATGTAGCACATGTTCTGTTGTAGGTTACGGTAACATGCATCAAATTTCCAAATTAAATTTTCCCAGTAGGAGACACTGGTGAATATAGAGCACGCGTTGTGGGTATTATCAGACATTCACAACCAGAATTGTGATTTTATAATACTCCCAATGTACAAGGCAGGAAATCTGAACTCCTCTGAATTAGGATCTGAACTTGCAGTGCATATGCTCGTTTTAAATGAATCGCTGACAAAGCAGAAAGAAGAAATATTTTTATACAAAAGGGTTATCAGGATGTGGAATGCATTACTTCAAGTGGCTATTAAACCGAGTCAACTACAACGTAAGAGGTAATTAACTAAACGCTTGAAAACTGAAGTTGCAGAGAAAAAGAATTAGCATGGCACGAGAATGGTGGGTCAAAAGGCCTCCTCCTAGGCTGAAATTTCTATAAAAGGAACCCGATTTGCTGTATTCAGGAGGCTGTTGATATAGGAATTAGGAGCTGATTTATTTTCTACGTGTCTGAGCTGAGCTCACACTTGAGATCTAGCCCTTTGATCCAAAATAGTTCTTGCCAACATTGTCTTTTTCATATATTGCCTCGTCGGTGGAAGTCACAGAATAGGCACAACAAGCTGAATAGCCTGCTCCTACGATCCTAACGTTTTTTCAGCTGCTCAGCTCAGCCTACTAAATTGTTCAGATTACTCAGAGGGAAGTATTACGGCTATGATTAGATCAACATGAAAAAGAGGAATCAGAAAGTTAGGTACAAGAATTACATGTTGAAGCGACAGAATATATGGAAGATTAGAAAACAACTTAGGTATTCTGAGCAAAATGAATCTGAAAAAATTGACAACTATTTTACAAGAGCATACTATTTGTAACACTTCTCTGCATGAATTACTTCACAGAAAATAAAGTTATATGCCAAATTGCATGCTGTGCACTATTTTAACCACAAGACCACTCTATTGGGCTAAAAGTAGGTCTTTCCTTCCCCCCTAAAAGCAGAGCTGTAAATGCTCCGTTTTAACCAGGCAATAGGCCCAACTTTACACAAATGGATAACCAGCAACCACAAAACCTTACCCAGTAAGGAAAAAGGATCCAAAACGCCTTCATAACAACAGCTTGCATTTATATAGTGCCCGTCATGTAGGATAGCAGTTCGGAGTGCTTCACAGTGGTAGCATTTGATGCTGAGCTCGGAGGAAGAGGGGTGGAGGTGGCCAGAGGTGCGATCAAAGAGTAGGATTTAAGGTGGGATTTGAAGATAGATACAGAGAGGGTATCCTTTAGGAAAGGATAGGGAGAAAATTGCTAAATGGGATACTTGGCTGAGGTACAAAGGGTAGTCAGTGCCATGGAACTGCACACCATTAAGACCTTTATTCTTCAGGACTGCTGTCTTCTGCACAATAGCACCAGTTTTCCAAACACTCCGGGTTTTGAAAATTATCAGTGTTGCACTTTAAGCAAAAAAAAATGAGACCCCAAAAAAGAAGAAAATTCTAGTGTCAGATCTAAAAGAGGGTTTCATATAAGCGTGCATCACCAGCAATTTTTCTGACTACCAATATGATAGTCCCAAACTGTCCTAAACTGTTAAGTGTTCATGTCCTGAAGAAATACAAGTTCCAAGTTACAGCCCAGCACTTGGAGACACCTCCTCTATTTTAAGGTAGAATCCTGATTGCACAAACTACAGATAAAAATCACATCAATCTAGCCCAGATACATTCCTGTCAGAGAAACACTGCAGTTTCTTTTCTTGGTAAGCTTCAACATCTGTATCTGATTCTCAGTCTTAACATTCCGATCATTCCTAGTGTGGTACACCATTATACAATCGGTCGAAAGGTTCAAGTTTCAAGCACTGAATTTAATGCATTAGGAAGTACATTTCCGATTAGTAAAATGAGGGAATGAGGGAATAACGCAAATTCTAGTTATTGTCTCATTCTATTTAGCAAGTCAGTAACTGTAGGATGTCGATTTATGATCTTTACCAAAATGGGGAGCAGTTAAGAATTGTTTTAATGTAGATGGATTATATGGGCATTGCATAATAATACTTGCGTTTGATGCATTGCCTTATGTCTTTGAGACGTCACAGAATATATTGTACATATGCATGAAATAGAATTCGAATAAGGAATTAAAGTAAAATATTTGAAAATAAATTTAAATGGAATTGGGAAAAGGGCAAGGGAGTGGGATTACACAACTAGCTCTTTCAATGAGCTGGTACAGCACCATGGCCTCCTGTGCTTACTCTTCAGAATTAGGCAGGGTACCATTAGGGACATGCAGCAAGCAAGCAGATGAAATAAACCTTATGATATTTCGAGTAGCGTATAATCCAAGTGGCAATATTTCAAGTAGAGTTCAGATCCAGGGCACAGTTGCTGAGTAGAAATGACAGAAACATTTTATACAGTAACTGCTTTTATTCCCTAGGTCACAGTCCTTAAATCCAAGGCTGGATCCACTGCCTGTTGTGGCAAAGAAGACTCAAATCTTTTGGATTTGTTGATATAGCTGAAGAGGCAGTGAAAGTCCTTATTCCCAGACGAGGTTAGAGAGAAAAACAATGTTGGCCCGGATTGCCACACATAATCACAATGCAGTGATTCCTGCTGTAAAGTCCATATGCATGGACAGAATTCGGCTTAGCTTGATACCCTTCCCCAGCTGAGCCTGCCAGCCCTCATTGCTCAATCACTTGAACAAGGTTACAGCCAGTACCCATAGACACAGCACAGAAACTGGCAGGAAGCAAAAGCTGGAGGCACCTGAAATCTGACCATAAAACATACTCTACTTTCAACGGTAGCAAATGTTGACTTGTTTGCAAGAAAGATAATTACTCCTCCAATTTTCATAGATTTGCTCATAATATCATCTTAATCTGCAGTCATAAAAAGCAAAATCCATCAATAGCATGTTTAATTAAGAAAATCAACCTTCCTTACTCTGACCTTGCGGTTAAGGTAAAACAAGTCTAAGCCTTAGATTTTGAATTTTCACTTACAATTATAAAGGTGTAGTTTTATAATATTTGGTTAAATTACTCCGAAATACCTGGTTTAGCAAAAAACCTCAGGTTGTAAATATCTTTGAGGGCATAAAACAAGAGAACGTCAATCGCTGGGACAGGGAAGGGAATTGTGTGCTATTTGTGCTTCAGTAACTGTATGCAATGAGAACTGTTGATAATGCAATACAGGTTTACACTTACCGTGATTGTGGGAGCCCCTTTTTATGAAGATCTGTTCGGACTCGTTCTCCTACATGTCTGTATATTTCTACTAAGCTATTTATTGCTGCATCTCGGACCTGAAGATTTAAAGAAATCACAGCAATTACTAAGTATTATTAGACAATTAGTAAAACTAGGTCTTTGCTATGCTTAGGTTTGATAAATTACTTTGCTACGCTATAAAACTACTTAACTTATCTGAATGAAACCTCTTGCTTACGGTGGCACAAAATAAGGAAAATCCCATTAAAAAGTTAGACATCATCAAATCAGCTGCGCCCAGTGAGTAGAAAAAAATAAATCCTTCACCCTTTGTTTCCTTGCAAATCAGAATTATAAATAATTTACCACCACGAGGGGGCAGCATTCATCGGCTAAACTCCGCACTCAAGTTTGAAAGGGGTTCAGTTATTTCCAGCGATTTCCAGCCAGCTCCGTTACAATGCACTTCAGCAAGGCGCAAATTCATTTCTAACATGGCTGCACTATACACGCACATCCACAACAACCTAACGAGCCCGGACGTCGGCCATTTGAACTTCCCGCCATCAAAAAAAAAAATCGCCCAACGTCTTGTTTGTCAGGTTTCCACCGACGTCACTTCCCGCCCTGCGGATCAAATCAAGCCGTGAATTTGGTGGTGACCCGTTGACCCAGAAATGAGCCCTTTTTCTTTTAGCGTGGGGACCATTTGTTGCGCAGCGATGGGAGTCGGCTGGCTCAATTTAGGATTTCAGATGCATGTAGTGTGAAACCCACTTTCGCACTCCGTTTCAGAGTGGGCTGGGACTTTATAGATCCCAAATACACGTAATAATGAGGGCTTTCTTCTAAATTTTCATCGGATAAGCGAGCACAATTTGGTATTTTTTTTGGCAGCTCAGTTTTTTTTGGCAGCAATTTTCAGGCACAAAATAGAGATTAATCAACAATTGTAATCATTCATTCGCATTTATTGCCTGAATAAGCGGATGTTTTCTCGATACCAAGGGGTGAGTCATTCTGTCTACAGTGAGCATGTTTAGGTTCCTCCTTGCTAACCGTTGACCACCCAACACCCCCCACACACAATTTCTACGACTCCAGCTATATCTTAATTCACATTCAATTTTGTGCTTTACATATATTTTATATATAAAAACATATTTTTATTGCGGAACAATAAAATAAAACTGATGCACATCACGCTTTGCTGAATCTTAATCTAATCCAGCCAATCCTATGTGGGAGGAAATTCTGCTTTGAGGGACTATCATTGAAGGGTTTTCTGTGAGATTTACGAAAAATAAAAGTAAATCTAGATTCAGGTGGAAATTCTCCCCCAAATGCACTTAGCAAGGTAATAAGTTTGAGACCTTGCAGCTTTAAATCTGCTGTGCCTGCTGCATTTCAGGGTCAAAGGAAAAACAAGTTTAAAAAGTTAAAACTAGAGAAATGGATTTAAACTAGACTTTAGACACTAAATTATACCAAATGATATTGTTAGAATGCAAGACTAGTGCGCATTACAAACCTTAACCCTGCCACAATAAGACACAATAAATTCAATTCACTTCAGAAATTATTTTAAAGCTGAAACCCCTTCACAAGTCTTATTCAAAACAAAACAATAGTAAATGGGTCATTTTCAATCCACGACTGTTCGTGGGACACTGCTGTGCGCAATTGGTTGCTGGGCTCCGTCCACAAATATACAGTCAATTCACTTTACAGTCTATTCTGTTAAGCGCTTTGAGATGGCAAGAAGACGTAAAAAGCGCTATGTCAAAATTCAAGGATTATTATTATTATTCACTGAAACCGGTTCCAAACTGGGAAGTGAGATTAATGTAATGAACAATTCCATCCTACAGGCGGTGTTGCGAGAGGTTTGCATTATTTCAACAAACCAACAGATGGCTCTACCATTACCAAACAGGCATTTGAACAAATCCAATGCTGAACTGGAGCAGAAATGACTCAGCATACGCAGCTTACATCAAGAATCTCAACGCCTCATGAGGGAGGGGTAGCTGACTGGGCTCAGTGGAACAGCAAGAATGCTACAATGGGTCTCGGGACTCCTTTTTTTAAAAAAATCAAAATCTCAGCAAAACAGTCCTATTCTGTGTTCAAGTCTCCGATCCATACTTTACAAAACTCCACTTCACGATTGATAGTTGTTTCTCCTTAACAATAATTCAAAGACATTGTAAAGACTTCACAGTAAAATTCAGGAAGACCTTTTACCTGACTGTTTGGATCTCCTAATAAGTTACAGATGTGGGGTACAATTTTGCTTAGGGTTAAACTGTGGGCTCCATGACTGAAAGAAGAAAAATAAAAACAATCATCATTAAGCAATGGCCCACCTGAACAACTACCACATATTTATAAAAATCTTGTTGGGTAGATTATTAAACTTACCTATTTAACGTTGCAATAAGGCAAAGACAAACCCCTTCTCTGGATCGAAAATTCTTGTGTTTGAATCCTCCCAATATTCGCTCCCAAACATACTGTACAAAAAAACACAAAAGTTTACAGTCAGAATTTTTAAAGCTGTTCTCTTGCAGCTCACCCTGTGCATATTTTGAAATAATCCATATTTTGCCAAAGAAAACAAAATATATCTACATTTTAAATGGTATCAAAATGCTTTTTTTTTAATTCAAACTAAGGTAAAGTAACAGCTCCTTTTCATTTCTCTTTCAGTTTTGAAAGTTGCTTTGAAGAACATAAGAACATAGTAATAAATAATCATTGCATTTGATATGGAGCCTTATCACCACTGAAGAAACATCTCAAAGCATTTCACAGAATATACTATAAAGTGCTTGTATATTTTGTGGACGACATGCAGCAGTCAATTGCACACAGCAGTGTCCCACAAACAGTCACTGATTGAGTGACCAAATTATTATTAATTTCATTTTTTTGCTTGGAAGAATAAGAATTTGCTATGTGGAAGAAGTTCACCTTCCATCATCCTGATTTTTTTTCATCTAAATTGTAACATAGCTTTAACATGCAACATCCGGCTATGTGGTTCTCAACAGAGCACCTGTCATTGGGCCACAGATGTGGTGCGTCATATTGTAACATTAGAATGGATTTTTGACCCATTTTCCCCAGGAGAAGACGATATTATATCAATTACAACCATATTGATTTCACCCAACTTCCAATGGAATCACTCTTGGAGCTGGTCTGACAAAGAACGTCTGGCAATGGAAAATATAGAGATGCTGGAGGTCATGGGAGGAGGTGGTTGTGGAGAATAAGGTTATTGCAATTGTTCTGTGTACCTGTGGAGTGGCTGCCTGTTCCATGATCTTTAGCAGCAGACTTTGATCCTGTTCTCGTACTTGATCCTTTGCATCTCCTAGTCGGTCTATCAAGCTGGGTAGGGCTACAGAAAATTGTAAAGAAAAACTAAACACGGTTACCCTTGGACATTTAAACAGCTCGATTAAGTAAAATGAAATTGAAACACTTAAAACACGGCCTCGGCCTCAGCAATGATGCTTCCATTGTCAAATAGTTTGCTGACACTAATAGCCCAGGGTTAATATTGCACAGGAATACAGGAACAGAAGGCACTTTCATTCCCTTCAAGCATCTTCGACCAATTTATTGGACCTTGGCAGCACTTTTAATTCAATGTCGCCCGTTTTGCCATACCCCTTAATACCGACCTCGTGATCACTGGGCAACATACTGGAGACCTTCCAGTGCACGTGAACCAAATCATATTCCCAACTAAACTCAGATTCCATTAAAGGATGAGTGAACTTTTATTCTGGAGGTTTTCTTAAAAAAAATCTTAGATGATCAGAGAAACTGCAGCTTGAATTGGGTTTGAAAAAGCTAACAGAGCCAGGAGGAGAAAATAAAAATCAGTGCACGGTGAGCACCATGCACTCTTTTGAACAAACGCGGTTAGTAAGAATTGAATGAAACGTCTTTCAAATAAATTACCTGTGCCAATCTGCGATTTAAAACGATCCTGAAGACGCGAGACCAGGGCAGAGAAAATCTCAATGCCAAACAAGGCAACCTGAAAAATATTAGGAGTGGATTTATGATTTTTATTTCATAAACACAGAACAAAGCAATTTAACAATCCTGATTCATTGATTTGATTATTTGCATTTGATACAGCGCCTCATCAGGTCGTTGAAGCGCCTCAAAGTCGATCGACTGTACATTTTGTGGGCAAAAAACGCGGCGGGCAATCGCGGCACGGGAACGTGGTCGCGCGCGCGGACGCGCCGAGTGCAACGCTATTGATCCCGTTCCCGAGGCCGGTTTTCGTTGCGCTGATTAATTCGGGAACCTCGGGGCTGCGATTCCTTTTCAGAGCTGCAGCTAGGTGGCCAGGCAAAGCACTGTGGGTAACGGGCTCTCTTTTCATATGTACAGAAAGACCCGAAGCGCAGTTTCACTTTCACCGCCGCAGAAACGACGACGACCGCCTCGCGTCGAACAGACATTTACCCCCCCACCCCCCGAAAATAAATAAAACTGCGGGCACCCCCCAAAAAAAAAAAAAATATGCACTGCGACCTACAAGTGTGACAGTTTCAGCTATTGCTCGACGTGCGGGAGCTCGAGGCCCCAACCGTCCTTATCTTGGGGTTGTGCTGCTGTTCGATGAACGTGTAGTGAGAGCAGCACTGCTAACGCCATCACAACACTGCGCATCACCTGGACCCTGAGTCCAGTTACTGGTGCAATTTTTGGAACCTCTCCTTTAAAACGAATGGCTCTTGAGACGGAACCGGTGGTCCGGACCTCCTCGGCGGTGGTGGGGGGCGGTCGCTGCCGCCTCCCGCGCCACATGTACGCAGATGATGCCTTTCCTCCTCTACCCTCAACTCCACGACCCCCGATGTCCTGACAGCTGTCTGTCCGACATCGAGTCCTGGACGAGAGACAACTTTCTTCAGCTCAACGTGTGCAAAACCGAGGCCCTCCTGATTGGCTCACGTCAGCGCCTCCGCACCTCAGGCGCTGACACCATCAGCATCCAAGGCCGCACTCTCCACCTCTCAAAGCCATCAGGAACCTCGGGGTTCTGTTCGACCCTGAGCTGTCCTTTCTCCCTCATATCCGCCCCACAACTGGCACCGCCTTCCATCACCTCCAGAACATCGCCAGACTACGCCATTACCTCACCCCTCACGCTGCTGAAACCCTGGTTCACGCCTTTATCCCCTCAAGGCTGGACTACGGGAACTCTCTCCTCGCCGGCCTTCCCGGCCCTCCCTCCACACTGCAGGTCATTCAGAACTCTGCAGCTCGTGTACTGTCCCGCACCAGACACCGCGACCACATCACTCCCACCCTCGCTCGCCTCCACTGGCTCCCCATCCCCCAGAGGATCGATTTCAAGATCCTCATCCTCACCTACAAGGCCATTCACGGCCTCGCTCCCTCCTACCTCTCCAACCTACTATCCCCCTACCTACCTGCCCGTACCCTCCGTTCCTCTGGCTCCGGTCTGCTCCACATCCCCCGCCCCAACCGCCCTACCATCGGTGGCCGGGCCTTCAGCCTCTCAGCCCCGAGGCTCTGGAACTCCATCCCCCAGTGCCTTCGCCGCCTCCTCCCTTTCCTCCTTCAAGGCCGGTCTCAAGAGCTTTCTCTTTGACCGAGCCTTCAGCTCCACTCTCGACTCTCTATCCCCTCCTCGCTCCCTCCCTTCCCTCCCCTCACCCTGACCATTTCCCCCCTGCTCGGGTCCCGGCCCAACTGTCCAGCGCCTTGGGATGTCCTCCCGACGTGAAAGGCGCTCTATAAATGGAATCTTGTTGTTGTTGTTGACCCACAAACAGTCGTGGGACTCCCAATTTTGCAGAGCAAATGCATTTTTAAATCCCCATAGCCTCACCTCGGTGACTTCCAGCAACCCTCGTGCCCAGGCTGCAGTTACTTCTCATGGTAAACACCAGCCACGTTCATCAGTTGGTTAGCTTTCAGTCTGGACCATGCCACTCTCACCCTGCCTTCAAACCCGTCATTAAGACCTTCTCAACCATGTTTTCTGCCACTTCCCCCCTACTATCTATATAGTGAGGGCTTAAACCAATACTTATTGATTTCAAATGACCAACTAGTGATTCTCCCCCGAGAGGGGGTAAAGAAGAGTTGTATCTCTCATTGGAGCTGAACTGGCTCCAAGGTGACATGTTGGGCAACGGAATGTAGGAACCGATCCAACCCACAGCAGCAGTCTTGATGATCGAATTCCTGAGCCAGGCAGGTCCCCTGATGACAGCGTTTCCAGGCTGGCTTATCCGTAGGACTCTGAAGGACAGACTAGTCACTGGGAGCATGGACTCTTTCTACTCAGCTCCCGTTAAGCCTGCAAGCCAAAGCCCTAACGGTTAGCGTTGTCCTATCAGGAAAAACAGAAGGAAAACTTGCCTGGCAGTCCCCTCAATGGTAAGCTATGCAGTTTTAGCTAGTTAAGACTCCACAGGACCACAACACACTCTGGGGTCCCGAAGCCTTGGCTCTTGCCAACCTGGGCTTAGTACTTTCCGGAATTAGGTAAAGCAGGATATGTCCCTCCAGGGAGAGAGTGCGCATTCCATTCCATCAAACATCCCTGGAATTTCCATTTAAAGGTGGGTTACAAGGAAACACTTTCGGTTTTAGTTGATAGACTGACTGAAAGCACAGAATACTAGAATAATAATCCTTGCATTTGATAGTGCCTTGACACATTGTTGAGATTTCTCAAAGCACTTCACAGGATATACTGTAAAGTGGATTGACTGGATTCTGTGGCAAATGCGGCAGCACACAGCAATGTCCCACAAATAGCCAAGGAATGAGTGATCAGTCTTATTTGGGGATTTATTGGACCAGCCACAGGGAGAACGCCCACCTGAACAGGCAGACTGGACATCGGTTTAACATCTTATTCGAAGGATGGCACCTCCGACAATGCAGCAACTTCCCAACACTTAATTGTTGTATAAAAATTGCACAAGCAATGGCACTCACGTTACGAAGTTTTGAACTGCAGTCCTATACAAAATTATATGGAGTTGGTTTGAGGAGAATCTTCAGCCAATTGATAAGAAACAGATTTGCAATGCAATTATCATTGCTTCAGCGGAAAACAACAGCTTCAGAGAAAATCACCATGTTCAAAAAACATTTCATTTAGTATTCTGCATTAATTTACTGACAACACAGACACCTTCTGAAATGATAGTTGGTTTAAATATCTTTTTGTACATTTTAAGTTATTAACTTATTTACTGGACCACTGCTTCTGCATCATTTGTATTGATGCAAGTTCTCATAAAACAATAAATTAGCAATCCTTCCAAGGATATAATTAAAGCAAAGGTGGTTTTCTACCCAAAGAATTATCCTCAGTTGAACCTCATCAAAGCACCAGAGACTAGGGTACAAATAAAAATACATTTCACTTAAGAACCGTCAGAAAGTAGGCACTCGTCCTGACAGTCACAAAAGAAGGCCATTTGACCCACTGTGTCACGATGAAAGACTTCACATGTTAAATAATCACTTTAATCTTCAGGTTTTGCACCAATATCGTCAGAGGCAAACCAGCCTGTTAACATGACCAGCTACAAAGCTATAAGGGTGTAATTACTAAGTAACCATTCCCAAGACAGTTTTATCTTCCCTCACTAATAATGTCTTACAAGTGTTGTATCTGCTTGAAACATACATGCAACAATCGGATAATTCAATAACTGGCATATTGTCATTGTGCCAACATATTCCTTTCATTAACTACAACGTCTCTGTTCTTCGCACCACATTATCTTACTTGATTACATGTCAAGATTGTTTTGGAATAGGAAACTACTATTGTCGGTCATTTTCATTGTGTCCAGTGATAAAAACAATCCAGACTGTTGAGGAAACACGATAACAAAGAAAATAAAAGCAAACAAGGATGTCTGGTACTGTGCACAACAAAACAGTCCACTCCTTGCTGGGCTGCAACACTAAAACTGTAAGATTAAAGTATAAATCTTTCAATAATAAATGAATGCCATGCATCATTGATTGCATCAGTACATAATAATTGAGTCTACAGAAGGCTAGTTTCATTGCACCAGCAAAATAAATGTTGACATACAATTTCATACTATCAGTTAACTCATGTTTTGGGCTCAGTAAATGGTTCAATAAATAAATGCATCATCCGGTATGGTATCAAGACACAAGAATCAGGGAGATCCAAGGTTCAATCCCTGGCCTAGGCTACACTAGTTGATCGCAACCAGAGTGGTGCTGAGGACACAATTACTTTCGTTGAGTTAGGAACCAAGTTGTTGGGCAGGATTCCCATTCTAGATTACTATCCAATCATCCCTCCTGGATCAAACAGTCACAGGAGGTAGTTTCATGCCATTATGATCCATGAAATAATTTCCCGAGGTCTTGCTGAAAAGACCTAAGCAACTGCCAGGTGTTTTCTCAAACGGAAGAACAAAAAGGGATATAGGAGAGCAATTAAACTCAAGTTAACAAATTAAACTCAGTTATCCTGATCTAACCTGTGCACTAAGTACAGCCCTGGCAGAGTGACAGGATCATGTGCATCTGTGCCTCAGGAAAGGAATGGTGAACATGCTAATGTGAGGGAAACAAATTTAATGTGAGGCTACAGAGTCAGAGAGAGAGAGAGAGAGAGAGAGAGAGTGTGTAGAGATAGGGAAAAAATATAAAAAGCTCACCAAAACTTTGAGTACATTTATTTCAAAATATTTTCCAACCACCTTCGTACTCTGTCAATTATGTACGATATTGTTATTGTTTTAAAATATAACAGGATGGGAGACAGATATTCTTATTGGATCCAATTCAGTAATGTCAAATGAAATGCTCTGACGAAACTGTGCTAATTACTTCCAATAGTATAGCCGTTTACAGCATGGAACAGCATGGGATTGCTTAAGGAGATTGAGAATAACCACATTTCTATTTAAAACACAAGTGCTGTACTGTATGTGAGTTAGCTTTAGTACACGGTCATTCTTTTTGGGTGTTTTTGTAAATTTTGCCTTTAAGTTTACTACGACAATTTATATTCCATTTATTTCTATGAAAATCTACTTCCATTAAGTGTACAGGATGAAAAATATTTTGTTACATGTGTAGTTCTAGCCTTGAAACTCCATTCTAGTATTGTACTTGTGCAGTATTGTACATCTTCCAAGGTCGCAAATCATGCAAGTATATTCAAAGCTATTTAAAAAGGTCAACTGTATTAATGTAAACAGAAATATCTTTATTCTTTCCACATCCCAATAATGTGGTGGTCAGCAATCTGTATTTTCTACTGGGAATAAACGTTCTTCTTAAAATAAACCTTACTTTCAATATAAATCCTTCTACAAACGGTCCTGAAGTTGTGATCTGACAACATTAATCACAATCTGAAAATTATGTAAGCACCACCTGTTGTGGATACTCAGCTCTACGTTGTTCTATGCAATTTGTTTTCCAATTACGATGAAAATACTATTCATGCTTCATAGTGAACTGTTTTCTTGCAGACCACTGTTGGTAGATTGTTATCAAGAGTGCAGAAAAAACAATCTCAGTGATACTGCTGGCATTTTTCTGTAAACTAGATGTGCTAGCGAAAACCACCAAAATCAGAATAAGAAAATACAGTACATGCGAGATTATTGAAACAAAGAACTATTCTACAAATGCAATTCTTCCAATTAGAGTTTTTCTTTCAATGCACACAATCTACTTTGTTTTCCAGGCCCTTCGCCCCAATCATCATCAATGGCAAAGAAAACAGAGAAGCCATCAGATTCCAGGTCTCCACCAATGCTACTCTGAGCTTCCCACTGAGACCCTCTGATATTCCTTCCTCACTTTCACTGCTCAGAACCACGCATCCATGACTCAATCTGGCATCTCCCCTACAGCTATACAGTTGAGATTGAGAACTCAGCTAGGTTTCTTGTTGGATTCAATACTCCTTTATTAAATACTTTGAGACATTATTTTATGTTAATGCCACTATATAAATACAAATAGTTGTTATATTACAAAAGAATAAGATAACTAGAGAAGCAAGATGATCAGTTTGGGGAAAAAATATAAACTGGAAGCAAGGCTAATTTTGGAGGGATTTACATCTCCATAAAAGTGGAAAAAGCTTTGGGCTGGATACCAGTTAGCACTTCTTCAGCCAGAGCAGGCTCGCATGTGATACTGCTTAATAATAATAATCCTTGCATTTGAAATAGTGCCTCATCAAGTCTTCGAGAAGTCTCCAAGCGCTTCACAGAATATACTGTAAAATGAATTGACTACATTTTGTAGTGCAGCAGCGAATTGCACACAGCAGTGTCCAACAAACAGTCGTGGATTGATTGACCAATTCATTATTATTTTATTAAAGGCATTATTACCCCCGGAAAACCAATCCGCCAATCGACTAACAATCGGGTTCCTACTTCTGTTAGGTAAACAGAGGTGTGCCCAACGTTTCGCCCTGCCCAGGAATTGAACCCAGGTCTCTCGCTTGCAAGGCGAGTGCTATAACCACTGAGCTACAGGACTCCACTGTTTGTGCAAATGGCACTAACAAGACCATTGGCTCAGTCCTCTCCTGTAACTCATTTGACTGCGGGAGTCAAGGAGGGATTTTCCAGGAAAATTTCCTCTGAGTTGGCTGTGGGTTCTGATTTTCTCTGGTTCTTTTGCCCACTTATGAAGGGAGCATTAGGAGAGTAGATGCAATTTGATAAGGCAGATGGAGCAGGGCGATTCCCGCAGGAGTGAACTTCAAAGCCTCCAAGCGTTTTTCCCTTCCCTCTCATGTATGTATCTAAGTCTATGTATAATGTTCAAGCACTGTGATTCAAACTCAGCTTCAGCGAGCCTGGAAGCTAATTATTTAAGATTAATCGTGTGAGGTCACGCTTAAGATTTTTGTGTTAGGTCATGACATTCGATTAAAAACAGAAATTTACCTAGTAGCATCCAAGACTATTAGTAACAGCAAAATAAGAGCTTGCCTCACTTCTATCGATTAATGTCAATAGGTTTTAGTGCTAGAAAATGCCATTTGATTATTTACCCTCGACTGACCTCATATTTTCATGACTAAAATAATTGTTATTTTGGTGACAAATTAAACCGTTAAACTCTCAAGTTTAGCTTCCACATTACACTAATAATGCATTATTCAGCCAACTGTCGTTTCATTTTTAAACACATTTGAGGTTAAGTTTCCGAATCAGCTATAATTAATTTCAATACACCATTTTGCTGGGGTTGCAATAACCATGTCTGTAAAACCTCATTGATATCATAGTAGGTAAATTGAGGGCAGTGTAATACTGAACTATATAGAGCAAAAAGGTCAGAAATCCAATCGTCAACTGTGCTGAGTAAACTAATACATATAGGCAGCAGTGCAAGCACTGACATTTCTTTAGTAGGTTAGGGGGAGTTAGTAGGGGAAAAGAATAGCGGCTAGGCTCCCACAGCTGACAGGTATCCAGTGCCGCTCTTTAGAAACTGTATGTGTGAAACTCAGAAAAGGACATGATTGGACTAAGCACCAATACCCTCCTCGACAGAATGATCTCTGAACACTCTGTTTGGGCTTCTGCTTGAAAACTGGCCACTTGAACACGATAGGATGCCGATGTTCATGGAACTATATCCCAAAAGTGGGAAAAAGGAGAGAAAATAGGCAAAAGGAAAAATGTGTTTCAACTTAGGTAAACAGAAGAGCTGTTGTCTATTTCAAACAGAACACTCTCAGTAGTGTACGATACCATTACTAACAGAAACAGTGCTCCTCTGTAAATGTGAATGTGTAATTTACCGACTACAAGGCTGCTCTGTGCGCTTCCAAAACTGAATTACGGCTTATTTTCTTTCTTGAGTCTTAGCCAAAGCTCGACAAGGCTCCAAGCAGGCCACAGCCATTTCAGTTATTCGGTTATATAGACACGAACACATTGAGATGATAGAGTGAATCTACCTCATTATTATTTTCTGCATGCTCTATCAATTTCATCCCAACAGCTGGTTATTGGCACAGGCGTCTCCTGAAAGCACCACCAATCTATACCAGATTCTTTCCATCAAAGCAGCAGATGGGATGGCAGTATTAAATACCAGTTATGCAATGGCTAGAATTTTTCTGTCTTGCTCTCCCATTTATCAGCAAACAAGAGAACGTATTACAAATTTAAATGGTGAAAATCTAATTGAACATCGTGAAATTTTGAACAGATACTGGGTCAACCCAGGATAAGTTGAAGGCTTTACCATTAGATTTATATAAAGGCTCATTTACGAAATACAAATTGTAGCACTGCTACATAATGAAGTCTCCCACAGGTTCTAAGATAACCAAATATTTTAAACAAGCTTAACCTTCATTAATTATGAACACATCCAGTTCAAGACTTCTGTAAGCATCACCAGATAGCACGATTTAATATTCGAATACTGAAATATCCTGAAAGGCAGGACATGAACAATTAATAATTAATTTGTTTCGCCCACAGAATATACAATCAATTCACTGTACTGTTGTGTTACACCTTTCACCAAACCCCATGGCCTAATCGCCGTGGCGGTGGTGTGGCTCTCATCTCCCGGTCCCCCCTCGGTCTTTCTCCTTACTCTTCCGGAATCTTCCCCTCCTTTGAACACCTTGCCCTCTACCACCCTCCAGGCTTTCCCTCAAAATCCTTCTTGTTTACCGTCCCCCAAGCCTTCCCCCACCTTCCTCTCGGACATTTCCACCCTCCTATCTTCCCTCTCCTCTGAAGGCCCCCTAATCTTGGGCAACTTCAACCACCATTTCACCCCCTCCTGCTCTACCACTGCCGACTTCTCCTCCCTCCTCTCTTGCCTTAACCTCTCCCTCCTCATCTACTCCCCCACCCACAACCGTGGCCACTCCCTTGACCTGGTGATCACCCGGGGTCTCAACTTCTTGGACATCACCATCGTCGATAAGGCCATCGCAGACCACCATTTCATCTCCCTCAACACCTCAGTACCCCTTCCCCTTTCCCAACCCTCCACCATCACATATTGTCCATGGAAAAAAATGTCCTCCCACTTCACTGCCCTGGAGTCATCTGAACTCTACACCTCTGGCCCTCACTGATCGATCTCCCCTCCTCACTCTCCTTCCTCCACAACTCCTTCTCCTCCATTCTGGGCTCCCTTGCACCCCCTCACCTCCCGAACTGCCTCATACTCCCGTAAATCCTCCTGGTACACCAGCCATCTCCGTTCCCTCAAGGCACAAGTGCGAGCTGCCGAACCCGCCAGGACCGAATCCAAACTAACGGTCCATCGGGAGATTTGGCTTCACCACACCAAGACTTACTGCTGTGCTCTTGCCTCCGCCAAATCTTGGAGGCAAAGGACAATCCCAGGCCTCTCTTTTCCACCACAAACCGTCTCCTCTGTCCACCTTCCCATACCTCCCCCATCCACTCCTCAAACTCCAACTGTGAGGAGATGTTGGACTTCCTCAAATTTAAAATCGAGGGGATGGGTTCAGCCACCTCAGCCCCGTCCACAGCCACCCCCAACATCATCTCTCCCTCATGACCCACTCCCCCACCCATCTCCCCCATACTTCTTCAACCCTATCTTTCCCTCCTCCCTCACCACGACTGTCCGCAAGCTCAAATCCATCACCTGCGCCCTCAATGCCATCCCCACCTCTCTCCTCATCTCCCAGCTCCACCTTCTGGCCCCTCTCCTGTCCAATGTCATCAACCTCTCCTTGTCCACCAGTTCAGTTCCCACCCCCTAAAAACAGCTGTCATCATCCCCACCTTGAAAAAAAGCTTCCCTGGATCCATCCCTCTCCAGCTACCGCCCCATCTCTGACCTACCATTCCTCTCCAAGGTCCTGGAACGAGTCGTTGAGGCCCAGCTCCGCTCCTTTCTCTCTCGCTATTCCCGCTTTGATTCCCTCCAATCCGGCTTCCGCACTGCCCAAAGCACAGAATGTCCTCCTTGTCCTCCTCGACCTCTCTGCCGCCTTTGACACGGTTAACTACTCCATCCTCATACACCACCTCTCCCCTTAATCTTCACGGATCTGCCCTTGCCTGGTTCGATTCCTATCACTCTCACCATCTCCACTTCGTTGCCTCTAACGGTTTCTTCTCCAGCCCCCGCACTGTCACGTCTGGCGTCCCCCAGGGCTCTGTCCTTGGCTCTCGCCTCTTTAATATCTCCCTGCTCCCTCTTGGTGACATCATCCGCAGACATTGGGTCAACTTCCACATGTATGCGGATGATACCCAACTCTATATTTCTGCCTCCACCCTCAACTCCATCAAGTCCTGGATGAGAGCAAATTTCCTGCAGTTGAATGTGAACAAGACTGAGATTTCTGCTTGGCTCGCGCCAGTGCCTCAGCACCTGAGGCTCTGGCAGCATCAACCTCCATGGTTGCACACTACAACTCACCAGCCAGTCAGGAACCCAGGTGTTTTGTTTGACCCTCAACTATCTTTTCTTCCCCATATCCAAGCCATCCCACTCTGCCTTCCCTCAACTCCGTAACATTGCCCGACTCCGCCACTACCTCACCCCTCAGGCCGCTGCAGCCGTGTCCTCTCCCGCACTAAACCCCGTGACCCCATCTCCCCCACTCTCGCCTGACTCCATTGGCTCCCTATCCTTCAGAGGATCTAGTTTAAGATCCTGGTCCTCACCTACAAAGCCCTCCATGGCCTCGCTCCACCCTACCTCTGCGACCTCCTTACCCCCTACCAACCAGTGAGTTCCCTCCGCTCAGCTGGCTCCGGCCTGCTCCACGCCCCACCATTGGCGGGAGAACCTTCAGCCACTCTTCCCCCAAACTCTGGAATTCCAACCCCCAGTCACTCCGCCTCGCCCCTTCCTTTGCCTCCTTCAAGACCTGTCTCAAGACCCTCCTCTTCTACCATGCCATCAGCCACCCCCTTCCCCTCCTCTCCCTTCTCCCCTGCCTGACCTCAGCTCGGGTCTGAAATTCTGCACACTGTCCAACGCCTTGGGACATCCTCCTGACGTGAAAGGCGCTATACAAATGTAATCTTGTTGTTGTATATCCTGTGAAGCGCTTTGAGACATCTCAACGACATGATAAAGCGATATATCAAATGAAAGGATTATTATTAGTAGTATGCATTTGTCAGCCAAGAGTGCTTCAGTGATCATTTACAAGAGTTCACACAGTCGAGCCCACTTCCACACTAGTCCAATACGCCAAGCAAAGTGTTCATGAGCAGAATTGTATACAAGGTCAGGTCCATTCCGCAGCCACACTCCATGTTTTGATCCCCAGACCATCTGATGTCAATGTCAGATGTATGTACAGGATTGGGCATTACTCTGTTTAGGACCGACTGCAAACACTTCACTCAATGTAGGAGCAAGAGTTGAAATATATTGTTCACTACATCTTCTCCTCTCAGAAAACTCAATAATTAGATATTTTCATTGAGGCCATTCATCAAAAATTAATACTGTACCAGAAAAGTGCTGAATCTTCAAGCATTAATCAATAACAATTCTTACAAAGTATATAACGAAATACAAACTAAAAGTAAAAAGTACAGAATAAAAATCAGAAAGCAACGTTCATATGACATCCCAATTTTCCCAGATACGTCGAATAAAATTGTTATAAATTTCCACAAAATACCAGAATCTGCCTTACAGGAAACAATACTAACTCACTGAGTCTACCAGTTTATCATACATTGATAAGTGGAGTATGAAAAGAGAAGAGGGTTTATATAATCTCAATAGGATGTATAATTTTAAGATTTATTTGCTCTGTGTATTTCTACAAGGCTGAAATCTTGTGATTATTTTAACTGGTTTTGCAACAAATGATCTATTTCACGTAGGTCAGCTACTCTGTAATTAAGATGTGGTTTTCAGCTATGAAACTCTGGTTAGCATTTTGAACAAAACGACAGCTGATGGGATAAATATAAACCAGAGCACTATAGAGATCTAAGCTGGGAGAAACTCAAACGGACAAGAACAGGGATTGGAGATACAAAGGTCTGATGCTTAGGAACATTTCATTTAACATTGATGCCTCTGGATTCAATTAGTTTTTTTGTGATGTGTCCAAGTCTACTCCTTCGTCTCTATTCTTTCTCTCAACCATCTCTGAAAATAGACACTCAAATCGGTGCCGCATGAACATTCAATGTTTCAAAACCCTTTTCCAAAAACACGGTAGGCAAAAAAGTCAATTATCAATAAAACACTCAGTATTAAAAACAAAGCAGTTTGTTGATAAATCTTTATAAAGAGATATGCTGTAATTCAGAAAGTGGTGCTTTATTATGTCTCTTTAATCTGTATTGGTTTGAAATCTAAAAATAAACCCAACACACACATGTGTAAGCTTTAAAACCAAAACTGATTGATAAATGAATGTTACCCTTTAAACTCCAAGGGTAGCCTCCTTTCTGAGCAGTAAAAATACCATCTTTCAGACCACAGCTTTGAAATAGTTATGTTAGATGGCAACACGAGACATTTCAGGCACAGGAGCAAACTTTTTGCCTAATTGTGTCTTCGTCACACCCCACTCAGACCTCCAAAAACACCACTCTAATTCAATGTTGCTGTTCTTTCTCCATACCCTTAACTATTTCAATAAAACCTCGATGTCCAGCAGTTTAATCGGCCATTGATACACTAGGTCAAATAATGACTATCAATAATACGTTTAGGTTTAAACATTCTGATTCTGTCCACATGTATTAAAAAAAACTTCAGAAATGGGTCAACATGACCAGTCAAAAGGAAGTTAAAATGCAGATTTAAAATAAAAATATTTTCAAACAAATAAACTGTGGAGCACAGGAGATTATTGTATAATCTGCCTCTATAGGGCTACAGAAAGCCATCAACTGTCCAATGAAGCTTAGACAATGGATTAAAAAAAAGGCAAATGGAGCCATGCATAATATAAATATCGATCAAAATATAGTGACCTTTAAAAGCAAGATCAATTGAGGCAGGGTACATTGTTGCATCAAAGCCTGGACAGAAATACAATACTCTTTCCATCCCAGCTGGAAGTCTCCCAAAATATACGTCTTTCCCTCTAACCTGGCGCACTTTAAAGGACTTTGCCTGCAATACCACCAGTGCTCAACAGATGGAACAATTTTCAGTTGCCTCACACCAATTACTGTTAAAATGATCACATTTATAATTAACTCAACAGTTTCTTCTGTGAAAACTTTGACACCCAAAGGAATATTTGCACATCAACGATAGAAATGTTCCCGAGACAAGAGCTCGGGTTACACATTCATGAAATGGTTGAAGTTAGCTGGAATAATTCAGCTATCTAACTCAAGACCGGATTTAAAATGTACTCAAACTGCACTTCAGGACCAATAAATATTTTTATATCGTAGCCATACATTTGGATATTACGCAACATTGGTACACCCTCACAGTTTATGCTAAATATTTCAACTGCAAAAGTTACAATAGAAAAATTTAAATTTTCCCACTTCGATCTTTTAAGACTACATTAAGACTACGCCTAATAATAATCCCTCCAAAAACAATAATAAATTGATCATTTTCAATCTACGACTGTTTGTGGGACATTGCTGTGCGCAATTGGCTGCCGCGTTCGCCCACAAATATACAGTCAATTCACTTTACAGTGTGTTCTCTGAAGCGCTTTGGGACGTCCTCCCGAAAATGCAAGGATTATTATTATTATTACATTAAATAATTTATTATGTAAAGTTGTGCATATTTTTACCTATTGTTGGTCAACTAGATGTCAGCCTGACATATTGGATGCACTTTTGTCTCTGGGTCAAAAGGTTGCGTGTTCAAGCCCCACGTCAGTGCTTCAATCCGAGCTGGACAAGTAGTAGGAAAGCTTGCCAGATATTCTGCCCCCTCCTCACGGTGGGCTACCCAAATTTGTTAAGGAAAGCATTAATTTTTTTTGCAACAATCTATGAAGTGTTATTTGTTCATGTTTAGTTTCCATCAATAAAGTGAAAAAAAAGTTTGTTAGTAAAATGTACCTCTCAATAGCATCAATCAAGCCCCCCTGCAATTTTCTGCAAAATTTGTCAAATTTCCCTGCAATTTTTGGCAAATATTTCCACAATTTTCTATTGAGCCTGGTCATTGCTAAGTGCAAATTGGATGTCCTGTTCATCTAACTGAACTGAGATATTTTGACATTAGAAGCCTATGCAAATGCAAGAATTACTTATAACTAAGCAAACTATAACCCTGCAAGTCACTAAATAACCAAGCTGACAGAATTGTGCTAAAAATTAGGGAGGGGGGGAAAAAGCAGTTGCATCAATGAGGGTTCAAAAAAAGGAACTCAAGGTGAAATAGTAGCAAGTCTCATTTTTATCTTCAGGTACAGGTATGTTTTCCAACCTAGAGTTCAGTAAGTTGAGTATGATAGAAAATCCCCTTCTTTCACAAAGTGCACAAAAAAAAACTTGTTTTCTCGTCTGACAGAAAATGACTCCTCGGGTTCATCATAACCTGAAATTAGGGATGAACAAGTCATTTTATATAAACCTGTTGGATGAGAAGCCCACAAGCAGCAATAAAAGCTTCACTACTCTTATTATCCAACTAGTAGCTTTTACATGAAGAAACAAGACAGCTCAACAGCCTTGTGCCTAAACATTCTTCAAGAGGAATAAGAATAGGCCTATGGATGTAATGGCCTAGAAACTAAGCTTTTGTCAGCTCTGTAAGAGGTCATCTCTGTGACTGGAACTATGCAAGTGTACAGCCACCCTGATCCACAACCAGCTGTCTCAGGGATTAATTATCCCTCCCGCTTGTATCATGCCTCCAAGCATACCATTTTGGCTAAATCATGCTTGCTCGTTTGGCAGACACAACCCTACACTCACAAGGCAAAATGCTGTTCCATTGTTATAAACAGTATTTGGATATTTTCCCTAAAACTTAACTGAGACTCTCCGGTAATTAACTGCCTTTATTAAAACATCTGAACACGTAAAAAAAAAATACCTTCTCTGTCATGCTTATTCGTGCTCCCAGAAGGTCAGTTTCAATATGAAATGGGCCACAGGGCAAAAATATTCCATATACTTCACCACTCCTCTGCTAAGGTCACCGACTCATACAAGGTTATGATTCCGTGAACACCAGACACCCTCAAATACCCCATACAAACAGCCATTCTTCCGGTGTCAACCCAGACCCAGACTAACAGTAGGCAAGACTACACAGGGGTACACAGGACTACACAGCTGAACCCAAGTCTGACTCAACTGACATTCAATGTGTATATTGTCTTGGTCATGATCAGAATACCTGACCGAGACATCAATATCAGCTAAATCAGCACAAACTGAGGATTTTCAGATATTTATGGCTCTGTTCTACTCTGGGGAGTCACCTTCCCAGTTAAACCTTTGGAGAAACACCAAAACTTAAACACTGTGGGAAATTCTGAAAATAATCCTTGCATTTGATATAGCGTCTTATCACATCATCGAACCCAGGTCCTCTCATTTGCGAGATGAGTGCTCTAACCACTAAGCTACAGGACTCTGCTTCAGGTGCAATTCTAATCCATCTATTATAACTCTCATTCTCTATTGTGTCTTCAGATAACACCTGAATACATTGTTATCAATATATTTGGAGTCCATGAATTTTTCGACATCTTTAGTCAACCTGCCTAATAGATTAACATGAAGAATAAAGTGCAATATAATTAACTTTTTTTTTGTAAATTTATAACAATAGTAAACCATGCATTTGGTATACAGCCTATCACATTGTGGCCTTTTTAAAAAAAAAAGTATTTTACCATTTTGCTAATTGCACTAATCTCTGAAGTGGAGACTTAAAAATAATTCCCTGTCCAATTATATTCCACCCAAAACCGGATTTAAAAAGAACCTAAAATTAATTACCTGCCCAATTATATTCCACCTAATCCAGATAAAGTGAAATGATGTCAGATGCAGAGGCACGCAAAACGATTTATCATCAGATGGCATGGTTACGTGCTACTTTAACATTACACAATCAGGATTATCTCTATGCCTATTATTTATATTCCTTACCATAGTATTCTAAAATTTCATTACTATCTAACTGGGTGATTATTTCTAAAATTAAGGACATTTTTCAAATTCTCAAGACAATTCCATTACTGGATACGTTGATCGGAAACGTAGATTACACTAAAGAAGCAAATACTAAGGGGAATTGTAGTTGATGAATTGAAGATCCTAAAGGCTACAGATACAGTCGATCCTAATATATTTAAAGTTCAAAATAATCTATATTCAAGGTCAGAAGCGGCAAGGTGGGCAGACAGTTCCAGATTTAATTATTCTGTGGAAAGTGATGAATGTGTGGAATAAACTGTCACAGAAAGGAGGTGGAGGCAGATTATATCAACAAACTGAAGAGAGAATGAGAAGGGAAACCTAATTATACCCAATTTAGTCAGCTGGACCCAATATCAGTGGCCAGGTTATAAGCAAAGCATAGAAAAATGGTCAATTTGCAGGCCATCAGGTCGCTGCTGACAACAAGATTACATTTGCATAGCGCCTTTCACGTCGGGAGGACGTCCCAAGGCGCTGGACAGTGTACAGCATTGCAGACCTGAGCTGGGGTCAGGGTGGGGGGAGAAGGGGAAGGGGGGTGGCCACTGCACAGTAGATTATCAATGCAAGGTTGAAATTGAAGGAATTCAATCAAGCAGTATGAGAAGTAGAGTAGGATTTTTGTTTAAACTGGGACTGGCCATATCATCACACTGATCGTGTTGGGCCTGAAACATTTGCATGTTCTGATACGTTAAACAAAGGCTCATCAATGAATAAAATCAGTTTAAATAACACTCACCTACCAGCTATTGTTTCCTTAATGCTGTAATAATCGAAGTCGCAAATACCTCTGTATATAAATTAATCATTCCTATAATGCCTGCTTCAGGACTCCAGCATCTAATCACACAAAGCTACCTCTAAGACTAAACAGTTTGCCAAACCACAATACTGAATACTGGATTCAACCTGCATAACTAAATTTTTTATATTCAGAGCAAAGTTAAACAGCTTAGGGTGAAAAAAAATGGACAGATAGTGACGTAATGTGAATTTTTGCCTAACCATTCCTTCTATATTTGTACAGTTAACATTTCATTTAAACGAGGTGCCATATAGTTTGTTCATTGGTACAGATTTTAAAAAAGGGAATCAAATGGATTCAAAGTTTTCCTAATCTCATTCCAGTTGCAAGCAAACAATATAGTCAGAAGTGACATCACACATCCACATAAACACACCCAGTCTGCATCTTGTGGCCCAAGGTACAGATCATGTCAAAGTTGTTAGATTTTTTTAAAGCTTATCGTTACTTAAAACAGGCATAGCAAGAGCAAACTTTTGAGGAGAGGTAATGGCAATGCTAAGCACCTTCTGTATCAACATATGTAAATAGTTTTGAGGATGTTCCTCATTTTATAGAGGGGAGGTGGGGAGGGGCGGGGAGACGAGGGCTCAGTAGCTGGGCTGAGATTTTCTACTCACTTGAATGTTAACCCAATGTAAGAAGAAATTCATAAGAAATTACTCATAGCAAGACCTTCCTTAGACAAAACAATATTGGTTGCCATGTGAGTCACATTGTGGAGAAAATGGGATACATTTATAAACTTCATCAACTCTTGCACAAGGGTTGCGACGCACTCCCATCATACAAGTTACATAGATGAATGGGGTCCAAAACCTTCCACAATGTCCATTTCAGTTTCATTTTGGAGGCTTTACTTCCTTGTGAGGACACATATAAACACAGTGATAGTTGTAATCAATGGCTGGAAATATGTTCATCCTCAATGGCTCATAGTAATACAAGCAGAACCACCTTCAGCCCCACCCCTGTGAATGGTCATTATTTGGTAATAATTGTGTGCTCCACCTTCAGGATTATCATTAAGTTAGACATCAGCACATTTAACAAACTTGCATAATAAAGCACTGAATATCGTCTACTGCTGATGTACTCAAAATGTACCTCATTCTAGCAGCTTTTTCACGGGATTTTTACAAGCTCTGTGTATCAAGCACAATTTTGAGATATTAATGGCAAGTGCTTGGACCAGAGACCTGTCAGCTATCGTGTAACTTGTAATCAAGTTTTGATGCACTGAATGTCTTAAACTGCTCTAAATGTGAAACACAACCTACAAAACTCCAGCTCACAAAGCAATTACAATACTACACCGGGTCAACCCAAGGCAATGAAATATTTTGAATGATATTGATGAACAAAGATCTAGTGATGTAGATATATAGTTCTCTAAAGCTGGTACAAAAATGAATTTAAAAAAGGTAAATCCGGTTCTGGTACAGAGACACGAAATACAAAATAAATTAAGTGATGTTAAATTTATATAAGGAATTGCTTAAGCAACAGTTGAAGTACCACATGCAGTTCATTATATAAAGGACATCAGAGCCACGTAGGTCAACAGATTCACACGTAATTTGTCATAGGATGGGCCAATAGAAAAGTGTGGCCGCACTTTTTCTGCGGAATCCGCTACAAACACCCTCATTCTTTCACCTCCAGTTCATACAATAATAAAGGGTGACCAAAAAGCCGCGATCCCATTAAAATGTCTAAGAAATCTTAAAGAAATTATGATTTTTTTTAGATAATACGGTAGCTGAAAAATAAGACCTTTTTGGTCACCATGTACAAGTAACATTTTTGCAGTGCCTTTCACAGGATTTTTAAAAATCAATCTCAGAAGGAAGTCTACTTAAGAAGCCGATACACAAAAATGTCTTCGAACACATCACCTACCTGCCAAGGAATGTTATGAAATTCAGGGAAGTGGCAGGGGAAGAAAGCATGACGAACGCAAATGTAAATGCTTCCAATTATACCAGTTTTTCTATATATGAAATGGAAAAAACAAAAATCTTTAAACAAACAAATAAGCCATGCATCTATAGCACAGTAAAGGGAAAATACATCCATCTGAAAAGTGCTGAAGGTAGAAATTTGGTGTGGCTATAATACTGTACATTTCACAAAACAGTTGAGACAGCAGATAGTGTAATGTTCCATCCACTTTACTCAGACAGTGACCTCATTTTACACCAACCTCAATCAGCCACAATTAATTGTCATCAACCCAGTGAGAAATATTTCACCTATGGCAACTAATCTTAGATTCCCGATGCAGCAAACAGTTGTATTTGGTAGAAGATTAGAATTACCAGTGTCACAGCGAGATGGCTTAATACAGAAACTGCATCTGATTACAATAATTATTCAATCTCTAAGCACAGCTTGTACAGAGAATGAGTGAAATACATTTTCAACCAGCAATTCAAGTTTTCTTGGAATATGTGGTATATGTTAATACTTACTGTACCACACCTATAATTCAGACTTTTAAAACTCAAAGAATGCATGAATATCTACTCACTTTTGAGGTGAGGCTGACAGAAAGGAAATTCTATTCAACCTCTAAATACGCTGTGCTCAATACATAATACTGATTAAATCTCTCGTTTTCGCGCTCTCCACCCACACCCGCGCGCCCCCCACCCCACCCCACAATCAGTTAGTTAGCTAGCTAAATATCTTTCAATGATTGAAACCCTTTTCATAGTGCAACACTGGACATCTAACAGGATAAATTATGTTTTCCCTGCAAATAGTAATTCCCAGGTGTATGAGGAACATGTCTGAATCCAATCGTTCACTGTTTGGTTAACCTCTTCCAGTAACTCAGAATATATTCATACATTATGCCAATCTAATCCGTTGATTGGGAGGCATTAACTTTACACTTACAATGTTGAAAGACAGAGAGCAGCAATTTCTGCCATGGGCCAATAACAGAACAAGTGTTGCCTGAAGCGAATAAATACTTTCAATGCCAACGCATTCTCACTATACTCTGCTTCCTTGTGCAAGAAGCTTTGCACTGGCTCTGTATATAGAGTATTTAAATATGAAAAGTACAGAAACAATATGTTTAATCTCTATGAGATTGATAGAGCGGTAGCTTTTCTCATAAATTACAGTCTAGTCTCCTCTTTGACATCAGCTTGTACCTGTACATCACATCCTGAATGAAAAAAACAGGCAAATGGCTGGAACCCAGATCTTTGCTAATGCTTTGCCCACTAGGAGGTAACAAAGAACAGAACAGACTGACGTACACATCCTTTCTCTTCATTCTATGTAGGAAAATACCTCCTTTCTCCTTGGCATCTTCCCAAGATAGTCTAATTGGGATAGAAAGCACACTGTGCAGAATCAGTGATTCTGTCAGTTACCAGTTTTGTTGTCAAGTTGCACTCCACCCTCAACTGAAGCTCTGCTAATAGCTGGCAAATGGTTCAGAAGTACTATAACATTTCTTCTGGCCTGCGTAAAAATAGGCCAAAAAAAATAAAAAGAGATTGAATCCTACAGTTTATAACTCTGGAACCCCTTTCCAAGATTGCTGTACAAACTTGCATGCAGCAAAATTCTTAATACTTATATTCTTACTAACACACTGGCTCATAACTGAAGCTCTGAAATTAATTCAACTTGACTTGCTGCCTTTTGCCAGTTATGTAAATGTTACTGTAGGATTTTACCTACCAATGAAAGGAATCCTCCTTCAATCTAAATATACTATAGGTGTCTACAGTCATTCTTCCGCTACTAAATGCTGTATTCCAAGAGAGATCATAAAAGGGCAGAATGCAACACACTAATGAAGGTGAGAAAAATAATAGTATCTTTTTGCCAGAGATTCAGTTTTTAGAGGGCGAGAAAGAATAAATCTATTCCATTAGCAAAAACTGTATAATACAATTGTCAACTGTTCACCCAGAAGGTAGACATTCTCAGGCAAACTTAAATGAACTTAACAGAATACAATTTATATTTATGGACTGACTTTCACATAAGGAGGACATCTTAAAGCGCTTTACACTACTGGATAGGCACCCGAGCTGAGGCGGAAGATGAACGTTACACTAAATTTATACATAATTCTTACATTTGATATACAACAAGTCACTTTATGACAGTGCAATATTGTTTTTTCAGTAATGTAGCTCAATAATTAGACATTAATAAAGGACAAATCAATGCCTTGTATCATTCAATTGTAAATAGCACAAGACTTAGAAAATAGATCTATCAGTTGCATTTAGCCACACACAGACTATATTTATTCTCCCAACAAACACTTCACAGGGGTGCATAGCTCTATTAGTGACTACAATCCATAAGTGAATCGTGGAATTATCATTACGACTTCAGCACTCATGTCAAGCTAACAGGAGGCAGGATAACTTCAGGGGAAAGACAGCCTATGTAATCTTCATAACATAACGCTGCCAAAGACTGACAAAACTCCTCACATGTTTTGCCAGATGTGTACTCAGCAGTGTTAGAAACTGCACTCGCTTCCATATAAAGCAATTCCCTTAACTGCTATTGTATACTCCCAATCCAATTGCTCTCCCTTTATTTAAAAACTTGAGCTTCTACTGCATTGGATTATTCAAGCTACTGTAAATATTTTGCATCGATAAGTTTCAAATTTCATGTTTCAAGTTTCTGCATTTTTTTAAATGTATTTGAGATAATTTTGAAACTCTTCAAACAACACTTAAAGATAAAGTAGCTATGGACAATGCACTTTCAATGTAAACCGGTTTCTACTTTTCATTTGTAAAATCTTAAACAAATTAAAAGTTCATTCAAGAAGCCAGGATCTCTTGTTTACTGATTGCTATGTTGAAGAGTCTCTATCTTGGTTATTTCAGAAGAAAATTCATTAACATCAACACATACTTAAAAGAATGCAGCTGTGCTAAAAACAACAACTTGCATTTATATAGTGCCCCTCACATAGGGTAGCAACCCAGAGCGCTAAAGCATAAAATATGGAAAAGATTTGAAGTCAAATCTGAAGCAGGATTAGAGATCTAAAATCTTCCCCCGCTGAGTGCATAAGAATATTATCATTAAAAAACAGTCATGATCGAATAAAGTAAGCCTACGAGCAAAGTACAACCTTCTTCATTCTCAAATCAAAAGAATTTTCCATGTACCATAATAATACTTGCATTTAATATATATTATATATATATTAAACGTGATAAGGCGTATATTTAATACGCCTTATCACGTCATTGAGATGCCTCAAAGTGTTTTACAGAATATACTGGAAAGTGGATTGGCAGTATATTTAAGGTCAATTAAAATAAATTATAAAATTAAGGTCCACACTGTTAATGAAATAATAGGGAAATGCACAAAAACATTTCACAACCCATGACAATAGCACCCTCATGCCACGCTTAGGATCTATAAAGCAGGCTCTCCGAGTCATTTTCACCATTGTTCCTGTCGGTTTGGTTTATGTGCTCTCTACATGTGGGGAGAGGGGGTTAATAGGGAGTTTGGGATAAGCAGAACGCCCCAGATTTGAAGAATGAAGACAACCCTAAAATAATCTTACATCAATCTGCATTCTCAACTTCTTCCACACTGCAGGCTATTAACCAAATTCTACTGGATAGAGAAGGAAGTAAACAACACTATGCAAAAATTTTGTTGGACTACACTGTGGAAAATATGCAATTTGGATTGCATGTTCATAGTATCATAAAATTCCATACATTGATAGGAAGTTACATTTGTAACCGTTTAACATTAGAAGTGATCTTTTATGTTCACTAACTGCCACTGCAGTAAATAACACTTCCAATTCACCAAAAACAGTTACGATCCAAATTCTTGACAACTGCCAGTTGTACCTCCATAAAATGTCACGTTTTCTCAGCCAAACAATAAGCTTAATTTAACCTTTAATTAAGTTGATCAAGTTTAACTATGCACATATTAATCAAAATCTGACCAATGTACAGGACAAAACAAAATTACATTTGTAAAGCACCTTTCATGTCAGAAGAGCATCCCAAGGTGCTGGGCGATGAATGCTGAATGTATCGTACAGCAAGCACATTTGAATGCTTACACTTTATTTAGGTAGTATAGCTAGGAAGCGATGCTGTGCTTATTTGGATAATAATAATCCTTGCATTTGATACAGCGCCTGATCACGTCTTCGAGATGTCTCAAAGCGCTTCACAGAATATACTGCAAAGTGAATTGACTGTATATTTTGTGGGTGAAATGCGGCAGCCAATTGGGCACAGCAGTGTCCCACAAACAGCCGTGGATTGAGTGACCAATTTATTACTATTATTTTTTGGGTGAGATATTTGCTCAAGGTAATTTATCCAAGTTAAAAAAGCTGATTAATATTTGGGAATTTATGGTTTGTTAAGTGACGTGCTTGTATTCTATTTAGCTTTATAATGAAGTTGAAAGCATACTAACCAAATCAGGACAAAATGATTTGAATAGTGTTGTCACAAATAAACAACTTTCTCTGGTACTTGTGTTGCGATAAACTGATATGAAGTTTTCAGTTGCAATCATTCATAAACTTGGCAAATATAGACAATGGGTATTATTGGCCAGACAACTCTCTACGGGAAGAAAGAGACAAAAAAGAAATGAATTGTCCCCCCAGCCATTCTCAGATGCATCCAAGGCATTGATGCAATGGATCATGAATCAGACTCAAAGTTTTTAGAGATCAATTTTCACCTTAGCAAAAAGGAAATATTCTATTCTATCCCAACCTGCCAAGAGGATAATTTTTTTTTAAATATGTAGCCCAGTGGACAAGTAGATGTTAGGATTCCATTTTAAGTTATAAAATGGCTAAACTGATTTTCCGCCTCTTACTCTGGAAACTGTTGCTCTCAGATTCCATATTCCCCCCCACCCACCATTGCTAGCAAATCAAAAAATGGCTAATTCAGCATATTGCAGTTCTATCCTACAACTTTTTGGTCTACATAGCCTAATGCTGTGCTAGACAATATCTGTACCACAACATGAGGGAGTTTTCACATTATGATTTTATAGCAAAATTATGTTTCAGCATCTTAAAATGTTACAATTAACTGTATAATTAAGCACTGCCCTAGATTTAAATGTTTGACACTTATTGCTGAGTTATATGACACTTTTGGGACTGCATTTTGTTAGTTATAGAAAGTGCACTAAAATATCTGCTTGATTCAACAAATTAAGCTAAACGAGTTAAAAAAAGTTATTAGCCTCACAAAATAAAACGTTAAATGGCACAGACTTACATTTTGTTTGTGTGTTCGCCACAGATTCGGTTTGCCTTTAGATAGGTAAACAATACGATATTTTCAAAAAATAAAAGGAATATGCTGCGTAATAATAAGTCAAATTGCATGCTGGAAATGCACAATGCATCATTCAACATCTGAATGCAAAATCTCAGTGGCATGATGTGACATACCCAAATAGGTCGTGTTATTTTCAGCACTAATATGCTTTTTCTCAAGGTGTTCAAAATCAGGAAAACGCAAATGTAGAGCACAAACAGCCATGTACCTGAAACACCTGATCCTGAAAGTGATAGACAGACTACACCAAACAAGAAAATAAAAAGCCCTCTCCTGGCTATTCTCACTGAAGCCTTGGCCTTTGTCCCTATCAACTCTGATTTCTACCAGTCCCTTCCCTTGTTTCAACAATAAATACCCCCATCCTAAATAAAAACTGATCAGAACTTTAAATCAACAACATTCAAACCCCAAGACAGCAGAGTATCTGACTTCAGGGAAAGAAAATTTACAATCTCTCTTTTTTCCATAAGCATTCACATTATGAAAATAGTATTTGCATCATCTGGAATGAGAGAGGGGTGGGTATACAGCCTTTCTGTTAGAAGAATTTCATGAGTAAAAGCAGGATGCCTGGTGGATTTTCCCTTTCCTAACCCCCCTATTAGGGAACCACAGTTGAAATCAGCTAACAGAGAACTTACTACTTTCCACTCTATATGGCTCAGTGCTTCTTTTAAACCCATTGGACCATGAAAATAACAGGAATTTTAATAAACAATGACTATTATCTGTATTCATAGAGAGTGTGGAGTCCTGTAGCTCAGAGGTTAGAGCACTCACCACGGAAGCAAGAGACCTGGGTTCGATTCCCAGCAGGCGAAACTTAGCAGTAAGTAGGAATCCAGCTGTTAGTCGATTGGCGAATGGCTTTCCGGGGGTAATAATTCCATCACAAAAGAATAAGAGTAAATTGGTCACTGAATCCATGACTGTTTTTGGGACACTGCTGAGTGCAATTGGCTATGAAGCGTTTTGAAACATCTCAAAGATGTGATAAGGCGCTATATCAAATGCAAGGATTATTATTATTATGTAGTGGCATAGAATTATACAGATTGGCTTCCTGGTTGGTCTGAAAGTACAAATTAATTTAAAGCATAATCCTACTTTCATCACTCTCATGCATGGAGTTCAGTTGAATTCAACAAATAGCCCTCTTGAATTCTGTAACCTAATTCTGTAATTAGTTTACAGAATTTCAACCCCCCCAACTCCCCAGTCTTTCCTTCCTCAGAATTTCCACAGAGCGGGTACATTTATCTTCTTCATGCACATGATAATTTAATAACAGAATGCAACTGCTTTGCTGAAATGCTCTTCCAAGTCCCAAGAACCAAATTGCAAGCAGTATTCATCTCACAATGGAAGGACAAGAACAAACCATTCATGACAACACCCAGAGGAAACCTTACAGTGAGAACGGTTCGAGCCAAGGGGAACAACAGTTCCAGGTCTGAAATGGAGAGAGAAAAATGTTGAAATGGTTGTCCTATTTATGTGTGAATAGTTGACTCAAAACCTGGCTGGCTTGTATTTGCTGTTTTGAAGCAACTAACGAGTTAGGTTGTCACTATGCTGTTACTCATAAGGTATTGCAACTCCATCAACAGTGTGTTTGCTTAAACTGTACATAAGAATAGACAAAACATTTCCTAACTTGAGAATTTATAATCAAAATAGGTGCTTTTTAAAATTTAAGTATCCATCCCTATTTTGTTTTCTGATCTACAGTTTTTTTGCTTTTTGAAGCCAAGCTTCCACAACCAGTGTTCCTCCTCCAATAAATGCAACAAAAACTTTAGGAACATGGAAGTAACCTTCAACACAAAAATATCTTTTTTTAAAAAAATACAAGTTCAGCAGGTGCTACATGATGTTCCTAATTGCAAACAGGCCAGCGGTTGATTAGATAAATACTGTATGACAAAATTGCCAAGTTTATTCGGTATTGTGTATTACACTTTGCATAATTACACTTGAAATGCAACAATATTTTGTACTGAGCTTTTGTCTATTTTTTTCCAAACTGAAGGTGGTATGGTTCCAGTGGCAGTAGGCTGCCTAGCGGTGTACTAAAATTATGCAGACAAGGAAGGCCCCTGGGTCAACTTCTGGTCTGTGCTACTTTAATTTATTTTGCTGGACACTATAATTAGCCCTTTATCAAGGAGAGGGAAGGGCTGCAGCAGAAACAGCTGGCTTACCTATTGCTGTTGATTATCTAGTGACATTTCTGGAAAGTTAACATGTCTGAGATAAGGAAAAGATTAGCTTAAACAGTCAAACAGTCCATCAAACCAAGACTGACATGGTCACATGGGACATAGCACCTCTGAAGGCACGAATGAACACCTTCATAGAGTGAATTGGATTTTTTTTTAGAAAAAATCTTCATTCTGCATAAATAAATATTTTGATCTGAGATTTTTGTAAATACCATACAATATTGTACTTCTCAAAAGAGCATCCTTAACAGAATATGAGAAGGATAGATTGTGACAGTAACACGGGATTTGTTTACAGATGTATCAATTGGGTTGGGGCTAGTACACAAAACACACACTATATGCTAGAGAAATCAAATCTTATCTACTTGCATAATACATCTCTGCAATTTGAACTTCCTAAAATGCATAGTGAAATCAATCCACAGCCATTATCCCAACAATTTTTGCTGAAGATGAACAAAGTACATTTTGTCATAAGAGTCCTTTACAAAAGATCAACTTTAAAAACTTAAATATAGGTACAAGTAGAATAAAGATATTTATGCAAGCTCAAACTGAACAATTTAAATTGAAGTTACAACATCAAATACTGTAAACTCCTAATAACTCATCACTCAAAGGAAAAAAAAGCTCAGCAACTATCCGGTCGGTTATGCTGTGTGGCTAGGTCCTCCCAGGCCACAAGGGGGCACTGTAAATTGTGCAAGTACTTGGCAGAGGTTGGGCATGCTTGCTCGTATGCATTTGGTCTATTGGAGGGCTATGCCATGGCCTCCCCCTAACCCGTTATAAAGACCGCTGGTCTTTTGGAGGGCTTCACCATGTCCAACCCCAGGAGTGGAGACCTGCATCTGCAGAATGAGGGACAACCACAAGCAACTTGCATTATGACCCCCCCCCACCCATCATAGATCCTGTTCAAATTAAGCAAGTTTGGTTTTCAAATTAATTTTCCACCACTGCTCCACTAAAGTTCAAGCTTTGTTACATTTTTGTTTTCCTTCTTATTCACCAAAGATAGGAAATAAGGTATCCTAGGCATGCTGGTGAGAGCATTCCCAAACCCTGGGATTCACAATTTAAATGTATTGTTCCATGCTTGTTATTGATCATCCTACTGCTGGTAAATGATATCCATCATTTAACTATTCAATCCCAATCACACTGTCAACTGCATATGGCCTTGAACTGAGTTGACAATGGAACATAGCTTTGTAATGATGCTTCCCTCAGGTTTTTGGACTCTACATTTTAGATATTTATTTTTACTGTTGTATAGAACTGCAATCATTTTAATGATAACTTCACAAAATAATAAATAAAATTGTAATCCAATACTTTTGAGCACTGAATATATTTTGCAAAGGTCTAAATCAACTACAATAGAATGCTTGTAAAACTACTATTGATGTTTGTCAAGTATATTCAGTACAATAAAGTGGTCTGAATATTATACTTTTGGGAAAATACTGATATACTGTGACTGTTATTTTACGACCTTCAATTTCAACAAGTTATAGCCAGGATAATCTCAACTCTGTTAGATTAGATCATTCCGTTCAACTATCTAAGTGAGTCAGCTGAAGTCACCACAGAATCTCGACTCCGCAGGGAATACTTCAGCTTGGCATCTTCTAGAATTTCTATTGCAAATGGAGGCCCTTTTATTCCACATACAATTAATATTGTTCTAAATCTAACTATTTCCCACATGAGGAAATGTCTCCAGTGGTCCCAGTACAGCATATCCATTTCTGCAAAATTTGAGACTGCGAAGCTGAAGGGAAGCTGCATAAGTACAGAACTGTTATTCTCTAAATTGCAGTTTTGGGAAGGTAACAAAAATATAAAATAAATGTAATTTAGGCCAAATGTACTAACAATCTGAATATATATTTATACAATACAGTATATCATAGGAGTTACAACTACTGTATTGTTATTTTCAATTTAACAATCGAAAGATTCATACCACAAATTCACTCCAGCAAGATTTTCTAAAGTCAATATGAACCTCTTGAACACCCCCAAAAACTAAAACAAATTTGTAACATTTTGCCATGACAAAACTTGATTACATCACCTTTCAGGGAAAGATGCAATGTGACTGGAAGGAAAAGAAAATGCTAATAAGACTGTAAATGTGCAGTAAAACAGTACAAAATGGCAACACAAGGCAGCTAACAATGAAAGAGCAAGATTACGCGGAAGAGATGGATCCAAAACAATTAAAATAAGTAGGACAGTTGAGTAACACAAGTGAGCTGGAACAAAAATAGCAATAAATGGAATCCATTATATACAGAACCTACAGTTCTGTTATTGTCAGAGAAATAATTCAGCTGTTTACTTCATTACTTAAATGAATATAACAAAAATGTGTTCCAGAGAGAATAAAAACGTGTTGAAAAGGTGGGTTCTGTTGTAGAGGGAAGAACGGGTATAATCTAGATATTGAATGAATACTATTAAACAGATACGTACCTTAAAGTTACTGGCGTTGACCCATCCTGTAGCAAGGCCATCAACCATTCGATCAAGCATTCCCTGGTCCTGTTCCAATTCGATGGATTTCTGACGATCATTGATATACTCGATTAGGTCTTGAGCAATTTGCAGCCGACGTCCCATATCCTTCTGAAGCACTTGCGCCAAGTAATATTCCAGGTTGGGCTCCATGTTTAGGATGCAGCAGCAGCAGAACAAGGGCAGTAGGTCTGAAAAAAACTATTTTATATTTATCCTAGAGGTCGTCTATCGGTTTCCTGAAGGTTATCGAGCGGCCGTGGTGAACAGATACAATCTTGGGAACGGCAGCAATGCAGCATGTGTCTTTTCAGAAGCAGCTGGATAAAGGGATTCAAAATCCTAATAAAAAAATAGCAGCAAACCCGGAGCAGTGGGGAGTGTAACAAAGGTCCCTCATAATTCGATTTCCTGAACGTTGAAGGCAATCCTTTGGGGGGGGGCAGAAAAAACAGGCAAATGATTATAAACCTCACACGTTTAATACCCCTTCCATTAACATTTCTGACAAACCAGAGATTAAACCCGTATGTTTTGTTCTATCACAATGTTTTCTGCCCTCACAACGCCTGGTGGACTGACTCCACTCCCATCGCGTTCAAATGACTGCCTTTCTGCGCGTTCCTTCTAGTAATTACGGATTGCGAGAGGGGGACCGAGTGCCCAACGACGAAGGTGTGGATTGTGCGAGATTGCTATCACCGGCGCTTTTCTGCTTCTCTGTGGGGAAGGTGTGTAACACACAGCAGCTGCGACCGTCCACCTCAGGTCCTCCTCCTCTCCCCCACCGCTGGATGATGGATCGCTTCCTGCACATGCGCCGCATTCCCTCCTCCCTTAAACTTCCTGCCAAATACAGCACCAACCGACAGGAATCCCCGTCCTCTCTTCCCCCGAGGTGAGAATGGCAGGAAAAGCCGCCCCCACCCCACCCATCTCCCCTCCCCAGCCACTGTGCTGCAAAACAACAGGGTCACAGAGCTGGGAACACGAGCCTTTGTAATAAAACTGGACCCCCCCCCACCCAGCAATGAGCAGATCGGCACAGAGGGAACACACTGAGCAGTGGATGTGGGAATCAGGATCCAAAAAAAATCATCCAGTGTTTTGGGGGAGTGGGGAATTCAGCATTTACATTGTGCTGTGGATTGAGGGGAATCAGCATTAACGCTGCACAGTGAATTGGAGGAAGGCAAACAGTATGACTATGTTATTGTACTGATGGGAATTAGCATTAACAGTATACTGTTGATTGAAGAGGGAGAAATCAACATTATTGTTGTACAGCAGATTAATGCTTCACTGTTATTAATGTAACACCCAGTGCAATATAAATAAGGATTATTAACATCAAACATTAAAGACTGCTTGGTACCAATTAGCCCAATTAATGTTAGGAAGGGAAGGGTTCAATGGTTTTATTTCTAGAAAATGTAACACTGAACGTAGCCCCAACTGTGTGTCTCTTTGTGTGTGGTGGGGGGGTCCTATTATTAATTTAAAAATTAACAGTAGAAAGTGGAAGTTGAATCTATCCCAAATTAACACGCGCGTGTGTGTGAGGGGTGTTAGAAGGAAAGAGGTTAAATTGTTATACAGTAAACTCCTGATAACTTGTCACGCCAAGGGAAACGGGCTCAGTTCCGAGTTACTCTGATTGGCTAGTTAGGCATATATAAATAAATGAGGTCAGGATATTGACAGCATGATAACTTAAGTGGTAGTAACAAGTTAAGACAGAGTTGAGTTATAAGGAGTTTACTATCTTAAGGCTAAATCTAAACTCAATTTCTGTTTATGTGTGGAGGGGGGGGGAGAGGAAGTGTGCTATTTATGAAGCATTGTCAAAACTGGATTTCTAATCTAGATTTCAAGATTGTTTGTGTATATAACACACATACGTCTCTCTCTCTCCATATATATCGATATATTGTGTGTGTATATTTACTGTGCATGTATGGTGTGTATAATATATGTATATATGTATACAGTGTACATCGTACATGTGCGTGTATATAAATGCGTGTATAAATATATATACAAATACACACAGTATGTGTATGTTTAATTACACCTATTGAACCTCGGTAGGTTTGGTTTGTATAATCTCCAAAGCAATAGCTATGGATGCCTGCACATGTATCAAGTCAACCAGCTGCTCAAAAAAAATGAAGCCCATAAATACATACCCACACACACATATACATAATATAAATGCAAAAATCTCTGCTGTCAGGTTTGCTCCTGGTGTGGCAATAAAGCTCACAGGCTCTTTGGCAGCTCTTTGAGCAGGGGGAAGGGGGAGGGAAGGGACTGGGTACAGCATGCAGCTGCACTCAGGGTAGACAGAAATTATAACTCGTTTCTAGCTCAAAGTTCACCAAACACGAGCTAAAAAAGTCTCCCAATATTACGCTCTGCCTCCTATGAGTAGCAGCAGAGTGGCCCGATTCAGGTTTAGTGCTTTTGACACAGCGTAATAAAATAATAATAATCCTCGCATTTGATACAGCGCCTTATCACGTCTTCGAGACATCTCAAAGCGCTTCACAGAATGCACTGTAAAGTGAATTGACTGTGTATTTGTGGGCGAAACGCGGCAGCCGATTGCGCACAGCAGCGTCCCCGCAAACAGCCGGGGATTGAAGTGACCAAATTATTATTGTTGTCATTTTCTTTAAAAAAAAGCGACTTATTACCCTTTAAAGGAGATTTTTTTGGATGAAAAAAAAACAGGGTTTGCGGGTTTAAAAACGTTTTTAAAAAAAAACTGAAAAAAAATTAGGAAACCCGCCCAGTCATTCTTTGTGTACCACAGAAACCCGCCCAATTGGGCTTGAACCCCGCCCCCAACCCAATGGAAGGGGCGTGAAGAAACCCGCCCAAATGGGCTTGAACCCCGCCCCCAACCCAATGGAGGGGGCGTGAAGAAACCCGCCCAAATGGGCTTCAACCCCGCCCCCAACCCAATGGAGGGGGCGTGAAGAAACCCGCCCAAATGGGCTTGAACCCCGCCCCCAACCCGATCGGGGCATGAAGAGACCCGACTAATTGGGCGTGAACCCCGCCCAGCCCACCCGCCCCAATTGGACTTGAAACCCGCCCGATTGACGTGAAACCCCCCGCTCCCTCCTTCCCTCCCTCCCCCCTCCCCTCCCCGGCGCGCTCTGTAAATACCCAGTACAGCATCTACATCTATCGTCTATAAACAGGAATACAGAATTGATCAAAGCCGAGGCCTGAGGTAGTAACCGGTACTGAGGAGGAGAAAGGGGGGCGGCGGCGGCGGGGGGGGGGCGGGTGAAAGCAACCGTTTTAAACCGTTAACGCCGGGGGGGCACTGCCCCGCAAGGCCCCGGGCATTTTGTGCCTCGATTAACCCTAACGAAAACGATGATGATCATCATCATCACTATTATTATTATTATTATTAGTAGGTACTGTCCGCTCGGTCGGTCGGTCGATCGGTTCGTTCTTACCCCCCTCCCTTTGTTTGGCCTTTGGCTCCCGCTCCGCACAGCACAGTACATCCGAGCCGCCCGGAGATTGGGGGGAGGGGGCGAGGTGGTGGGGGGTGGGGGGGGGGTGGGGGTGTATGTTGGGGTTGTGTGTGGGTGTGTGTGTGGGGGTGTGTGAGGGGGGTGAGGAGTGTATGTGTGTGTGTGTGGGGAGTGAGGGAGAGAGCCAGTGAGGGAGGGAGGGAGGCAGTTGGTCCGTCGCTCTCGCGCCGAATCCAACTGAAAGGGACAACCAACCGCCAAACAGCAGCTTCACTCACTCACTCACTCGCTCGCTCGTTGGCTCGAGCGCGGGTTGGCGGGCGGGCGGGCGTGCGCGCGCATGCGGGCGGGCGGGTCGGCCGCAGCAGCCAAGCCCAACCCCGACACCAGGACAGCCCAGGCCAAGCCCAGCCCACCGGCAGCCAGCGCCACCCTGCGGCCAACTGTAGGGAGGCAGCGCCTGGTGAGTGTGCTTTGCGCGCGCGCGTGTGTGTGTGTGTGTGTGTGTGTGTGTGTGGGGAGGGGCTGGCACGCTCGAGCGCATGCGCACTGCCACGGCGGCCAAGCCCCACCCCCTCTCCCCAACCCCAAACTGCCGACAGCGCCACCCCGCGGCCAACTGTAGGCAGCGCAGTGTCCTGGTGCAATGCAACTGGGGAGAAGCAAGTGCCCCCCTCCCCATCCCATCCAATGCACTGTTCAGCAAGCCCCCACCTGCTCCATGCACTGTGAGCAAACCCCCCACACCCCCCACACCCACATTGCATTTGTACGGCGCCTTTCAGGCGGGCGGACGCCCCCAAGGCGCTGGGCGGCCAGCGTCTCGGACCCGAGCTGTGGTGGGAAGGGGGGAAGGGGGGGAAGGGGGAAGGAGGGTGATCGAAGGCGCGGTCGAAGAGGAGGGTCTTGAAGGAGGCAAGGGAGAGAGAGGGCGAGGCGGAGGGACTCAGGGATGGAGCTCCAGGGAGTGGGACTGGAGTGGCTGTAGGGCACTTGTGAGCAAAGACCCCTATCTATCTATCTATCTATCTATCTATCTATCTATCTATCTATCTATCTATCTATCTATCTATCTATCTATCTATCTATCTATCTATCTATCTATCTATCTATCTATCTATCTATCTATCTATCTATCTATCTATCATCTATCTATCTATCTATCTATCTATCTATCTATCTATCTATCTATCTATCTATCTATCTATCTATCTATCTATCTATCTATCTATCTATCTATCTATCTATCTATCTATCTATCTATCTATCTATCTATCTATCTATCTATATCTATCTATCTATCTATCTATCTATCTATCTATCTATCTATCTATCTATCTATCTATCTATCTATCTATCTATCTATCTATCTATCTATCTATCTATCTATCTATCTATCTATCTATCTATCTATCTATCTATCTATCTATCTATCCAATGCACTATGAGCAAACCTCTACCTATTGCTATATAATGTCTACTCCATGCACGGTGAGCGAGCAAGCCCCTACCTATGTTTTTTTTTGGGGGTGGGGAGGGGGGGGGGTCAGCCGGGTGCCGGACAAATGCGGGAACCCGTCGCCATGCTTAAGGGCGTCCGAGCCAAGCTGAGGTTTCCGCGTGTCCCACCTTCGCGTGGAAGCCCCAGCGGTAGATCGTGGGAATGGAAGGCGCGCTCTCTCTCTCTCTCCCTGGAGGGACGCATCTGCAATGCGTGGTGAGCAAACCCTCTCACTTACTCGGGGCACTGCGAGCGAGCCCCCCCCCCCCCACCAACTGCAATGCTTTGTGAAGCAAGACCCTGTCTACTGCAATGCACTATGAGCAACCCAACCTCATACTTATTCCGTGCAATGTGAGTCAGCCCTTCATTTTTTTTCCGGCATCAGCCGGGTGTCTGACACCTGCGGAAACCTGTCACCATTAAAAAACACCATTGAGACCAGCCGAGCCGAGCCGAGAATTCCATGCATCCCACGTACACAGTGGAAATTAAAATTATTAATTATTATTGCCCTTATCCACTGCAAAGCCCTTATCCACTGCAATAGCCACTACCTATTCAGTGCACTTTTTGCAAGCCATGGCAGGCTTATGCCTACAGCGCGTGCGTTTAGCAACCGTCCTTTTAAGTCGTTTGCTCATGTGTTTCAGGGAAGGCCAGCCGTAATGTTGACGTAATGGGCATTTAAGACGAGACACCTCGGTGAAAATTCTACACCGATGACTATCGGAACTGAGATTATCTGATTCCATTTTGTTAGATAATATGCTGTGTATTATGTGTTTTGCTTGTACTGTTTATTTGATTAATGGACCGCACTGTAAGGAAATCAAATACATGACCATAAAAACTTAGCCTATCTGCGTGTGCAACATTCTTTGAGCTATGATAAGATAACAAATACACGTTAGTAGTTCACAGTAAACACCCCTGTTGGCAGGAGATAAAAGAGTCTTAAAGAGAGTTTCTAATTTAGAAAGAAACATCGAATGTTCCATTACCAAAGCTTTGAAAAATCCCCAGAAAGGAGAACCACATTTTTAGTCAGAGGTTTAGAAGCGGCTCATTGCCAGGACTTAGCCATTAATGCTGAAAATCCCCAGTCAGGTCAATTTGTATCTGGGAGGGAAACAATAGATTATTGTTTTGCTCCAGGACCATTCATTACATTTCTACCAAAAATGTTTTAATGTTACGTAGAGCTTGAGAGATGAAAAAACAAGAACACACCTTACCGTGAGCCGGTAATTGTTTGATGCATTTAAAATTAAGCGATGTGAATCATTTTGTGGCGTCATTGTATTTCCTCTACAACCTAGGCTTTAAGCCACTTTTTAGTCGTTAATCAAGGGGTATTGTTTAAATTAAGCAGATGACATCAAGCACTCTGGGAGTGTCTGAGGATTATTCACTCTCTGCCTCTGAGGAATCCTCCTCAGTCGCAGGGCTCGAGGGTCGGCCTGGAACAGTCACCTCTGAGCCACAAGACAGTGAGTTCAAGTCCCACATCACGGCTTTGAAAGCTTGGCTGACACTCCAGTGCAGTGGTAGGGTGGGAGGTGGGTTCCTTAGGATGAGACTTTAATCTGCCCATTCAGGTGGACGTTTAAGATCCTGTGGTACGACTCAGAATAGAAGAGAGTTCTGCATCTCTTGGTATCATCGTTGACTAATTGTGCGACATTGCTGTGCTCAAATTGGCTGCCGGTTCACTTACAAAATAAGCTCACTACAGTTTACAGTAATTGCTGTGATGTCCTGCAGACATGAATTGACTACGTTGAATGCGTAGATTAGTATTGAAGGCAAATATTACAGGGAATTTTCCCGATTAGGAAATCGCGTTCAGCGCATCAAGTTGCAAAACTGTACCTTGAACCCTACCCATGACTAAACTTCAAAGCAAATCATTGTTTGAAGCGCATTGAAACACTTCAGGGGAGAATGAAAGTACATGTATTACAGTATTTTTTAAATTCCCGTATTTACAAAAAAAAGGATTAATTAGTTTTTGGCAAAGATCATTTTTAAAATAAAATCAGATGGAGGAGGGTTGGCGTCCAAATAACCACAAATTTAATCCTGAGAACGTTTCCAGAAACAATAAATTAAGGTGATATTTCTGTATTAAAAAATGGAAAAGATGATTTTTGTTTTTATTCATTTAAAATGAATTAAAATGAATTTTAAAAAAATCATAAAAAGCCCCTTTGATTTGTAATAACAATCTTTCCATTTGATTTAGGTCCTTTCACATCAGAAGGATGTTTGAAAACCCTTCACAGGATTTTACTGTCAAGTAAAATCGTGGATTCCTTTAGTGTATTGGTTGGAGCACTCGCCTCGCAAGAAAGAGGACCTAGTTTTGATTCCTGGGCAGGATGAAACCTTAGACAAGTTTCCTCAGTCCACACTTCTGTTTTCCTAGCAGTAAGTAAGAACCCAACTGTCAGTCGATTGCCGGATCACTTTTCGGAACGTAATAATCCCTTCAAAAAACAATAATGCAGTCACCGACAAAATATACAGGTCAATTCACTTTACGGTATATTCTGTAAAGCGCTTTAAGACGTCTCTCCAACATGATAAGGCTCTATAGCAAATGCAAGGATTGTCATTATGACTTTAGAAGTGTAATGACTGTATGTCATAGGGGAATTTATGAGCTGTGGAAAATATGATGCTATGTGCTTTATGGGGTGTTTTTTTAAAAAAAAAATGCAAGCGTAGTAATATACTTGAATGAAATATTACAAAATCTACTTCATTATTCACTAGGAACCGGTTACAGAGCAAGGTGTGGAACAGCCGTGCCAATTACTGAGCACTCGCACTGCTGCTGCCTCTTAGTCACGAACACGCAAGCAAAGCAATCTGCCTTCAGAAAAACGCTGAAATGGCATTTCCAACTTGGCACTGACAGCCTTAAAAGATACCTCGGCACAGTTCCAATCTCGCTCTGTGTAATGGTTTCATTCAGGCCTCGGCGCTGAATTTTATTCAGCCAAGATTAAGAACAACTTTAGAACGTTCATGTTAGCTTCAGATAATGTCGGATGTTTAGAGGAGGATTTACTGCGGCCTCAAAGCTTTTATCATTAGAAGAACTGACACCATACATCATTTTGATGTTAGGACCTAATTTTACTGCAATGTTAGTTCACCCGATGAAGCAAAGCGAAAATAATAACAACAATAATAAAGGCTGCACTTGATATCGTGCCTTACTTATCTCTCGGATATCTGAAAGCACTTCACAGGATTTACTGTAAAGATGCAGCGACGTCATATTTTGCCTGAGAGCAGAAAACTGCTGTTGAAATATGACAAACTTTCTAGTCCGTGTTGTCTTTCAGCCACTCTGCTCCGAAACTCTGGAACACTCTCACCCTCTATCCCATCGCCTTGCCCCATCCTTTCCTATCTTCAGCTCGCGCCTGAAGACCTCCCTATCCGACTGTACCTATAGTTACGTCCCCCTGGCTCAGAGTCGTACTCCGCCATGGTCAAGCACTCTGGGACACTACCTTGCATGAAGGTGCGCTGTGTAAATGGAAGCTGTTGTTGTAGTACATGCAGTAATTGTAGGTTCCAATGCATTTGATTCTGTTGCTTTAACCGATAGGGATATTTGTACCTTTATTGGGAACCAATAAGTAATTGTTTTGCCTGGGCCTGAAGGCATCGTAAATTTCCATTTGTTGTATGTATGCAGTGTGCATTCTTTCTCCTGACGGATGCACCCTGCTTACCTAACACTAATTCCGGAGAATTTAGGTGCAGTTTTTGATGGGAGCCAAGATTTGGGGACCTCAGAGTGTGCCCTGTGGGTACCGCTGGAGTTTAACCAGCTCAAACTACTCAAGTAATCATTGCAGAGCGCTGGTAAGCTTCTGGCTGCTTGTCCAGCAAGGATTACTCCGCAGTTAGGGTTTCATCTTATGAGGAGCCAAGTGGGAAGAATTCCAGCTTCCAGTAACTGCTCTAACTCCTCCAAGTCCTGCCAACAAGCCAGAGCTGACTGTCTCATGATCAACAGTGCCCTGGTGTTCTGCCACACTGCCTGGCTCAGGTATCAGACTTCCGATGACGAGGCTGAAATTATAAACTCATCTCATCTCCTGAGGAACGACTTGGCTTGAGCTCATGCGTTTGACGCCTGGTGCTTCATCTCCATGGTGCAACGTGTCAGTGAGACACCCCCAATGTGACATTCACGCTGCCTGGTTAGGTGGTTCAATGTTTCCTCTCGTAAAAAATAATTTTGCAATTAATTGAATAATTAATTTGTTCACGCAAAGGGTAGTGGAAATCTGGAACTCTCTCCCTCCCCCTAAAGGCTGTGGATGTTGGATCCATTCGCATTTTCAAGACTGAGGTGGATAGATTTTTGTTAGGTCAGGGGATCAAGGGATTATAGGGCAAAGGAGGGTAATTGGAGTTGTGGTGCAGATCAGCCATGATCTAATCGAAAGGCGGAACAGGCTCGAGGGGCTGAATGGCCTACTCCTACGTTCCTATGTGCAGGCGCACACATTCTGAAAGCACCCTCAGATTTCTGGCAAGTTATCAGGAATCCAATACGAAAATTAAAAGTATCTCATGTTTCTTTTCTAGGGCCCCATAAAAAGGCATTATTTATGTTTGCAGAAGTGAAACGATTACAAGTGAATTATCATCTGTCCCGGGAGTGTAAAGAAACCCTCCACACTGTGTATAATACTGTACGATCAGGTTTCCTAAAAGTCAAGACACCTTTAATAGAGCTTTTTGTGTTCAGGAATGGAAAGTTAATCCATTGTGATCCATCCATATGTTTTTCGAGACCAGGGTATCTTGGCCCAGATCAAGGTTTTAAAGAGAGATTATACCATATATGGACAAAAATTACTTCTATTGTACTTTATTTGCAGATAAAAATCAATAATGGATTTCAATAAAGTTAATCCAGATTTGCTTCTTTCCCATTTCAGCGTTCGCTAAATTAGATTGTTAAGGAGAATTGGAACAAACTGAATGAAAGTTAAGTGGTAATGGATGAACACTGTACATTCATATATGCAATGTGTATGTATGTCACTGCACAGTAATGTGTCTTATTAACCCACTGTGGATGGCTGGGAGGTGCATAAAGGTTTTTCTTTTAACTTAACATAACACGAGTTCAGTTCAGAGTGACACTAGTTTGCATCTAGAATCGAAATTTCATGCGTATTTGTGCATTTAAACATAGATTTCAGTAATATGAAATGCATTACAGTGCTACTTTGTTTAAATCAAATTAAATTCTAATTAATTTGAACTATGGAAATACAGGCAAATGAGGCTTGTTGTATCCAGAATGATTCTTCAGTTACATTCTCACCCTCCCCCAGCTTATTAAGAGCTTTGAGACGTCGAGAAGACGTAAAAAGAGCTATATCAAATGCAAGGATTATTGTTATTATTATTTGGTCAATTATTTTCGCCAAGCCTCATCTGGTGCTTCGTCACCTTCACCCCTCCCTCTCCCCCTGACTCGGGGTCAGACTCTGTCACTGTCAAGCGCTCCAGGACCCTACCCCGCACGGAGGGCGCAAAATTTACAGAATTTACAGAAAACTAGCTGCAAAATTAACACTGAAATTTGCTCACTCCAGAAATGCTGGGAACAAAGTCTTCAGTCCAGACCTTGTTGGAATTTCTCTTCCTTGAATGTTCAAGCGCTGCCATCTAGTGTGAATAATTTGTAACGCCTAAAGTGAGAACTTAGAACCCTCCAGATAAAATTGGTCATTAATTTCATGGCTGTTTGGGGTGGCGGGGGGGGGGGGCAATGCTGTGCACAAATTGACTGCCCCATTTGCATACAAATACAGTAACTGCCCTTCAAAGTAACGTGAAGCGTCTTAAGACGTCCTGACGATGTGACAGGATGCTATATTTAAATGCACGCATGATTATTATCCTGGTAGCGTTGGGACATTTAGGCAGTATCCGAAAGCATAATTAGCAACGGCTGCGTCGGCACGGAAGGACAAGATCGAACGGGCTGAAGGGGCTTCTTCCAAATTTCTAGGAGATGGATACAGTAAGCATTCCATGGGACAGGTTCAGTTACCTACAATTTGTAATGAAATCCTTAAATAATAACCCCCGCATTTGATATAGCGCCTTATCGCGCCTTGAAATGTCATTTTATATATTGTCAAATGAATTGACTTGTGTATTTTGTGGGCGAAACGCGGCAGCCAACGGTACAACACAACAGTGTCCCGCAAACATTCATCGGATTGAGTGACCACATTTTTTTTTGAGGGATTGTTACCTTGGAAAGTGATCCGCTATGATTGACTTAACAACCAGGTTCGTACTTACTGCTAGGTAAACAGAGGCGTGCGGAGAAAGGAAACTTGCCTAAGGTTGCCCCTGCCCGGGAATCAAACCCGGGTTCTCTGGCTTGCGAGGCGAGAGCGCTATGCTACAGGACGGCTTATGCAATAAAGGGAGAAAATTGTATTGAAACTGACAGCGAATTCAGCCATAATTGCTGAGCTATGCTGCTGGTGACATTCAGAATGTAGGATGCACCCCAACTCGCAGAAGCGATTTCAACAAATGCTTTCCTTGGAGCACATGAAGTACACATTAAGGTACTATATGGACTCAATCAGTTTGGAATGTGCTTTCCCGTCTGCCCAAACACAGGAATTTCTTGGCAATCGCACAGCAATAGGTCTGTGTGCTCACGAAAGAACCAAATTAAGGCAGAGAAATTGAACGTGACTGCTCCATCTTGGAAGGCTTAAATACACAGCTCAGTATTGTGCGCGAAAAACGCTGAAGAATGCAGGGAGAGTGAAGCCAGCTGGCGGCGAAAGGCCACGTGAAGTGAAAGAGAAGCAAGGCTCAAACCCACTGTCAGTTCATTAATTATTAATTGATGTTTCAGAAGCCACCAACCCGTTTCTTCGCACGTAGTTAGGCAGCATATTTATCTTCCGTAGACATTAATTCCTGGATTTTGCTGCTACGTGTACATTGGTGTGATCTCGTCAGGGATGGATTGCTCTGACATTTCACAACCAATGTTACCAACGTGTGAATGTTCGGCGGGGGTGGCGAAGTATCTCGACGGCTCAGCAGGCCGGAACAGGCTGGCCATCACTTTGTGCTCGTGACTTGCTTTTTATATTAAAAAAATGACCGCAAATATTGATAAAAGCCGTTAGAAAATGTACACAAGTGAAGCAAGGTCAAGGAAGGATTGCAGCACTTTTGGAAGAACAATTCCCTTTGCAATTAGGGATTTTATGACTGGACGCAGCTCAGCATAAGAGAGGTACAATTTGCTCCCGGTGAGTTTGTCAGCCTTGATCAGCTGCAGACTACCGACAATTCATGTGAAGTACTTTAACCATTTTGGTAATTGTACTGCTAACACAACAGAGTAATGTACGCAGAGAGCTAAAGTGGGAAATTAGTTAGAGAACAGATGACAACATGGACGATATAGATACCCTTGACTGAATGTTCACAAGTCTGTCTGTAATGTATGAAGCGCAGCAGGGGATTATCCAGAGTGCTGAGGTGCAAATTTTATTTTGAACAGCCAATTTCGGGCAGCTCTAAATACAAGGACTTACAAGGATTTGAAGGGGGTAATAATTCCTTCAAAATAAATAAAAATTTGGTAACTCAATCCACGACTGTTTGTGGGGACACTGCTGTGCGCAATTGGTTGCCGCGTTTCACCCACAAAATATAGTCAATAAACTTTACAGTATATTCTGTGAAGCGCTTTGAGACGTCTTGAATAAGTGATAAGGCGCTATATCAAATGTGATTATTATTATTATTATTAAGGACTGTGTCTAGCAGTGGTAGCCGTTTTCTGGAGTAAGAGCAAATCCCAATGTTTGTCTTGAACCCACAACCACCTGACGTGGGGGGAAATGTGCTACCAACTGATCCGTGGAATGAGAGTCTGAATTGTTCTCTGCAGCTTATTTTCCAAGCAACTTTCTGGTTTACATCTGGCAAAAAAAATACGCTCCGATATTTGGCTTTTTAACACCAAGGCAACTGGAATTTTTTATTTAAATTGGAATTAAGGTACAGATCAGCCACGATCGAATAGAATGGCAGAACAGGCTCGAGGGACTGAATGGCCTACCCCTGTTCCTATAGAAAGCAGTTAACATTTTTCTACTCCTAATATTTTCTTTGACAAGACTCTGCAAGGTTTTCACGGTAACTTTTTAAAAAACAGTTCTGGAAATAAGCTTTTTATTCCAAATTGAATGCAACAGAAAATCTTTTTTTTTTTAAAAATTCTGTCGTTGTGTCATCCCGATTTTTCCCTCTCACACGTGTAAGATTAAATATAAAAAGTCTTTTGAACAGCACAGTTTGTATCTTACATTTGTGGACTGCTAATGATGATATCAAAGGCATTTCTTTTTACATCATCAAGCCAAAAATCATCAGTACAAACCCAGAGATCTCTCCACAAGAGAGGGTACTGATAACTCTGAATATTTAGAACACGCAACAGTCCTTTTGGATTGATTGTTTCCTGGTCTTTCACTACTTGACTGAAGGCTTCCTTACAACTTCCTTCAATTTTGTCGTTTTTGTTGCCTTTGCAGCTAAAGACTCGGGCGACTCATTGACAGTCTTCTCTGGGGACACCACCTTGAATGTGATTTCATCATCAGGATCATTGTCGTCCACCTTCAAAGATTTCCGTCGTCTTAGAACAGCAGGCGTGCAGACAGGTGTCGGATCCTGAGGAAAGCGGGAAGACAGGCCCGTCAATAATAATTATGTCCCGTTTTCTCTCACTCCTCACGGAGAGGCATTCCAATCAGGAGCTCAAGACGCTACACCACCAAACTTCAAAATACTGGAATCTACACTCCCCACAATAGTTTAACTCTACTGCGACTGTTACAAGCTACGTTTGGAGATCAATAACAGTGGCCGTCACATAGAACTGTGAATTCACCGGTTATTCTAGCAAGTGGGGACGTTGCGTTGGAAAATTAGCAGCAAAGGATTAAATGTTTGTCCTATATAACATGAAATAACTCATTTCTTGTCCACATCAAACGAAAGACAATCCAGTACAGCTGATATATTCACTGTTGAATTCGACATCCACCAAGAGCCTGAATCATAACCAGAACATCTTAATTATATTAAATCACAGACACTGAGTGAGACTCTCTCTCAATCCCTCCATCTTGCCCCCTCCTCCCATTTTCGAACTGCACCTAAAGACCTTTTTGATCGCGCTTACGGTCACCTCTCCCCCTGGCTCGGGGTCAGACTCCGCCGTTGTCAAGCGCTCCAGGACGATAACCAGTGTGACAGGCGCTATACAAATGCGAGTTGTTGTTGAGACAGGAAAACATGTAAAAACATGGCAGTAAATTAACAGGGGATGAAATGGAAAGAAACTAAATCCAATTCTGTTCTTCAGGTGAACATTAAAAGATCCCATGCTATAAACATTCCATAGAACTAGACATTCATTTCCATGTCCAGTTATGTTTGGATAAGGAAAGATTTCAGCTTACCTGACTGTTAAGTGACTCATTAATTTTCTTTGAGGTTTTCTTTGAGGTTTTCTTTTTCTTTATCTTTTTGGGGATTACTGCAGCCTGAAGGAGAAGATATGGCAAAGTATTAAATTGTTCAGCCTTAACACTGCTCAGTTATCCCACTTGCTGACTCAGTGCATTGTAGTTTGTGGCCCTCAAAGCAAAGTATTGATCCAAAGGGCTTTGCAATTAACTCATGTGTAGATGGGATGCATGGGTTTCTCAGTTTAATTTGGTTTGGATACTCTTAAGCATTAAGTGGGTTTCCAGGACACCTGGCTGACCCCTGAAAAAAAAAACTTGTGGATGCACGCATGTTTAATTTGCAGTAATTTCTGCACTTTTGCAGGTTTACTAACATTGAGATCCCAGTGATCTGTGATGAGGGGAACGCTAGTTTTTATTTGCAATAAGTTAAAAGGTATTAAAAAGTAAAGACGGCCAATAAATGCATAACTAAAAAATCTAGCGCCCAACCATCAGATCACTGACCTGCTCCACTACCAAAGAAGTGATTGCCACCCCAACAAATCGTGATTAAAACTAAAACTTACAAAACCAGGAAAGTCATAGTCGATTCCTTTCTCCGCCAGCCTTTTCCGCAAGCGCCCTTCCTTCTCGATAAGATTGGTTGCCATCTTCTCCTGGTCCTTTTGGTTTCGTTTCTTATTGTAACGGCCCACTGCTGGGTAGATAGGCTTCGTGAAAAGCTTCTCGCTACCTTTAAAAAGTTGCGGGTGGATTTTTTCTGGTGGTAGAACCTGACCTAAATTGTGAAAACAACGACATACTGAATGAACTAACAATGGCTCCCGAGATGCTACGTGCTGCAAAGTTCCTTGGCTGAAAGACCAGGAATGCGATTCGCTTCCAAGCCCCGGCCGCATGCCTGGAACCCACGTGAAAGTTGCCTGGCTACCGGCTCAGTGACAAATTGGCTTTCCTCAAATATATGATAATATACTTATCCTGAAATTCCACCTAATCTTACCCATTTCCTTTTAAAATTTCCATTTTTAATTAAAATTTAAGAAACATCAGCCAAGTTTCCTTACTCCACACGCCTCTATTTACCCAGCAGTAAGTAGGAATCCGGTTGTTAAGTCGATTATCGCATCGCTTTCTGGGGGCAATAACCTCTCAAAAGAAATTGGTCACTCAAACCACAACCGTTTGTGGGACACTTCTGTGTGCAATTGGCTGCTGCGTTTCACCCACGAAAAATACACATTCAATCCACTTTACAATATATTCTGTGAAGCACTTTGAGATGTCTCAATGACATAAGATTCTATATCAAATGCAAGGATTATTGTTATGATTCCTAATCTTACTCATTTTCCCTTAAAATTTAAGATTGCACGAAATTGTGGAAAATGCTACATATAGTTCTATCTTAATCTGAAAGGAGGTCTTCAGTGGTTCTTAAAAAGAGAGGACTTGCAAATTAACTCCGATATTTAACGATTTTCCACAATACTGCAAAATCTCAATTTTTTTTTAAAAAACAGACAAAAATGGTCTCAAAAACAGGTTAAGACTAGGTGGAATTTCAGGGCTACGATTCTCACCTCTCTGCCTGATACTCAAAACTCCATCGCATGAGGCAACAACATGCAATCAAGATATTTTATGGATTCTCTGGCACACCCGAGGTATCATTTCCACCGCAATTACAAAATTCCGTATTAAAATTTATTCCCTAATGGTAAACAGTAGTGTTCTAAATCCTCTCTCCCCCACCCCTACGATAGAAGTACAGCACTGGTCAGAAAGGGTACATGCGCCACACACATTGATACACCACTTTTAAAACAGTGCCAAAAACTTACATTTCAAGAGTCTTTCTCCAAATAAATAATTGTTCATGGTTTCCGCAACAATTCTGGCAACTTCATCACAGTCAAACTCCACAAAAGCATAGCCTTTGCTGTTACCAGTCTGTGGGTGTAAAAACAATAATAACAGGTTAGGCTGAGCACTTGAGCAGTAGCAAGGTTAAGGAATATAGCTCTTCAAGAAGCACTGTGGCTCAGATCAGGATTTGTAGCTTCTTCAAATCAAAGCCAGCAAATTGGAAACTCTTTTATACCGTACATTTAAAGTCATTAATGTGTTAATGACTGGAGTTATTAGTTATTAGCTGGAGTTAGATTAGAAGATCAGCCATGATTGAATGGCGGGCGGGGCAGGCTCGAAGGGCCGAATGGCCTACTCCTGCTCCTACATGTTATGTTATGTTAATTCTACCTGAACAGCATTTAGTTAACTCTCACCATTGCCAGCATTTTTTTAATAAGGACTTTAACAACCATTTTTCTTCTACTGTATAAAGGGTTCAATTCTTACTCGTTTTCTTATACAGTAAATCTCACAGAAGGTGCATCATTTGGGCCAAATGACTAAGTATAGAACTTGTATAGACCATAAACTCTTGAACGGGACTTGAGAAAATTTACAATTTAGGCAATTATACAATTTATACAGGTAAGACTTATCTGAGTTTTACTGTAATAATAATTTACTGTAATAAAATCTGAGTTTTATAGTATAGGGAAGGAGATTGCACTTTAACAGTCTCCAGCTGACACGTTGCCATAGATTTGCAAAGAAATGTTAAACTTTACTGGAGAAAGTTATTGTATTAAAGATTAATAAAATCCAGTTTTGTGGATCAGAACTTTTAAAACGCAGTCACGTAATAATATATAATAATCCTTGCATTTGATAAAGCGCTTTTCACGTCTTCTCGACGTCTCAAAGCGCTTCACAGAATAGACTGTAAAGTGAATTGACTGTAATTTGTCGGCGAAACGCGGCAGCCAATTGCGCACAGCAGTGTCCCACAAACAGTCGTGGATTGAAATGACCAATTTATTATTGTTTTTTTTTTGAGGGATTATTATCAGGAGTGTGGAGTAAGCAAACCAAGGTTTCGCCCTGTGCCGGGAATCGAACCCAGGTCTCTTGCTTGTAAAGCGAGCGCTCTAACCACTGAGAGCTACGTATGGGTTCATGCAAAGCAGGTGGTTACCTTTTTACTTCGAGAGAGTCGGACTCTGTTGACCGTTCCAAACTGGCTGAAGTATTTCTTGATCTGAGGCTCAAAGAAGCCTTTCGGAACATGTCCCAGGTAGATCACACCCGAGGCCATCGGTCCCATCTTAAGAAAGTTATTATAATAAGATTAGACAGTAAATAATCCGTGCGTTTAATACGGCCCCTTATCACCCCGGCGAGACATCTCAAAACGCTTCACAGAATATATTGTCAAGGGAATTGACTTAATATTGTGTGGGCGAACCACAGCAGCCAATTGCGCACAGTCCTGGATTGAGTGAGTTACCAAATTATTATTTTTTTGGAGGGATTATTACTCCCGGAAAGTGATCCGCCAATTGACTCGCAAGACACCGCCCCCTCACTACGCCACCGTATATAACACAGCCCCTTCCCCCTATATAATACAACCCCTCCCCACTATATGGAGTCCTGTAGCTCAGTGGTTAGAGCACTCGCTTTGCGAGCGACAGACCTGAGTTCAATTCCAGGCAGAGGGCGAAACCTTGGGCAAGTTTCCTTACTCCACACAGAGCCCTAATAATAATCCCTCCAAAACCAAAAACAATAATAAATTGGTCATTTTCAATCCACGACTGTTTGTGGGACATTGCTGTGCGCAATTGGCTGCCGCGTTCGCCCACAAATATACAGTCAATTCACTTTACAGTGTGTTCTGTGAAGCACTTTGGGACGTCCTCCCGACGTGAAAAGCGCTATATCAAATGCGAGGATTATTATTATTATTATATAACACAGCCCCCCCCACCCTTATATATAACAGTCCTCTCACTCTCCCCCCCCCCTCGTCTCCCTCCTTTCTCTCCCCATCCACTCTCTCCCTCCTGTCTCTCTCTCCCCCCCACACCCTCTCCACACCCTCTCCCCCATCACTCTCCCCCGCTCTCTCCCTGCCCCCCCCGCGCTCCCCCCCCTCTCCCCCCACACACACTCTCCCGCCCCCCCCTCTCCCCTGCCCCCCCCGCGCTCTCCCCCCCCGCGCTCTCCCCCCCCCGCGCTCTCCCCCCCGCGCGCTCCCCCCCCGCGCGCTCCCCCCCCTTTCCCCCCCCCCGCGCTCCCCCCCGCCCCCCCCACACCCTCTCCCCCCCCCCGTGGCTGAGGCGCTTCAGGCGGGGCGGGGCGGGGCGAGGGCCTGGACCACGCGGCGATGGCGGCCTCTCTCACCTCCTCCTCCTCCTGTTGTTGCTGTTGTTGCTGCTGCTGCTGCTTCTTCTTCTTGTTCTTCTTGTTCTTCTTCTTCATCCCCTGCAGCTTCTGCTGGAACTCGGCCTGGAGCCGGGGGTCCAGGGACAGCAGGTCCCCGGGAGCCGGGGTGGGGGCAACCGCCGCCATGTCTCTCAGCGTCGCGTCGCCTCGCGCTGCCGTCCAACCAACCGTCCGTCCGCCCAACCGTCGCGAGGAAGCGACGAGGCGTCGCAGGAGGAGCAAGAGGCTCCCTCCCTCCTCTCACTCCTCTCCTCTCACAGCGCCCCCTACCAGGATTGGAGGACCCCTCTCACTGTTGCCCAATTTTTGGTGGCACTGTCCTGTTGGGTTTTTTTTTGTTGCATATATGTGTGTGTGCACCAAATGCAGTGGTACTTATCAATGTATAGTAATATTTATTACATAATTGCAATGCAGAGCAATAGTTCTATCCGCAGGAATGATTATAATATGGAGTGATAATTCTGTGTGCATAATAATTATAATATAGAGCAATAATTCTATATACAGACAATTATAACATAGAGTAATAATTATATATGCATAATAATTATAATATAGAGTAATAATTCTATATACAGACAATTATAACATAGAGTAATAATTATATATGCATAATAATTATAATATAGAGTAATAATTCTATACGCATAATAATTATAATATGGAGTAATAATTCTATGTGAATAATAATTATAATATATAGTAATAATTCTATATACAGACAATTATAACATAGAGTAGTAATTATATATGCATAATAATAATATAGAGTAATCTACATGCATAATAATTATAATGTATAGTAATAATTCCATATACAGACAATTATAATATAGAGTAATAATTCTATATGCATAATAATTATTATATAGAGTAATAATTCTATATACAGTCATAATTATAATATAGAGTAATAATTCTATGTACAGTCATAATTATAATATAGCGTAATAATTCTACATACAGTCATAATTACAATATAGAGTAATAATTCTATATACCGACATAATTATTATATAGAGTAATAATTTTAATATATACAATAATAATGATATATTCATCGGTCACTTTTTAATGCTGTATCATTAGAATAATCCTTGCATTCTGATTTTTTTAGTGTATCCAACGACAATAATAATCCTTGCATTTGATATAGCAGTTTATCGGATTTTCAGACGACTCAAAGCGCATCACAGAATATGCTGTAAAATGCATCGACTGTATTTTGTGGGCTAAACGCGGCAGTGAATTAGCAGACGGCAGTGTCCCACAAACAGTCGTGGATTGAGCGACCAAATCATCACTCAAGTGAAAGCTAGGGTTTGGTTATCTTTGGGCTACAAACACCCTTTAATTTCTGGCAACCTTGCTTTCTGCCCTGTCAAATCCATAGCGCTCCTCTGTGGCGAAATCCAACGACGACGGCGTCGTTTCACGCTTTCACGTCTCAAACCGCTTTGCGGGATTCCACTGTGAAGAGTAGATAACCCTATTTGCTATCCCGAGCGTAAGGATTTTCATTATTATTAAGGCAGTCAAGAGCACACTGCAACAAATGACGTTGTCGGCACATTTATTTTCGCAGCAAATTAAACCACCAGCTAAAACTGTTCAGCCCACAACGCTAGGAATAAAATAACAGTCCCTTATTCCTCCATACTGGCAGAGCATCTTCTAACTGCTGAGAAGCTATTAATCCTCAGCGTCTGCAACAACCAGAGGTCCCAATGGCTCTCTCTATCACGTGTGCCTCTCTCTCTGGGCTTTTGAATCCCAGCGTCTCTGTCTGTGCCACTCAATCTTGATTGCTCAGCGCACATCATCCTTCCCCTCCTATCCTTGCTCTCGCTCCCTGCAGTCAGTCAGGTAATCACCTGCTGCCTCACAGACCTTTTCCGGCAGATTAACAGCACCTTTCAACCTTAAGACTGTTCTCCCGCCCAGACCAGTCATGGCAGCTAAAATAATTTATTTCACGGTGCACGCCAGACCTGAACAGGCAGAATTTCGCAGCGACTGTCCAGCCCAAGATGTCAAAGGTAGGAGAAGTTTAACTCAGGGAATACCCAATGCATGAGATTGTATCATTTCAAGTCCTTATTCCCCCATCCCGAGTTTTACCCCGAGGGGCATCTGCACTCAAATTGAAAGAATAAGATGAGAAAGTAGTCAACATATGAGAGAAGCATTTAAGCAGAGACCTTCTGAGAAAGTCGCGATGCTCCCACTAAACATTACCTGTTCGTTCTGTGGTGTAACAGTGCTCTGTACACTGGCAGCCTTGGGTTCTGATTGAGCCCGAGGATGTAAAAATTATGTAGATTGTGTTTATTATTATTATTAATAATAATAATCCTTGCATTTGGTATAGTGCCTTAGCAATTCGTTGAGACATCTCAAAGTGCTTCACGGGATTCACTGTAAAGTGAATTGACTGAATATTTTGTATATTCCCTTTACTGTTGTACTTTTGCAGAGTTTTCATCGCATTATTATGAAATGAATAACAATCCTGGCATTTGTCAGCCTGGCTCAGTTGGTAGCACTCTCGCCTCTCAGCCAGAGAGACTGTGTGGGTTTGTAGGGATGTTGAGTTTAGGCTGATATACTGCAATACTGTACAGTGTTTGGGGAGGGGGGGGGAGTGTTGCATTCTGCAGATCAGATGTGCCGTCCTGCAGATCAGATGCCCCAAACCACGGTCCCATTGGTGCCAACAGATGAACGTTAGTGATCCCACTGCAGTTTTCGAAAAGTGAAAGGAGTTTCACCTGATGTCCTGGTTGACAGTTCCCCAGATAAAACCGGTCATTTACTTTATGGCTGTTCGTGGGACATTGAGGTGCACAAATTGGCTGCCCCGTTCGCCCACAGAATATGCAGTCACTGCACCTTACGGCAAACCCTGCGAATCGCTTTGAGACATCCTTCCAATGTAAAAAGGCGTTGTGTCAAATGCATGAATGGGTTCTGATTAGTTATCCTGACCTTTTGAGCGAACCGAATGCTTTTCCACAGAGACCCGAACATCTCGATCTATTTGCCAGTAGCGTCAGTGAATTGGGGGCTTGCTGCATTGGTGGCCAGCACGAAATCAGATGCGTCAGAACAGACCAAACATCTATTAGCTTCTTTGATTCAAATAAACATTAAGGGCCGTGTGGCTAGCTAAATCAGTTGAATGCAAATTAATTCTATTGTATTTAGTTGCGAAAGCTTTCAGTTACCAGGCCCGGTTTCCACTGGCTTTTCTCTTCCTGCTCACTAATTATCGTGTCAAGTTGAATGGCACCTGTTGAAAAGAAATGAAGGAACAAAAAAAAAAGATCCCATCGCACAACGCAAGTCCTAAGTATTGGCTGTCTGATTCTGATGCAAGCGGATTGACAGTCTTTTTTCATGTACCTTGGCGGACATCGATTATGTTTTTGCTGCGTGGGTGCTGTGGGTGAAAGTGCGGGGAGAAAATAGTCTCCCCATTGTGCACTGAGCAAGTGTGGGCATTAGTTTGGCTCAGTATGGTAGCACTCTCGCCTCTGCATTAGAAGATTGAGAGGAAAAGCCACTCCCTCTGTTAGGCACTTGGCTCATAATGACACTCCTGCACAACGCTGTGTGGTCAGAGGCACTCGCCTCGCAAGCGAGAGGACCTGGGTTCGATTCCCAGGCAGGGTGGCATTCGGGCAAGTTTCCTTACTCTACACACGTGCCTCTGTTTACCCGGCAGTAAGCAGGAACCCGGTGGTCAGTCGATTGGCGGATCGCTTTTCCGGGGGTGATAATCCCTTCAAAACAAAAATAAAATAAAAAACGTAATAATTTGATCACTCACTCCACGACTGTTTGTGGGACACTGCTGTGCGCAATTGGCTGCCCGGTTTCGCCCACAAAATACACAGTCAATTCGCTTTGCGGTATATTCTGTGAAGCGCTTCGAGTCATCTCGCAGACGTGATAAGACGCTATATCAAATGCAAGGATTGTTATTATCATTGTCAGATGTGTGAGCTTTGGATAAGGCGTTAAACTGCTTTGTTTTGAAATTGTGACTCAATTTGTGGATTTTCAAAAGCATTAGGTTTTATGACAGCGCTACTACAGGTCTGAAATTTCAGGCATCGGATATCAGATGTAATATACATTGTATTGCTACTAATAGTACAGTAGTACTAATTATACTGCCAGGGTCCAGTTATGATCCTTCTCGCTGCACCTTTGGCAATACTTGCCTTTCTATCTGCCTCAGTGCCATTCTGTTGCACTCCACCTCTGTGACCTCTACTACTTGGCTGTTCCTCTACTACTTGGCTGTTCCCTCCACTAACACCAACCTGCGTCATGTCTCTTGCCTGAACGATGGCCGATCTTTCAGCCATTCTGCCCCCGGGGACACCATCTCGGAGTTCCTCTGCCTCACCCCCTCCTGCCCCACTTTTAAGACCAGCCTTACATACGACCATTTATTTAATATGTGTATTTTTGGTTAAAATTTACTCCTGAAAGTTTGGGGTTCAGGTGTAATTTTCTCCACTTTATCATCTGTCTACTGTAAGCCACGCTCATTAAACAAAAGCTGAGCAGCTTCTTACATCGTGCCAAGGAGGTAAATTAACATAAAGTCATCGAGTGTAGATGGCTTAATTTACTTCCAGAGATCTGGAGTGAGTTAACAGCAATAAACTTTCTATTTATAAATGGCACACTGGCGGTAAACATTAAGCGGCTTGATTAATTGATCGAACTGTTGAAGTCATGGTGAGGATTCTGTTCTACACGAATCCTTGTGGGCACGACTGCCTTATAATGACGGGGTTTCAACAGTTGACTGGATTGCTGAATTCTGTACGGGTGCGTCCCATAACATTTGTGTACGTGCACAACGGCAACAGCTTGCATTTACACAGCTCCCTTCAGGTCAGAGAGCAGGTCAGGGAGGTAGGGGAGGTGCCAGGGCGTGAAGGGATTTGAAGACGAGAGTGAGAGGATCTTCGAATCAATCCGATCGGCGATAGCGAGCAAGTGGATGGACAATCAATTGTGATGGACAATTGGTGCTGTACAAATGCCCTGTGAGACATACGAATGAGCCATCTCTGCAAACCTAAGTACTACGAGGAAATATACGAGTAAAATTGCTTTACGTTTCATATTATCACCTTTTGCATTTTTTTAGTTCATCCTGGGCCTTCGGTCTGAGTACAACAACAACAACAACTTGCACTTACAAAGCGGGCTCCATGCAGGGTAGAGTCTCAGAGCGCTTAACGGTGACGGAGCTTGACTCCAAGCCGCGGGTGGGGGCGGGGGGGGGCAGGGGAGGTGGCTGTAAGCACGGTCGAAGAGGAAGATTTTCAGGCGGGACATGAAAAAGGGGAGGGAGGGAGGGGGCAAGACAGAGGGAGGGAGCAAGGCGGAGGGAGGGGGCAAGGCGGAGGGAGGTGGCAAGGCGGAGGGATTGAGGGAGGTCTCAAACAGCCTTGTGACAAAAAGACGGGCTGAATGTTCTCCTTATTTTCCTGCGCTTTCTATGTTTTTTGGGCTCAGAGAAGCGATGCAAATATTAACGATGAAAATAAACTTTTCTTTTAAGAAGATGACACGTCGCCTCTTCAAGACGAGTGCTCGCTTTGCGAATGGCAAATTGGAAGGCTTTGGCAACAGCAAACCTTTTTTTCCCCTCTAAAACTGGAAAAGAAAATTGGAGATGAAAAACGTACAGAACTCAGGATCTCTTCGCTCTCAGCTTGGTAGCAGGCAGGCTGACATAATTACCTGGTGCCAAAAAAGGGCGTCAGTTTCACCTGAGATATCCACAGCTGCCACCAATTATACAGAAAACATCCAATTATTTTCAGCGTGCGGAGGAAAAGGGCAGAAATTCCACCTGCATCTTGATTTGTTCCATTCGTGTGGCATTTCACTTTGTGGCTGTGTGTGTGGGGCTTGATCTGTGCGTAAATTGGCTGCCGCATTTCACCTACAAAAATGCACACTGGCTACACAACCTATATTATCATTATTACAATAATAATATAATAATAATAATAATAATGAAGCGTCTCAAAACACTTCACAGAATACACAGTGAAGCGAATGGACTGCATTTTGAGGGTGAAACCCGGCAGCCAATTGCACACGACAGTGTTCCATAAAAAGTCATGGATTTGAGTGACCACATTTTCTTTATGTGGGGGGGGGGGGATTTATTATCCCTTGAAAGCAATCTGCCAATCGACTGACAACCAGGTTCCTACTTACTGCCAAGTGAACAGAGGCGTGTGGAGTAAGGAAACTTGCCTAATTATTATTATTATTATTATTATTATTATAAGGTTTTGCTCTGCCTGGGAATCAAACTCAGGTCCTCTCGCTTGAAAGGCGAGTGGTCTAACCACCACGCTACAGAACTCCACATTGCAATATTTCCTGCGAAGGGCTTCGAGACGTTCTCCCGACACAAAAGCCACGTACCTCTGTTTCTGTTTGTTTTGCAGAGGTGTTCCGAGCAGCAGCTGAAGCCGGGCCTCACGACATCCTGAAATTGTACAACACAAAAGGCAGCATCATAAACATTTCGCCAAATCTCGAGGCTAACACCCTGCAAACGCGATACAAACTGGAGGTGGTCGCTGTTGACTGCAAGAGCGAGGTCATAGGTAAGCCATGAGACCAAGGCATCCGTACAGTGTAGCTTAACACTATACAGCACAGCTCAGCATTATACAGTGCAACTCAACACGACGCAGCACAGCTCAGTACCCCGAGGTGTGTGGAGTAAGTAAACTTGCCTGAGGTTTCGCCCCGCCAGGGAATCGAACCAAGGTCCTATCGCTTGCAAGGCGAATACTCTCACCACTACGCTACAGGACTCCACAAGTCACCGAGTAACTGTAACATGGAAGAGTGCCCCAAAATTTAGAGCAAATACAAGAAACCGAAGGTTTATACGTTGGCCACAGGAAAGTAAAGGTCGCTCTGATTAATTTGCAGGTTTGGACTTGGCTGCAGCATTGGGGATTGACCTGTGTGCTATGGAGAAAAGGTCCGTCATTCATGTCATTTCTATGTGTTATACCATTCGGGACGCAGAACAAGCTAATAATAAATAAATCATCCTTACATTTGGTGTAGTGCCTTTCACATTGGGAGGACATCCCATACCGTTTCATTGGATGTACTGTGAAGTGCAGTGACTCCGTGTGTGTTTGTGGGTGAACTCAGCAGTTACGTTGTGCACTGCAGTGTTTCACGTTCAGCCATGAAGTGGGTTTCAGAATCGAGCCCGCACGCTAAGGCGGTCTCTAGTCTGAGCCAGGCGGGTCCGCAGTAGTCCAGCACAGCACAGCCCAGCCTGGCTCATCGGCAGGACATGGAAGGGCAGACCAGTCACCGCGGGCAGGGAATCATCCCACTCTGCTCCTGTTAATCCTGCAAGCCAAAGCCTTGAAGGGTAGGATGGCCCGAGCTGGACAAACAGCGGGAAAGCTTGTCAGACAGTGATATTAATGGCCCTTTGCCCTCTCCCCGCACCCCAGGTTACAAGAACTGGAGAAGAAAGTTTTGGGAATGACTGGTGCGATGCCGTCCATTGTGTACGAGATGAGAAATCGCGTAGAAACATTTCGGGAGAAGCTTGAGGTGAGATGATTCCATTTCACACAATCCTGATAACGGGTGGTGGCTTGGGGCTAAATTGTAGTATTTCTTAACAGGATTCCTTTTCCCAATCTCAGTCCTACCAAACATCAGGAACCTCAGCAGCAGAAATAAATTGTGAGCAAGGTTCCCCATTCCCCATGGTGTTATTAATAATAATAATAATGATAATAATCCTTGCTTTTGATATAGTGCCTTATCAAATCTTCGAGACATCTCAATGCCCTTCACAGAATATCCTGGGTTCCTACTTACTACTTGGTGAATATAGGTGTCTGGAGTAAGGAAACTTGCCTGCGGATTTTCATGGGAGGAATTAGGAACCCGGTTGTCAGTCGATTGGCGGATCGCTTTCCGGGGCTAATAATGCCTCAAAAAAAAATGTGGTCACTCAATCCGCGACGGTTTGTGTGACACTGCTGTATGCAATTGACTGCCGTGTTTCCCCCACAAGTACACATTCAATCCACTTTACAGTATAATCTGTGAAACGCTTTTAATTTGTTTCTTCTATGTGATAAGGTGCTATATCGAATGCAAGGATTATTATCATCATTATTATTATTATTGCAAGACTGCGATCACAGCACAAGTAACTTGTTGCCGTCTCGTTGTTTCCTTATTTAGAGTGTCGAGCACCTCAGCTGGCTGGGATTATTTAAAGAGCTGACAGAAGGTACGGACAAACTGTCCCACTTCTATCACAACCGCCCCCTCCGAAAATCCGAGGAAGAGTGTCAGCAAGTGCTGGAAAAGTACCTGCAAATGAGGTATAACGTGAGTTTCAGAGAAATCAAGTTGCTGACACCACGGAATCACAGAATCCTACACCGCAGAAGGTGGCCATTCGGCCCATCTCTTTGAAAGATCTATCCAACCGAGCCCCACTCCCCTGCTCTTTCCCCACGGCCTTGCAATTTATTTTCCTTTTCAAGCATCCAATTCACTTTTGAAGGTGATTATCGAATCTGCACGCATCACCCTCGCAGGCAGCGCATTCCAGGTCGTAACAAACTCGTTGTGCTAAAAAAAACTGTCCTCATCACCCCTCTGATGTTATTATTATTAATATTAAGTTGTTTAACTATTTGAAAGGCATTATATAACTTTAATGTTGTTGATGTAGTTATAAACGGATTTCCAACCATTGAAATATCTTGCTCTTCACATCTGTCGTGTACACTTATGTGAAGTGACATCTTTAATGTACAGTTTGTCTGATTCCTCTTAAATGCAGCACTCTGGAAGTTACAAAGGACGTCAAACAGTATCTAAAGACACCGACATTTAATAACTGGTACGTAAGTATTTTCGTTCCCGATTCCAGCAAATGGATTTATTTATTATTTAACCTGACATTAATTTGCTCCTTAATTAGCTGAACGAAAGCATCAAAAAGCAATCATTCTGCTCTGCTCTGTATCTTTCATCTCTGCGTTAATGAATGCGTGAATTTTATCGCGCGCATCGGAGACCTGAATTTCAACCTAGTCTCAGCCTCGTGTAAGATCGCTTTGTCTCGAAATTCAAGGTAATGAAAAATTGTGGAAAATATTTAAATTTAGTGCTATCCTGAAAGTTGGTTTTACCAGGCAAGTCAAAACTTTAGGCAAGATTCCTTACTCCACACGCTTCTGTTCACCTAATAGTAAGTAGGAACCTAGTTTTTAGTGATTGGCGGATAGTTTTTTGGGGGTAATAATCCCTCCCCAAAAAACATGTCATCAATCAGTCCACGACTGTTTGTGGGACACTACTGTGTGCAATTGGCTGCTGCATTTCTCCCATAAAATACATAGTCAATTAGTTTTACAATACCGTGAAGCGCTTTGAGACATCACAACAATGTGATAAGGAGCTACATAACTGTCAAGTGAGATTGCCTTGAGATGCGTTCCAAGCTCGACTGTCCTCAGCTGCTGATGGCAGTGAAAAGGATGAGTTAAGTGCACACCAAGCTCGGAGGAAAAAGCTCATCGCTTCCTACCATTATCCCAGAGATACTAATTTTAATATCGCATCATTTGAGGCAGCAGCTGCACCTGCTGATTTAATGTGAAGATTATGTGGACCTCCAAAGTTCTGCAGATGCTGAAGTAGCAGTTGAAGTGCCCCTGGTTAACATATGCCTTTTTAATCCACAATGCAAACCACTATTCGTATGTAAAAAGTTCTGCTGGCTGCTTCTGTGTCTCAATGATTTTGGAGTTGAAAGAAAATACTGCTATCTTATCATCATAATAATAATCCTCGCATTTAATATACAGCAGCATCTTGCATTTATATAGTGGGGTAGCATCTTGAATAATAATTACAGCACCTTATCATGTCATTGAGTTGACTTAAGGAGCTTCACAGAATATACTGTGAAGTGAATTGACTGTATATTTTGGCGAAAAGCGGCCACCAATTGTGCAAAGCAGCGTCCCACAAGTAGTCGTGGATTGAGTGACCAAATTATTATTATTGTTTTTTGAAGGGATTATCACTCCCAGAAAGTGCCAATCAACTCACAGCCAGGATCCTACTTACTGCTAGGTAAACAGCGGTGTGTGTGGAGTAAGAAACTTTTCTAAGGTTTCGATGCACGCGGGAATCGAACCTAGGTCCTCGTGCTTGCTCGTGAGTGCGATAACCGCTACGAAATTGGACCCCAGTACGGTGCCTTTCACGTTGGGAGGATATCTCAAAGCGCTTCGCAGGATACACTGTAAAGGGTGTTTTCACAAATGAGTGTGTGTGTGAGGGAGGTGCGGTGGGTGGGGGGGGGGGGGGGGGAGAGAAGTGGAACAGGAAAGCAGTTTATTTATCAACGAGGAACAAAACAAAACAAAACCTGCTAATAACGTAATAATAATGTCCTTTTTTTTAGTGAAACCATATCCTATATAAACTGCGTGGCGTTTCGGTTTGGGTGAGCTGTTTCCTCTCAAAGCTCCTCTCGCTGTTCGCAGACACTTTAAAAAAAAAATCGCCTCGAAACCGCAGTTAATTAGGAGGGGTATTTTTTGTTCTAAACGCACACTTAAACGTCATGACATTGGATGAAAGCAGCTCTGCCTTTTTGCAATTCACAACATCACTGCTACCAAAGCGAGAGCTGGGTTGAATTCACCAATGTCTCCGGACCGCTAGCTTTCAGCCGTCACACTGCTTAAGTGCAAAGTGATCAAAGACCTATGTGCGAGCCTCCTCCTTTCATATTTATGAGGGGTGCAGCAGAGAGAAAATAGGAAGTTAAATAGATCTCAGACTGATTTCCATTAGGAGAGCTCTTAGCTTGCGGTGTCCTGTTTCGCTTAACAAAAGCCCAAATAACAACAAGGCCAGATAACATTGATATTTTTCAATGATCTACCAAAGTGCGTGGTATCTTTGAAGTCCGTTTGCACCGAAAAAAATCCCTTTAATTCAGATACTGTGTTTTCAAAGCACTTTTTTCTCTTTGATGAGCCTTCCCCAGAGTGATATGTACGTTTAGGAGTTCAGCAAAACGCTCGCACCAAGAGGCTTTCTCGTTTCTTTATGAGGAGAGAAGGAAGAGAAGAGAAGGGAGCAATAGTGGATCAGGCATTACAACGTTCAGGATTTTTTCAACGCAGTACCCGAACTCTGACATTGGATTCCTGTAGCATATTGGTTAGCACGCTCGCCAGTTAAGCAAGTTTCCTTAATCCACACAGCTCTGTTTACTTAGCAGTAAGTAAGTCGATTGTTAGTCGATTGGTGGATCACTTTCTGTGGGTAATAATCCATCGTGATCGCTCCAATCCACGTCTGTTTGCAGGACAATCGCTGTGGCAATTGGGTTCCGCGTTGTGTCCACAAAACAATTTACTTTGCAGTAAGCGCTTTGAGATGTCTCAACAACACTAAATGAAATGCAAGGATCATAATTATTATTAATATTATTATTATTACTGCAGTCATTTTACAGCAACTTAAGTGATGAGGCTCTGTGCTGATCAAGAGCGCAGGCTCAACTGTGTTGTGGGGCCCGTCTTGACTTGCAATGATGGCTACATCAGGGTAATGGAAATCTGGAACTCTCTCTCTCTCTCGCCCAAAAGTCTGTGGAACCATTCCAATCTTCAATGCTGAGGTGGATAGATTTTTGTTAGGTCAGGGTATCAAGAGATAATAATAATAATAATTAATGACAATAATAATCGTTGCATTCAATATAGTGCCTTACCACATCTTTGAGACGTCTGAAAGTGTTTCACAGAATACACTGTAAAGTGAATTGAATGTGTATTTTGTCAGCGGCAATTGGAGTTGAGGTACAGGATCAGCCTTGATCTATGATTTTATTTTGGGGAGGACAAATTTGCAAGCCTCTGGGGAGAGCGCGGGGGAGTGGGATTAATTTGGACAGCTCTTTCAAGAGCTGGTATGGGCTCGATGGAACCGAACGGTCTCCTTCTTGTGCTGTATAATTCTATGATGATAGAAAAAGGCTAGAGGGGCTGAAAGGTCTACTCCTGTCCCTATGGACATTACTTGCTCCTCTCTGCTTTTTGCCGGTCAGGCAGTGGGAAGATGCCGAGATGATGGTCTTGCTTCAGCTGATGTACACGGACCTCGATTTCACGACCAAGTTCAACATAGAGATGGAAGTCCTGCAGCAGTTCCTCTCCGATGTCTATCGCCATTACAACAACATCCCCTTCCACAACTTTAAGCACTGTTTCTGCGTCACTCAGATGGTGAGATGCTGCAGCAATGGGGCGATGGGTTGAATCCGGCCGGGTGTCAGCCTGGCTCAGTCGGGAACCCTCTCACCTCTGGGTCAGAAGGTTGTGGGTTCAAGCCCCCCCCACCCACGGCGGGACTTTGAACTCACAGCCCTTGGTGATTTTCCGTTGCTCTTTTTTTTTTCTTTTTTTTAAATTTTGAATCCTCGTTCTTCTTCGAATAGAGCAAACTTTGGTTCAAAAAAAAATAATAATGTGGTCACTCAATCCACGACTGTTTGTGGGGACACCGCTGTGCGCGATTGGCTGTTGCGTTTCGCCCACAAAATATACACTCAATTCGCTTTACGGTATTTTCTGTGAAGCGCTTTGAGACGTCTCGAAGACGCGATAAGGCGCTGTATCAAATGCGAGGATTATTATTGGTTATTTATGGTGAATACGGCGAACTCAGGAGGGAGCACAGCTTTTAGAAGGATACGAGTGCTGCCTAATTATGTGCCGCTGACTAATTTCAAGAGCTCTTAGAATAGAGGCCAGACGTGAACCAACTCTCTGTCTGTACAGCGTAGGTGAGCCAGGATGTAATGGACTCATTCATGTTGAAGAGGCCATTCACATCCTAATCTATGCCGGCCACAGAAACACCCGCAAACAAGCAGCTGCAATTTATTTCTCTGCCGAGCTTTCAGCACGATGTTAGTTCTGACAGCTTGACCCACCCCCCCACAAACCCCCCCCCTCACTTATCCCCACCCCAATTCCAACTGAAGTAACGATTGCTTTTCCCTACCGACATCCACTAAACATCAAATAAATAATAATCATAATAATAATCCTTGCCTTTGATATAGTATCTTATCAGGTCTTTGTGACATCCCAAAGCGCTTCACAGAATATACTGGAAAGTGGATGGACTGTGTATTTTTGTGGGTGAAACGCGGCAGCCAATTGCGCACAGCAGCGTCCCACAAACAGTCGTGGATTGAGTGACCGAATTATTATTATTATTATTATTTTGAAGGGATTATTAGCTCCTTTTCACCAGCCAAATAAAACAAACCCTACATCAAAACACAGGAAGGTCAATGAGCCTGTTCCGCCAATTTATTAGATCATTTAATTCAATTTTATCCCATTTTCCTGCCGGGCCCCACAAACAGTGAATGATCAATTTTATTTGGGGGATTGTTGTCCACGACACTGAGACAAACTCCCTTGAATATGCACTGCAGTATTTCTGTTCTGTCTGATACACAGTCACTACACTTCACAGTGAAATCCTGTGAAGCGCTTTGAGACGTCTGGATGACGAGATAAAGCGCTATACATCACTATAATAATGTGGTGCAATGTGTCTTCTGTGCAGATGTATGGGCTGATCTGGTTAACAGACCTTCAAAGCAATATGGACGACATTGATATCCTGACAATGCTAACCTCAGCAATCTGTCATGATCTGGACCACACAGGATATAACAATGCATATCAGGTAACACATTCCCTAATAATAATAATAATGCTTTAATTTGATATAATAATAATAATCATTGCATTTGATATAGCGCTTTTCACGTCTTCGAGACGTCTCAAAGGGCTTCGCAGAATATGCTGTAAAGTGAATTGACCGTATATTTGTGGGCGAAACGCGGCGGCCAATTGCACACAGCAGAGTCCCCACAAACAGCCCTGGATTAAGAATGACCAATTTTTTATTTTTACTGTTTTTTTTGAGGTAGTGGCTTATCACGTCGTTGAGACGTCTCAAAGCGCTTCACAGAATATATTGTAGCAGCCAATTGCACTCAACCGTCGTGGATTTCTTTTATCTTTGACTCCCAGAAAGCAATCTGCCAATCGACTAACACCCGGCTCACTACTTATCTGGGTAAACAGAGGCGTGCGGAGTAAGGAAACTTGCCTAAGGTTTCTCCCCGCCCAGGAATCGAACCCGGGTCCTCTCATTTGCGAGGCGAGCGCTCAAACCACGATGCTATGGGACTCCATAAATCAGGATTCAGCTTTACAAATATTTTTTATTCATGTTTCCGGATGCAAACTGCCTCAGATTTGCCAGCTCATTGCCCGCGAACTTCATTTTTAAAATGAGTTTCATTTATTTTTGTTGCTAAGTCAAATCGACATTTTTACGCTAACTTTCACCCCACAAATTGAATCGGATACCGTGGATAGAGGAGTATTGACAACTTTCTCAAAATCTGATCTGCGATTAAAATTTCTGTGAAGCGCTTTGAGGCTTTGGGATGACTTGATATGGTGTTGTATCAAACACAAAAAATATTATTATCATCATCATTATTCTCACTCGCTTTTCTGATGGGTGGCGTCATTTTTCCCATAAGTTGGAAAATGCTTTCTTTACCTTCAGATCAATGCTCGCACGGAACTGGCCTTGAGGTACAATGACATCTCGCCTCTGGAGAACCATCACTGTGCCGTAGCCTTTGAGATCCTAGAAAAGGTAACTAACAACAGCATTCATGTAGTGCCCTACACACCTGGTAGCATCTTGGAGCGCTCAACAAATTTGGAAGGGGTACGTACTTGAAGAGGAACATTATAAACAGGGCCCAAGGAACAAGCAGGGAATTGTTTTTTGACCAGTTAGCTCAAGTAGAGGAGCTATTACCAGCACAAGCTCGATGCACCAAATGGCCTCCTGTACATTGGATGTTTACATCCAATGGTTGTTTGATCAGTGTGTCCTCCTTTAAAACCTAAGCAGAACTGTAGCGGAATATCAGAATGTTCACCCCCCAAAAATGCAGTCACTACATTTTATCCTGTGAAGCACTTTGATTTCCTTGACTCCTTTAACCCTAAATCACTGTAACCCTTACATCTGATATCGTACCGTTCGATAATGTGAAATGCACTATTGCAGACGTAAGGATTTTTTATTATTAGTTTTACTATTATTATAGTAAAATTAACGAACAAACGTTTGCCTTTCCTTAAAAAAGAAACCACTGCCATTAAGACAATTATTGATTGGACCTGAAACAACTGAAAAGTAAGGAATATGAATCCTGAACACAACAAAACACTTTGCTACACATAACTGCGTTAATCCGTCAGCAAACGATAAATGACCATAACTATAATTTTCCATCTTCCCGGTCTGCGTAGCCTGGAAGCAACATATTCCGAAATTTGACAACCGAGCAATACAAGAGGATTCGTGAGGGGATGATAAAGTGAGTATTCCCACATGCCGGTTAGCTTTATCAGCCCCCAACCCCCCCCCCCCCCCCCCCCAACCCTTTCTAACACTCTCAACAGGCTTCAGGACATGGTATTTGCAAGACGGGCGAAAGACTCGTAAATGTTGAACCCTGCTGTAAACTGCCGTGAGTCACGCTGGTGTGATTTACCTCCAAGAGTGGAGTGCTGTATCCAATAAGTGGACTCCTGTAGCATATTGGTTAGAGTGCTCGCCTCGCAAGCGAGAGGACCTGGATTCGATTCCCGGGCGGGGCAAAACCTTAGCCAAGTTTCCTTACACCACACGCCTCTGTTTACCTAGCAGTGAGTAGGAAGCCGGTTGTTAGTCGATTGGCGGATCGCTTTCCGGGGGTAATAATTCGTTCAAAATGCATAAAGGAATAAATAAATAGATCACTGAATCCGCAACTGTTTGTGAGACGCTACTGTGCGCAATTGGCTGCCACGTTTGGCCCACAAAGTATAGTCAATTCACATTACCCTGCTGAATGTGGCCCAAACCGTAGACAAATGAAACAATGCAGAACGTTTGTGACATTTGGATCATTGTGTCATGTTTCGGTTCCAATTTCTCTTTTGCCTCAGGAAATCTTGGCTGGGTTTGTGCAATCATTAAAGAAATAATTGGTGGTTCGTTCAAATCCTGAGAGAAGAAAGCTAAGCAATGAATAGCATCGAAACGTAAGCCGTTAACTCAATCAAGTGACTGAGGTGGCATGACAATGAATTATAACAGATTGAACACCCCGTAGTTCAACCGCTTCTGCCACCTCAGACTATGGCAGTAAAGGATGCTCTTTGACAATGAAGGCACAATCCTAATTGAATGTAACACCTTTAAGCAATGCTTCTTGACATCAGTCAGTCTGCGGACTCTTCCTGCTGTAACCTAGAGATGTAATCTGTACGAGAGCAAGTTTGCTCTCGAAGGTGCACTGTAATAACATGGGTTTACTCCCCTGCGCCATGTCCTCTAGCTCTGCCAACACCAACCTCCTTAATTCATTCTCCCCCCCCACCCCCTCACCCCCACTGCATCTCACCATCGCATGCAAGCCTTCAGCCACTTTTACCCACTGATAATCTCTCCCCCACATCCCTCCCCGGTTTACTAATTCGATAGTCACGCATTTCCTATTCGGGAACCTGTTAAGAAATACCGGCAATCAGACCCCGTCGCCCTCTTGTTTTAACCTTAGGTGCATTCTTGCCACGGATATGACTCGTCACAATGACATTCTGAACCGGTTCAGAGCAATCCTGCCAGTGTTTGACTTTAACAACAAAGAGCACAAGGATATTGTGAGTACCAACCTTTTTCAGCTTCTCTTTTAGTATTACCGACCGCACCTATTCTGTTTCTTTATGCATCTCCAATTTACAGCCTTATCCGTACACTTAGCCTCACACCGGTGACAGTTAGGGTCACTGTTAACTATCGCGTTCTTGAAAGCTGTGATCCGTCTACAGTAAAACTTGCACGAGTCTGATCTGTATAAATCGTACAATCGCCTAAATCGTACATCTGCCCAAGTCCCGCTGAATTTCCTATTATTTATAAGTTCCACGTAACTCATGCTTCGCAGAAGTCACATTGCGGGTTTCGCCCGCAAAATATACAGTCAATTCACTGGACAGTATATTCTGTGAAGCGCTTTGAGTCACCTCGACAACACGATAAGGTGTTAAATCAAATGCAAGGATTATTATTATTACTTGTTAAATGTATGGTCCCAGCTGATAAGACTTATGTGAGGTTTACTGGATGACTAAAGATAATATCCTCAGATAGATCAAGTTCCAAATTAAGTCCAATGAATCTCACCCTTTACCGTTTTCTTGCAGCTCACGATGATCATAATAAAAGTTAGCGACATCTCCAACGAAGCCCGACCCATGGATGTGGCTGAGCCATGGCTGGACTGTTTGCTGCAGGAGTTTTTCAACCAGGTAATTAATCATAATAATAATAATAACAATCCTTGCATTTGGTACAGTGCCTTATCGCGTCGTTGAGACGTCTCAAAGCGCTTCACAGGATATACTGTAAAGTGGATTGACTGTGTTTTGTGGGCGAAACGCGGCAGCCGATTGCGCACAGCGGCATCCCACAAACAGGCGTGGATGATCCGCCAATCGTCTAACAACCGGGTTTCTACTTACTACTGGGTAAACAGAGGCGTGTGGAGTAAGGAAACTTGCCGAAGGTTTCGCCCTGCCCGGGAATCGAACCCAGGTTTGGTTTGACCTAACCACTACGCTACAGGACTCCAGGATTAGAGGGAGTTCTGAAAAGTGGAGGCATATTGCTGAATGATCAGCCAGGATGGTGGGATTGAGAGATGGTGGGGGTTGCAAGGTATTCCCGGGTTTGAGAACTCTTGAATCCAATCCCCATCTCAGGTGCAATCCTTTGACTGTTTAGCGCCTTGGGACGCCCTCCTGACATGAAAGGTGCTATATACGGATGCAATTTGTTATTGTTGAGTTTCGTTGGATAGGCACAAAGACAACCACAGTTCCCTGTGGTGAGGGTGTTTGTTGCTCAGTAGTAACCCTCTGCTCTGGGACCCTACCCTGCCTGAGGGGTGCTGTGTAAATGCAAGTTGCTGTTGTTGTTGTTGGGCAATAATCAGCAGACGCTTGGTTTCAGAGCGACAAGGAGAAGCTGGAAGGGCTCCCAGTCTCGCCGTTTATGGACAGGGATAAGGTCAGAAAGTCATCATCGCAAACTGGCTTCATCCGCTTTGTGCTGCTACCGTTGTTCATCGAACTGGCAAACCTCTTCCCCAATTTGGAGGTGAGTCAGAAAGACCCCAGACTCCAGACCACAACTTCCTCTAATCCCTCAACTCTCTCCCTCAATCCCTCCGCCTTGTCCCACACCCCCCCTCCTTCCCCTCTCTTAGATCACGACTGAAGACCTTCCTCTTTGACCGTGCTTATAGTCACTCCCTCGTCCTGGTTCAGCGTCAGGTTCCGTCACTGTTAAGCACTCACTCCGAGACACTGCCCGGTGTGAAGGGCGCTGTATATGTTCAAGTTGTGGTTGCTTTGTTGCTGTGTTAAAGCATATCCTGCAGGCGAGCGACTGCCCTGGCGGGGGGGGGGGAGAGCTCAGAGCTCAGGAATTCCCCCTAATCTTAGCCTGCAAGACTCTTTTGTCTTAAGATTTATTGTCGCACAGAATTGTGGATAATCCTCAAATCGAATCTCAATTCGAGAGCCAATTTCTTGTTAAGAACTGCGGAAAACTGAAGACTGAATTTAAGAATTTTCCACATGTCTGCCGTTTCCCCCGAAGCCACTTGGGGGAGCTCATTGAAATGGTAATAATAATAATAATGGTAATAATCCCTAGATTTGAAATAAGGCCTTTCGAGTCCGGAGGACGTCTCAAAGCGCTTAACGGGATTTACTGTAAAGTGTCGTCACTGTGTGTTTTGTAGGCAAACGCGGAATTGATCTTAGAAAATAAACGTGTGAAAGCTAATAAGGTAGTTTTGTTTCGGCAGCAACATCTCATCGATCCTGTCCGAAAGGCTTTGGACTATTACACCGAGATGGAAAACGCCTTGGAAATGGGGAAGCAAAGCCAAGCGGGGAGCGAGAAGGGGGCAAAGGTGTCAGAGAAGGACACGGAGAAGCCAAAGAGTGGAGAACAGCCTGAGCACAAGAAACCTGAGAAGGCAACCCAGCTTAGAGCAGTCACTGGCAGCGTCTCACACAAAGCGAAAGCAGTCAGATCCCCACAGAACAGTGACAAGAAATGAGAGCCCGCAGCATCTCCTCGCAACAACAATAATACAGTGGAATAAAAACTCACAAGTCGTACCAGTTGGGAACATACATTTAATACGACTTGTGCAAAGTATGAGTTATGTCAAACTTGCATAGAATAGAAACTCTTGAACGGAACTTGGGCAGATGTACCACTTAGGTCATTGTAATAATAATAATAATAATCCCTCCAAAAACCAAGAAACAATAATAAATTGGTCATTTTCAATCTACGACTGTTTGTGGGACATTGCTGTGCACAATTGGCTGCCGCGTTCGCCCATAAATATACAGTCAATTCACTTTACAGTGTGTTCTGTGAAGCGCTTTGGGACGTCCTCCCGACGTGAAAAGCGCTATATCAAATGCAAGGATTATTATTATTATTATTATTATTATTGTACGACTTATACCAGATCAGACGCATGCGAGTTTTACTAGAATAATAATATTCCTCGCATTTGATACGGCACCTCATCATGATGTCGAGACGTCGCAAAGCGCTTCACGGGACACACTGTAAAAGTGAAGTGACTTGAGTATTTTGTGGGCGAAACCTGGCAGCCAATTGTGCGCAGCGATGCCCCACAAACAGTGGTGGAGTGAGTGACCAATTTAATACAATTCCGATCGACTCCCTGGAACTCCGTTCCAGAAGCAGATTTTTACGGGTGACATTTGCGACGTTCTATAAATGTCCCTCGTGCTAATTATCACAAGGATAGCTGCAAAGACCGTGCTATTTCTCGTTTCTCACACCAGCTCTCTTGTGAAAATTAGCAGAAGGAAACTCACTGTGAAGTCATCGCAGATTTCATTCCTATGTTTGGCTTTTCATTGAGCAACAAGGATGATACCCAGTGTCAGAGGAATGATCAGGAAAGCTAGGGACAAAGATCGGACCTTATAGAAGTGTATATATAACATTTTATAACAAATATGACTCCTAATCATCCTTGCATTTGATATATCACCTATAGCAGTGTCCCACAAACAGTCATGAATTGAGTGACCACATTTTTTTTTGAGGGATTACGATCCCAAGAAAGCGATCTTCCTTTCGACTAACAATCAAGTTTCGACTTACTGCTACGTTAGTAGACGCGCGTGGGCTAAGGAAACTTGACGCAGCGATGGGAAAGAGGTAGGGTGAGTGTTGTGTAAGAATTAATTCAGATGGGCCAAAGAGTGTGCGTGTGTGAGCAAAGACACCAGCACAAATGGGCTCCCCTTGTCAACAGATCCCCACTTCCCAGAATTGGGATCTAATCAACGTGTTGGCTTTTCCTGATTGGAGACATGGTGATGATAGGCAATTGGCAATGCGGACCATTGGTGGATTTCGCCATTTCCCTTCTTTCGGTGCCGGAAGCAGGTATCGTAGCAAAGAAACACACAACAACCACTAAATGACTTGTATATAGCCACTTTTCACAACAAGAGGATGTCTCACACCTGAGCTAAATGGGACAAGTCAATATCCACAGCTGTTGTGATCACTGCTATGTTCTGCAGATCAACAGTGACATCTGGCAAAAGACTCTTAAGCAAGGCAGCCATTCGGATATCAGGTTAACTGGACTAGAAATCCCTCTTTTCAGTACCTTGTTCCTGTGGTGAATTGTGAGTGCGGGGCATGATGTTTGCCGTTGAGCTCCTGTTACTGATTTCATCCTGGATTGCTTCTGTCACTTCACCTTCCGCCGCTCGTAGCAATCGATGCCACTTCTCTGGCACGCTTCACAGGTCTGCCTTCCCGAACCAGTTCCATTACCCTCTTAGCTCCGTCTAGTTCTGTTTTAACCTGTTTCAGGGAAGCAGAAAGGGTCAATTCTTTCAAATGCAAATTAGATAGATTTCCTTAAGGAAACAACATCTCGGGATACAGTACATAGTTTGGGACATGACATGTCGTGCGACTGCCAGGTCGGTGGAATCTGAACTGGATGGACCTTGGTCTAGCAATTCTTATGTTGTTATATGTTCTTTTCTCTCTCACACTCCAAGGTGTGTATTTGTACAATTGAGCGGTGTTAGAAATCCAGATTTTCGCAAGTGCTTCTTTCTTACATTAAATTTCGATGGCAGTTCGCACACAGAAATAGAATTTAGGGAAAGGTGCATCCTCTCTTGAATTCACAATAATTTTAAGTTTTTTTTTAAGGAAAAACTAGAATAAAATCAGATTTCTGGAGCAGACCTCAAAGGGTGACTTATTCAACTGAACCTGTTACCGAGGGGTTTGAACAAACCATTCTCTCTGTTCGCACCCTCCCTTCTTTCATACTGATTATTCTTCCTTTCTCCTCTCCCCTCGTTTCTTTTTTTTTTTGGATCGGAAATAATTTGCGCTTCTCGATTCATCCAGACTGGCTCTTTTATTTTTTTTCTCTCTCTCTCTGCCCGTCGATTTGTGACACTTTACCTGTAACCTTGAAAAGGTTTTGTTCTATTCCGAAGCTCTTGAGTTTCAAAGCTCTTTATTTCCCTAAAGTCGTGCAGTGATGAGCAAGTTCGCAAATGCAATTTGAACATTCTCAGCAAGTACAGCCAGTCTGTCTTGAAAGCCGCCTGAGTCTATCGCTGCTGCGGAGGAACTAAAAATAGTCTGGAACGTGACTTGCACAACTTCCAAATGGATCAAAGCAAGCTGTCAGCCTGGTGAAGGCGTCAGAAAGTGCTGGGTTCGAGCCCCCTCTTTGAGACTTTGAACTTACATAATAATGATGGTAATAATCCTTGCCTTTGATATAGCTCCTTATCACGCCGTTGAGACAAAACGACAACAAATTGCATTTATATAGCGCCTTTCAGGTCAGGAAGACGTCCCAAGGCGCTTCACAGAATATACTGTAACGTTAATTGACCATATATTCTGTGCCCATACACAGTCTATGTGTGTGTGTATATATATTTAGATATAATACACATAGACTATATATGGGCGCAGAATATATGGTCAATTAACTTTACAGTATATTCTGTATATATACATAGTCCACAGGTTGACGCTCCAGTGCAGTGCTGGAGGTGGGAACTGCATTGTCGAAGGTGTCGTCCTTTGGATGAGACGTTAAACCGTTCACCTGTTCAGATGGGCTTCGACGACGACAACACATTGCATTGTATAGCGCTTTTCACATCGGGAGGACATCCCGAGGCACTTTAACGATGCTATGGCACTACTTGAAAAGAAAAGGGAATATCTCCAGATTGTCCTCCCCGTGATTCCTCCAACTACAATTGGTGATTTGTTTCATGGCAGATTCGGGGACATTGCTGTGCGCAGAATGGCTGCCATATTCGCCTGGAAAACACAAGCTCACTCCGCTTTACAGTAAACCCCGCGAAGAGCTTCTAGACATCCCCTCGATCGATGTGAAAGGCACGGTAACAAATGAAAGGATTAATAAATAATGGATTGTCAACTTCAAATGCGTCACTTCCATAGTTTGCAAATTTTTCGCAAATGACTTTTTGTCGCGGCAGAAATAGCTATTCCTCTCGCATTTAAATTGTATATTAATACTAATGAGCATGCAAACTTTAAACTGCCACAGCAGCAAGTCCGTCAGGAAGAAATTCATTTCAAAGCAACTCGGAACACTCTTAAGAAAGTGTCCTACGAAGGAAGCAACAATGAAGATGTTGAGTTCATTACATAACTCTGCAGCAGTTCAGTGTTTTTCCGTTTAAAAAAAAAAAAGAATTTGGTGGCTCAATCCACGACTGTTTGCGGGGACGCTGCTGTGTGGAATTGGCTGCCGCGTCTCACCCGCAGAGAACACAGTCACTCCACTTTACAGTGCATTCTGTGAAGCGTTTTGAGACGTCTCAACGACATGATAAGGCGCTATATCAACAAGGATTATTATTGTTATTACTGTTACTCACTGTCGGTAATATAATCATATGAATTGTGCGATTTGTCATTGTAACTCTTTTCTCCCCCCTTTAGTTCTCATCTGTCCTGTCCAGTGCTTCCCCCCAAGTAAAACTGGTCATTCATACCATGGCTGTTTGTGGGACGTTGCTATGTGCACGTTGGCTGGTGTGTTTGGCCGCAAAACATACACAGTCACACCACTTTGCAGTGTATCCCGTTGGAACACCTGGGACCACGTGAAATACCACAAATAATAATAATAATCCTTGCATTTTATTTGAAAGATGGGAGGGAGAGGGAACAAGTTGGAGGGAATCCGGGACACAGCACCGGGAAGGGGAGGTAGAGTGACTGAAAGCCTGCCCGCCAACGGAGGGACTGATAGAGCGTGGGACAATGTTGAGAGAACCCAAAACAGGGAGAATAGTTGATCCAGGAGCTATAAAAAGACCTTCCTCCTTACACGGATTCCAAGGTGCCCCTTACTAGGTCTGTAGTTGACATGGGAAAAGGATTTAGGTCGTCCATTACTGATGAAACGTCACATTCTATAAAAAGAATTCCCTGCCCTGTTCGTACGTGGTACTGTGAGACTGCACCGAGAACATGAGATACAGAGATAAGGAGAGAGGCGATTGTTTAGCCTGGGTTATATAACTGCTCAGGAGAATGGCGATGGGGACTCTCACTCTGGTGTAAAATCACCTTGCAACTCCCATTTGTATAGCGCCTTTCACCCGGGAGAGTGTCTCGGACCGCTTAGCAGTGGCGGAGCCCGACACCGAGCCTGGGGGGGAGACAGGATGTGGCTGTAAGCACGGGCGAAGAGGAAGGTCTTCAGTCATGATCTAAAAGTGGGGAAGGAGGGGGCAAGGTTGAAGGATTGGGGGGAGAGAGTTCCAAAGCTGTCGTCTGCCAAGAGGGGTCTGAGTGAATTGGTTGAATAGCCTTTACACATTCCATCCTTCCTTTACGCTGTGTGTCTACGCTGCCTTTAAGTCGCCAACCACGATAGTCACTGTAGTGCGAAAAGAGATTTTTTTTGCTGGTGTGGGACAGAGATTGAGATGTTGGTGGGATGTCCTGCCAAGTAAGAAGGCAGAAGCAGGGTCCCTTGTGGGTTTCAAGTGGGAAGTGGACAGGTATGTGTGAGATAAAGGCTTGAAGGGGAATGGGGATAAGGTGGGATAGTGCGATTGAGTAGTCATCTTGCTCTGAAAGCCTTTTGTGCTGTAATCTCCTATGTCATGTCCTATGTTTATAAGGGATGTAATTTCCTATCAAAGGAAATTATAATAATATTTTGAGATACAGTCAGTATATGTGTGATTTGAGACACGGGAAGTGTTGTATGGCTTGGGAGAACTAGGAAACTTTGCATCCAAGGTTCCCAAAGCTTTCCACTGTATGTATTTATCACTGTACTCGATGGTGGATTCGATCTCGATGGACATTGGTCTTTTTTCATCTATTAATTTGCATGTTCCTACATGCATGTTGTGTTTCCTGGCTGTGTGGTTCATTGGCACACGTACGTGCAGCTGTTTTACACCCTTGTACCCCTGGAAAAGAGTTCCTGATACCAGCTATTTATTTAGCAACAGGTCAAACCTTATCTGTGACAGCCAGCCGGCTTATGATTTCCTTGGAATCAAACAGGTTTGATGTTCTCCAGGGCAGCGCTGCCGCGATGTTTATAAAGGAAACAGATAGATACTTGGGAAGTAAGAGAAGAGAGAACAACAACAATTCGTATTTATGCAGCGCCCTTCACGTGAGGAAGCATCTCGGAGCCCTCAAATACAGGGGTTATGAGGGAAAAAGCAAGGAAATGGGATTCAAAGATCTGCCGTGAACCAGTAAGAACATGTTAACGGTTGGCCAGCCTGCCGTGCCCAGCAATGGGGCTTGGAGACGAGCAAGCAATAGAGAACTTGATTTAGGGACAGTGACGGCTTTCCGCAGGTGTCAGCCACCCCCGACTGTCCCAAATCAATGGTAACAAAACATGTTTCACTTTCCGCTGCCATCCTGTGGTCCCCTTAGGATATTTCAGGAGAACTCACTGGGGGAGCTCACTGTATTTTGGTAATGATGATATTAATCCTCGCATTCGATTCGACGCCTTATCACGTCTTCGAAACGTCTCAAAGCGCTCCACAGGATACGCTGCAAAGTGAACTGACTGTGTATTTTGTGGGCGAAACGCGGCAGCCGACTGCGCACAGCAGCGTCCCCGCAAACAGCCGTGGATAAAGCGCCTTGTCACGTCGTTGAGACGTCTCAAAGAGCTTCACGGGATATACTGTAAAGTGTGCCTTACCCAACTCACCTAACTTTAAATCCCACCTCAAGACCTCCTTCTTCGAGACTAATTTGCTTAGCAAAACACGCGCATCAGGATCCCAGAGCATTTTTGCAAAACAAATCACTTAAGCCAACGTAACTCAGTTACTCGTGATGTACTGATGGGCTGAGCAGCCTCATATTGCTCAGTGTTCAGCTCTGTTATTTCTCTTATGTGTTGCACGGGGGAAAATATAACCTCCTGTGGTGTAATTTGCAGAGTTCACATAATCATGATTGAAACTCCGGAGAGCTCTTCACAGGGAATTACTGTTAAGTGGCTGTGATTGGGTATTTGCATGCCAAATGTGCATGCGGTGTGCACACAGCACGTTCCCGCAAACACAGTTGAAGCAAATGTACCGCGTGACGAGTAACTGGGGGTCTGTCGCCAAGGCTGAGCACTGGGAGAAACTCGCTTCTCTTTTGGAGACAGCCCTCTGTGGGGTCTCGGTACCTAAGCCAGGCTGGTCCTCAATATTCCTGACGGCAGCACAGCCCAGCCCCGGCTCATCGACAGGCCCTGGAAGGGCTGACCAGTCACCGGAGGGGCTGGGAGTTATCCCACTCCGCTCCTGTTAACCCCGCAAGCCAAAGCCTTAATGGGGTAGAGGGTCCTAGCGGGTCAAGCAGCAGGAAAGCTTGCCAGACAGCGCTAGCAACCGCAAGCTATGTGCCGTTTTAGCCGGTTAGGCTTCAGCAGTTACCTCAACACAGACTTACCACATTGTCAGGTCGCCTCAAAGCGCTTCACAGGATATACTGTAAAGTGGAGTGACTGTGTAGCTTGGGGCAGCCAGTTTGCGCTTAGCAGTGTGGCTATTATTTTGCAGCTATTATCACCAGATTTCATCATAAAATTACACCGTCAATTCACTTTACAGTGTATTGTGTGAAGCACCTTGAGACGTCGCAATGATTTGGTAAGGTGCTGCGTCAAATGCAATGATTATTATTATTATTATTATTATTATTATTATCATATTTCTCCCCCTTTCCCAACCATTTGGGGGGGGGGGGGTGGGGGTGTATGGGGGTGGACGAGAGAGCTGGGGATTATTTATTGACTCCCAACATTAGACTTTTAATATGTGATATATTTCTTCAGCAGAGAAAAAAACCCACAGGGCAGGAACGCAGAGCTGAGAATCAAGTGTAATTTCCTTTTGGGTGACTCACGGTGTACGAATAGGATAGGATTTAGCTCTCGCGCTCTCACTCTCTCTCTCTCTCTCTCTCATACTCACTCTCACTCTTCTGCCCCCTCACCACCCTTCCCCTTACCTCGCGCGATCTCTCTCTCTCTCTCTCTCTCTCGCTTGCTCCCTTCCTCCCTCCCTTCTCCTCCTGAACCATTCCGGTCCAGCCAATGAAGGGGGAGGCAATGATTTCTTGCTGGTGCTGCATGGAGAGCTGTGCGGAGATTCAGAGAGGAGCTGTCTCTAGGCACCCAGTTGCTTAGGGCAGGGGATGTGTACAGCAAACGCAGTCTGAGCTGTCACAAAGTGGATGGATTCGTGGTTTCAGCACCGCTAAAACCCCTCGCTTCAAGATATCGGCCTGCCATCAGCTCCCCCTGATCTAATGATCTATTTTAAGATGTCTGGAGTCGGAACTTTATTCACCAAAGAATTGTCTGGCGATGGATTACAAGCGCCAATCTTTCAGGTAAACACGTGTGGCGTCGGACCACTTTCTGTGGGCAAAAAGGCACACGAATAAAATTTAACGCAAAGGTTGTGTTTTGTGTTGTGTTGCTTTAATGGTAAAAGCACTAATGACGTTCTAATAATAGTAATAATAATACAGGATTACAAAACCATCATCTTATTCATTTATTCATCAGCGTTAGTCATTATTATTAACGGGTTTTATTTATCATTACCGATATTAATGCTTATTATTTTAATAATAACGTGCACTTGGATTATTTTGTCTTTAGTTTGTGCAGCTGCGGTCTTAAACGGAGTAATATTGAAATGAGCAACAATTAATTCGTCCGAAGAAAAACTTAAGGGGGGACGGATTTTATTTGAAATCGTATTCCACTCCCCCACCCCCGTCTCTTCTTATCCATCTGGGACACTCTCCCTAAATCCCTCCGCCTTGCCCCCTCTCTCCCCTTTCTCAAGTCCCGCCAGAAAAACCTTCCTCTTCGACCGTGATTACGGCCACTCCCCCGACCCCCACACCTCTCCCCACCCCGGCTCGGAATCAGGCTCCGCCACTGTGAAGTGCTCTGAGACGCTACCCTGGGTTGAGGGCGCAATATAAGTGCAAGTTGTTGTTTTCCCAGCTCCTTGTTTTGCAAAGTGTTTGCAGTTTAAAATTTTGTAAAGTGTCTTCCACCAATACCCCCTCCTCTCCCCTCTCAAGTACATCAAACGAGCCGCGAGAAATTACAACTACTTTTCTTCCGAAATCTTGTAGCGAAAACAAAGTTTTATTGCAGTCGAACTTTGTAGTTGATGGCGAGGAGTTTGGATTTGAACTAAATTCACCTAAAACTTTCTTGGAGGTGATTTTTTTTCCATCATCAGTTCTTGAACACGACCTCCGTCATGAACCTGCAATAAGTAAGGTGAAATAATTATTATAATAATAATAAGCCTTGCATTTGATATGGCGCCGTATCGCTTTGTCGAGACGCGTCTCAAAGCGCTTCACAGGATATTCCATAAAGTGAAGTGACTGTGTGAGCGAAACCCGGCAGCCAGTTGCGTGCAATAGAGTCCCACAAACAAACATGGAGTGAGCGACCCATCTTATTTGGGGGATTTGTTGGGCATCATACCTGGTAGTCATTGTTAAGAATAATCTGGACTGAGATTTTTTTTTGAGGTTGAACAATTGCGATCTTAAATTGAGTTAATATTGGAACGAGCGACAGTGAATGAGTCCGAAAGAAAAGTTCATGGGATCTAAGTCTGTTTCTTCTCTTTTTCTCTCTCTGTCTCTCTGTGTCTCTGCCTCTCTGTCTCTCTCTGCGTGTGGGTAGCTCACCAGGGTGCACAGAAGGAGAAGCAGATTAAAGCGTTCTGACGGGAGCACTTCCTCCGAGACGACCTCCACCAGTTTCATCCTCCGACAGGTAAGCAAAGGGCGGCTTCTCACAAAACCTGCCCTTCGCCGGCACGGCTCGGCATACGGATCGACATCAAGTGCCTCGTTAAATGCTCATCGCATGGAACCCTTTTTGGGCTCTAATTAAATACCTTTCTTTTTCTGTCAACCGGCATTTAACTTTTTTTTTTCGTTCAGAGGCACTTTTTTTTGCTCGTGGCACAATTTTTGACATATATTTTTATATATAATGTATATTTTTAGATTTGAACGACTTCTTCCCCACCAACCCCCACCCCACACACTTCACTGCCAACGACTTTCATTACTGTAGAGAGAAGCTCATTATTGTAATATAAATTGGGTTTAATTAGCATAATCCATTAATGTCAGCTCCCTAATGGCTTAAGGACCTGCGTTTTTGATGTGGGTGGGTGGGGGGGGAGAAAGGAGAGGAGAGAGTGAGAGAGAAAATCTGATTTAATTCCCAACGGTTGTTTTCAAAGCCTGAATAATCGTTGCATTTAACATAGCGCCTTATCAAATAGGCTGAAGATCATCCAGAAATCTACAGCTCGTGCCCTCTCCCGCATCAGGCTCCGCGACCTTATCAACCCCATCCTTCCCCGACCTCACTGGCTTCCCATCACACAGAGAGGATACAGGGAGTCAACCTTCAAAGCCCTCCATGGCCTTGCTCCCCTCTACACCTGCGACCTCCTAACCCCCTACCAACCTGCCCGTTCCCTCTGCTCAGCCTGCTTCACGTCCCCCGCCTCGCCTGCCCCACCATTGGTGGGTGGTCCTTCAGCCCACTCTACCCCAACCCTCCCTGATCCCAACCCTCAGCAACACACCGATCATCCAGCGCCTTGGGAACGTTCTTCCAACTTGAAAGGCGCTATACAAATGTAATTTTGCTGTTGGTGTTAGTGTTATCACGTTGTTGTGAGATCTCAAAGCGCTTTCACAGAATATACTCCCAAGCGAATTGACTGTATAGTTTGTGGGCGAAACGCGGCAGCCAATTGCTCACAGCAGCGTCCCCACAAACAGTCGTGGACTGAGTGAGCAAATCATTACTTATTCCATGCTTTTTTTTAAGGGATTATTACCCCCAGAAAGTGATCTGCCAATCGACTAACAACCGGGTTCCTACTTATTGCCGGGTAAACAGAAGCGTGTGGAGTAAGGAAACTTGCCTAAGGTTTTGTGCTGTCCAGGAATCAAACCCAGGTCTCTCGTTTGCGAGGCGTGCGCTCTAACCTAAACGCTACGGCGGCACAAAAATAATTTTAAAATGAAAGTCCACGTAAAGTGACTTGATCCCAGTTAACTTCCCATTTATTGTAGGCCAGTTATTTATTTTTTTAAAAAAAATACGGACGTTTTTTTAAACGGAAATTATTTATATTTTATAATAACGTTTTAATTTTCCTTACTGTAGGAGGGTTAATCCTTGCATCCGATACAGAGCAGTCGAGACGTCTGGAAGCGCTTCGCAGGATTTACTGTGAAGCGTAGTGACTGTGTAAGCAAGTGTGCACACGGCGGCTGATTTGCGCAAACAGCTGTGACGCAAATGACCCATTTTATTTGGGGGAATTGTTGCCTGGGCCGGGGAGGGAGAAATTCCCTTCTCTTTCTGAATAGTTTGGTGGGATCCACCTCTGCCAATGCCCTCTTCCCCCACCCACCACCACCCGCCCCCCACCCCAGCCAAAGATACACAATCCCTTGTGGGGTGGGGCGGTGGGGGGGAGGAAATCATCTGAATACAATATATGGAGACCTGCGGCATATTGGTTGAAGCACTCGCCTCACAAGCGAGTGGACCTGGGTTCGATTCGCAGTTAAACTTTAGGCAAGTTTCCTTACTCCACACGCCTTTGTTTACTTAGCAGTAAGTAGGAACCCGGCTGTCAATCGATGGGCGGGTTGCTTTTCCGTGGTTAATAATTGCTTTAAAACGTATGCATAATAATAATTTGGTCACTCCATCCGCGATTGTTTGTGGGACACCGCTGTGCGCTATTGGCTTCCATATTTCGTCCAACAAAATATACAGTCAATTCAATTTTACAGTATATTCTGCAAAGCACTTTGAGACGTCTCGGAGTTGTGATACGACTCTATATCAAATGGAAGGATTATTTTCATGTATTATTATGATGAGAGGGTCGTTCATTTTTCCAGCGAGAACCATAGAATCATAGAAATTTAATAATGATAATAATAATCCTTGCATTTGATATAGCACTTTATCATGTCACAGCACAAAGAAGGCTATTTGCCCCATCGTGTCAGTGCTGGCTCTTTGAAAGAGCAATCTTTTCAGTTCTATTGACCTGTCTTTCTCCCCAGTAACCCACAGGTGACTTCTTTTTATAATTCTTTCCAGTTCCCCATTGGAAGCTAATATGGTTCCTCCCTCAACCATCACACCTGTCAGGGCATTCTACATCCTACCAATTCTTTGTGTGTGTGTGTAAGAAATCCTCCCACTCAGCTCCTGTTAACCCTGCAAGCCAAAGCCCTGATGGGTAGGGTGGTCCCAGCTGGACAAGCAGCGGGAAAGCTCGGCAGATAGTGATATCAATGGCAAGCTCTGCGGTTTGAGCTGGTTGGACTCCCAGCAGTTACCCCAACCCACGCTAAAGCCTTGGCTCTTGCCAACATGCACCTAATACTTGCTGGAATTAGGTAAGATAAGGTTTGAGTCCCTCCAGGGATGAGAGTGCGCATTCCTTTCCAGCAATCTATCTCTGAAATTTCCACGTGTGGGTGGGTTGCATGGAATTCTCAGCTTGGTTTGGATAGTCTTAAGCGCGGTGATGGGTTTCCGCGGGTGTCAGACACCCCGCTGACCAAGAAAACGGTGTGTGTGTATGTGAAAAAAAAATCTCCTCCTCATCTGCAGCCTTTGCTCCTTTGCTAATGATCTTAAATTGGTACCATCCAGTTACTGACTCACCGACCGGTAATATAACGCGCACCTCAACCATAATTGTAAAAGAAGTCAATCATACTTATGCGTCTACAGGGTGAAATTTAGTGGCGTTACATAAAAGATTCAATCATCACATTGAGTCGGTTATGAAATCATCTATTTTCAGCTGTTGCCATGAAGGTAACCAACTCCCCTCCATCTTTCTCCCTCCAACTTCACCAGAATGAAGGCGTCAAGGGTTAAATTACGAGGACAGGTGGCACAAAAGTGGCCCGTTTTACCTTGCACTTGAATTCGGGAATCAAATCCGGGTCCTTTCGCTTGCGAGGTGAGCGGTAGCCACTACGCTTCAGGACTCCACTGGCTCCCCATCAACGAATGGATCGATTTCAAGATCCTCACACTCGTGTTCAAATCCCTTCACTCCCTGGCACCTCCCTACCTCCCCGACCTCCTCACTCCCCAGTCCACTGCCCGGCGCCTCCGCTCGACTGGCACCGGCCTCCTGCTCGTCCCTCGTGCCTTCCGCTCCACCATCGGAGGTGGCGCTTTCCGCCACTGCGCCCTGAAACTCTGGAACACTCTCCCTCAATCCCTCCGCCTTGTCCCCTCTCTCCCCTCTTTCAAGATCCGCCTGAAAACTTTCATCTTCGACCGGGCTTACGGCTACATCCCCACTCTCCCCGGCTCAGAGTCAGGCTCCGCCACTATTAAGCGCTCTAAGACGCTACCCTTTGAGACGCTATATAAGTGCAAGTTGCTGTTGCTGCTGTGTCGATGGCATTCAAAACTATTGCAATTTTCCCAAAAAGAATTTCACTAATTAATCGATGACGCTGAATCTTCCTTGACTTTGGGGGAAAATTAAAACAAATATAAATCACACGAACACCAATTTACTTCTTTACCTATTTTTAAATAAATGAGAAACCGGTCTAAATATATTACGTCTAAATATACTCCGCTATCTGTGGGCTGTCTAAGCATCTGTGGCCTCTACTTCTCAGTTGCGTCAGCTGGGATCTCGCCGTGTGCTGTCAGCCAGAGATACAGAACATGTAAATGATTGTTTTAATTCCTTTTGAGAGTGCCTTCGGGTCTGTGGGCAGTTCCTCTCTCTGGGAGCACTTTCGGGTCACGCACACTTGTCAAAGGGGACTACATTAATGCTTACATTCCGGTATTAAAACTGCTCGAAACCTCTGGAATCATTTTATTGCTCTCTTAACCCTAACCCCTAAAAGGAAAATATCAGGACCTTTAAAATGTGTTAGACTGAGGACTTTCTTTCCTTTGTATGTGATCTTCCTTATTCTCTCTCTCCCCACCTTTTTTTTTTTCACTTTTCTGTGTTTGAAGAGCTAAATGGATTCCTTCCATGTTCAATGATTCTATTTTATTATATATTATATTATCACATATCCACCCCTGTCAAGTGCTCTGGGACGCTACCTTGCTTGAGGGGCGTTATATATAACTGCAAGTTGTTGTTGTTATTCTATATAATAATCCTTGCATTTGATACAGCGCCTCATCACCTCATTGAGACGTCTCAAAGCGCATCACAGGATATACTGTAAACCGGACTGACTGCGTATTTTGTGGACAAATGCGGCAGCCAATTGCGCACGGCAGTATGCCACAAACTGTCATGGATGTATTTTGAGAGAGGGATTATTACCCCCTGGGAAACGATCCACCAATCGACTGACAACCCGATTAATCGAGTGGTGGATCATTTTCTGGGGCGTAATAATCCTTCCTCAGCCCCCTAAAAAAATCCACGGCTGTTTGTAGGACACTGCTGTGCGCAATTGGCTGCCGCGTTTCGCCCACAAAATAGGAAATCCACCAAGTCGCTCGTGTGCTTGAACATGGTGCTTGTTTTGAGCTTGTGCTCCTGGTTGATCAGTTGTTCTGTTCTTTGCTTCCCGCATTCCCTTCCGCTCCTTCCGACCTGACCTGCCTCGATCTCTGGTTTCCACTGAGTGGCGTAACTGAGCAAAGCTTCTCTCGTGTGTGCTCGGTCCCAGTTTTTCAAGGCAGATTTCTGAAGATGATTTAAGCTGATTTATATGCCAGAGCAATTGTCGATCTTCGCTGGATGCTTTACGGTTCCTAATCGCGTAATGGCTTGAATATAATACGAAGAGCGCATGGCGGAACAAGTTAGCGGGATACCATTTTGTGTCTCCGTGAAGCACGGTTACTAACAACAAGTTATACAGAAGATACAAGGTGCGATCCATTCAGTCGCCTTGTAAATTCATGGAATCTGGGTGCACCGAGGTTTTATTCCCACCATTTGTTAGGTTGCGGAACATCGTGAAAGAAAATATATGACGTAAAGAAATGAAATAAACACTTGAGAATGAAGATCTGAAAGGATAATAATAATGATAATAATCCTTGCATTTGATATAGCGCTTTGCACGTCTTCTAAACGTCTCAAAGCGCTTCACAGAATAGACTGTGAAGTGAATTGACTGTACATTTGTGCTGTGTCCCACAAAGAGTCGTGGATTGAATTGACCAATTTATTATTGTTTTTTTTCTTGAGGGATTATTATCAGGTGCGTGGAGTAAGGAAACCTGCCCAAGGTTTCGACCTGAGGGGAAAGAGCAGGGAAGTGGGCTTAGAGTAAATCGTTCCAGTGGGCATGATGGGCCAACTAGTTTCCTGTACAGATGTTACTCACAACGTTGTATTCAAATGCCTGTCGACATAGTTAAATACGAGGATTGTGAGGCCAAAAGACAGAGGGCGACAGCTATGGAATTAGAGGAGGCAACCACAATCTTAAAAAGAGAGCTCAGCAGGGTACGCAACCAAGCTGATTACAGGCAAATAGAGTTCGACTGAAATACATTCAGCTACCCCATGTACAAAGTAAAAATAGGAGGCTCGGCAGAGACAGAAATTTGCTGCGAGGAGAGCGAGTTGAAAGAGACCTAGGAATATAAATTGGCTGATGATTTATTATGCAGCAATCAACTAGTCAAATAGGATGTTGGGCTGCATTGCACATTACCAATTCAATTGTGGAGAGACGAGAGAATCTGGAATTGTTCTCCTTAGAGCAGAGAACGTTAAAGGGAGATTTAATAGAGGTGTTTGCAATGTGAGGGCTTTTTGATAGAGTAAATAAGGAGAGACTGTTCGCTGGTGGGTGGGTGGGTGGGTAGCCAGAGGACACAGGTTCCCCAGATAATTGGCAAAAGAACCAGAGGCGAGATGAGGAGAATTTTTTTTACGCACAGCGAGTTGTTACGATCTGGAATGCGCTGCCTAAAAGTGGCGGTGGAAGCAGATTCAATGGTAACTTTCAAAAGGAAACTGAAAAGAAAAAAATGGCAAAATTGAGGAAACAGCAGGGGCGAGTGGGACGAGTTGGTAGCTCTTTCAAAGAGCCGGAACAGGCGCAATGGGCCGAATGGCCTCCTTCTGCTGCTGTAAGGTTCTATGATTCGAGGAGTTCAGATCCTCGGCAGTCATGTTCATTGCTTGGTCACGCTGGAGTTCTGCTTACGGTCAAGCTAACATAAGCCCAGGCATTAGAGACGGTAATAGAGAGCAACAAAGCCTGATCTCAGGTATTAGAAGTAAGAGTATGGGGAAAGGCTGGATAAGCCAAGGCTCACGGAGAAGCCTCAAAAGGAACTGTTAGTAATCTAGGATGGGGGAAGACAATTCCAAACAATGATTTCAGCTACGCCAAGGCAGCAGGGCAGAGGGAGCACATTTTTATCGTTCTCTAGAGCAATTTACAGACATACATCCAGAAGTAATAATCATAATAATCCTTGCATTTGATATTGTGCCTTATAATGATGATAGTAATAACGATCCTTGCATTTGATTTTGCGCCGTTCACATTTTTGAGACGTCTCAAAGAGCTTCACAGAATATACTGTATAGTGAATTGTCTGTGTATTGTGTGGCCGAAACGTGGCAGCCAATTGCGCACAGCAGTGTCCCCGCAAACAATATTGGATGGAGTGACCAAAGTATGATATTATTATTATTGGAGGGATTATTACCCCCTGGAAAAGTAATCCGCCAGTCGACTAACAACCGGGTTCCTACTCGCTGCTGGGTAGACAGAGGTGTGTGGAGTAAGCTGAAGTATTTCTTCATACAAAGGTGAGGGTGAGGTGTGGGATTCCCTCGGCCCGAGAGGTGGTGCACAGGAGAACAATGAAGATGAATATCTTTTTTGTTGGAGAAATTGGATAAGTCTTTGAGCAATGATTAGGCTTGAATTGAGATGTCTCTGGGGGGGGGGACCTTTGCAGAGTTGTATAAAAATTAAAATGGGATTGAAAAAGTAAACGCAGAATACTTTGGATGTGCCGAGAGAGCAGAACAATAACAAGAGAACAAGAGAGCACAGGTTTAAGGCTGCAAAGAGCAATATCACGAAAGACACCAGAAGTAATTTTTTTACCCAGAGGGTATTTAATGACTGGAACACGGTTACCAGGAAGGGTGGTTAAGGCCGGTATTCTGTGACTGGAGGACTGGAGGAAAGGGTATTCCTGATGAATGAGATCCGATCCTCCCTTGTAGTTCCCTATTATATCTTTTCACATTGCTTAATTTAATAATAATAATCCTTGCATTTGATACAGCGCCTTATCATGTTTTTGAGACACCTCAAAGCGCTCACGGAATATACTATAAAGCGAATTGGCTGTATATTTTGTGGGCGAAATGTGGCAGTCAATTGCGCACAGTGGCGTATATAATAATAATAATTATAACCTTGGATTCCTGTAGCTCAGCGGTTAGAGCGTGCATCTCGCAGTGAGAGGCCTGGGTTCAATTCCCGGCCAGGGCGAAATGTTGGGCAAGTTTCCTTACTCCATGACGCCTCTGTTTACCGAGCAGTAAGTAGAAACCTGGTTGTTACTCAATTGGTGGATCGGTTTTCCGGGGAATAATAATTCATTTGTAAAAATGTTTTTNCAAAACAAACGTGGTCACTCAATCCACGACTGTTTGCAGGGACGCTGCTGTGCGCGATCGGCTGCCGCATTTCACCCACAAACTATACAGTCAATTCACTGTACAGTATATTCTTTGAAGCGCTTTGAGACGTCTCGAAGATGTGATAAAGCGCTATATCAAATGCAAGGATTATTATTATTATTATTTGATATCGTGCCTTATCACATCGTTGAAACGTCTCAAAGTGCGTCACAGAATATATTTTAGAGTCGATTGACCGTGTGTTTTGTGGGCGAAACTTAAAACTTAAGCGTTTCAAAGAGACGCAGGTAATATTATTTTCGTGGCACGGAAAATATGGATTACGCTCGAGAAAAAGAAACCCCGTTTGCAACGTAGGCACGTTTCAATTGCCAATTTTCTTATTGAACTGCGTCAGAACGTATTGAAACTTACGTGGGGAGAACATCTGGACATTGGGGGGCGAAACTCGTTTTGCTGATGAGCGAAAGTTATTGGTCCTTCTCATGCTTTTTAGGTGTTGTTTTCCTCTCTGCGCCGTTGCCTCCAAAGGAGTGACTGCGAGAAAGTCGGCTGTGTTAATGGCTACCCTAAAATTAGCTCTTGCTGAGCTCTTATAACTGCGCTGGCCTGGTTTGGTTCCCTTAGCAACACGGGTCTTAACATCCACAGGAATAGAACATGAGAAATATGCTCGGGTTGGGAGTCAAGGAATCCTTACCGTGTAAATTGCTTTGATTCCATAACACTGGATATCGAAATGATGAATAACATAAAAATAATAATCATTTGTTTTTCTTTCGCTGAGCGACGGAAAAATCGCCTCCTTCTTTTTTGGGGGGGCTCCTTAAGTATTAAAACGCATTTCGCAAAACAGAGGCATCCTTCACCCACCAAAGGAGGTTTCAACTTTACCATTAAGCTCGGCGGACGCAATCTTTCTGCTCTGAATGTCGAGGCTGTTTACATTTACTGAGCCTGAGGCAGCTCATTATTAAGGCAGGATTGAGAGCTGTCCTTGGTTTTATCAATGCGATGATATTCGTGATTCTTCAGCACTGAGATTTAAAGCCAGTGAAGACGACAATAAGAACGACAATCCTAGCATTTGACATCGTGCCTTATTGCATCTTTGAGCTATCTTAAAGCACATTGCAGTATTTTACTGTGAAGTGCAGTGACTGCGTACTTGTAGGCAAACTTGGCAGCCAATGTGCCACAAGCAAATACAATACAAAATACAAAATTACATTTGCATAGCACCTTTCACGTCAGGAGGACGTCCCAAACAGCAATAGTAATATAACAATAATCCTTGCATTTCATACAGCGCCTTATCATGTTGTTGAGACGTTATAAGCACTTGACAGCATACTGTAAAGTGAATTGACTGTATATTTTATGGGCGAGATGAAATGAGTGTTTTTACTCGGGGAATTGTTGGTCAAGCTAAACCAGTTAGGAAGAAATATAGACCACATGGCCCATCTGGTCTGGTTGTGCTTAGGTCTGGATTAAATTATAGTCCGTGGATGTCCATAATCAATGTCGATAGATTTCTAATCTTTGAACTGAGCATTCAGTTGAAAAGGTTAAGTGAGAATGAAGATTTCACAGCACCGCACAATTCTAAAAGAACAAGGAGTTTGCTCCTGTTGTCATGGGCTACAGATAAATTGGTCATTGACTTCACGGTTGTTTGTAGGACTTTGCTATGTGCAAATTGAGCTCAAATCCTTTCATGCCCCGGCTCCTCTCTCACTCTCCAACCTGCTTCCCCCCAACCCACTACCCATTGCTCATCCAGTTAGAACCACCGTACACATTTGGGCTTTGGTTCTCAGGATTTAACAGGAGCCGAGTGGGAAGAATCATGGCTCTCAATTACAACCCTCCTGGCCAAACATCAACTTAAATCCTCGTCCTTAGAGAGAATTATTGGATTCTGCCTCAAGTATGGTTTGTGCCTGAGAATCGTACATTCCCATCACTAACTTTGTGTGCGCGGATCTGTTTGTTTGTTTGTTTGGTTATTTGTTTGTGTGTGTCTCTCTCTAAATCTTTCCTTTATTACTTTTCACGATCGCACGTCCCCACCCACGCACCGATGTGCTGTTCCCTTTGTGCTGCGATCCCAAAAGCGGTCACAAGGTAGAGCAGTTGCACTATGTTAATAGAAATGGAACGAGATCAGTCAGTGCCACCCGCTGAGGGCTTCTGCAAACTGCATAATGGTACATTTCCGAGCAACAGCTAGTGATTCCTTAAGACAAATTAGCCGGTTGTCAGCTAGATGGGGTTGGACGGGAGACACACACACTCACACTCACACACACACACACACACATACACTGTATGCGGATTGAACCAAAATCTAGGTTATTAGGATGCAGTTTTGAAATAGACGCAAAGCCTATTTCTGGAACTATCCGAATCCCCATCCATCTCGGAGTCCCTTCTCCTCGCCTCCTTTTAAGGTCTGCTCAAGACCTTCCTCATTGACCGCGCCTTTGGTCATCCTCCCATCCCCATCACTGCTTGACCACCACCACTCACCTCCTGAATCCAAAGCCCACTCACATGCAAACCCTTGACAGTCAAGCGCCTTGGGACGCCTTCCTGACGTGAAAGGCAACAACAACTTGGGATTTCCATAGCACCCTTTGTACGAAGAAGTGTCTCGGAGAAGGCTGAGGCAACCGCACAACAACAACAAAGTTACATTTATAGAGCGCCTTTCACATCGGGAGGACATCCCTTGTCTTGAGGCAGAAGGATAAGGGGATGTAGATTCAGGGCAATTTTAGAAACCGGCAAATATTTTGTCACACAGAAAGCGATCAAGAGCTCGAGTGGGTTACAATAACAACAGCAACTTGCATTCATATACATCCTTCAAGTAGGATACCATTTGGAGAACTTCACGAGGGTTAAGAGCAAATGATCTAAGAGATTTGGTACCAATTATGAAAGAGTTTGATGCTGTGCTGGGAAGATGGTAGGGTGGGTATTCTGGAAGGATGAGATCAATAGATTGAAAAGTCTTTGCCTCATCACTACCTCTCTTCGGATGTGCCTCATTCTGTGCACAGTTAATAAAATTACACGCAACAAAAAGACTCATTCTGGTCAAAGGGTCACTGCTGTCGCGCAACTGACTGCCGCGTTTCACCCACAAAATACACGGTCAATTCACTTTGCAGTACGGTATGTTCTGTGAAGCGTTTCGAGAGGTCTCAACGCCGTGATAAGGCGCTATATCAGATGCAAGGATTATTATTCTTATTGTTATTGCGCTGCAGGTTTTTTTGAGGGTAGTTTGGAGCTGTTCTGTGCAGCTAAACCCATTGCTTGACGGGCACTCTCCAGCAGTAAAAGAGTGGGCCGCTTGTCAGCCAGTGTGACTCATTTTCAAATGAATGTTATACCGCAGCTAGATAAACCATGTTAATAATGTTTTGATGCGTTCTACTCCTGCAGATTACAGGAAAGTACCGTGATAATGACTGAAGAAATTATCTCGTGCGCGTCGAGTAACAAAACAAAGCCAGAACCAAATTGTGCCTTCTGTTCTGTTGCACGGGCTGAGCTCTAAGCCATTCTTCCCTCCGCTCTTCATAATTCTATCACACAGGCTTTCTGACTCACCCCTGCCTCCATCCCTCGCCCCACTATTTTCCCCCGATTTACCCCAACTCCACCTAGGGGGTTCAACCAGCTGTGTAAAGTGCATTGATATATTCTCCCAATGTGAAAGGTGCTACATACATCATTGTATATTGTACGCTGTCCGTAACATTAACTATAATCGTTGCGTTTGATATAGAGCCTTATCACGTCGTTGAGACATCTCAAAACTCTTCACAGAATATATTGCAAAGGGGGATTGACTGTGTGTTTTGCGAGCGAAACGGATGAGGCGAACGGCCTTCTTCTGTCCTGCGAATGTTGTGATGGTGTAACGAATCTTCTTACTGCTACTTCAGTGGTTTTTATTAGCCAGCAATGTCTGACCCTCAAATCACTAACCAACAACAAGTTGCATTTACATAGCAGTATAATAAAGCTCTGCAGGATGCTATCCCGTGTGAAGGAGGCTATATAAATGCAAGTTGTTGTTGTTGCTGTAGCACAAATGAGCTAAGCTCAGTGCTTTCAGAGGCAGTATCTCCACTGTACTTCCACAGAAGGATTTTGCTTTTGTCACAGATGCTGGCGACGGGAGGAATGCACGGTTGGGTTCCTAGTTCCTAGTGCAGTACTTTTTCTAAATGGCTCGGGACCTGTGATCCTTAACGATCCAGCCACCATCAGTTTGGCTCAGTCGGTCGCGATGTTATCAGGACTTCTTTGAGAATTTCGCCCACAAAATGTACAGTCAATTCACTTTACAGTGTGTTCTGTGAAAAGCTTTGGGACGTCCTCCCGACGTGAAAAGCGCTATATCAAATGCAAGGATATTATTATTATTTACGGTACATTCTGTGAAGCGCTTGAGACGTGATGAGGCGCTATATCAAATGCAAGGGTTAATAAGGTACGTGGCTCACACAAACTGATTCTGCTGCAACAGCGTTCTGTCCAACGCCGTTCTTGACAGGTCTTTATGAACCAGCCCCCCCCGAGTCTCAAGCACCCCCAGTCACTCCACTTTTCAATAACAACAACATGGGTTTACACAGCGCCCCCTCGTGCAGGGTAGCTTCCCAGAGGGCTTAACGGTACTTTACAGGAAATCCCATGAAGGGACGTCCTCCCGACGGGAAAGAGGATTATTATTATTAAAACTTAGGAGCACAGGAATGGCAGTCTCACTGGTTTCCGAGGGCAGATGTCTCGGCAGGATACAGCCAAGCTCTGTTGCCCGATCGCTCTTCTTTTGTAGCGTTAGCGGCTCCTACGAGGCCGGTGTGCTTAGCTGAATAGTATTCTTGTGGCTGAGTGGTGCTTTATCTCAGTTCCCCTTTTCTCTTGAAGATAAATGGCTACAGCATTTCTTTATGTTCCTATGTGAGTTTGCTTCACTGCTTGACTTGCGGATGGAACCAAAGCACTCTCATGAGCAGGAACAATATGGTCATTTTTATTGATCTTCTACCACGTTGCAAATCTGCTCATTGATGCGCATCACCCTCTGGAGATTTGGTTTGGTGTGGAGTCCTGTTGCATACTCGCCTCGCAAGCGAGAGGACCCGGGTTCGATACCCGGCAGGGCGAGACTTTAGGCAAGTTTCCTTACTCCACCCGCCTCTGTTTACAGTAAAAGAATCGATTTGATTCGAGTGGATCAAATAATTAAAAGGAACTGATTTTGGAAGCTGTATTTTCTCAGTTCTTCAATGAATTTGGGAAATTTCCACAATTCTGTGCAGTCTTCAGTCCTGCTGCCGAGACCATCAATTTCCACCCGTTCTTAGCCAGTAAGTCTTAGCCAGTTTCATGTTAACATTGAAGGTTACGCAGAATTTGTGTGGTCCCTATAAATAATACTTCTTTGAGGTATTTGCTTTCATCTTTACATTTTTATTTCTTCGCACTGGGATCATTTGCTTGATTAAATGAGTCAGCTCACTCTCCTTCACCGTGGCTGCCTTTTGACACTTTGACCTATGATTCAAACAGACACAGACGGTTTTGCCTGTAATGAGCGTAAGGATTGTGCATCTGAGGACATTTCTCTTCTCCCTCCCCCTCATTTTTTATCCCCCCCCACCCTCCCCGCCCCCATCTCTCAATATGTTTGGTTTCTGTCATCCATTGTTTCTATTAAAGGGACATTAATAATAATAATAAAATGACATTTGATAATAATAATAATCCTTGCATTTGATATAACGCTTTTCACGTCTTCTCGACGTCTCAAAGTGCTTCACAGAATATACTGTAAAGTGAATTGACCGTGTATTTGTGGGCGAAACGTGGCAGCCAATTGCACACAGCAGTGTCCCACAAACAGTCGTGGACTGAAAATGACCAATTTATTACTGTTTTGTTTTTGGAGAGATTATTATGAGGCGTGCTTTATCACATTGTTGAGACGTGTCAACGTGCTTCACAGAATATACTGTAAAGTGATTTGACTGTATATTTTGTGGGCGAAACGCAGCAGCCAATTGCGCACAGCAGCGTCCCCACAAACAATAGTAGATTGAGTGAACAAAATTATTAGTATTTTTTAAAATTATTTATTTGAAGGGATTATTAGCTCCATCAAGCGATCCGTCAATTGACTAACACCTGGATTCCTACTTACTGCTGGATAAACAGAGGCGCGTGGATTAAAGAAACTTGCCTGGTGGGTCGCCCTGCGTGGGAATCGAACCTGAGTCCTCTCGCTTGGGAGGCGAGTGCGCTAAACCACTAAGCTATAAGACTCCATTGCTTCATTGAAGAGACATTGAAAATAATAATAATAATCCTTACATTTGATACAGAGTCTTTCACATCGAGAGGACGTCCCACAGCGGTTCATAGGATATGCTGTAAAGTGCAGTGATTGTGCGCATGAATATGGCAGCCAATTTTGTGCAAATTCAATGTCCCGCATCGTCAAAGAAGCCACTGACGTTCTCAAAGAAAATGGCGATATGGGGTTGAGAGTGTCCGAAGCTTCCCTTTTTTTTTAATATCTAAAAGTATGCAGAGGAATATGAGCTTCATGAGGAAGCTTCAGTATGGAAAAGCTCTCTGCTTAAACACCACCAAAATAGCACTGGTAAAGTAGAGTGAGGTGGATGCTCAGTTGCCAATAGCGACGGTTCAGTTTGTTTGCAACTCATTACCTTGAACATCAGGCTCCCTCGCTCGGCTCCCCTTATTATTTTTTGAATGGACAATATTAATGGCATTTCTCAAGATGTCCTTATCCGAGTGTTTGTGGTTGAGACAAGATGTTTGGAAACAGTAACAGATAGATTTCCCTCGAAGGAGTGCTGGTCCTCACATGTTTCCAGCGTTGATAAAATCCGTATTTACGTGTGAAAAAGAACTGGGACTCCGTGTGAATGGAAAGGATTATATATTATCTTAAAATGCCAGCGGTAGAGCTATTTCCCTGATTTTTTTTCCCAATCCCGTTTAAAATGTTCCACACCTCTACAAGTCCCCACTGAGATGTCTTCTCTCAAAAATGATGAGCCCCGACAACAATATTTATATAGCGCCCGTCATGCAGGGCAAAGTCCCAGAGCGCTTGATGGGACGGAGTCCGAGGTCCAATCGGTGGGAGGTGACCGTAGGCACGATCGAAGAGGAAGGTCTCCAGGCGCAACCCGAAGATGGGGAAGGAGTGGGGGGACGGCAAAGCCGAGGGATAGAGGAAGAGTGTTCCAGAGTTTTGGGACGTAGTGGCTGAAAGCGGGGCCACCGATGATGGAACGGAGGGCACGAGGGATAAGCAGGAGGCCGGAGCCAGTCGAGCGGTGGCAGTGGGCAGGGGGTTTGGAGGAATAAGCAGGTCGGAGAAGTAGGGAGATGCCAGGGCCAGATGAAGCATCAGAAAGCTAGCTGAGCACATGAGGGAGAGTTGAGTGCTGTGAGCATGTTGGACTTGACCATCTTCCCTTCTGTCAAATTATAGCCTGAATACATTCAGATTACGCCTAATTAGATAAACCGTGGATGCACATTATCTGTTGTTTTCATGGAGTTAAATCAATTACCATCCAGGATTTTTCTTGTTACCCCGGGTGGGTTCTCATTTGGCTATTGAGGAAACCGTTGTCTTGCTGTCAAATGAGAATCAATCAAATATGAAATTGGTGCATTTGTATGAGGATTTTCCAATGGTTTATAATGAGGTGAGCCGAGTAAGCGGAAATGAAATGAAATGCTATGGGTCACCTTCACACCTCCACCCCCTCCTTGCCCTCCACCTCCCTTGACTCCAGTCCCCAGCGCAGGTGCAAACACTTCACTCTCCAAAGCCTTACAAAGTCCTCCTGGTGCGAAAGTTGCTATGTAAACGCAATCTATTGTTGTTGTTGTTGCTTCCAACCTCCATCCTGCCTCGCACACGCTCAATAAAAACAAGAGGAAGGAGCAATATTTACCACAGTTTAAACAGTAATGATTTTTTATTTCAAGATGCATGAAATACTTGGTGCATTGACTGCACTTAAAATTGGACTCAATAACAACACAGTTCTATAGCACCTTCAGAACCAGAGGACACGACATACGATTGAAGGGGGAGTAAATTCAGAAGAAATCTGCGGAAACACTACTTCAGCGAGCAAGCAGTAAACGCATGAAACAAGTCCTTGGGAGACGGTGGAAGCAGAAAGTGTTCATTCTTTCAAGAATAAATTAGATAGATTTCTGTTAGGAAATGATATCTTGGGATAAAATATATAGTATGGGTCATGATAGGTATCTGATAGGTATCTGGGGAAGACGGGTTTGCACAGTTATGGGGAGAAAGCTGGTGAATGGGGTTAGTGAAAGTGACTTGCTCTGTCAAAGAGCCGGCACAGACTCAATGGGCCGAATGGCCTCCTTCTGTGCCATAACATTCTATGAATCTATGAAATGACATAAGAACATAAGAAATTCTAGATGATCAAAAGGCCATGGTCCATCTAGTCTGCGTTCCACCTTCCTGGTGGTCGCATGTACATAGGTCCCGAACTGTCTATGTACTATATCCCATCATGTTATTTCCTACAAGGAAACTATCCGTGTTTGAAGGAATCAACATTTCTTGCTTCAACCATCCTCCTCGGAAGCCTGTTCCACAGGCAAGCCACTGCCAGGTTGGTGGAAGGCGAACTGGGTGGACCTTGGTCTTCTTTGGCCCAGCAAATTCTTCTGTTCTTGTCTTTTTGATCATGAGCTAGAGAACTGTAATTGACCGATTGGAGTCCCTTGCTAATGCTGAGAAACATTCAACATAGACTTCTCAGAGGAAAATAGCAAAGGATTACCAGAATTATCTGCTGCATTAAATCAACCTTCTGTTTGATGGTGGAGGTATTTTTTCATCCGTGCCGTAGCACAATTTCTAGAGGAGAGACAAGGATTCAACACACTCATTAAAAAATAAATCCTGTATTTAGTCTCTTACTTATCAACCCTACTGTGGCACCTTCCCCGGATGCATAGAAAATATTGATTGGGAAGAATCCATCTTCCTTTTATAATCCTTGCATTTGATACAGTGCCTTTCATGTCAGGAGGATGTCTTCAAAGCATTTTTCCGTAAATTGCGGTGACTGTATTCTGTAGGTGAATGAGGCAGCCAATTCCCTTTGATACTGTTGAACACATGTGAGGGAGAAAGGAACAGAAGGGTATAGGAGATCGGGCTAGGAGGGGTGCAGGCTCATGTGGAGAATAGCTGGGCTGAATGGCCTGTTTCCGTGCTGTTCCATTCTGCCTCTACGGCCTTGCTCCTCCCTATGTCTCCTAACTGCCTATCAACCTTTTCTCTCCCTCCGCTCAGTGGCTCTGGTCTGCTTCACATCCCCTGCCTTGCCAGCCCCACCATTGGTGGTCAGGTCTTCAACCTCTGTGCCCAGAACTCCATCTCATAATCTCTCTGCCTCACTCCCTCTCTTGCCTCCGTCTCAAGACCCTCCTTTTCGACCATGCCTTCAGTCATCTTCCTACCTCTACCCTACCCTCCCGATCCCAATCCCCATGACTGTCTGTCTTGGGATGTCCTCCTGACATAAAAGATGCTGTACAAATATAATTTGTTGTTGTGTAATTGTATGCAATTCTGCAATGCAATTTAGACACATCTTTATGTTGCAACATTTTTATGGCCAAAACTGGGGATTGCTCAGAATTATGACTCCATAAAGAATCACCATTCTGAATAGATTTCAAGAGATGGACCAGAAAGCACTCTTACTATGGAATGAGATACTTTAATGCAAATGGAAAGTGATCAGAGTTATTAGATAATGGGCTGGGAGTTGTGGAAGGAATCTTTTGGGAATTGGTAGGTAGATGGAACAGAATAGTCTCATTCCTCTCCACTGGCTCCAAGATCTATCCAGCTCTGATCCCAGGGCTTCCCAGGACAGCGTCAGCACTGGAGAAGAGATCCGATGTGCTCTAGGGGACAGCTAGAGTCTACCTTGGAATGTCAGAGGTAAGTGAGATGCGCTGTGGCTCAGAGACGTCCTTGACTAATACTTTCAGGAATTAGTTAAGCAGGATACGTCCTTCCAGGGAGCGAGTGCGCATTCCATTCCAACGATCTACCGCCGGGATTTCCATGTGTCGGTGGGGTGCATGGAATTCTTAGCCCGGTTTGGATGCTCTCAAGCAACGGTAATGGCTTTCCGCATGTGTCAGACACCCGGCTGACCAAAAAAAAATCAATGATTGCAGTAACTCCTCTGCCAAAGGTGATGTCCCAAGGGTCTCACACGCACACGCACACATTTGCATACCGCCCATGATGGTAACTCATGCCCTTTCCGCTGTATGTATTCAGCAGATGTATTGTGTATATTGATCCGACAGATAAATGCCCAGATGCTCATGCACAATTAATGACTCAAAGCATTAGGGAACAATGCATCATTCGAGAAAATCATGTGCACTCTGCCAATTCACAGACCCCATTTTCTTCATAGTGTTAATCAGAAGAGGTGTCTATTCTTCGGGCTTGTATACTGGTCTCGCCTGGATAATTCCAGTCAGCTGCTTTGTTTAAGAGCTGAACTTCCCTTTTCGTTTGGTGGGATTTCGGAGCTGTTTTTCTTGGAGTTCTAGAGAAAACAACTTCCAAGTTATGACTGAATTCAACAATTTGCCAAATCCTGGACACTCTGAAGTGTTAACGTGAGTAGAGTTAAATATGGGTGGAATATTACCATTTTGGGAAGAGTATTTAATGTTTTTTCCTTGCGGAGTCCTGTAGCATTATCGGTTAGAGCCCTCGACTCACAAGCAAGAGGACCTGGGTTTGGTGTTCCTGGGCAGAGCGAAAGGTTAGGCAAGTTCCTTAGTCCACACGCTTCTCTTTACCGAGCAGTAAGTAGGAACCAGGTTGGCGAATCGCTTTTCCAGGGATAATAATCCCTTCGAAAAAAATAAATAAGCAAATAATAATGAAAAGTTTGTTCACTCAATCCACAACTGTTTGTGGGACACCGCTGTGCGCAATTGGATGACACGTTTCGCCCACAAAATGCACTGTCAGTCCACTTTACAACATATTCTGTGAAGTGCTTTGAGACGTCTCGATGACTTGATGAGGTGATATATCTAAAGCAAGGATTGCTATTATTTTCCACATCTTTTTGTGTCAACAATATAAATAGTGAAGGAATCGGGGAACTTCAAAAGACAATGGCTGTTTGATGCTACAGCTGAAATGAGAGGAAGTTCAAAGTCCAGATCCCCGGCTGTCATTTTCCTCCAACGTGTGGCTGAATTAATACCCAGCTTCTCCCGAGTTCTCCTTGAACTGTCAATTCTCTGTTTCCCTTTTTAAGCTACTGTCGCCTTGCTTCACTCCTTTCCGACAACCGACATCAAAAGATGCTTCTCTCATCGGGTATTTGTGGGTTTTCTCTTGTCAGACGTTGGAATTGATAGCCTCGTGCTTTCCTGCTGTCGAATCGATCGTTTTAAGTGAGATCTTGATTTGTTTTTAACTCTCGGATTTCTTTTTATGTTGTATCTTAACAGACCAGCAATGAGTTGAGGTTCGAAAGGGTGAGAAGGAGGCAAATAGAGATGAAATACACCAAACTGACACGAGAAATGTCGCTTTGTTGGGATGGTAGGGTTTTAAGTAGTAAACTTATGGAACAGGCTTCCCTAGGGAGAAGGTGGAAGCAGAAAATGTAATTTGTTTCAAGAACAAATTAGATAGATTTCTGCTGGAAAATAATATCTCGGGATACGGTGCATAGTTTGGTCAAGCGATTGCCAGGATAATGGAAGGAGAACTGGATTGACCTTGGTCTGCTTTTACCCGGCAAACACTTATGTTCTTGTAAGTCTCACTCGTACAGACAGATATCTTGCTGTCACATAAGAGTGCTTTGGTCCTTCGAGAGAGCAGAGCTGTGTCGTAAAACAAACATCTCACAAAATGAGTTCAGATGAAGAAGGCTCTTCAGATCATCCACATAAGAATATAAGAATTTGCTGGACGAAAGCAGACCAATGTCCATTCAGTTCACCTTCCACCTTCTTGGCAGTCGCATGACCTGTCGATGTCCCAAAATATATACTGTATCCCAAGATATTATTTCCACACAGAAATCTATCTCATTTCTTCTTGAAAGAATCGATACTTTCTGCTTCCACAATCTCCCTAGGGGAGCCTGATCCATACATTATTTACTACTCGCTCAGCGAAGTAGTGTTTCCGCAGATTTCTTCTGAATGTACACCCCCTTATATCGCAGGCCGTGTCCTCTGGTTCTACTGTTCGGTACAGATCAAACAGCCTATCACGGTCTACATTTTCCAGTCCCTTTAGAATCTTAACCTGATCTCATCCTTCCAGAAGAACACCCTAACACCCTCCTTACCACAACATTGAGCTTTTTTTTAAATGAGCCCCAGTGTCTTGGCCTAAACCACCCTTCCTGAAAACCCTGTTGCAAATTATAGTTGTAAATTACCCTCCGGATAAAGGAAAAACTGACCGGTGTCCGGCTTGAAGTTGAAGCTTAAAACTCCAAACCTTTGCTCCTCTTCTTCTACTGTCTTGATACATCCTAAAGTATTGTTTTGGGTTTACTTTTTCAATCCTGTGAGTCGTCTTCTCTCAAGATTGGAAATTGGTCAGAGTGCTAACGGCTGACACTTCTCAAAGTGCTTTTCAAAGTGTGTAATTGATTGGAAATTAATTGAAGGCTGAGATTGGATGGGCCGAAGGGCCTTTTCTTGTGCGTCTTGTGAGCTAACGTTAGTTAGAATGTACTAACTGTCTTCGTTCTTGAATATTCTGAGTGATTGATATTGCAAAACTTTCCTCAGGAGATGGTGTGAGTGGGGTTTGGTTCCTTGAATTCCAAGACACTGCCCAGTGTTGTTGTGTGGACTGTGGCGGGAGTGGGCCTGATGGGCTGAATGACCTTCTGTCATTCCATCGTTTCTTATTCTGCATTTTCAAATTGTATCATTCTATAATAATAATGATATATAAACACCTCTCGTGTAAAACTTATAATCTTTGCATTTGATATAATGCCTTTCACATCAGTTGGTCAAAGGGCTTTAAAGAACTTAATAATCCTTGCAATAGATAATCATTGCATTAGATATAGCCCCTTATCATGTCGTTGAGACATCTCAAAGCCCTTCACAGGATATACTGTATTTTATGTACTTTGCAGGCGAACGTGGCAGCAAGTTGGGCGCAGCAGTGCGTCCCACAAACAGCCTTAGAGTGAGTGCCCAATTTTAATAAAGAAGATTTATTAGCCAGGACGTCAGGAGAAACTTCCTTCTCTTTTCGAATAGTGCCATGGGATCTTTAACACCCACCTGAACAGGCAGAAGAGAGCTCGGTTTAACGTCTCATCCGAAGGGCGCTACCTCTAACAACGCACTGCATCAGAGCGTCAGCCTAGACTACGTGAGCTCAACCTCGCATCGCTTAGACAACGCTTTACAAAATTTTCAGTTTGCTTTGGGTGTCTTGTTTGTCGACACCTTCGGACCTGTTAGTTGGATTAAAAAAATAATAACTTGGTCACTCGATCCACGACTGTTTGCGTGCGCGATTGGCTGCCGTGTTTCGCCCACGAAACGTCGCAGTCAATTCACTTTGCAGCGTAATCTGTGAAGCGCCTTGAGACGTCTCGAACACGTGATAAGGCGCTGTGTCAAATGCGAGGATGGTTATTAATATTATTGTTATTAGTCAGGAAGATTTTGGTTCGTTCTGATGTCAACGTCCCTTTAAGAAGGGGTGGGTGAGGAAAACTCGCAGAACAGCACGGCTTGTAATAGGCATTGGGGCTACGTAAACCATCATAAGATGCAGTTGTGCTCAATATAGAGCAACCCACTTAGAGTCTGACTGTATCACACAGAGACACTGGCACTCAGAAATATTCGAACCCTTTTGCTCGCAGATAGATAGATAGATAGATAGATAGATAGATAGATAGATAGATAGATAGATAGATAGATAGATAGATAGATAGATAGATAGATAGATAGATAGATAGATAGATAGATAGATAGATAGATAGATAGATAGATAGATAGATAGATAGATAGATAGATAGATAGATGCAAGATGCATGCGTGCAAACATGAACAACAACCTGCTGGGATAGACCTTTAGACCGTTAAAGGGACAGTAGCGTGCTGAGTGCTTTCTCATTGGTAATTAAATGGGGAGCAGTTTTACCCACCCGCAGTGGCCAGAGAGGCAGTTTCTCTTTAAAATAACCGCAAGTTGAGGCTAAATAAACCTCACTGGGAGCTGGAAAAGGGCCGAGGTTCAATTAGCAGGGAGGCAACGGAAATTGCAGAGTGCCTCGGGTGACTTGCCAATAGGGTTTGCAAGTGGACCCTTTTTTTTTCGCCCCCTTCCCCTCCTTTGCTTAGAATTTTCCACACTGGTCACGCTGAGGGAGATACATGGACTTGTGATAATAATAATAATAATAATAATAATAATAATTGCATTTGATATAACGCCTTATCACATCATTGAGACATCTCAAAGCGCTTCACAGGATACACAGTCAAGTGAATTGATGTATAGTTTGTGGGGGAAACGCGACAAACAATTGCGCACAGCGGTGTTCCACAAATAGTCTCAGATTTTTTGTGTGGAGGGAGGGCAGGATTATTACCCCCGGAAAGCGATCTGACAATCGACTAACAACAGGGTTCCTGCTTACTGCTAGGTAAACAGAGGTGAGAAAAGCAGAGCTGAACCACAGAGCAACCGGGATACAAAATCAGCTGAAAAATAAGGTGTTCTGCCGAATGCAATTGGGGGGTGGAGTGTGTGAGAGTGTGTGTGTGTGTGTGTATGTGGGGAGGTGATCAGGTCTTTATAAACAGGAGTGAGGGGAGGAGAAAGACATCCTCTTTTTCCTCTCAGTCCCAAGCTCCTGGTCCACACACTCGATATGAACAAAGGCTGTTTCCAGTTGACTGAGAAATCAGACGCAGCCCTATCACAAAGCCCTCTCCTTCCCCCCAACACCCCCCCCCCACCACCACCCTCCTCCCCACCTACATCCAGCCCAGCCATCCAGCCAGCGAGCAAGCAGTGTCGTCAAGACCTGACGAGGAGAGGATGCTTTTTATTCTGTAGTTGAAAGGCAAGAGAGAAATGTCAGGTCCGTGCAGCCTTTTGGGATAACCCTCGCTCCATGATGTGAATGAACAGCTTCACGACTGGACTCCGCATCCTAACGGCAGTGATCGACAGGAGAAAGGGGTCTTTTTTCTCTCTCGGGGGGAGGAAGGGAGTCGCTTCGGCTATTTACACATATATATTTTGTATTATATATATTTCTTTTCTTTGGAGGCTTGCAGCTGGACTGAGATATTTATATTGTGTGGTGTTTATCAGCTGTGCTGGTTTCTCCGAGCTCCATGTATGACAATCTGTACCTGCATGGATTCGACGACTCAGAGGCGGTAAGTACTTACCGTATGTGTTGAATGAGTAAGTGAAAGAGAGGGAGAAGGGGGGAAAAGAGGGAGATGGGGGGTGGGGGGGAGAGAGGGAGAGTGGCAGGGCGGAAGAGAGGGAAGGGGGTAAAGAGATGGAGAGAGGAGGGAACTAGAGAGAGAGGGGGGAGGTAGGGGGAAAGAGACAGAAAAGGGGAGAAAGAGATGGATATAGAGGGGCAAAAGAAAGAATAGGGGCGAAAGAGAGAGAGAAGCGAAGAAGAAGGAGAGAGAAGAGGGGAAGGAAAGGGGAGAGAGAGAGAGAGAGAGAGAGAAGCGGGGAGAAAGTGAGATAGGAGAAATAGAGACTGTGTGAGAGAGAAAGAGAGGAGAGAAAAAGAGAGGGAGATAGGAAGAGTGGACAGAAAGGTATTTTTGAAAGTCCTAATCGGGCAGTGGACACGACAGATTATTCTTAAAAGTGCCTCCTGATTAGCCAACGCTGCTTTTGATTCGGTGCCATTTGCAGTAAATCCTGCTGTTATGATTAGAGCTGGCAATTCCGGGCAGTGATACTGTACATAATGTGGAGAGAGACTAAAGGCCTGAGCCCCAGTGATGGAAAGTCAACAACAGATCAATCCAGCAATGGACATGCTGCCCCTCTCTCTCTCTCTCTCTCTCTCTCACATGCCTTTAAAAACCTCAGCCTAACAAGCGAGAGAGAGAGAGCGAGAGATGGAGAGATGGAGAGATACAGAGAGAGATAAACACATACACACACGCACAAATAACAACAATTTGGGTTGTTGTCGGCACCCGAGCTCTGAAATACACGCTTCGAGTGCTTTCCTTCACGTTCCCATTTTTCGAGCACTTATTTATGTATTTGCTTACACCGGTATTGGAACCGTTTGAAACGTCAAAACGAAAAAAAAAACCGTACCGTCCCCTGAAGGATTCTCGGTGCGCTGATTCGGGGGCCGAGGGGAAGGGAGGTGAGGGGGAAGCAGAAGATTTCTCTGACATTCTTTGCTTTCGCCGGCAAGATACACAGTCGATCCACTTTACAGTCTACCCTGCGAAGCCCTTTGAGACGTCTCAACGACGTGATAAACTCTTATCAAATGCAAGGATTGTTATCATCATCGTTATTATTTATTGTTGGAGGTATTGGAGGATGCCTTTTCTGCTTTGCCAACACAAATCTCCACGCAGCTGCCTTTTCGTGTGCTTTAGCCATCTTGTATTGCTGAAATCCGTGGGCACTTGAATTTCGAGTGAGAAGCGTTAAATAGCGGTTGCGGATCAGTGTTCGGGTAAATTATATTGCTTTCGATACCGGCTATTGCCAGACGCAGTTGTGCGGGTTGGAAAGCTGTAGTTTTTCCTGGATTGTTATATCTTTGCACTGGCACCTTTACTGTTTATGGTTTCTCTCTATAATGGTGATGGCGAGTTGTATACTGTACCAAGTTCCTTCCCGTCGCTTTTCTGCTGAAGGCACAACAGCTTGTTTCCCTCTACATCCTCTCTTCTCCCCTCCCTTCCTCTCCTCTCCTCTCTTCTCTAGGTCTCAATTATTCACCCCACAACGCATCTGCCTCAGAGAGCACTCGTCAACCTTTGGCTGAAAGTTGGCGCAACTGTTAATAAAGTCGTAGCCCTAATCAAAAAAAATTATAAATTTGGTCACTCAATCCACGACTGTTTGTGGGGGGGACGCTGCTGTGCGCAATTGGCTGCCGAGCTTCGCCCACAAAATACACAGTCACAAATATATTCTGTGAAGCGCTATGAGACGTCTCAACGACATAATAAGGCACTGTATCAAATGCAGGGATTTTTTAATCAGTATTTTTATTATTATTATTACGAAAATGATGCTTTGTTCACCCCAGACATGCAGATGGCATGTCACATCGAGAATGTTTCTGCACGGGTTCCTGTTAATGGGGTGGCTTGTCAGCGGGGTTGGCCTTATAGGAGGTTGTAGCCAGGATGCAGACTGTTCAGTGAGGAACGATTGCGCTCCAATGTTTATGACATGATTAACTTATGTAACTGCCACCCAGCGCCGTGTGGCTTTTGAGTTGCGGATATCGTTCAATGCCGAAAATACACAGTCGCCCGCACTTTACAGTGTAACTGCGAAGCACTTTGAGACATCTCGATGATTTGATTAATAATAATAACGGTAATAATCCTTGCATTTGATACAGCGCCCTATCATGTCATTGAGACGTTTCAAAGCGCTTCACAGGACATACTGTAAAGTAGATTGACTGTGCATTTCGCCGGCCGAGCATCAGTTTTTTTTTCTCGGGCCTCTTGTCTCGGACTTGCGTTTGAACCGTCCTGAGCGATATAAATTCTCCCGTCGAGCGCGTGTGAACGGCATGTGGTGATTGCGTCCCGCTGCGATTTTTGGCCACCGAACGCACTGAAGTGCGCTTGAAGTGAGACCCAGTGTGTTTTGCCGACATTTGTGGGGTTTACAGTCAATGCGAGATGTTTTTAATTAAAGGGGCATTGCTGTCTGACTGAAGGTGGGGTGAAAGGGAGGGAGGGAGGGAGGGAGAGGAGGAGAAAGAGGAGAGACGATTGATTTATCATAGCAACATGCGATGCTCGACTGTTGCAAGTGATATCGATCACAGTCGAATGGCTGCAGAGAGTGAGATAACCATAGGTTTTTCAACTCTGCGATTGGCAAAGAACTGAAGCTGCTCAGCAGTTATTTACAGACTGACAGACTGGTACATCGGACGTTTCTGAGCAACTAACTTGTCCCCAAGTATAAATTTCTGGCCGTTCAGCTTGAGCTGATGTTTGGTGATGCCATTCCCCCTCGCGCGCGCACACACACACACAAACACACACACACACATTTTTATATGTGCAGTGTAAATTGGGTACATGAATTACAGGCAGGAAATGAGTCTCGTGATTCAGATGATTAAACTCGTGAGCGTTTGCTACTCTGTGGCTGAGGTTTAGCACGAAACGACTTTGATTTGATTTCGTCTTGCACGTCCCATTCCTTCCGTGGAAGAAATCGTGGAATGAGAAAGGGCAGTTTGGAGCAAAGGAGTCAACTGCATGGGGGTTGAGGGGGAGGGGAAGGTAAATGGGACTGAAAGGAAGGATTTTAATTATTTACTCCCTGTCCCTTTGCAATAAAATCTTTTTCATCTGGAGTTTGAGGTAGAGAAAAGGGGTCGCTGTAGTTCGCACGCACCAGCAAAAGTCATTTATGCGCTTATTGCGTTAACGCCACTCTTTTCTGATGATATTTTGCAGTGGATTTGTGAGCTAACGCCTTGTCTCTCAGCCACCGATGACAGCTTGTAACCAGTGCCAGTCCCATTGCTAACTGTGTGAACAATCTGCACAGTGAAACCCGCTATGTGGTGACAGGCAGCGAACCCGCGACAGAGGAGATTCGTTGCAACTTGTTTCGTTGTTTCGGAGTCTTTAAATGCTCTTAAACCAACCAAGCCTGTCCTGGTTTTACGGGGTGGGTGGGGGGGGGGGGTACAACCGATCGAGCTCTGTGGCCTCTGACGCTTAAAGATTTCGTTCAAATGGAATTAGGAACGTAGGAACAGGAGGCGGCCATTCAGCACCTCAAGCCTCTTCTGCCATTCTATGAGATCATGGCTGCTCTGTACCTCAACCCCAATTGCCCGCCTTTGCCCCATATCGTGTGATACTCATTACTCCCCCACCCCCACACACATTCACCAACAAGTCACAAAACCAAAGACGCACGAGTGCTCGAATTGTCTTAGCCTGCGAGACGCCAGCCTTAAAATTAGACAGAATCGGGCGATTCAGCCTTGCAACAACAACTTGCCTTTATATAGCGCCCCTCACCCAGGATAGCAACCCAGAGCGCTTGTCAGTGGGAGCATGACGACGGGCCGGGGGGAGGGGAAGGTAACAGTGAGCACGGTCGAAGAGGAAGGTCTGAATCCTGTCACATTCAGAGCTGCCTCTCCCCGTGTTTTCATATCATTGTGAGGCTGTTGGTAAAGAGGTGGGGGAATCCTAACCGGGGAAATCCTATCTGGGGAATCTGTAGTTTGGCCTCTTAATTGGAAAAACAATGCAGGATACCAGATGATGCTCTTCCTTCTGGAGTCCAAGTCTTGGGTTTAACCATTTCATCCCCTCGTCCTTCTCAAAATGTTGGCTTTGCTATCATAATGTACTCTGAAACGGAAGGGTTATTATTATAATGTTGAGGTGTCTCAAAGTGCTTCACAGGAGCTACTGCTAAATCGCTGAGCCCCGTGGCTTAATGGTTAGAGCGGTCGCCTCGCAAGCGAGAGGACCTGGGTTCGGTTCTCAGGAAGGGCGAAATGTTAGGCAAGTTTCTTTACTCCGCGAGCCTCTGTTTACCTAGCAGTATGTAGGAACCTGGTTGTTAGTCGATCGGTGAATCGCTTTTCCGGCGGTAATAATCCGTTAAAAAAAATAATAACTTGGTCACTCAAATCACGACCGTTTCTCAGTTTTGTGGGATATTCCTATGCGCAATTGGCTGCCGTGTTTCACCCCAAAAACATACAATTGATTCACTTTACAGTATGTTCTGTAAAGCGTCTGGGACGTCTTGGAAGACGTGGTAAGGCACTACATCGAATGCAAGGATTATTATTATCTAATCCGAATAAAACATTGCAAAAAAACGTGGCAAAAAAAGGAGCTTGTGCTGCAAATAGTGAGCTACTTAAAATCTGACTGTCCGTTGGGAATAATAGGCTGTCATTTCTGTTACTTTTTTTCCCTCTTTCAACTTGGCGAGCGAGTTATAAATAGGGACCTTTTCGCTACATTAGACCATCACGGGGCTGAAGATGTTTCTGCTGCAAAACATGTCATCCACCAGACACTTTATCATTAAGCAATAGAACTGAGTATTATCCAGTGACTTGGCCAAAAATCCAGCAACCTGTCCAATCCTCTTTCTTTTCCTTTTCCTTTCTTATAATCCTTGCAATTGATACAGCGCCTCATCACGTTGTTGAGACATCTCAAAGCGTTTCATGGAATATACTGGAAACTGAATTGACTGTATATTTGATGGACAACACGAAACAGCCGATTGCGCGCAGCAGCGTCCCACAAACAGTCGTGGATTTTCCCCCTTCTTTCCTGCTCGAACGCCGTGTGAAGTGTAGTAACTGTGTATTTGGAGATGAAAGCAAACGCCACTTTTTTTTGCACAGCAATCAGCCATGACGTGAATGACACTTTTTTTAAAAAAATATATATTTCTGGGGGTTTGTTGGCCAGGAGTTTTAGGTTGAATGTGTCATCCCAAGCATGGCACCTCTGACAATGCAGCACTCCCCTTGGGGGCGTTGTAAAAGGCGCTGTATAAATACAAATTTGTATTTGTTGCTTGGACGGCTATTGTTATGTGAGCCTGTTCTCAACCTCCCACCTCCATTGCAGCCGTATTCGCTGTGAAGGGATGCTCTGCGTGGGGCTGTCATGCGCCCCAGACTGATCTCGGTGGTGTTGGCACTGCCAGCGATTATGCACATGTTATTGTCTACAAGTCCCTTCACACTCTGGCACCTCCCTACCTTTCTGACCTGCTGTCTCCCCACTCCACTACTCCGCTTTCAGCCTCTTCGCCCCGAACCGTGGTACTCTCTCCCCCCAATCCCTCCGCTTCGCTCCCTCCTCCCCCTCTTTTAGATCACGACTGAAGAGCCTTCCTCTTTGACCGTGCTTACGGTCACCTCCTCCCTCTCCCCGGCTCGGGGTCAAGCTCCGCCACCGCTAAGCGCTTCGAGACCTGCCCTGCGTGTAAAAGGGCGCTATTTAAATGGAAGTTGTTGTTGTTGTCGGATTGGCCTGCAACTAACTGTACCAGTCTGTTTCCCAGCTGTGACACATCTGTCACTGTGCACCACGGACACCACAGAGATGTGCCGCAGTTTGAATTACCCGCCCACATATCCAAGTCTTACCGTATTCCTCTAGTTTTGTGGAGCATCGCTAATGGGCTCTAAGAGAGGGGGAGGGGGGGGGGGGGAATGATGGTCTCCAAATTACAACGAGTCAGATATTCCTCCCGAAAAAATCTCAAGTCTGTTTTGCATCTTATGTTTTTTTAACGACCTTCTTTTTTTTATTGTGGGTGGAAAAATGCCTCAGGATTTGTGCAGCGAGCATTTTCTCCTCGCTTACCCTATAGCGTTGCACTGCGCTGATGTGGGAGTGCCTTATTAATATTTATCAGTGTTTTTTATTTGTCAATGCAAAGTGCTATTTTCAAACCGCTGACTATATACAATACCCACCCTCCCAGAGGCTCTGGTTAGGGGAAGGGCTGTGAGATAACCCCACTGTCACACACAGCAGAATTGTCCCTCTATCTGACTTGGAACATCGTTCCAGCAAAGCTTTCCTCTTGCAGGATGCCTTGTTGTTCTGGCTCCTGGTGGAAGCGTCAGGGGCCACAGAGCAAAAGTAAACTCCATCGTCAATGGATTGACTTTATTTCAGTTTCACTCTTTTATTGTTGTACTGTGTCACTGTGTAATTTATGATTAACTGGGTATTATATTACGGTTTCACCCACAGAGTACACAGTCACTCCGCTCTACAGTGTATTCTGTGAAGCCCTTTGAGACGTCTCAATGGCGTGTTAAGACCCTATATCAAATGCAAGGATTATTATGATGATTATATTTGACACAGCGCCTTTCACGTCTTAAAGCGCTTCACAGAAAATACTATCAACTGAAGTGACTGGGTATTTTTGCAGCCAAACAGCAAGCCAAATTATGCACAGGAAGGTTCCACAAACAACCATGAGCCAATGACCCATTTTGTCTGGGGGGAGTTATCAGCCAGGACACTGAGAGAGAAACTCTCTTCTCTTTTTGAGTCGCTTTATAGCCCACCTGAACAGACGCAGAGGGGATCTTGGTTGAACATCTGACACCGCAGTGTTCCTCCAGCACAGCATTGGAGTGGGAAGTCTTTCCGACGCGAAGGGCGCTATAAAAGTGCAATTTGTTGTTGTTGTTGTTGTCAGCGCAGAGGAGTGTGGGTCTTGGAATCCTAACCTTCTGACAAGATTCAAGTGTGCTACCAACTGTGTGAGGTGCTGACAACTGGTATCAGACGGAAATGTCAGCAGATGTCTCGAGAGGAAAAATATCTAAGAGTACGGCGGGGAGGAAAGATTGGAGATGGGACTAAGTAAGTAGCTTTTACAGAGGGCCAGCTTGGTTGGTCAGATTGGCCGCCTTCTTTGCTGTAAATTTCTATGATTCAATAAGGCCATTTGCTCCTGAGAACTCAGTTCAAATTCCAGGCCACCGCAAGGGGAAAAAAATCAATTCTTTTCAATGTTGATCAGGTCCTAACCACACTCAGTGCATTGACCCTCGCGCTGATGTGAACTTGCAATGGCAAGCTGTGGGGTTTAGCTGGTTGAACCACAGCAGTTGAACCAGATCAGTGCTCTAGAGACCCCAAAAGCGACTTGTTTTCAACAACAGCTTGATACTGTGATGGGAGCACGATGTGGCAAGTGTTTTGAATGGATAATAATAATAATAATAATCCTTGCATTTGATACAGCGCCTTATCACGCCGTCGAGACGTCTCAAAGCGCTTCACAGCATATACTGTCAAGTGAATTGACTGTGTATTTTGTGAGCGAAAGAATATATCCAAAATATAGGATGAGGTCAGATGGGCTGAAGGGCCTTGTTCATCCAAACCACTCTTGTGATCTCTTTTGCAAAGCCTTGGCTCTTGCCAACTGATGCCTAACCTCTTACTTAGGTGGGCAGTGTATGTCCCTCCACGTACTCCATACCAGGCACGATGGAAATTTCCATGCCTGTGAGGAACGTTCAGTCCTTTGGTTTGGCAGAACATTACCTGACAGTGGCATCAAGACAGTAGAACAACAGGACAAAAAGCAGTTTGCTGTTGAATCTGAAATAAAAACAGAAGACGCTGGGAACGCTCAGCAGGTCAGGCAGCATCGATGGAGAGGGGAAAACGTTAAGTAGAGGACAAAAGGTTTCAGAGTTGCAACGGGGTGATTTCAGGGCAGACATCAGGAGGTGTTTTCTTTATCCCAGAGCGTAATTAACAACTGGAACAGAGGTGCCAGGGATGCTGGTTGAGGCCAGGACACTGGGACTCTTTATATTTAAGATTTAAAAATCAAAGTTTGATGCCACGATGGGAGAACAGTGGTGTGGATGTTCTGCAAGTGTATGGGCTACCAATCTTGTGATCTTAAGTGATATTCGTAAGGTTTTAGTGATGGCCTTTGGGTACGTCAGACACCTGGATGACAAAACCCCCCCAAAATGTAAACGCCATCAATAACGTTTAGACGCTAAAATGAATGTCGGAAAAATTGGTGCTGATTCAATTGTTGCCATTCCCCTCCCCCCAGTTCTCGTGAATCCTACTCATTGCTCTGCTTGTTGTTAGCATTGAGGGTTTATATTAAAAACATTAATGACACCACTTCAATATGCAAATCTTGGCGTAATGTGACTTCTGGGGCTGAGGATGCGCTGAGGCTGCGGTTTCCAGTTTCTTCTCTTGTACGAGTTGAGGCTTTTCTGCTTCGAATCTCTCCGCTTTGCCACCTCCTTGTCTGTCTTCAGACCATACCTGAAGACCTTCCTCTTTGACCATAGCTGGTCACCTCCTCTCTCTCTCTCTCTCCCAAGCTTGGCATCAGGCTCTGCCACTGTTTAGCTCTCCGAGACGCTTTCCTATTTAAATGTAAGCTGTTGTTGCTGTTACTTTAACCACGGCTTCTGGCAGCGAGTTCGAGATTCTCACCACCCTTTGTATGTAAAGAAATTCATCCTAAACTCCCTTTTAAGGACTGCTCTTATTATTTGTTGCACTTATTGGCTGTTGTAACACTTTCACCGCCTTTCTCTGCTAATTAGAAATTCTGCGTATTAATTACACACACTGGCATTGGGTCGTGCAGTTTCAATAACTAGACGAATGTGAATGGTGATGGCGGGGGTGTGTGCGCGAGGGGGGCCATGGGTTCTGTAACTGAGAGGAGAGGGAGTCAGTAGGGAGAAGGGGGGGGCCGAGGAGGGGAGTAGAAATAGATGGAGATGGGGAGGGAGAGCTTAAGGGCGGAGAGAGATGCTGGAAAGAAGGGATAGATGGAAGGGATAGATAGAAGCGCTCTGAGACGTCTCAAAGACGTGATAAGGCGCTATATCAAATGCAAGTATTATTATTATAAGTGGAGATGAAGAGAGAGAGGGTGAGGGGAGGTCAGGAGGGATGGAGAAGGGGAGGAAGAGAAGGTGCAGAGGAGGGTTGAGCGAGCGATAGAATGAGAGAGGGGACAATGAATGAGTGAATTAAAAAATCTTTTAAGCATTTCTTGTGCTGTTTTCTGGGGAGGTGAAGCTGGAGAGGTGCAGAATGCAAATCTCCTGCTTATTTCAATGGGGACTTAAAAGCCGGTACATGAATCTCGCAGGTTACAGGAATGCAATGCCTCCCTCTGCCTAAACCCTGAAGGACTGCAGAATTTTCAGCTCAGGTAATCACTTCTCAGACTCCCCCACAGTTTAGGTTTCTCGTCAGTCCAACATTATTAGTCGGCCCCTCCAACAATGCAGCACTGCATTAATAATAATAATAATATTCTTTGCATTTGATATAGAGCCTTATCAGGTCTCGTCGAGACGTCTCAAAGTGCTTCACGGTATATACTGTAAAGTGAATTGACCGTGTATTTTGTGGGTGAAACGCGGCAGCCAATTTGCGGGCATTAATGCTGAATTGTTTTATGCCTTGGGACGTACCCCTGACGTGAAAGGCACGACGTAAATGTAAATCTACTTTTGTTGTAATAACTGAATATGTTGTTTTGGAAAACGATTGCTGACCCACAGGCAGGTTATTAAAGCTGCAGAGCTCCACATAGATGCATAGAGCTCCAAGAGGAACATGTCTGTACTGTTCGGGTGGATGGTTAAAGATCCTCTTGTGCTACTCTCCTGGATTCCTGGCCAACAATCCACCCAATAAATATTGGTCATTCACTTCATGGCTGTTTGTGGGACAGGACATTGCCGTGTGCGAAACTTGGCAGCCAATTGCGCACAGCAGTGTCCCACAAACAGTCGTGGATTGATTGATTAAATTATTTACAAAAGAAAATTATTTTTGAAGGGATTAATACTCCCGGAAAAGCGATCCGCCAATCGACTAACAACCGGGGTTCCTACTTATGTGTGGAATAAGGAAACTTGTCTAAGGTTTCGCTCTGCCTGGGAATCGAACCTGGGTCCTCTCGCTTGTGAGGCGAGTTCTCTAACCACCAAACTGCAGGAGTCCACGTGAAAAATGAAAAAAAAAGCCACACAAAATGTGGTTAGAAACGGCATTGACCTTCGCTGCTCCATTTGTCTATCTCGGAGACGTTGGAGCTCATTAACCTTTAAAAAAAATTCCTTGCTTAACTAATGCACTTTTGCAGAGACCTCTGTTCATCCGACAGATTTATTGGTGCATTAATGAATCATCACTGTTACCGAGTCCAATTTAAAGTCACCAATTCTGTGCCTTGTGTTTTTTTCAACGTAAATGTTCTGTTATAGTTGGGGGTTTCATTGAGAAACGGCAGAGAAAACATTTCACGACCCATGTTAACGCAATTAGGTTGCTGCTACAATACCATAGATTACAAATTTAAATACAACGCCTTTCATGTTGGAAGGAAGTCTCGAACAGCTCGACACAACTGGGCACCTGAGCCTGGGTTGGGAGCCCAAGGGTGTGGGAAGATGGCCAAATGTGCAGTCAAAGGAATGCCTCTTGGAATCCCCCGTAGGGTAGTGGTTAGAGCGCTCGCCTCACAACAACAACCACAAAAAAAAATTACATTTATAGAGCGTCTATCACGTCGGGAGGACGTCCCAAAGCGCTGAGGGTTAGATTCCTTGATTCGTCACAAGCAAAAGGGTTTGATTCCCGGCCAGGGCAAAAACTTAGGCACATTTCCCTACTCCACGCTGTTTACCTAGCAGCAAGTAGGAACTCCGGTTGTGAGTCGATTGGCGGATGGCTTTCCGGGGGTGGTAATCCCTTCAAAAAGTAAATAAATAAAAAATAATAATAATAATTTGGTCACTCAATCCACGACTGTTTGTGGGAACGCTGCTGTGCACAATTGGCTGCCGCATTTCACCCACAAAATATACAGTTAATTCACTTACTGTATATTCTGTAAAGCGCTTTGAGACGTCTCAACGGAGTGATAAGGCACCATATCAAATCCAAGGATTATGATTATTATCATTTTTCATGGTTTAGTGCCAAGTTTATGGAACCACTTGTTGCAGAATTCTCTTGGGACCAACGACAAATTGCTTCCCAATAAACCAGCGGGATGTCAGCTCGTCTCCACAGATAGGTTTCTGATGACTGCGATTATGCATTAATAATAATAATCCTTGCATTGATGTAGCGCCTTATCACGTCATCAGACATTTCAAAACGCTTCCCAGGAGCTACTGTAACTAATTTTCGCACAGCAATGTCCCACAAACAGCCAGGAAGTGAATGGTCAGCTTTTATCTGGAGGAGGGTCCATGGTTGACCACGATACTGGGAAAAACTCCCTTCTCTTTCTGAATAATGACGTGGGAATCTTTAATGTCCACCGGAATAGGCACAGGCTAAGACCTAAATTTAACTTCTCATGCAAAACACGGCACCTAAATGCCAATTTCACGATTTAACTTGTCAGACTCGCCTCTCGAACACCTTTCTGAACTTAAACAGCAATGAGTCTTCTGCATGATTAATGTGCCCCTCATTTTGTGGTGCTCTGTCACAGGGAGAGACGGAGACGGAGGCAGGAAGATTGTTGGATGGTTGTCGGATTAATGCAATTAAGGAATTCTGATGGAGGCAGGAAGAGTGCATTAGCAGTTAGATTAGCGCAAGGCTCCAATGCTTTTTAAGATGAGTTCCAATAAAAACACACAGGGCATTAGATTGTAATAGCAGCTGTTGAGTTCTGATCGGAGGTGGGAGGTGGGGAACAGTTGGATTGTATTAAGGCTGTAATACAATTGGAATAGCCTGGGTAATGTCCATAGCTCACGATTGCCAAGCTCCAGCACACCATAAGTATCATCTGAGATGTTATGGCTACAACACACTCCATGCTCTCAGCTACTTAAGATAAAAAGATTGGCCATGCTGCATGAGGTGATGTACAGAGCCGCATGGTATCTGATGTAATCTAAAGATTAGCTGTTGTGTATAGCGCATTATCGAGTCCTGAAACATCTCGAAGCGCTTCACAGGATTTTCTCAGAGCAGCGCGTGGAGATTAAAATAAATAAATCTTGTAATAATAATAATAATTGGATCACTCAAACCACGACTGTTTGTGGGACGCAGCTGTGCGCAATTGGCTCCCCACAAAACACACCGTTAATTCACTTTACATTATAATCTGTGAAGCACTTTGACACACACAAACAAACACACACCACACCCACACACGCACCACACCACACCCCTCACACACACACACGCTAGACACACACACACGCACAGTGTGTGAGCCCATTGGCCTGTACAATATGCCGAATCTGAAAGGAAAGTTTCAGATCGCCATCTCCTGCTGAGATCCGCAACCTGAATGTGATATCTGCTCAGCGCTATCAGGTTTCATGGCTCATCTGCTGACAAGAGCATTTGTTTGTTAAATGCAATGGATTGAAAGGGCTTCACTGATGTATAAAGATTATGCTCAGTTTATTCCGCTGCATATCTGTGTCTGCCACCTAATGTAACAACAGCTCAATTTGGATAAGTGGCCTCTGCATTTCCTAGACTGAGATATCGCTCTGTACTTGTGAAATGAACCGACCGGGTATTTTAACTGTGTTCCCGAATTGTTTGTGTCGTGGAAATGTGATCACAGAAATTCCTAGCGTTTTCATGTTAAGCAATCCGAGATGTCGCCTGGCGGGAAGGGCGCTATTTCAAAGCAAGTTGTTGTTGTTGTTGTTGTTTTGCCTGTTCGGGGCTCTAAATTGCGAGACGGTGTTTGCAAGCTGAGTTAATTGTGATTTCTGTTTCGTGAATCCACATCGCCAACAACAAATTGCATTTGCATCGTCCCTTTCACGTCAGGGGGAACGTCCCAAGGTGCTGGACAGTCGAGGAGTTGGGGCGAAAATGGGGCTGATGGCGAGAATCCTGCATTTTAGAGACCCCATCGCTGATTGTATTTGGTGTCCGGTGTCACCCTGGCTCCGTTGGCAGCGTTCTTGCCTCTGTGTCGAAAGTTTGTGGGTTCAACCCCCACGTCAGGACGTTGAGCTCACCAGCCTAGAACGGTGCATTGTCTGAGATTTTGTCCTTCAGATAAGCTAAACCGAGGTCCTATCTGCCTGTTAAAACTTCACCAACGTGTCTGCACTCTCCGCTCTGCAGGCGTTCACCTGCTCCACTATCAGCGGTCGGACCTTCAGCCTCTCTGCCCCCAACTTATGGAACTGCATCCCAGGGGCCCTCTACCTTGCCCCCTCCCTTATCTCCTTCAAGGCCCGTCTCAATACCTTCCTTTTCAACCATTCCTTCGGCCATCTTCCCTCCTCCACGCCCCCCCCCTCGCCCTCTACCCCGCTCTGATTCCAACCCACGTCTCTGCAGCAAACCCCCTCATTGTCCAGCGCCTTGGGACATCCTCCCCATGTGAAAGGCGCTACATAAATGCAGCTTGTTGTTGTTCGTTGTTGTTGTTGGAATTCTTCCCAGTTGGATAAACTTTCAGAGCTGTTCCTTTTTGTTGGGGTGGGGTGGGGAGGGGCGGGGGAAGGCGGGGAGATGAGGGAAACTGTGGATTTAAAACAAACTTTTCTATAATAATGAGGTCATAGCATAGTGGTCATAGCTTGCAACTGGAATGATGAATTAGCAGCAAAGAGAATGCAGACAGGATTGATGCACACTGTGGAGAATAACGCCAATAAAAAAGTAGGCTGGATTCAGGATAAGAAGGAACCAACTAATTCTGCAGAATGCTTCAGGAGCATTAGCTAAATTTTCAACTCTAGCATCCCATTTAGCCTGTGCCCTGACTAGGATACTCCTTCCTTGTATATATATATATGTATATAGACATATAGTTGCTTCATTCAAAAGTGGTCCCCTCTTTGTGCGATAGGGGGAGGGCCCGGATGCGGCCCACGGGCCACTAGTTGGACCACCCTGGACTGGAGAGTTGGGGGCAGAATGGTTGAATGTCCGCTCATGGGTTGCTGTTGGGTTCCCGCATATGATGTGTCGAAACGCACGGCTGAGCAAAGAAAAGTCCAAAGAATGGAACATTTTCTATTGAATTAAATGGGTTCTTTCCAGGTTCAGAACAATTTGTAGGTCAGCTCGGCTCAGTAACAACGATAAGATTGATATCATCCACTGTCCAGGTTAACATATGCACAGCATTATACACACTCGGGATTCTCAGCTTGTGTATATATATCTGTTGGGTATGTGAACTTGCTGTCAGACTGCAGAGTCGAACCTTTATTGTGGATTTCTGTATTTCCCATAAATGTGCTACATTTGACACATTTGATTCATTCGCTTGCAAGCATCGATACTGCCGATTTAAATAGCTGCCACAGATAAATCATCTTATTCCCATTCGATAGCATTTATATTGAACAGTAAATATGTCCCAGGGTTTGGAGCCTTATTTGTGTCACAGCCCTGCTGGGTTCAACCCACACTACAACACCGATTGGAAACAAATTGGCTGCCGTGTTGGCCGACAAAATGGTGCTATTCATCAATAGAAGCGTATTTACCCAGGTGTCCGAATCGTGCTGAATATCTTACTAAACTTGTTAATAAACACTGGGCTCGAGCGTCAGAGGAGTGAGCGTGTGCGTCAGCTCAGGGATCTATGTGTAGATTGGTACTTGTTCTCCGTTCATTGGGTAGGTAACCCGCATTCCATTCCATTGCAAACCGAGCATTGCGTTACGTAGTAAATCATGCAGCACAAAGATCGCTTTAAGCTCATTTTTACATCAGGAGAATGGGCCACAATTTGTCTCTGGGCGGCACCCCTGCGGAGCCCTGCCAGAGCCCAGTTGGCACCGACGCACACAGAACTGTTACAGCACAGGACACCTCGGCTTCACTTATATTAATAATAATCCTTACATTTGACCCGGGCCTTATCGCATCATTGATCCATGTCGCTTGCCCAGCACACCTCACCATCAGCAGTCGGGCCTTCAGCCTCTCTGCCCCCACCCTTTGGAACTCCATCCTTACTCTTACCCTCCCTGACCTCCACCCCGCCTCCCCCCCCCACCCAATCCCAAACTCCAGCTCGGATCCAAATCTCCGACTTTCCAGCACCTTGGGACATCCTCCCGACGTGAAAGGCGCTGTGTAAATGGAATTTGTTGTTGAGACCTCCCACAGGATATACTGTAATGTGGATTGACTGTGTATTTTGATAACATACATAAGTGATAGCAACCCTCAGTCTGGTATGGATAATCTGAAGCATGAGGATGGGTTTCCACACGTGTCAGACACCCACAGAAGAAATACGTCAAAGTTGGCCACGCCATTCTCTTAAGTGGTACCTTATTCTCCCCCTCCCCCACCCCCTTCGCTCTCCACCTGAGCCCTCCATTATCAGGCCAGAGTTCTGTTCAATAGTCTGTGATCTACCGAATGAAACTTTGCGTGGAGCTCTGTGATGGTGCCGGGAAGGTCAGGGAGGAAAGGGCAATGATTAGGTGGGGAAGGTACCCGAGGACTTGCTTGTTGGTTGGTGGTGCTTGCTCTTCCAGTGTCAGATAAACATCTTTTGGGCCAAATCACCAAGGAAAAAGTATCACTCGGTCCAACTTTGAGGCCCTGTGTTATATGTAGTTGTATTTGGTGCTTACCCATGACATTATGTGGACTCCTATTGCGTCGTGGTTAGTGCACTTGCTTCGCAAGCGAGAGAACCTAGGTTCGATTCCCGGGCATTAGGCAAGTTTCCATTCCACAAACCTCTGTTTACGTAGCAGTAAGTAAGAAGCTGGTTGTTAGTAGATTGGCGGATCGCTTTCTGGGGGTAATAATCCCTCAGAGAGAGAAAAAAAATTGGGTCACTCAATCCACGGCTGTTTATGGGACACTGCTGTGCGCAATTGGCTGCCGAGTTTCACCCCAAATATACACAGTGAATTCACTTTACAATATATTCTGTGAAGTGCTTTGAGACGATGTCTCAACGTTGTGATAAGGCGCTATATCAAATGCTAGGATTATTATTATTATGATTATTATTAGTATATTCCTCACAGGATTAAAGGCATTACATAATTACAAGTTTCGACTATGGTGTTCCCAAATACATTTTCAATTGCAGCCAAGAGTATGATTCTTGTACCTTCATATTAAGATTACACTGCCTTTTGACAGTGATCTATGAAATTGAACTGCATATCATTTCAGGAGATTAATTACCTTAAACTGTACTTTGTGAGAAAACCGGTCTTGCTTTGCCTATATGTGTCACATTGCCTGAGGTGCCGTCCGTCAAATGAGATGTTAGAACAAGTTCCTGTCTACCTGTTCAGGCGGAGTACGGTTTCATGAACACCAGTCACCGCAAGTAGTAATAATAATAATAATGATAATGCTTGCCTTTGATATAGCGCCTTATCACATTATTAAGATGTCTCAAAGCCCTTCGTGGAATATACTATAAATGTAGTGACTGTATATTTTGTGAGCGAAACGAGGCAGTCAATTGCGCACAAGGTGTCGTGAATCGAGTGACCAAATTCAGAATTTTTTTGAAGGGATTATTACCCCAGGAAAAGCGATCCGCCAGACCCGCCAATCGTCTAATGACTGGGTTCCCACTGTCTGCTAGGTAAAGGCATATCTATTAAACAACATATAATATTTACTAGTATCCAGTAAACAGTTATTAAGATGGATGGTCCCTAACGCAAAATCTCTTTTTGTTGATTCTCCCCTCTCAACCCCCTCCCCTCACCCCCCCCTCCTCTTGCGTGACTTTTATCTGTGCACGGCATAGGATGTCAATGACAGATGATAGGTCCCAGACCACTGTGAGGTGAGGCAGTTCAGGCTCCAGTGATGGAGCAGGGTTGTGATGTGCTTGGACAGCGTGGGTCTGACTTTGTGCAGAGACCCGGGGAGCAGCTGACAGTTCTTGCCAGATATGGGCATTCTGCACGGTGCATCTGGACTTCCCACTGCTCCGAGAGACCAGCTTATCTCAGTTCCCTTCACTCACACCCTTCAGCCGAGACTAACTCTTACAAGTGATTCACTGGGAATGTGACATACTTTAAATAGCTGGCTCGGTGCAGAGGATGAAAGTCGGGCTGCACTATTGGAACTCGTGTGAAGCTCAGTTGTGAGTGAGTTAATAGTAATAATAATAATCCTTGCATTTGATATAGCGCCTTATCACGTCCTTGAGATGTCTGAAAGTGCTTCACAGAATGTACTGTAAAGTGGAGTGATTGTATATTTTGTGGCCGAAACGCGACAGCCAATTGCGCACGGCAGTGTTCCAGAAACAGTCATGGATTGAGTGATCAAATTATTATTATTTTTGAGGGAATTATTGCCCCCAGAAAAGCGGTCCGCCAATCAACTGACAACCAGGTTCCTACTTACTGCTGGATAAACGGAGGTGTGTGGAATAAGGAAACTTGCCTAATGTTTTGCATCGCCCGGGAATCGAACCTGGTCCTCTTGCTTGTGAGGCGAGCGCTCTAACCAATACGCTACAGGACTTCACAAAACATTGAATAAGTGTTTCTTTACCAGATGGTATTGCTGGCCATACTAAACATGCACCATTATATTCTAAAATCATTTTTAAAGAGGGCTTAAGTGGTCCTGATAGAATCACAGAGCTTCACAGCACAAAAGAGCTGTGTAGTTAGTTCCACTGCTCTGCCCTTTCTTCATACACTTTCATGTTTTTTTCTTTTTCAACTGTTTGGCTAAAATCCCTTTTACAAGCTATTTTGGATTCCGCTTATTATAATAATCACAGTAATCCTTAGATTTGATGTAGTGCCTTTCAAGTCAGGAGGACATCTCAAAATGCGATGGTGCCAATTTGCACATCACAACACGTCCCAAACAGACATGAAGTGAATGACCAATTTTATCTGGGATTGTTGGCCAGGACACCAGGAGTAACTGTTTATGAGCTGTGCCATGGGATCTTTAACATCTACCTGTAAAGGCCACAAATACGCAGTCGCTGCACTTTACGGTAGATCCTGTGAAGCGCTTTGGGACATCCTCCTGACATGAAAGGTGATGTACCAAATGTAGGGATTAAGTTCTATATTATTTTTTTGGATTTAGTTGGGAGATTTTCTGCCGTTTTACAAAAATGTGTCACATTTATTGTTTGCTTTTGTGCACCAGGGCCTCATATCTAGGGGTTGATATTCAGTTCAATGGGCAACAGAAAGCCCCCTTCTCCACCACCCACCCTCCTCAGAAACTTGGAACTCTATTGCATTTACCTAATCTTGTTCGGCAAAGCCACACACAAAGAAAAAAAACACATTGACACAAGAAATAACAGTTTCTTTGTGACTCCTTTGATCCAGTTAACAAAGTAAGCCACATTCTGGCTTCAGCTGATTAACATGTAACTGATGTTTTATGCCAACAAGGGGTTGGGAAGTGACATTGTACGTACGTATGCTGAAATCCAGATACCAAATGACTCATGCCTGCTACACGGAATGAATATCTGGTGATGAGACTTTCAACTGTTTCCTTGGGATGTGTCGAAGTGATGTGAGCAGAGACAATCATTTTCGGTTGATACCTCCATGTCCCCTGCCCACCCCACCATCGGAGGTCGGGCCTTCAGTCTTTCTGCCCCCACCCTTTGGAACTCCATCCCAGAATCCCTTCACCTCGCTCCCTCACTTGCCTCCTTCGAGGCACGTCTCACGACCCTTCTCTTCATCTGCGCCGTCTGTCGCACCTCCTATCCCCACCTTCCCTGCCCATCACCATCACCCCTCCTGAACCCAACGACCAGCTGAGGTCTACATCTTGACCATCCAGTGCTTTGGGACGTCCTTCCAATGTATAAATGTAATTGATCGTTGAGAATGGGGAATAAGAAGCAGAGGCAGAAATTGGAGAGGTTAAATAATGGATCTATTTGATTGCTGCCATTAGGTTGGTGAAGCACAGTGAGAGAAGCAGAACAGAATAGGATCCAGTCTGTAAGTCACGCACACGGCGACATGAGCTGTCACTTTGTGGGACAATGTGGAACACGAGCTAACAATCAGCCGAGAAAACAAAGAGACGTGGAGGAAGGATATGTTCTCCCTCAGTTGCTACTGGATTCAACAATACTGACAACAATGAGGAAGGCCTACGACAATTGTTATGTAAAGCGCATTTGTGATAATGTTATAAAACGATAACGTTAGCTGGAGCTGAATAGAGTGCAACCACTTTTTGTTTCCGGAGCTTTTCTAAACTCTGGAACTCTCTTCCTCCATTCCTCCGTCTTGTCCCTTCCGTCCCCATCTTCAGGTCGTGCCTGAACCCCTTCCTCTTCGACCGTGCTTACGGTCACCTCCCTTCTCCCAGCTCAGCGTCTTGCTCGGCCACTAACAAGCGCTCTGGGATGCTTATTTGCTCAGGCACAATGTAAATGCAATGCAAATTGTTGGTTGTACCCCCCCACCCCACTAAGCCCCCTCTACACCACCTCCTCACCCCCCCCATTCTCGGGTGCCCAGGCAGCAGTTGAGACGTCCTCCCGACGTGAAAGACGCTATATAAATCAAAATTGCAATTGTTTTGTCTCTTGCATGCTGTTTCTCGGTCCAGCCCGCCTGTGCCGGGGTAATTGTGTTCCAGTTCTGGGACTCGAGCCAGAATCCATTTAACAAACGCACACGCACAAAAAAAGAAGACGAGACGAGCGATTCCAGTCGCACTCATGGCTTGCTTCTCCTCCCTGTGATTTCTGTGGGCAGAATTTACGACTCTGCTGGCAGCTCCCATTAGGAGAAAGTAAAGTGCTACTCTAATTAAAAAAATACGTATTAAAATAATAATAATCAGTAATAATCCTTGCATTCGATATAGCGCCTTATCGCATCGTCGAGGCATCTCAAAGCCCTTCACAGAATATACCGTGAAATTGCTTGATTCTACTTTATGGGTAAACACAGCAGCCAATTTGTGCGCAGCAAATGTCCCACCAACGGATTTGTTGGCCAGGACACCAGGAGAGAGACCTCGGTTTAATGTCTCATCCAAAGGACGGCACCTCTAACAATGCAACACCCCCCCACCCCCCCCCAGCACTGTATTGGAGCGTCAGCTCAGACTATGTGCTTCCAAGGCCTGATGTGCAGCTTGAACCCGCAACCTTCTGACTCGGAGGGGAGAGCACTACCGCTGTGTCAGGCTGACACGGTTATAGGAGTGAAAACACACCGAACTCAAATCTTAACATTGAAGAATAATTTGTTTGCCCACACCTCTTGCCTATTATTGTCAAAGAAGGAATAGATTTTGCTCAAGTGTCGGATGTGCCGTTTATCGCAAGGTCTTGGCTTCTTTGATGAGTTGCCAGCTTCCAGCTATAAAGACTGAGTTATGCTGTAAAAAAAATTAATAGCTGATGGTTTTATTTCCCAGTAATGAACCGTTGATGACTCCTCAATAACCATTCGATACTTAAATCACAACTATTGGTTCTTCAGTTTAGAGGTCTTGTGAACTAGTTTCACGGAGTGAATGCTTTCACTGGTTATATCTATCACTGTGTTGTCTGCCAGCAAATCCCACCCGTTACACCCACCCCACCTCCCCCCCCCGCACCCTATGTTAAATCAAATAAACTCTACAAAATCTTGTGGTCCAAATAATTTATAAGATGATCGTGATTCATGCTCATGCTTTATGGCACCATCTGAACTCCTCAGTCCTTGTTATCAATTACAGTAATGACATGTCAGCCTGCCTTGGTTGGTAGCAGTTTCGCCTCTGAGTCAGCAGGATGTAGGGTCTAAGCCCCACATCGGGACTTTGAGCTCACAGTCCAGGCTGACCCTCCAGTGCAGTGTTGGGGGATGCCCTGACTTGTCAGAGCTGCTGTCCTTTGGATAAGATGTTAAACCGAGTTCCCGTCTGTCTGTGCCTGTTCAGTTGGACTTTAAAGTTCACGACTGAAGATCTTCTCCTTCGACCGTGCTTACGGTCACCTCGCCCCTTTCCCCCCGGCGCGGTGTCAGTCTTCCGCCGCTGTCAAGTGCTCCGTGACTGTATTGCTGTAACAGCACCGGTCATGGCTGTTTGAGGGGCAATGCTGTGCGCAAATTGACTGGCGGGTTAGACCACAAAATACACTGACGGTGTATCCTGTGACATGTCTCGACAATGCGATAAGGCTCTGTATGAAACTCAAGGATTATTACTTGAATCAAAATGTCATTTTAATTCATATGAAATGAAATTACTGAGGGGCCACTGCTTGTGGTTGAAGGAGGGTGGGAGGGAGGAGGGGAGAAATTCAAAACTAATCTGCCGAACCACTATTTCAGTGAGAGAGGAGTAAATCTATGGAACAGGGTGGAAGCGGATTGTGTCAATCCATTCAAATACAAACTAGATAGATTTATTTTAGAAAATAATACATACGGGATACGTATGTGAGCGAATGGAGACATGACAAGTGTAGTATGGCTTGGAAGAACTAGGCAACTTTGGATCTAAGGTTCCCAAAGCTTTCCACTGGGATAATAATCATCCTTGCATTTGATATGGCAAGTCTTCGAGACGTCTCGAAGCATTTCACAGAGTATACTGGAAAGTGAATTGAATGTGTATTTGGTGGTAGGTTAATCCATACAGAATTAATTGCCATCAACATTTCCATTTATTGGAGCATGCGACTACCAGATTGGTAGAAGGTGGACTAGATGGATGTTAGGCTTTTTTTGTCAAGTAATTCTTAAATTCCTACGCAATCTAGCCAATGAGATGTAGTCCTTCCCGGAGGTCTCTGGGTGGACTAAACTTAGTGGCTCTGGCCCCTGTTCTCAATGAAGCTGCTCACATCATTACAGAACAAAAGTCCTGGTGCTCGGAAGCTCCTATTGGTAACCACTGTCTAAATTGGCTGAAAAATGCAACCCGAATGCGCTGACGTATTTTCGGCTTCAGTCGATGTTGATGAGTTGCAGTGGAGAATGCTGGCCACACGTTAAACCCGAAACTTGTGTGTTGCATTTGTGCCGTTTTCTTTTCCTAATGTGTTTGTTCAATTCAGTGATAATGCAATATCAAAAACAATGGCACAATCCTTGCGTTTGATCTCGCGCTTTATCACATCGTTGAGACGTCTCAAAGGGCTTCACAGGATACACTGAAAAGTGAATTGACTGTATGTTTTTGTGGGAGAAATAGGGCAGCCAATTGCTCACAGCAGAGTCCCACAAACAGTCGTGGATTGAGTGACCTATTTATTTATTTATTTATTTATTTATTTATTTACTTACTTACTTACTTACTTACTTACTTACTTACTTACTTACTTACTTACTTACTTACTTACCCCAGAAAACAATTCGCCAATCGCCTAACAACCAGCTTCCTACTTAATGCCAGGTAAATAGAGGCAGGTGTGGAATAAGGAAACTTACTCCTTACGTTTGACATGGCGCTGTATCATGTCATAACATCTCTCCAAGTGCTTCACAGCAGTCACTCTGAAGTGTGAGTGTCTGCGTAATTGTAGGCAAATGTATGCAGGGTCTACGATCGCTCCGAGATGCTGTACAAGGTGAATGGCGCTACATAAATGCAAGTTGTTGTATGGCTCAGTGTGGAAAGGTGTGTGTGTGTGTGTATGGGGTGGGGGGCGGTCGGGGTGGGGGTAGAGGTTGGGGAGGGGCTATTGTATTCAGTCTTAATTTGGAAGTCACTTCTTTTTCAGAACTGTGAAAAATTGGCTTCCAAATTAAGGCCCAATTTATAAATTCCCAAGTTCTGTGGGACCTTAAGTTGTTTAAGACAAATGGTCTTAAGGCTGGGGCCATCAGAAATCTCGTGACTTTGGCCTTACACACTTGAGGGTGTGTTTTCTTAATGGAATTGTGCACTAAGTGGTTAGAGCACTCGTCTCGCAAGTGAGAGACATGTCTTCGATTCCCGGCAGGGCTAAATGCTGGGCAAGTTTCCTTACTCCACACGCCTCTGTTTACCTAGCAATAAGTAGAAACCTGTTAGTCAATTGGCGGATCGCTTTTCCGGGAGTAATAATTCCTTTAAAAATAATAAATTATCTACTAATAATTTGGTCACTCAATCCATGACTGTTTGAGGAACGCTGCTGTGTGCAATTGGCTACTGCGTTTCGCCCACAAAATATACAGTCAATTCACTTTGCAATGTATTCTGTGAAGTGCTTTGAGACGTCTGGAAGATGTGATAAAGCGCTTTATCAAGTGCAAGGATTATTATTATTATTAAAATGGAATCTGAGTGTACGAATAGACACTTATAACTAGACGTAAGTCAGGTAAGGGATCCCCTGGTGACCTGAAGTACTTCTGTTCCAGAAGCTCTGTTCCAAAAGGTTTATTTCTGGAGCAGAGTTCCTGTGGGTTGATGAGAATTCCAATGGCGTTCCTTATCAAGGAGTCACGTAAAGAAATACCGCAAGCCAGACATCCTTATTTGTAAATACATCTGATGTCACCTGGAACGAATGCTGTTGCTAAGTGAGCATGTAATTTAGTGTAGAGAATTCATTGATCATTGATTCAGTGTTCTGCAGCCAAAGCCAATTAATGTTTCATGCTAAGATGCTTTTAGCAAAAACAGTGACTGGATGAAATGAAATGCACAGTGAGCAAAAGCGTCTCTGACTGGATGAACATTTTGAGTTGCTGAATTTTCTGTCCGGTTGAAATATTTGTTCTTCGTCAAGTTTTTGTTTTGTCGTGCTTATAATAATGATAATTATAACGATGATAATAATGACGGTATGAATAATGCTGATTTTGATGATGATATTAACGATGATATTGATAATGATAATAATAATAATAATGACCTTTGCATTTGAATTTAAAACATCATCCAAAGCAATTCATAGCCAATTGATGTCCTGTGTTGTGGCTGCATATTTGAAAGCAAACGTGGCAGTGAATTTGCACCCACAAGGTCGCACAAACAGACATGAAGTGAACGATCAGTTTATCTGGATAATTGTTGATTAGGGCACAGGGACTGACCCAATTCTCTTTCACTGGGGTGTCAGAACAGATTTAAGTACTCAAACCCCAAAGAGGGAGGGTTTGAACCCAACACCTTCTAACTCAGAGGCGAGAGTGGTACTAACTGAGCCAGGCTGACATCTTCCAGCTTTGCACTTCACATTGCAACGTTTGTCTACCATTTCCTTCCCATAATTAGTGTTGATCACCTTTTAGATCAGAAACTGCATCGACCAGAAGTTGAATAAAATCCCCGTCGAGAGAGGTGCAGCATTGTTACTGTCCTTCGGATGAGTTGTTAAATCGAGGTCCCATTTACCTGTTCAGGTGAATGTTAAAGATCCTATGGCACTATTTGAAAAGAGAAGAGAATTTCTCTCCCCCGGTGTCCTGGCCACCAATCCCTCAAATAAAACTACTCGCTCGCTCCATGGCTGTTTGTGGGATGTTTCTTTGTGCAACTGCCTGCCGTGTTTCATCCACAAAATACACACTCAATCCAGTTTACAGTATATCCTGTGAAGAGCTTTGAGACATCTCAATGACGTGCTAAGACGCTATGTGAAATACAAGGATAATTATTATTAATATTATTGTTATGAAACCTAACTTCAAAGAGCAACCAATGCACCAATGTGATGCACATCTGCCATTGATTCAGCCTTGCTCGATGAGATGTTCTATTAGTACAGAATGCTGCTTTGTGCTGCGAATTTATAACCCCATCCCTCCCAGAGATAGGTCGACATTGTCAAATCCCATTTTCATTTCACCCTCTCAGTTGCCAAACAGAGTAGACTTTTCCCCCCTCAAAGTCTGACCTAGATTGGAACCCAGTTGCAAAAGGTAGAGGAACAATTTCCCAGTGCGTTGTAACAATCTGCTTTTATACACTTGGTTATTGGAAGCTGTATTTCATCTAGGTGGAAGTTGGTTGGTAACCTCTTTTGAGAACACTTTGTGCTTTCCTGCGAGGTACAGAATCTGTTCGATCAGAAACAATGTGCAAATTAAAGTGTGAATCCATTGTGAGCCTTGGGTTGACGGTGCTTTCATCGTATCCAGGATCGACCACACTTACTCCCCGCTTGTCAGCTTTCCCAACTCTTCCCTCCACAAATTGCAGGTCATTCAGGACTCTGCAGCTCGTGTCCTCTCCTGCACCAAGCTCCGTGACCCTATCACCCCCATCCTTGCCTGGCTCTCTCTTGAAAATCCTTGAGGGCCTTCACAGCCTTGCTCCTCCCTATCTCTGGGACGTGCTAACTCCAGATAGGCCTGTCCGCTCCCTCCGCTCAACGCTCCGGTCAGCTCCATGTCCCCCATCTGGCCCACCCCACCATTTGCGATCGGGCCTTCAGCCTTTCTGGCCCCATTCTTTTGACCTCCATCCCACAGCTCCCTCCCTTGCTGCCTCCTTCAAGGACCATCTCAAAACCCTCCTCTTTGATTGCGTGTTTGGTCATCCCGATACTCCTATCCTCCCTGCCCTCCACCCCTCCTGATCCTAACCCATAGCTCGATTCCAAATCCCTGACTGTCTAGCGCCTTGGGATGTCCTCCCAATATGAAAGGTGCTATACAAATGTGTGGAGGTCAACATGTTAAATACTGTTGTATAAGATTCTGGCCCAGATTTCTTTCTCAAAGCCATATGGTTTATTGACGCACATGGAAGGAATTCACTGCACAAACAGGGTGAGAAAATGCCACCCAGTTTACCCAGCTAACGCTGCATTCATCTCACTATTTGTGGGACGTTGCTGTGCTCAAATTGGCTACCGCATTTGCCTACATAATCCCCAGTCGCTGCACTCTACAGTAAATCCCGTGAAGCACTTTGAGATGTCCTGCCAACTTGAAAGACGCTGCATCGAATGCAAGGATCATTGTTATTTATTACTATTCTGATTGGAATGGGTTCAGTTTGCAAGAGAAGCGTGAGGGAATCTGTGGCAAAGAATTGTGCAGTGGATGTATTGGGGCTTTCGCACTCAGTCTTACCTGTTTTCGGTGCAAGTCAGGCAATAAGCAAGGTCTGAGCGTTGATGCTATTTTATAACCTGAGAAAGTTCAGGGCACACTCCATGGAAAAGTTATACTGGGATTCTTATCTGGGTCCTGAGTATACAAAGGATTAACCATCATTTTTATTTAAAAATAGACAACTGTTTGTGCTCTGCGTTTTGCCACGAAAATAGACAGTCAATCCACTTTACAGTATATTCTGTGAGGAGCTTTGAGATGTCTCAGCAATGTGATAAGGCGCTATATCAAATGCCAGGATTATTATTATTATGTTCTACATTGGAGGCTTGTACTAATTTTCTTGTTAGTCACTAATCTGTGTCATTTATGGTTCCCAATGCTATCTCCAAGAGCTATTAATCAGCCACACTTTCTAGACAGACGGGATGAAAATTGTGATATTATTACAATCTGTTTTGGGAGATAACAAGTTGTGACGATACCATTTTTCTCCTTCTCCTCGGAGAATAATGATCGATGTCGACTTTTAGATTTGAGCTTGTTTGGTTGTGAAACGATTGACGTCTCTTTAGGGTAAACGTGATACCTCAACAATTGATGGTCATTTGGTTTGTGGTTTCCTGTAGCTCAGTGGTTAGAGCACTCGCTTTGCAAGTGAGAGACCTGAGTTCAATTCCAGGCAGAGGGCGAAACCTTGGGCAAGTTTCCTTACTCCACACAGAGCCTAATAATAATCCCTTCAAAACCAAAAACAATAATAAATTGGTCATTTTCAATCTACGACTGTTTGTGGGACATTGCTGTGCGCAATTGGCTGCCGCGTTCGCCCACAAATATACAGTCAATTCACTTTACAGTGTGTTCTGTGAAGCGAAAGTGAAAAGCGCTATATCAAATGCAAGGATTATTATTATTATTATTTGACTTGCCCCGGTCTGATTTTTTTCGTTTCAGGGTTCAGCAGATTCCTACACTAGCAGACCATCTGATTCCGATGTTTCTCTGGAGGAAGACCGAGATGGGATACGTCGGGAAACAGAGCAACAAGCAGCGGTGCAACTTGAAAGGGCCAAAGTAAGAGGAAGAGAGAGAGACCGAGCTTGCTACCAAATTGGGGCCAAGTAGAGTTGTAGTGTTCTCAGCACTGGGACTCTTCTAACCTATAAAATATAACATTGATCGATGAGTCTGAAATGTATTGCAGCCTTAAATGTCTTCTCTGCTTCCTCAATGGACCAAAAGGTATCTCCACTGAGGCTCATTGCTTAGGAAAGCCCTCGATCTAATCTCTGGCCCATGCGATTGCTCCAGTAAAGGAACACAAAACAAGATGTTAAAGTTGGAGCTAAACCAATTCGAAGTGTGATTAGAAAACATTTCTTCACACAGTGAATGCCCTGCCCCATAAGTTGGCAAAGGGAGAATCAAATGGAGTGTTTAAAAGGAAGATGTATAGACTTATGGGTGGTATGGGTTATGATTATTATTTATTCAGGGCTTAAAGTTTATGCTTCTGTCAAACAGTGACTTTGGATCCAGGTTTTCAGAACAAAAAAAAATATTTCTTTGACTTGGGGTTTTCGGATGTGTCGTTCTTTGGATGAAACATTAAACCGAGGACCCATCTGTCTGTTCAGGTGGATGTGAAAGATCCCATGACACTATTCGAAAAGAAAGGAGTTTCTCTCTCCTCCTGTCCTGGCCATCAATCCCGCAAATAAAATAAACTCACTCACTCCATGGCTGTTTGTGGGACTTTGCTCTGTGCTGCATCTCGCCCACAAATACACACAGTTAATCCTCTTTACAGTATATCCTGAGGCGTCCCAATGACGTGATGAGGTGCTGTAATAAATGCAAGGATAATTAATTGTTCCTTACTCTGTGACATTGAAAATTGGGCTAACTTTACCTGTTTCCAGCTTTGTTCATTTTGATCTTTTGGGAACATCTCTCGCTCTTCAAAGTCATTGTGGTACAACTCTCGTTTCAGTAATTTATGCATCGACATGACCACTTATAAATCATTCCTGAGTAAATTGGTTGCTTTTGATGTTGACCTGAAAATAACAAATCTATACGTCGTTGAGTGTTCTTCAGACAGCAAGAACCATTGCACGTATACACACCACTTGATCTGATCTGCTGCACCTTAATTATGATAAGTGAGTGATGTATTTATTTTTTGGGCCACTTTTCTAATTTTTACAGTTGTTTGGAGTGATGAAAAAAACAATTTTTTTTTCCATAGCAGATTTGATTGGGTGACAATGTGCTGATTACCATATCAAATCTGTTAAGACACATCAAATTTTAGGCCATAATAATTGGGTGTGAACCCAAACTCTTTCTTTCAATTATCACATCCCACGCTGAATATTTTCACCCCAGTATTAGCGGTCTGTTGTAGGTCTATCATTTATCCCGCTCTGCTTTTTACGCATGAACAGGGGAGGTTGAAACATTCTATTCACTGCGGGTACATCAATTCTATTCAGGAGCTTACAACAACAACTTGCATTTATATAGTGTCCTTCACCCAGGTGGCGTCTCGGAGCTTAGTAACAAGAAGTGTGGGCCTAACTGGACAGCTGGTTAGACTCCCAGCAGTTACCCTAACACACCCCCCGGGGTCTGCAAGCCTTGACTCTTGCCAACCTGCCTAATACTTTCCGGAATTAGGTAAGCAGGATGTGTCCCTCCAGGGAGAGAGTGAGCATTCCATTCCAACAAGCTATCTCTTAAATTTCCATGTGTAGGTGGGATCCAGGGAATTCTCAGTCTGGTTTAGATACTCTTAAGCATGGTGATGGGTTTCCGCATGTGTTAGACGCCTGGCTGGCCAAAAAATAAACCTTAGCCTGCCATGTAAGGTGGTAGAGGTAGAGCCCAGTGTAGGTTTCAAGTGGGCAGTAGACATGAATGTTATCTAAATTTCTATGATTCTGTGACCAAACTCCAAAGGATGCTTAAAGTTTTAATTAGAACTGCAGAAAGGATCAAATGTCTCAAAAAAANTTGGACATTGCAAGTTAAGGTGGATGCAGTCATGGTGATTTTTTTAGTTTTTTATCCCCCAATTTTTCTTGCTTTGTCTTCCCGTCTTGCTCTTCGTAAGGCATTAACTCTTGTTGGCATAGAGTTCCACTGACATAGTTGCCCTCTAATACATCTCCCTGTTGGACAGTCTTAATTTAGGAGCCGAGATAGTGAATGTGGCAGGTTGGTCGATCACAGCATCCGGTCCATCTGTCAATCCTGTATTGATCCTGTCGTGCACTTACTAACCAGTGTCACTGGAAAGAGAATGTTGGCAAATCTTCCTTTCTCTGACCTCCACTGAGACCAATCACAGTGTCCTAACATAGAGGATGTCAAGCTCTGATTTGAACCTTTCTGGCAATAAGGTGTAATGCTGCATTGGACTCACACAACGTCACCAGATTGGTTCAGGTGAAGAAGGCCCTTTTGCCCATCTGATCTCATCCTTCCAGACACCCGACTCTGCCATTCTCCCATCACAGCATCAAGCTGTTTTTTAAATCACTTTACAGCATATTCTGTGAACCGCTGTGACGCGACAAGACGCTATATCAAATGCAAGGATTATTATTATATATTATTATTGTTCGGGGTTTACTTTTTCAATCCCATTTCAATTGTTATCATCTGTATGAAGTCCCCACTGATACGTCTTCTCTCAAGGCTGACGATTAACTTGGCTAATCATTGTTCGTAACTCTGCTCTTTTGCCCAACTGAGTAGCTGAATTGTTATTAGATGTTCCTAGCGCACAATTAACAAAAGCTATCAGAATCGTACAGCTTGTTAGGTAGGTGTGAAGCAGAGTATCAGTACTGGATCAACTTGGACTCTCCTACTGGGTTTCAATGCCTCTCTCTCCCACGTACATACATGAGCACACACACTGTGTTTTCAGAGTCTACCATTGATACATTTGGTGTCCGTTTCTCCCCCCAGACTAAACCTGTTGCATTTGCTGTAAGAACAAACGTTACTTACTGTGGAGCCCTGGACGAGGATGTGCCAGTCCCAGGAACTGCCATCTCGTTTGATGCCAAAGACTTTCTGCACATCAAAGAAGTAAGTCAACGAACCTCCAAAGCTTGTGGGTTCAAGCGCCACATCAAAACTTTGAACTTGCGTAACTCGCTTCAAAAACAATATTTTTGAAAGTAATAATCCCTTCAAAAAAATAATAATTTGGTCACTAATCCACGACTGTTTGTGGGACACTGCTGCGCGCAATTGACTACTGCATTTCGCCCACAAAATACAAAGTCGCTTTATTTTACAGTATGTTCTGTGAAGGGCTTTGAGTCGTCTCGAAGATGTGATAAGGCGCTATATCAAATGCAAGGATTATTATTATTAAGTCTAAGGTAAAATCCCGTGAAGCGCTTTGAGACTTGACGTTAAGAGTTCTGTACGGAACGCAAGGATCGTTACAAAGAATGTACAGCACAGAAACAGGCCGCTCAGCCCAACTAGTCCCTGCTGATGTTCATACTCCACAGGAGTCTCCACCCATTCCTTACTCCCTTTCATACCCTTCTATTCCCTCTCCCTCACGTGAAGAACTATTTTCCTTTGGAATGCATTGATAGTAGATGCATGATTATTGTTATTTCTCTGTCAAACACAAGGAATATTGCTATAATTTTCTGAACTCTGCAAAGGGCAGCCGTAACTGAAGAGACATTTCTACTTGACTGTGATGGGATTTATTGTGAATGAAGACATTCGGAGGATGAAGTCTGTCAAATCCCCTTGTCTTGTGTTCACAGAAGTACAGCAATGACTGGTGGATAGGACGGCTGGTAAAAGAAGGCTGCGAAATCGGCTTCATCCCGAGTCCCCTCAAACTTGAGAACATCCGAATCCAGCGGGAGCAGAAATCGAGACAGGGACGCTTTTATGGCGGGTAAGAAGCGAGGCGTGATCTGTGGATCCGCCTTGACCTGGCGTCGGCCTGAGCAATAATAATGGAAGCAGAAGAGCTGTGAAAGGATATGAGGTGCTACAGTGCAGCAATATTAATGGATCGCTATATAAAAGAAAAAATTATCTAACGGATCGCAACTCCAGCTTTTTGTTAGTCACAAGTAGGGATATATTGTGAATAAAACACCCTCCAGAGTCGTGTTTCCCCCATGTTTTTTTCTACAGCGCGCTGACTAACAACTAAAACATGTGGAATGATAATCATTGTATTCAGAAGGACTTAATTGTATTCAGTACCTAACTGTATTTAGACTGTCCAGAGGATCCAGAGGTGTGTGTGTGAGTGAGCTCCATCATTTTCATGGCAGATAATGATCCGAGTGAGGAGGAAGTTACTGGTGTCAGACATTGTTAAACTCATTTGCGAAAGAAAATAAACATTTATTGTAAGGAAAAAAACAGGGGGATAACAGGGCTTTGTGAACACCCTGTGCAGCAGTGCGTACCCAAAAATCCTCCACTCTGTGACGCAACTGGGATCGGGATAGCAACATATGTGGTAATCAAAGGTGTGAGCTGATTCCTTGTTACTCTGACTCAGGCCTCTGTTCCGCAACCTTTACACTGGCAAGATGCACACACACTTGTCTTGCTGGATATTATTCAGATGTCAGCCTGGTGCGGTTGGTAACACTCTCACGTCCGAGTCCGAAGGCTATGGGTTCTAACCCCACATCAGGATTTTGAGCTCTCGAGATGGACGCTTCAGTACGAAGCAATGGCATGCTGCGTTGTCAAAAGAGGTCTCGTCCTTTAGTTGAGACATTAAACCGAGGATGAGTTCGTATGTTCAGTTGGATGTTAAAGATACTATTGCCTATTCAAACGAAGGGGAAGGAAGTTTCTCTCTCCAGGTGTCCTGGATAAGAATTGTCCAAATAAAAACAAATTGGCCATTCACTTCCTAACTGTGGGACAAACCGACTGCTGGGTTTATCAACAATAATACACAGTCATAACACTTCATAGAAAAATAATAATGTAATAATAATCCATGCATTTGATACAATGCCTTATTACATTGTTGAGACTTCTTGACAGAATATACTGTGGAGTGAATTGACTGTGTATTTTGTTGGTGAAAAATCTTATGAAAGTTACATTAAAAAGGAGCATTACTTTTGATGACTGGAGGTCACTAACACTTCACAGTACATCCTGTCCAAGCCCTTTGCGATGTCCTCCCGATATGAAAGGCACAATATCAAATATGAGGGATTACTATTATAAATTTAAATCAAATCTTAGACTGATTCGGATCCCTGCTTTTCGTAATGCTTTCATCCGGAAATCTTTTACTCGGTTGCTGTGCGGCTCCATTCTTTAACCCAATTAGTGTGTGCCCCGTGGAGCATTGCTTTGTGCAAGACATATTGGTTTGGCTCCAGGTATGCTTTAAATTGATACTGAACCAAAGCGCACAGGAAGACTCGCTGACTATAGGAACCAAAGGTGATGGCGACATAAAGTGCAATTAAATGTCTCTCTGCTGAAATGAGGAGGTGAGGTTAACCTGTCAGGCTGGCTCGGTTGGTGGCACTTTTCGCCCTCTTGAGACAGAAGCTTTCTGGGTTTAAGCCCCACGTTGGGATTTTAACTTACGTAGTCTAGGCTGACGCTCCAACGTACATTGTTGGAGACGCCTCTTCCGAATGACACTTTAAACCGAGGTCCCGTCTGCCTGTTCAGGTGCACGTTAAAGATCCCATGGCACGATTCAAAAAGAGAAAGGAGTTTCTCTCCTCCGGTGTCCTGGCTAACAGTCCCCCTCAAGTAAAATTGATCGTTCATTTTATGGCTGCTTGTGGGACATCGCTGTGGGCAAATTGGCTGCTGCATTTGTCTACAATATGTAGTCACTACACTTCACAGTATACCCTTGTCACTGAATTCCTCCAATTAAAGGAAATCGTTTTTCTCTACCTACCCTTCCGTACCTTAAAAGACTTTATTGTATCCTTATCCCCGCTCAGTCCCACCAGTGATCAAACTAACCTTCTCAAAGCGCCTTACGGCATTTAATTACATTGAAAGGTGCTGGAAAGTCCAAGTCATTTGTATACTATAAGACTGAATTGTTAACTTGCTCCAGCCTTCTCTTAGCTGTTCAAACTCAAGGTCGAGTGGACCAATCTCCAAGTAAACCCCATCTTCCTGCAGAAAAGTTCCGTTTACTTAGGATTTACTAGGTCGTGAGGACATCTCAAAAGCACATGACACTGTTAACTGGGCATTTAAGCTGGGGAGGGCGGGAGGGATAGAGGGTCAGGAAGAGAAAAGATGATTGAAAGATCAGTCAAAGAGCTAACATTTTAAGAACATCTTGAGGTGGGGCTTTGAACGTGGGGAGGGAGATCGAGAGAGAGAGGAGAAAGGAAAAAGTTGAAGAAACTCCAGGATGGAGTTCTCCAGTACCTTGGACATCCTCCTGACGTGAAAGTCATTAGACAAATGTAATTTATTATTGTTGGAGAGTTGGAGGGGAGGGGGGAAGGGTGGCAGAATAGCTGAAAGTCTGCCTGCCAATGGTGGGACAGATAGGAAGCAAACTTTCACTCTCGCGGAGACCACAACATCAAGAAACACAATATCAAGACACCACTAAAAATAATAATAATGATTATTTGGTGACTGACTCAATGTCTGTTTGTGGGCACTGCTATGTGCAATTGGCTGCCGAGTTTCGCCCCCAAATTATACAGTCAGTTCAATTTTAATATATTCTGTGAAGGGGTTTGAAACAACTCAACGCCGTTATAAGGCGTTATATCAAATGCAAGGATTATTGTTACTATTATTATTATTATGTTCTGATTATTCCTATGATATAAAATCACAAAAGGAATCACGTCGATTTTGTATTGGATTTTATATTGCCTGTCATTATATTCTCTGTCTCCTAATTCATTCTCGTGTTTGATTTGGCCTCCAGGAAGTCGAGTGGGAATTCGTCTTCAAGTCTCGGGGATATGGTCTCTGGTATGTGATGTTCTCTCTCCCTCCCCTTAATCCTTCCTGGAATGTGCCACTTGCAATTGCTCCACTCACCGTCTCTGTGTGTCAGCCTGGCTCAGTTGATAGCAATCTCGCTTCTGAGTCACAAGGTTGTGGGCTCAAGAATCCACGTCAGGACTTTGAACACGTATAGTCTAGGCTGACACTCCAATGCAGTGCCATTCACAGTCAATTCATTTATAGTATATTCTGTGAAGCACTTTGAGAAGTCTCGAAGATGTAATAAGGTGCTGTATCAAAGCAAGGATAATTATTATTATATTATTATTATATCATTATTATTACATTGTCGGAGATGCCATCCTTCAGATGAGATGTTAAACCGAGGTTCTGACTGCCTGTTCACGTGGAAGTTAAACATCCCATTGCACTACTCGAAGAAAGAGAAGGGATATTCTCCTGGTGCCCTGACCAACAATCCTACCAGATAAAATTGGTCACTCGCTCCATTGGTTGTTTGTGGGACACCGCTGTCGATTTGGCTGCCGTGTTGGCCTGCAAAATACACAGTCAATGCACTTCATAGTAAAATCCTACAAAGCTTTTTGGGTACGTGAAAAGCGCTACTTCAATTGAAAGGATTATTATTAAGGACTCGCCGGATGAATTGGGGCAGAATTCTAATTTTAGATAATAAATGCTCTGTTCTCTGCGATTGGAAGCACAGAGGTACACGTACCTCTGCCTTTCCAGTTCTAAGGAGCTCCATGTTCCTGACATCTGACATGTAATCTGAGGAAATTGCAGTTGAGTTGCATTGGGTACTGACCCTGAGATACTTCCGATCTGTTCTTAAAAATGTTTTTTCTTTCTTTCTTGTCTTCTCTTTTCTGTTACAGCCAAACAGAAACAAAAAGTGGTGAGTTTACTTGCAAGCCGGCAAAATGCACGGGTCACTTTCACATCCAGGGAGATTCTGCAAAGTGTTTTGAGACGTCCTCCCGACGCGAAAGGCTCCCACCTCAAAAGCGAGGATTGCAATAATGGGCCAATAATTAGGAAAATAGGAACAGGAGAAGGCCATTCATCCCCTCGATCCTGTTCCGCCATTCTATCAGATCATGGCTGATCTATACCTCAATCCCAATTACCCACTTTGCCCCATGTTACTTGACACTCTTACCTAGAAAATTTGAATGGATCCAGTCTCCACAACCTTTTGGGTGTGAGAATTATCCACCAGATAAAAATGAATCATTCACTACACGCCCGGTTTGTGGGACTCATATTGGCTGTCCCGCTTCTCAACAAAACACAGTCATAGGAACAGAGAGACAGGAGGAAGCCATTCTCAACTCCAATTACCCGCCCTTGCACCATTTCCCTTAATACCCTCAATTTACTGTAATGTGTCACGACACATCACAGTAAATCTCGGGAAGCGAGTTGATGTCGTGATAATTTGCTGTATCAAATGCAAGGATTTTTAGACGCCTGTTGTTGCCCTTTGCACGTGATTAAGAACCCCCCCACCCGAACCCACCACCACCACCACCCCCAACCCTATCTCAGCTTCCACAGCCACTAAAGGGAAATCCCCGACAACTGCTGGGTTTAAAGAGGAAAAGCGGTAAGGCAGATTATTGTGCTGCCACTGAAGCGGTTCAAACTCTGGGGTCTGTTCTTCACAGCGGTGGGTCATTTCATCTCAATAGCTAAAAATATACATTTCGGCCACAAAACACACAGTTGATTCACTTTGCGGTATAGTCTGTGAAGTGCTTTGAGACGTCTCAGAGACGTGATGAGGCGCTGTATGAAATGCAAGGATTATTATTATTATTATTAACATTCATATTATTATAAAAACATAGAATCTTCTCGTTGACATGCTGGGAATGGGGCTAAATTCTGAGGCCCAAGGGCGACTCAAAGACCACTTGTGTCAACGGCAAATTTGCCAGTCTTCAGCTGCAAAGACACACACAAACACACACACACACAGACACACACGTGCCCTACCCCCACCCACCGCCCCCTCCCACCCCCCATTGCGTTACCCATTGTAAAGGTCGGATAATTTACTAACAAGTGGAGAGCTGCTCACTGTCAAAGAAAGCTAGAGAACTGAACACAGAAGGAGGCCGTTTGGCAGAGTGTGCCTGTATGCTGCTTATTCCCCACAGGAGCCATCTACTCTCGTCCTCTGTTTCCCTGCTCTTTCCCTATGCCCTTTACTATCTTTAATCTGTGGGCTATTTATTTTTGTTCTCCAAGGGGAGAGAGCACATTGCATTCCAACAATCTATCTCTGGGATTTCCACGTGTGGGTGGGATGCAGGAATTCTCAGTTTGGTTTGGACACTCTTGAGCAACGGTGATGGGTTTCCGTGTGTGTCAGACACCCGGCTGACCAAAAAAAAAGGACCTATTTCTCCTTCAAGCGCAAAGTATTTGGCCTTACTTAAATATTCACTGGGTGTATATACATTCCATATCTTGATAACCCTTTGTGTTGTTGCTTGTAGTAAGAGTTGATGGAGTTACTGACCAAAAGGAGCCATCATAAGGAGGTTAACACAATATCCTGTTCTGATGATGGTACTTTCTCCAGCAGTAACATTTCCATTGAATGAATGGATTTAGGGTTTGCATGGCTTGATTTCACTTTATCTCATTTTAATGTAGACCGAGCACATTCCTCCTTATGATGTGGTACCATCCATGAGACCAGTTGTGTTGGTGGGACCATCGCTGAAAGGTTATGAGGTGAGGTTTGGTTTGGATACTCTTAAGCATGGTGATCCTCCTTGGGGGGTGGGGGGGGGCGGTGAAGTAAGCAGGGTCTCCTTGGAGCTGAACTGGCTCCAAGGTGACATGTTTGGCAATGAAATGTCGGAATCAAGCCAGCCTTCCGGGGCGGTCTCTGTAGTCCAGTTCCTTGCCAGGCAGGTCTGCAGTATTTCAGGGCAATGCTGATGACAGCACATCGCCAGGACCTGGGGGCAGGGAATCCTCCCACTCAACTTCTGTTAACTCTGCAGGCTAAAACCCTAGCGGGTAGGGTGGTCCTAGCTGGAGAAGCAGCGGGAAAACTTGCCCGACAGCGATATCTATGGCAAGCTATGTGGTTTTAGCTGGTCAGACTCCAGCAGTTACCCCAACGCACACTCGGAGTTCCCCAAGCCTTGGCTCTTGCCAACTTGCGCCTGATACTTTCTGGAATTAGGTAAGCAGGGTTCGTCCCTCCGGGGAGAGAGTGCGCATTCCAATCTATCTCTGGAATTTCCATGTGTAGATGGGACGCCCTGGAATTCTCAATTCGGTTTGGATAGTCTCAAGCATGGTGGTGGGTTTCCGCATGTGTCAGACACCCGGCCGGCCAAAGAAAAAAAAGTGATCTCAATCCCCGGAAGAGATCCACTGGATCTAGCTGGCGAGCCATCAGTCTCTCTCCAGCTGCTTTTCTTCTCAGATCACAAAGATGTGTAAGACAGTCTCTGTGTGGTGGGTGGTGCTTTTCGTGGAGCTCCTTGTCTCTCTCTGGTGGCTGATGTCAAATATAGCACTTTCCCATTTAATTGACGGCAGTGTACAAGGCAACTGCACACGGATTAGTACTGGATCCATTGTGGAAAATTGGTCATTGTACAAGATACAAACCGGCCTCAGTGCTAACCCAAAAAATCCTTCTATCAAGAGTTATGCTGTCTTTTTCTTAGTCTCACTCACAAAATACACAGTCAATTTACTTTACAATATATTCTGTGAAGCTCTTTGAGACGTCTCAACGACGTGATAAGGCGCTTTATCAAATGTAAGGATTATTATTGTTGTTGTAACATTACATTGTGCTAGCCAACTCTCTCTCTAAAGCACTCCTGTCTGACTCTCTAACTCTTTCTAGATACCTAATATCAGATAGTGTTCCATTTCCCAGCCTTATAATAATAATAATAATAATAATAATCCTTACATTTGATATAGCTCTTTTCACGTCGAGAGGATGTCCCAAAGCGCTTCACAGAATATACTGTGAAGTGAATTGACTGTATATTTGTGGGCGAACGCGGCAGCCAATTGCACACAGCAATGTCCCACAAACAGTCATGGATTGAAAATGACCAATTTATTATTGTTTTTTGGTTTTGGAGGGATTATTATTAGGCTCTGTGTGGAGTAAGGAAACTTACCCAAGGTTTCGCCCTCTGCCTGGGATTGACCCAGGTCTCTCACTTGCAAAGCGAGTGCTCTAACCACTGAGCTACAGGACTCCACAAATCTACACTTGTGTTAAACCTGTTTGGGGTTTAGTGATACAATATATTTTTAGTTCACTTTGTCCTCAATATATCCCTTCCGTTTCCTGCTTGTCCTCACTGTAGCTCCTTCCCTTTCCAGGTCACAGACATGATGCAGAAAGCTCTCTTTGACTTCCTGAAGCACCGGTTCGATGGAAGGTAAGCAGCTGAAACAACGTGCACACATCTCCAGATAATTATCATGGAGCTAAATGTTAATATTAGGCACAAAACGCTTTATAAAATAAGTCACAGTTCTCACATGCATCAGAATTATTGCGCGGAATTATCACCAGTGATAATTGTCACACGGACCAAAAAAGTGGTCAATTTTGCCTTGAGAAGATGTTTTGATAACCAAATCTTCCTTTATTCTAAAGTCTGATTAAGGTTTAAAAAAAAAATGATGAAGTGATCTTCGTGGTCTTCATCCCACAATAAAAGCTGATGAAAATTATCCTAGAATTTTAAATTTCTCTCTGTTTTGCTTTCATCGAATTGGCTCTTAAACGATCTGATTCAAAGATCCGTACTTCGGACCTTAATACCAATTCTGAAGATGTTTCCAATGTGCCAGTCATATTTTATTCAGAATTTGGGATCTGCTCTGATTAATATTGTATCCGGGAAGGGATTCATTATTAATTAGTCTCACGCACTGTACCAGATGTCATGCTTATTGAAGCAATGTCACCACTTACATTGGTGGAGCCTTTGAGAGACTCTTTACCATGGGTGTAACTCTTTCTGTGCCAAACCCCACGATGCTAACAGTTGATATCAGGCCCAAAAAGCTTTGTGAAAGCTCGCCTCTGAATCAGTGATGGGTTCAAGCCCCACCTCGGGAATAGTCTAAGCTGACGCTCCAATGCAATGCTGGGGATGGGGGGGTCATGTTGCATTGTCCTCCGGATCAGATGTTAAACCGAGGTCCGGTCTGCCTGTTTAGGGGGATGTTAAAGATCCCAGGGCGCTATTTGAAAAGAGAAGGCAGTTTCTTTCTTCCAGTGTCCTGGCCAACAGTGAAATTTGTCACTCACTCCTTGGCTATTTGCGGGACATTGCTGTGTGCATCTGGCTGCTGCGTTTCACTCACAAAATACGCGGTCAATCCACTTTGCAGTGTACCCTTCGAAGCACTTTAGGACATCTCAATGACGTGATAAAGTGCCATATCAAATGCAGCGATTATTATTATCAGCGTGTACGCTAATTATTATTAGTGCAGGTTGATCAGATGGAGTGGTTTGAATGAAAAGACGATGTGTTGATTGTCTCACAGGACTAGCAACTTATTGAATACCAAATGACAACCAATGAGCAATGTTTTCTTGTTGTTGCTTACAGGATATCAATCACGCGGGTGACGGCAGATATTTCTCTCGCCAAACGTTCAGTCCTAAATAATCCCAGCAAGAGGACAATCATGGAACGCTCCAACACGCGATCCAGCATAGGTATGACTTGACGGTGACATTTTTTTGTGGCATGTTATTTCACCTTTAGCTTTCACCATCTTGCAGTTTTGCACTTAAAGGACAAAATCACCCCAAGTTGATGCATCTTTACTCATTGTTGCAAAGGGTAAGCCATGCCCCAGTGTCCCTTGTGGAGTCCTGTGGCGTAGTCGTTAGCGTGTTCGCCTTGCAAGTGAGAGGACACGGGTTCAATTCCTAAGCAGGGCGAAACCTTAGGCAAATATTCTTACTCCACACACCTCTGTTTACCTAGCAGGAAGTAGGAACCCAGCTGTTAGTCAATTGGTAGATCATTTTCCAGGGGTAATAATCCCTTTCATTAAAAAGATAATCATTTGGTCACTCAATCCACGACTGTTTGTGGGGATGTTGCTGTGCGCAAATGGCTACCGCGTTTCGCCCACAAAATACCCAGTCAATTCACATTACAATATATTCTGTGAAGCGCCTTAATGACGCAATAAGATAGTGTATCAAATGAAGGGATTATTATCTTATTTTCAGATCAGAGCAGAAATCTGTGAATCAACCCACAATAGGTTTTTTGTGGTGAGTTTAAATTGAATGCCGATCGTGAATCATTCATGGTGGAGCCCTGGTTTGATGTCTGGTTGGTTCTAACCTTCAGCAGACAATAAGGTTAAGCTATTATGCACCATGGGCAAACCAGTGTACAAAGCATTGTGAAACCCATTTGGCAGAAGGATTTTTCAGAAGTCATTCTGTCATTATTCAGTGGAAAGTTGTTGTTTTTGACAAAAATGTTCGGTGGTTGTGAATTGCATAATCAAGTGGCCTTTACGCTTCTCTGTACACATGTGTTTACACATAGCGCATAATACACCTGTGTTGGTGTATCTGACAGTATGTGGGTTTAGTTTCTCTCACCCATTTGGCATCTTGCATAAAATCCCCTGTGAGGCATTTCCTTTCAAGTCTAAAACAGTCCCGTCTTACCTAGTCGTAACCATGTCTTTAACACCAGATTTTTTTGGGGGGGCGTTAGTCATCCGGGTTGGAAAGGCAGGGTACTTGGTTGGATATGTATCAGACACCTGGCTGATCAAAACAAATCTCATATTCTTAAAGGTGCTGTGAAACATGCTGTGCATGAAGCAGGTGGCTTTCAGTAGCTTTTGATGCCTCTTATCTCTCTTGGTAGTGAATTATAGTGTCCCTCTGGATAGCAACTCCATTTAAAGTTAGATCCCCGCTTAATAATGTAATGCATTTTGACTCAAAATCACACAGGGTTTTCAACTGGGAGCTTCTTTCAGAATTAGCAAGCATCTTGGAAAGCCACCATTGGTCACGTGTGATCACAGAGGTCGGAAAGATGCCAAGATATTGTGATATGTTTTTGGGTCTATTTTAAGAAGGCAAAGGGAGCCTCTTATTGAAGGCCAAAATCCTATCAACCAACACAATTGTTGGTTTGATCCCATCCCTTTCACTTGTTCAATGTCCAAAACGTTGGGTAAGTTTCCTTACTCCATATGCCTCTGTAAACCCAGCAGTAAGTAGGAACCCGGTTGTTACTCAATTGGCAGATCGCTTTTCCGGGAGTAATAATCCCTCCCAAAAAATAAATAAAATAATAATTTGGCCACTCAATCCACAACTGTTTGCGGGTCACTGCTGCCCGCAATTGGCTGTCACGTTTCGCCCACAGTCATTTCACTTCACAGTGAAACGCTTTGAGACGTCTCAAAGAAGTGATAAGGTGCAATATCGAATGCAAGGATTATTATTATTATATTATTATTATTATTTAGCAATCCAAGGGGACTGGAAAGGCAAATCTCCGTGCGGTTTACTGATATAGAGGAGCCTGTGTTGCAATTGTGATTTCTTCGTAACCTTTCAGTTCCTTAATTAATTCTAACAGTGGCATATCCTTACGCACTGTCTGGCTGTTGTAACAGGCCTGGGATTGAAGAGTGTGTCTTTGCTCCTTGTGGGAAGCTGTGGAGACATTAATTTCATGCCTGTCAGTGTTCATTTCATTCCTAATCACCAGCTACAGCATCTCAAACATTCTCCTGTACACCCTGTTTGACAGTACATGCAGAACCTTTTGGCTTTCCATTGCTCCTGCTGGCGTTAACACATTCTGAGCCTCATTTCAAAACCCTTTTGGCTTACACACCACCCACCCACCCCCACATCGCACTTCATTGCAAGAAGTGGGGAGGGTGGGGTGGGGGTTGGGGGGGATATGAAAAAGCTCTTAAATAAAAATGGTCTAAAATACATACAAGTGCGCAAGCACTGAGCATTTCCCATTGATGTCGGCGTGATTGGGGGCCAACAATTGGCTTTAATAGCCCCCTGAGCCGCAGTCAGGGGCAAAAAAAGGATCGGTGAATCACCCGAACGCAATTAAGGAGACATTTCGGCATCTGTAGGGACTTCTGGTATCATCAGTAGATAGACAGCCTGAGTGGCTCCACACAGCAGAGGTTCTGTCTCACACAGTGGGGTCTAAAACATGCGTCAATCGCTATTAATAGTCGTCTTTTCATTACATGCTCACAATGAAGCTCACACACACCATGGCACTTCTATTCTGAAAGATGGGCCTGTTGTTATTTTTAGGACACTTGAGACTTTATTGGCAAATGCAGACGGGAATTAATTAATATTAGAAAGTTGCACAAAATCTGGGGGTGGGGGGGAATATTTGGAACATTACTATTCAGGTGAGGAAGCTGATGATAATCGTTGTATTTGATGTACAATGGCCATCTCAAGACCCTCCTCTTCGATCGTGCCTTCGATCATGCTCACTGCCCTCCACCCTCCTGATCCCAACCCCCAGCTCGGGTCCAAATCCTTGACTGTCCAGAGTCTTAAGAAGTCCACCCGACGTGAAAGGTGCTATACAAATTCAATTTGTTGTTGATATAGTGCTTTATCATGTCATCGTCTCCGAACGCTTCATAGGATTTTACTGCGCAGTGTCGTTATTGTGTTTTTTATAGACAAATGCCAATTTGCGAACAGCAATGTCCCACAAACAGCCATGACGTAGTGCCATGGGAATCTTTGATGTCCACCTGAATGGGCACAAAAGGGACCTCGGTTTCACGTCTCATCCGAAGAAAGGCACCACCGACAATGCAGTTCCCCCCCCCCTCAGCACTGAACCGGAGTGTCAGCCTTGACTGCGATTGCAAAGTCCCCGACATGGGACTTGAACCGACATTTGTCTGACTCCGAGACAAGAGGTGCTGGCAACTGAGCCAAGCTGACATTCCTCCTGCTAGATGGCTGTGTGAAAACCTTCCTAATGCAGCTCGTGCCTTTTTCACACAGTTGTTTCATAAGAACGTAAGAATTGGCCTCGCGAAACAAGACCAAGGTCCATCTAGTTTGCCCATCCTGGCAGTCGCTTGACATGTCGTGTTCCAAACCATATACTGTATCCCGAGATATTATTTTCTAGCAGGAATCTGTCTAATTTGTTCTTGAGACAAATGACATTTTCTGCTTCCACGAGGGAGCCTGCTCCATAAGTTTACTATTCTCTCACTGAAGTAATATTCGTATTTTCCGCTCCGGCATAGGAATCCAACAACTGGCACGAAAAGCAGTCAGCCAAGAAGCCTTGAAGAAACCAGGAGTCAGAGCTGCTCTTTAATAACATAAGTGGGACAGGCTTGCGATTTTAACCTTTTATAACATTTAGAAGCTGCTGAGAATTAGCCAGATTTATACTTCAACTGATGGATTAATTAATTCCCCTCAGGGCTCTGAATTGCATCGATCTCTCTAAAATGTGATTTATATGGCACTTTAATCTCGATTCAATGCAAAACTTGCATCAGGATCAATGCTGAGGTTACAGGACAAATGGCCTGTACAATAGAGCACTGCTGTTTTAACGTGGCTTCATGGCCTGACACTGCTGTGGGCAAATTAGTTGCTGTGTTCATCTTCAAATAGTCACCGCTATAATAATAATTATCCTTGCATTTGACATAGCACCTTATCACGTCGTTGAGTCATCTAAAAGTGCTTCACAGAATATATTGTAAAATGGATTGACTGTATTTTGTGGGTGAAAAGCAGCAGCCAATTACGCACAGCAGCATCCCACAAACATTCGGGAATTGAGTGACTGTTTTTTAGGGCTTATTACCCCCAGAAAGCGATCCGCCAATTGACTAACAACCGGGCTCTTACTTACTGCAAGGTAAACAGAGCCATGCGCAGTAAGGAAAGCTGCCTAAAGTTTCGCACTGCCCGGGAATCAAACCCGGGTCCTCTCGCTTGCGAGGCAAGAGCTCTAACCACTACACTACAGGACTCTACTGTTTTGAGATGTTTCAATGTCAGAGCCGTTATATCTTATCGTTATCAATAGACCAAGTAGTGAAGAAGCAGTGGTCGCGATTCCTGAAACGACTTCCAAAAAATTGTAACTGGTTTTACTTTTTGTTTCGTTTTTCCCCTCGTGCTAGCCGAAGTGCAGAGTGAGATCGAAAGGATCTTCGAGTTGGCCAGAACCTTGCAGTTGGTGGTTTTAGACGCAGACACCATTAACCATCCCACCCAGCTCATCAAGACATCTCTAGCTCCAATCATCGTTCACGTGAAAGTCTCTTCTCCCAAGGTAAAAACCCTCATCCCGTACACTGAGAGAGACAAAAGGACTTTGAGTTGACGCCTGGGCAATTATCTGTTGAATTCCCCTGATGATCAATTCAGGGGTCTTGTAAGTGGGAGAATTTGAGCTCTTGTACTGTTTATCGAACAGGGGGAATGTGGGAATGTGCTGAGCTGTCTGGCTGTAGAAGGATATCAGGGCCTTGGGGAGGATGCAAAGGAGATTTACCAGAATGATACCAAGGGATAAGTGATTTCAGTCATGTGGAGAGACTACAGAAGATGGGATTGTTCTCCTTAGAGAAGGTTAACGGGAGATTTAGAGGGTTTTGATAGACTGAATAAGGAGACACTGTGTTGGTAACCAGAGGTCACAGATTTAAGATACATGCCAAAAGAACCAGAGGGGCGACGAAGAGAATTTTTTTTTACCCTTTGGGTTGTTACGATCTAGAATGGGCTGCCTTAAAGGATGGTGGGAGCAGTTTCAATAACAACTTTCAAGAGGGAATTGGATATATATTTGAAAACAGAAAAATCAGATCAAATCTGCAGAAACACTATTTCGGTGAGAAAACAGTAAATGTGTGGAACAGGCTCCCGAGGGAGATGGTGGAAGCAAAAACTGTCGATTCTTTCAAAAGCAAATTAAATAGATTTTTTTTTAAGGAAACAGCATATTTTTGTGGATATAGTATATAGTTTGGGACATGACATGTCAAACAACTGCCAGGATGGTGGAAGGCGAACTAGATGGACCTTGGTCTGCGTTCATCTGGCAATTCTTACGTTCTTAATTAAGCGTTCTGGGACTCTACCCTATGTGAGGGACGCTGTATAAGTTGTTCTTGTTATTATTAGTGTCTTCAGAGCACTGGGAATCTCGTCTTGTCTTCAAACAATCCCTTCGAAAAAAAAGAATAATTATAATAATAATAAATTGGTCACTCAATTCACGACTGTTTGTGGGACGCTGCCGTGCGCAATTGGCTGCCGCATTTGGCCCACAAAATATGCGGTCAATTCACTTTACAGTGTATTCTGTGAAGTGCTTTGAGAAGTCTCAAGGACGTAATAAGGCGCTATATCAAATCAAGGATTATTATTATTATTTTTCCATTGAAGATTTGCTTTGTCTTCACCAGGTGCTGCAACGGCTGATAAAGTCCAGGGGAAAGTCGCAAAGCAAAAATCTCAACGTCCAGTTGGTGGCAGCAGATAAACTGGCACAATGCCCTCCAGTACGTGTTAAGTCTAATGTCAGCTATGATTATTGATGATTATCTAGGTTGGGAATAGGGGGGGCAAGAAAACCTGCAATAAAGTATTCTGCAAGAAAAAATAATAGCCTGCTACCTCGTGCCTGCGGTTTTCAGTGTAAATCATAGACATTAAATATAAATACTGGTTTGATAATTCAGCTTTAGCAGGTTAATTTTCCATTATATAGGTCTGCGTGAAACATGCCATTCCATTCGGATGAGCAGAGTGAAATCCATCCATTCAGATTTACGCAGTTTTGCTCAGTTTTCACTCTTTAGGTAACAAAAAAATATTATTTTGGGGTGTCAGCCGAGTGACTGGCACATTGCGTGAACCCATCACCGTTGCTTAAGAGTGTCCAAACCAAGCTGAGAATTCCCTGCATCCCACCTACGCATCCTGTTTACATAATTCCAGAAAGTGTGAGGCGCAGGTTGGCAAGAGTCAAGGCTTGGGGACCCCAGTGGTAAGCTTTTCCCTCCGGAATATATAATTTGGGACACATTTCCTTTCCCTTCCCCCCCACTCCCCCCCCGCCACCAGATAACTTCAGCAAGATTTTGTTTTTGTAGGATTTTCTTACTGTCCACAATTGACCACAGACACCAGACACTGATTAAAACACCTTGACAATGCATCCTTAAAAGAATAATTTGCTTCACTTAAAACAGTGTGGAGAGACCGCACAGGTTCGAAATTCCACCCAGTCTTATCTTGTTAGATCGTTTGGTCTTAAAACGTAAGATTGCGCGGAATTGCGGAAGGTTCTGTAAGTTTCCTTGCTTCACACAGCTCTGTTTACCCAGCATTAAGTAGGAACCCGGTTGTTAGTCGCTTGGTGTATCGATTTCCGAGGGTAATAATCCCTTCATTAAAAAAATAATAATTTGCTCACTCAATTCACGATGGTTTGTGGGACACTGCTGTGCGCAATTGGCTTCTGCGTTTTGCCCATAATATATACAGTCAATTTCCATCACAGTATTTTATATGAGGCGCTTTGAGATGTATCAACAACATGATACGGCGCTGTATTATTATTGTTTCCTAGCCTCCACTTGGTACCTCCATTGACCAAGACCTTTCTATTGGATGCATTCCCACGAGCTTCCACCAAATGGCATAATATGGCAGAGTTTTGGTGGAAACATTTGCACCTGTTATTTGTGACGTGATTTTTTTTGGGGGGAATTGTGACCTTATTTGGTTAGAAATCTCGGTTGTCCTCCGCGATACCCAAACATGATCCCCAACTCTCTCTTTTCTTGGCAGGAAATGTTCGACGTCATATTGGACGAAAACCAGTTGGAGGATGCGTGTGAGCATTTGGCAGAGTACCTTGAAACGTATTGGCGTGCGACACACAGCCCTAGCAGCACACCACTGAATCCACTGCTGGGTCGAAACTTAGGTAGTACTGCACTGTCAACATATCCCTCAGCTATCTCTGGTTTGCAGGTAGGAAAACAAACAGACCTGTGGAAGTAAGAGGACAAAGTAAACCATGACCATATTTCTCCTACACAAATGTTTGGACACCTCAGACTGCTCGTGCCATGTTGGGTTACTTACCGATGGCACAGTTTATGCTCCTCCTGTGAATGAGGTTCATATCCCGTACCGAAACAATATCGCTGGCTTTCAATGGAGGTAGAGCAGATGGCAAGACCTGGTGGCAATTGGACACTGCTGTCCACAAAACACACAGTCACTACACTTCACAGTATATTTTGTGAAGCGCTTTGAGACGTCTTGAAGACGTGATAAAGCGCTGTATGCAATGTAAGGATTATTATTATTATTAAGACACCAATGGCACTGACCCTTTAAGAACTTTGCATTGAGTTTGCATCAGGTACTATTCCCTCATCCCCAGTAGGCAAGTCATCAATGGCAGCTACATCTCTGGCCCTAGATTGGCCGAGGCAGCAGAGGTAACCAAATATAAAAGGCAGAAAACTGTTCGCCCAAATAAAACAGGTCTTCCTTGGTTTCGTTGGCAGATCAGTATTTGTGAGTGGGATTCCTGCGCTGTGCCCATTTCTCTTTGCCATAAAGATTAACTAAATACCTTGTTGTGATTAGGTTTATTATCCTGAAATGTAGTGCTGGTGATTCTATTGACACTCAGAATTGTCTGGGTCGTTGGTGGTGTTACCAGCTACCATTTGAATTGTTTTTTGACATCTACGGAAACCCATCACCATGCTGAAGAGGATCCAATCCACGTTAAGAACCATATACATGCGTTCCATCACACATAAGGCAATTTCCCTCTGTTTGGAATGGAATGCGCACTCTCTCCCTTGAGAGACGCATACTGCTTACCTAATTCTGAGGCGTATAAGGCACAGGTTGGCAAGAGGCAAGGCCAAACTCAAACTGCAGAGCTTGATATTGAGACCACTGTCTGGCAAGTTTCCCCACTGCTTGTCCAGCTAGGTGTAAACAAGCATGAGAGTATCTATACCACCTACATGTGGAAATTTCACTGCATCTGGAATGCATGTCACCTCTCTCCGACAGTTGAACACTGACCTTTCTACCATCTGTTAACATAAGGCCAGCTGCAGAGTCTTAGACCAATTGTGAGGTTTGTGAGATGAGTTAGAGGAAGTTAAGCATCCTGTAAGATACAATGCCTTTGGCCAGCCTTGTGAGATATCATTGCAACGTAGGTTACATTGTTTCCCAGAACATCCTTACCTAAACCTGATTCCATTCCTAATGTGGATCTGAACATGTGCAGAACCGGGTGATGAGAGAACTGTGAAGAACTGCTAAGGTTGAAATTCTAAACTACAGGCCCTTCAACCCATTTGACCTCATTCTTCCAGAACACCCACCCTACCATTTTCCCATCACAGTGTCAAACTTGTTTTTTGTTTTTATAAATGACTCCAGTACTGGCTTCAACCACTCTTCCTGGTAACGGAAAATATGCAAAATATACAGTCGCTACACTTTACAGTATATTCTGTGAAACGCTTTGAGACATTTCGAAGATGTGATAAGGCACTATATCAAATGCAAGGATTATTATCATTTATTATTACCGTGTTCCAATTTTTAATTGTAGTCTGGGTAAAGAAATACTTTTCCTGGCGTCTATCCTGAAAATACCCTTTAGAATCATTAACATTCTGCTATCTGGGTGCATCCTAAGTATAGTTCTATGACATTTACATTTACTTTTTCAATACCATTTCAAAACTTACGCAAATCTATAAGGTTCAGTCTGAGATGAGATGTTTCCTTTCAAGAATGACAAGCCCTAGCTTGCCTAATCGCTGCTCATTTCTCTTCACACCTCACTGATCTCCTCTGCACTGGCTCGAGATCTGAGCAGCTCCTTACGTTGCAGTGGCCAGAACGATATGCAGTGCTTTAGGGCTCTGGTCAAGCCATTCTGGTGTTTTATCCGAGATTGTACCCAACCGATTGACCCTTGGCAGGAAAAGTTTTGCAGGTTCTCATTGCATCTTAAATTTAATCAACACTTCCACAACAACAATACATTGCATTTATATAGGGTTCCTTACGAAACGTAGCTTCCCAGAGCGCTTAGCAGTGGCGGAGCATGACCCTAAGGGGGATGACCTTAGGAACGGTCGAAGAGGAAGGTCTTCAAGCGTGACATGAAGATGGGGAAGTGGGGGTGGTGGGGGCGCGAGCAAAGCGGAGGGATAGAGGAATGACGTTCCAGAGTTTCGGGGCTGAAAGCGCAACCACCGATGGTGGAATGCGGGGCACGATGGACAAGCAGGAGGCAGGAGCCAGCTTCCTGCATGCATTTATTTCCTCAGGTTTTCCACTGACACAGATTCCTGAGCTAAAATAATTGGATCTGAAATCTGACTACAGTCCTCCCTGACGTGAAGAATTCATTTAATACAAATATAATTTCTTGATGAACTATGTCCAGGCAATGTGTCTCTCAACAGACCTCTCTGACATTCTCTGTGGAGTCCTGTAGCTCAGTGGTTAGAGCACTCGCTTTGCAAGTGAGAGACCTGAGTTCAATTCCAGGCAGAGGGCGAAACCTTGGGCAAGTTTCCTTACTCCACACAGAGCCTAATAATAATCCCTCCAAAACAAAACAATAATAAATTGGTCATTTTCAATCTACGACTGTTTGTGGGACATTGCTGTGCGCAATTGGCTGCCGCGTTCGCCCACAAATATACAGTCAATTCACTTTACAGTACAACAACAACAACAACAACAAGATTCCATTTATAGAGCGCCTTTCACGTCAGGAGGACGTCCCAAGGCGCTACACAGTTGGGTCATGACCCGAGCAGGGGGGAAATGGTCAGGGTGAGGGGAGGGAAGGGAGGGAGAGTACATTCTGTGAAGCGCTTTGGGACGTCTCCCGACGTGAAAAGCGCTATATCAAATGCAAGGATTATTATTATTATTATTATTCTGTCTGTCCACTGCGCAGATTCTTGAAACATTGTTATTGGGATGAGTACCTGATGCAAGCAGAGTTTGATGTTTTTAATGGGACTGTGTTCCTGGTGAGTTGAATGAATGAATGAATGAATGTATGAATGAATTAGTTAGTTAGTTAATTAACTTGCAATATTCACAAAGGCGGATTGATTCATTGGGAGTTTCAGTTTGCGGATATTGGGATTGTGAAATCTCTGTGAAATTTAACACTGGTGAATCGGTAACCCCAGGCCCCCAAGCCTGCAAAATCAATGGTGTGTCCTTTTTCTCGGACTTTGCCAACTTGGGGTTCGAGATTTACCCTGGATGTGAATTTAAGAATTTCGGAGTCTGATATTTGCTAACGAGGACTCGCCAGTTGACTCATTGCCGGTTTTGCAAACATTGCAAATTACATCCCTATGAACGAGTAATAGAGATGACAGGATTCTGCATCAGAACGCACATCAAAATCTTCCCTTGACTCACTGCAGGTAGCCTTCATTAAAAACACAATGTGCTGGAGCTTGCTAAAACCTCATGGCAATGAACAGCTTTTTCCAACCGAGGCCCATTCCCTTTCTTCTGACTCAGGTCTACCTTTGGTGCTTTAGTTTTATTATTTGTTCATGCAAAGCTCTGCTGAGAGTGAGTCAGGTTGAGGGTCAAGCTAACAGTGAACGTATTAAACCTGTACTGAGCGTTCACCTCAATGCAAAATCATTATCTTCTGATTTTACCAGCGGACAAAGCAGTGGGGTTCACCACATGCCATTTCTGGGTGTAAACCCATTATAGCCAAGTAATGAAAAGCGAGAGAGGCTTCGGCGGTCTTTACTGGCTGATTGTAACATTTACAAGTTAATTATTCTAATGGAGCATAGATAGTTAAAGCAAACACTGGGCGATGATGACGATAAACCAAATTGTCTGTGACGATTAAGATTGTAAAGTTATGGAATCTGTTTCCCGTCACTTGCACATGAAGTGAAGGCAGTCAGGTCTCTCTGCTTCTATTTACCCAGCCTATTGCTTCACAGTCTGCCTCCCTTTACCCAAATTACGTTGGATCCTGTCTCCAGGTTCTTTGTTTTTAGTGATGTCTGCAGTTATTTTTAGTCTCTCTGGGGATTACTCTCGTTTGGCTCAATGTAGCAGAATCGTAGATGAGAGCTGAGTTGTGCTCTTTGTGACGAGATTTGTACCCGTTCACTCCTAAATAAACGGGTTCGTGGTTTTACATTGCAGCTCGCACTTTTTGCATTTCTCAAGTGACTTTCATAGAAGAATCCTGTTGATCAGTGGTTAGAGCACTCGCCTCGCAAACGAGAGGAACTGGGTTCGATTCCCGGGCAGGGCGAAATCTCAGGCAACTCTCCTGACTCCACATACATGTTTACCTAACGGTACGTAAGAAACCTGGTTGTTAAGTTGCTTGGCGGATCACTTTTCCTCGCGTAATAAGCGCTTGAAAAAAAAGAAAATGTAAAAATAATAATAATTTGGTCGCGATCGATGGCGCGACGCTGCTGCGCCCAATTGGCTGCTGCGTTTTCGCCCACAAAATATACAGTCAATTCACTTTAGCGTATATTCTGTGAAGCTCTTCGAGACGTCTCAAAGATGGGATAAGGAGCTATATCAAATGCAACGATTATTATTATTATTATTTAAAAATGCACAGTGACAAAATTCCTAAATTCAGTCAGCGATTAGCCCACTTGAATCAATTTGAAACGTTTGCTACACTCAGGGAACAGAGCAGTAAATAACCCCTTCTGATCAACTGTCTGGGTTTTCCTATTTTTTTTTCCCCGATTGCCGGTCAATAATTCCTCACGCTCACGCTCGATTGCCGATCAATAATTCCTCACGCTCACTTGCTCGCTCTCCCTCTCTGCCTGCTCTCAACTGCCTGGATCCATAGCCATTCACTCAGTCCCCCTTTTATGAGCTGTATTCTACCCGGTCTCTTGGTTTCTGCTCACTTGTCCCTCACGGTTTTCTTTGTGCCTCTTACTCACTCACATGCAGCCAAAATCCTTGCTGGTTCTCTCTCGTCTTCTCTTGCCTGCATCCAGCTGAATCCTTTCTGAGCTCTTTGTCTTTGCAGGGACTCCAAGAAATAATAACGCCTCAGTAACTGGATTGGAGTGTTTCAGATAAACAAGTAGACACTATTCTAGTCCAGAAAGGAGCGAAGGAAACCTAATAGAGCACTATGGCTCTTACAGCTGCTTCTGCTGACTGACTGACTGACTGACTGAGCCCCTTTTGTTCTATTGATCTTTCCATTCGTGTTATTGGAGGGTCAACGGCACAACTTGGAGCCGAGCGAGAATAAGAGTTATTATTGCGGGTGTAAAGTGTACATAACTGGGGTTTTCGTTGGGAATTGAAACGTTTCTTTCGAAAGGAAATCTATTGATCTGTGCCATCTATTTATCACCAGAAGTCCTTGTTAAGTCTCGTATCTTTGGGGCATTGAATTATGCCTCAATATCTACCAATAGCCCTGCTTAGCTGGCATCGGTAAGTGGGTTAGCTCTGGTGGGACCACAGCAGTCTAAGATGACACTCCAATGCAGTGCTGGGGTGTGTGTTGCATTGTCGGAGGTGTCTTCCTCTGGATGGGATATTAAACCGGTGTCCTGGCCGAAAATCCCACAAATAAAATTGGTCACTTACTCCATGGCCCTTTGTGGACATTGCTATGCACAAATTGATAGCCGTGTTTTTCCCCAAAAATACACAGTCCACAGATTTCCTATTGGGGAGTTTGCTCCGCGGTCTGTGCTGAGTCGCCGCATTTTAGGCCAAGGGAGCAGTTCGTGTCACTGAATCTGTCCTAGACTTGGGAGTGGGAAAAATCAGGGCTCCCAATCACAAGCCAGTGAGCCTTGATAGAAAAGTGTGTGTGTTCACTGGAGCATGTCGTATGTGTGCACATACATTTGTGTTCGTGTGGGTGTGCGTATGCTTGTGAGTGTTGGGTGGGACTTGGCTGTGATCCTCTCTCCCTCCCACTTAAATTCTAAAAGGGTCCGATAAGGTTAATATAAATGGGTTGTTCCCACGAGTTGTGGAGTCCGTAATCAGGGGACTCTTTCAGAGGTTGAATCCGATAGGGTAGATGCATTCAAAACGAAGCTAGACCTTCACATGAGGGACAGGGGAATAGGATATGGGAGAGAGTAAAGGAATGAGTGAGGACTCGTGTGAAGCATAAGCACTGGCACGGACTGGTTGGGCCGAGTCCTGTACATTCTTCGATTACCAATGAAACTGAAAAATAAGACTTCCTATTAGTCAGGAGACAGATCGATTAAATTGCCATCAATATTGGGTAAGCGAACAGCTTTGCACTGACTTCCTCATCAGTGAAATGGATGCCTTTTGCCCCAAGCTTCCACGTTGGAACCTAACAAAGACAGATTCGTCACCAAAAACAGTTCAGAGAAAATAAATCGCTCGGGTGTCGACTGTCCATCATCGTTATTCGTAACCTTACACTTAAGGGAAGTCCGCTAACCTGCTCTTTCATGTCGCACTAGGGTCAGCGAATGAACAACAGCAATCACTCTGGTGAAAACTTGCCCGTCGAACGAACACGCCTGATGCACTCGGACGAAAATGGTCACAGCGAAAGGGCGAAAAAGAGTCGTAACCGTTTGTCTTCGGGTTCACAGCACAGCAGGGCTCAATACCCACTGGTGGAGGAAGAGTACTCCGACCCCTATCAGGACACGTACAAACAGCGAAGGAGTCACGGGTCACCCGGGGGCCACAGTTACGATTCTCAGCACCGCCTATGAAAAAAAAACACACACCCCGTTTGCTATTCACCAACAACAAAACCAAGGAGGGTCCAGGGGAGGGAGGAAGGGAGGGAGGAAGGGATGCAAAGCGATGGGAGGGGGTGGTGGTGGGGAAGAAAGCAAGCAATCAAGCAAGCCTCGAAACCTCTTACACGAACAGGGAAACATCATAGTATTTTTACTGATGAATTTAGTTATCAAAAAGTCTTGATTATTTCAGTCGTCCCCCCCCCCCCCCCCACCCACCCCACCCACCAGCTTGCTTTTATCTCTAACCTAAAGTGTCTGGCAAAGTATCTTCCAGAAGCACTTTGCCAAACCCGTGAACAAGGTGACTTGATAAAGACGTGAGCCGGGGACGCAACGATTCGCTGCATTGCCTCGCTGCGCATATTTTTTATATGAAGAAAACACAGTGGAAAGACTTGATGCTTGCAGAAGGCTTGGTATCTCCTGCAGCTCCAATGTAACCCTCGTAGGGGTTGGGGGGTGTGGGTGGGGGGCTTTTTTCAATGCTGCCAGTGCTACAGGACGTAGCTGCCCTGAAAACTTCCTGACGCACTGTCTGCCAACCTTCCCGCCGCTCGTCCAGCTAGGACCTTCCTACCCCGTTGCGGGGTTAATAGGAGCCGAGTGGGATGACTCCCCCAACCCCAGAGACCCCCTCCAAACCCGGGCGATGAGCCAGGCTGGGCTGGAGTACTGCGGACACTGCCTGGCTCAGGAACCGGACTACCTGGACTGCCGCAGAGAGGTGACTCAACACTCCGACATTCCGTTGCCAAGCACGTCACCTTGGAGCCATCTCAGCTCCAAGGAGACTCCTCTTACCTCCCCCCATCCCCCCCCCCTCCATCCCCCCCCCCACCACCCCTCCCACCCCTCCCCAAGGAGGGTAGTCAGTAGTTGGGTCCTGATGCAGTGATGATGTTCATTTTATAGACAGTAACACCTAATTTCCTACTAGCAATAAATGGTATTGCAATTCAACCCTGCATTACCATTGTTCCAATGGATTTTACTTCTGCACATATTTCCAAATTCCAAGCAGCTCTCTCTCTCTCTCTCTCTCTCCACCACATGTACAGCTCTCTTACTTGCATGAGAAAGGCAGTAACTAAATCACATATTTACAAGCAAGATATTATTTAAACTTAGAGCGATGAATTAAGCTTCTATGCGTTTGCGACTTGTGCGTATGTTTTTTTTCCTTAAAGGTATTGTTTATAACCGATGAAACCAGGCTGCACATTATCCCGCTGATATTCGATTCCTATATTTTCCATGTTTTAGGGAGGTCAATGTTATTAGTTAGCAAAAAAATTTAATGCAGCGAATGCCAGTAGATTTATGGTCTACTTCCAAGACAGTCTTGTACAGTAAATATCCATTTCCCCTGTGTTTCTGATGAGATCGCAGTCTTAGATTGATGACTTAATTTCATATCTGACAGCTACTGGTCAAAATAGAAAGGATTAAAAAAGAAAAAAAGTTGCATCTTTAATAGTGCCTTATCAGATTGAAACTTCTCAAAGTGCTTCACAAGCAACTAATGTCCCAGTGTAGTGACTGTTTTTGTAGCAGGCACTTTACGACAGCGAAGACACTGGGAGAAATGCCCTTCTCTTTTCGAATGGTATCCTGGGATCTTTAATACATTCTTATTAATATCTTGGGCTACAGTATCATAGGGCTCAAAAATTGTCATTGCGTAGTTCTATTAACCTTTCCGAGTATTGTTTCTTTAAATTGCTTTTGAGGAGGGTGGATGATTGAGGGCTTGATTTCCCTTCACTATTCAGTTACTTTTTTATATTAACCAAACCGGTCAAACTACCTAGCCTTAAAGAGAGTAGTTGTAAGTGGAAGAGATAACGAGTAATTATTGCAGGCTAAAAATCGTCTTCTCAGTCACCTACGCTAGTTATGTTGTTCCTGTGCTCCCGGGATATGTTGCCAAACAAGTCTTTAAGTCTGGAGAGGTTAGACTTCATTGCATTAATGCTACTTGATTCTGCTGGATGTGAATAGAAGTGTAGGGAGATAGCGCAAGCACATAGTGTCAATTAACTCTAATGGCAATTAGACTTATTTTAGAAAATAATATTTTGGGATACAGTATATGAGTAGTTTGAGACATGACAAGTGTTGTATGGCTTGGAAGAATTAGACAAGTTTGGATCTAAGGTTCCCAAAGCTTTCCACTGTGATGGTAGATTAATCCATACAGAATTAATTGCTATAAACAATTAATCTTCATTATTGTAGCATGTGACTACCATTTATTTTTCCCATTTATACAGCACATTTTGACATTGATTCACAGCGCAAGTGGATCATTAGCTTATCCATTTCTTAGCTTAGAATCATGTCCCCTTGTTCTATCCTAATACCAAATAATATAAGTCAATAATGTCATATCCATCTCGGCTGACACTCCAGAGCCATAGTGAAGGAGTCCTACATTGTTGGAGATGCTGTCTTTAGGATGAGACTGAAACTGATATCCTGTCTACGTGTTCAGTTAGACATTATTTTGTGGGTGTTTTCGCCCACAAAATATACAGTGAATTCACTTTACCGCATATTCGGTGAAGCGATTTGAAATGTCTCGAAGGCATGATAAGGTGCTGTAACAAGTGAAAGGATTATTATTATTATTATTAAAAATCCCTTGATAGAATGATTGCCAATGTCCCATGAAGCTATTCGAAAGAGGAGGAAGTTTCTCCTTGTTGTCCTTGTCAGTAATCCTCCAGATATAAGTGATCATTGAGCCTGTGACCACTTGTGAGACTTTGCTGGTGCAAATGGTTGCCACGTTTGCCTACAAAAACAGTCACGAAACTTGACAGCAATTATTTAGCAAAATGCTTTGAGATGTTTCAGCGTGTTAAGATGCTATTAAAATGCATGTTTTTTTTCTTTCTATCTTATTAATAACCTTTATTGTTTGGGAAAACTTTAGGTCATCTCTCCCACCTTAATCGTTTTCCCAGATGCAATAGAGTTATGCTCAATTCATAGCACAGGAAAACAATCTTTAAAGGGATTTGAAGAAGGAAGTCATTTTGTACTTCCCATGGGGATTGGGAGCTGGGAATACAAAGGAGCAAATCAGCAGAACTCCAAAATCCAGCGGCAAACAAAATTATTTCCTAACGTTAAAAGAGCCCCTGGTTTGGTTGAAGCAAATAGCATCTGTGTACTTAAGCGGAAACTTGATGCCTCCGTAAGGGAGAAGGGAATAGAGAGGTGCAAGTGAGGGGAATGGGAAGGCTGGGGGGCTTGTGTGGAGTATAATCACCGGCATGGACTGGTTGGAATGAATGACCTCTTTCCGTGCTGTATTATATAGAATTCCAATAGAATATTACAGCACATTAACAAGACAGTCCAACTAGTCCATGCCGGTGATTAGACTCCACGTCAGCTTCCACCCCTCCTTCCACCCCTCTCTTTACTTTCTTCCTGGTGTAAGCATCAAGTAACACTCTATGTTACTCTATGCCTCTTTGATAACAGTAAACGCAGAACAGTAAATGTTTTTGCGTGAGCTATTGGTCTGTCCCAAGAATTTCTAAGGGACTATTTGTGAGCAAAGAGTAAATCGATTAATGCAGACTTGCAATTCTACCCTGGCAAAGACACGTCCTCAAGATAATTTCGTCAGCTCGGCTCCAGCTTGAATCACTGTATGATCACGCACCTCAAACCCAATTTATACAAATGCGGTGCATTTCAGAGGTGAATTCTGAGTGTGTCAATTGTGGAATCCTGTTGCATGTTAGAGCAGTCACCTCACAAGCAAGAGGCCCTGAGTTCGATTCCCGGGCAGGGTGAAATGTTAGGCAAGTTTCCTTACTCCAGATGAATAAACATTTCACCTGGAAGATTGTTGGCCAGGGCGATGGGGGGGAAAAACAAAGCTCTTTTTTCAATGTCAGAATTGCTGTGAAAGGCTCTGTGCTGAGGGTGAACCTAATACTGTACGTCCAATATATTAGTACTTGCCAAACAACGTTTATTGGCATAGCCCATCATGTGGAAATGTTGGATAAGTTTAATTTCAGTCCAACTTTCAAACAACAAAAAAGTCATCATTGAACACGAGTTTAAAAAAGGTAAAGATTTAATACGAATGAGTTTGATTGCGTGACCTATCAGTGGACTATGTGATAAATATTGATACGATGTGCGGGGGACATTGGGATTTTATACGAGTTTGGAGATGCCAGTTTCGAAGCCTTGATAATCATAAGTCTTCCATTCGTCATGCCAACTGATTGGAGTTCATTGGCCCGTGGAAGTATATTTTTGCACCTTAATGCAATCTCTTATTTTTGTTGGCAACACAATTGACTTGTTCCGTTCGTTGTTCACAAGTGATTGTTTCGATAATAGCTTGTTATGTGTCATATGTGCTACACTGCTGTCATAAATTGCTGCATGCCTTTGGTATGTCAAATACTACTGACACAAAATTTATCACCAGATTACCGGTGATGGTTGTGATATTGCTCACTGTTGAAGCAGCTGTCAATTTTGCTGAACAAACAGTACTATTGAATGCCCAGCTGGATCTCTTGCATTAGGAGGGTTACGGCAACAGGTTTTAGCCTTTCAGTATTTTTTTTAACATTGAAAACTTGAAGCCAGTGGTAATAATCATTAGCTGAGATTGCATGTCACACTTCTGTACATGTTTATCAATTAAAGTAAGGCGATTCTAATTACCGCGCACACATTCAGAATACTTAGTCTTTAGGTGCATTCCATGGGCTAGGACGAGTTGGCACATTGTCAACCAGCACTGATTAAAGTTGCTGCGAGTTGCATACACGCGAGAAGTGCTGCTAAGGTTTGTGATCATTAACCCTTACCCTGTTAATCCCGGATTTTCACATCTGATTTCGGCAGACAGAAATCCTGGATTTTCAACCGGTTAAGGGAATTCTATATTGCAATGGCACGTAGTTTGTGAAATGGGAGGGAACGGCGAGCGTGAAACACTGGGGCTGTGGATTGCACACGCGTACAGTGAATAGAACCATCCTCGTCATTACACTAGTAAAGACCAAAATCATAGACTGGGTTAGTCTGTAATGGTCCGAAAGGAAAAAGTCCATTTTCATAATTACTTTCAAAGACCTGGAAGATGAAAACTGGAAAGAACTATTGTATTGAAAATAGCTGAAAACTGGAAAAAGGTTTATAGATTAAATGTACATGTAAATCTGCAAAATGAATTGCTGCGCACCTCCTTGTCTGTAACATGTCCCACTTTGTGCATGATACAGCAGTGTGCCTAAACTGATACCAATGATGCACATCTACTGCTCCATTAGTACTAAAACAAACTTCTTTAAACTGGGCCTTATTTATAACCTTAATCTATATGCAGGCATAGACTTTTCTTGATACAATAGATGGGTGGTGTGCGGTGAGCAACATTTTCCATTTCTTTTCCCTGCAACACTTGAATAATTTCAATTGAGTATCATTAATATTATTAATTAATATTAGTAATTTAATATGATTAGGTATTGAGGCCACCCACTGACACTTATGCCAAATAAATTCACGAACAAAAGATCCCATCGATTTTTGCATTGCTACAACTGCTTCCTACACTCCCCACACCCCCTCTCTCTCACCACACACACGTACACACACAAACAAACGCACTTATATTTTCTGCTAAGACCTTTATTGCAATGATCGATTTTTTTATTGGCAGCGCACTGCTGAACAGCACGCAGGCCCTGGTTTGCTGACTGAACTCTTTGAGGTTGAATTGATATTAAGGAGTAGATCAGTGTAAAGGGTATACTGGCTCTCATGTTGTGGTGACAAGCGCAAATCTCTTTGTCAATGCTTTTTAGTTGCTTCTCCAATAAATCCTCCGATTAGTTATTTCACAACTATTTTGATCCACACACGAAAAAAAGTTTGTAACAAGACTAAAAAGTTGTCAGTAGCTCATCTTCCATTTCTGGCTTTTGAGATGAAAAATATTGTTCCAGTTACAATAGTAAACCCATCCCCCACGTTGCAATTGCCTTATATAAAAATGCATTCAAAGTTTGGAATAATTAAAGCCTGCAAGAGAAAAGTTGCAAAATCATTGTTTGAATTGAAAAGCTTGCCTTTTAGAAATTGGGATTATCGTCTTAAAAAAAAAGTTGCTATAAAATACATATTTTTTTGTCTTAGAAATGATTATTTACAGTTTAATTATACGGTAGCACTTTAATGATCTTTATTGATTTTCGTTGAGTAATTTTTTTTAAACAAGAAGATCTAAATGCTGTACTATATTTAGAATACCTCAATGTGACAACGATCAAAGTCGTTCTTATATTAAAGAAAAGACTGGCACGGAAATCAAGACGATTTTACTTGTATTAACTTTCATTTTAAAAAAAATGTCTCTTTTTTTTGTTTCGAGTAATGTTTTCAGAAACATGCAAAAAAAAAAAGCAAAATTTGCAAAGACTTGGATTGGAAGATGGGCTACGTGCATTTATAATGTATTAGTGTTACAACAAATTGGTCAAATGCCTTACCTATTGAGTTTTCTAATGTGTCAACACATATAAGGCTGCTTCGGGCACCGCCAAAAAATGACGAGAAGGAATCCCAGAGAACTTTGATCTACGATGAGAAGTTTAAGCAACATTCCTTCCTTCACCATCATATTATCTAAGGGTGAGGGCGTTACTGTACTGAGTGCCCAGAGGACTTAATAGCATGTTCAAATGTTCAAACTATAGGACCTTTTTGCACATTTCTAATACTACACGTTTACAAAAAAAAAATGGAAAAGCTTGTAAATAAATAGTTGCTGCTTTAATTGGTATGAAAATATTGATAAGAAATACGTCGAACATGCTGTACAAAATGAATTGCCCTCGGTGGGGTTCTACGAAAGGTATCCTTCTGTGTAAGGTCTATACTATAGCATTGTTTCTTGCAGCACACCGTTTATATATAGTATTTTCGGTATTCTGAACAGCATGTTGAGTTACTTCCATTACCTATGCAAATGTGCACTGTGTTGCATGTTATGCTGACTTATCCCCTCGGCTTTTCAGTGGCGTTTTTTGGGGGTGGTGGGGGTGGGGGGTGGGGGGGTGGTTGGGGGGGATTTCAGAAGACATTGAATTGCTTCGCTATTTTTTTTGTGTGTGTGTACAGAGAACTGGCAGACGAAGTGCAAGTTACACGCATGGAATTATAACTATTTCCGAAGACCCGGTCTCTGGAAAAGTAGATGTTTTAAAGTCAGCTGCATTTTCAATTTAGAGATTAGATTTTTTTTTCTAAAAGGTTGGAAAAAAAAACAAATTAAAAAAAAAAAGTTTCTTCCAAAAAAAATGTCTGTGGTTTTGGGTTTTGTGTTCGAATCTCTGGACAAATCGACTCGCTCGCACTTTTTGTACCGTTAATTTCCGTAGAACAGTCTCTGTGTACGTTGGTCGTCCCACGTACTCTCTTCCTCACTTTCTTATCGATCCTGGTTTAACATGTCACAAGCGCTCCTCAAGTCCTCGAAGGCTGTCAACTTACTCCACACAGAGCCTAATAATAATCCCTCCAAAACCAAACACAATAATAAATTGGTCATTTTCAATCTACGACTGTTTGTGGGACATTGCTGTGCGCAATTGGCTGCCGCGTTCGCCCACAAATATACAGTCAATTCACTTTACAGTGTGTTCTGTGAAGCGCTTTGGGACGTCCTCCCGACGTGAAAAGTGCTATATCAAATGCAAGGATTATTATTATTATTAATATCCCAACCGCATTTATTCATGTACTTGTACGGAGGCCTGAATCGCTGACCCATCGTCACTCGATTTTCTTTAGTATTTTGTTTTTGGAAACCTTCAGAAAATCCCCGGTCTCTCGGAAAGTCCCCCAGCACTAAATTGTCCTTCCGTCGTAATACAACGAAAAAAAAACCATCGTAATAATAAAAAGTTAACGGTGGATGATCGGCGTCCGTCACCCAGCGGTCAGCGTTGAGGCAGCTGTCACGGAACTTTAGGCAAACTTTACGGAATATCACTCGATGATCGTGGGATTATTTACTGATTAGACTCCTGTTTTTTCATGTTATTTCAATCGCCCCCGAGGCTTGAGGAGTCCTGGAGCTCAGTGGTTAGAGCACTCGCTTTGCAAGCGAGAGACCTGGGTTCAATTCCAGGCAGAGGGCGAAACCTTGGGCAAGTTTCCTTACTCCACACAGAGCCTAATAATAATCCCTCCAAAACCAAAAACAATAATAAATTGGTCATTTTCAATCCACGACTGTTTGTGGGACATTGCTGTGCGCAATTGGCTGCCGCGTTCGCCCACAAACATACAGTCAATTCCCTTCACAGTCTATTCCGTGAAGCGCTTTGAGACGTCGAGAAGACGTGAAAAGCGCTATATCAAATGCGAGGACTATTATTATTATGATGATTATTGAAGGAAGTTCACGAAGCGACGCAAAAGAAAAGCGAACCGCAGCGACAAGCGCTCGGTTGTCGTTGTCGTTGCTGCGCCAATGTAATTTGGTGGTTGTTGCTCCCAACCCCCGATTATATTTAATGTTTCCGGATGGCGGGGGGGTGGGGGGGGTTTGGGGGGGGTGACCATCGGCCTTGCGTCCGAATCAGCGCCACAAAGCGTAGTCGACTTCCATTTTTTTGCGGCAGCCGATTGCACCGCCGGCGGCGGCGACAACGTCCCCGCAAACAGCCGCGGGTTATAGTGACCGAATTGTCATCATTATATGTATATATATATTGTTTTGGTGGGGGGGCGTTTGGGGGGTGTGTGTGGGGGGGGGGTGTGTGTGTGTGGGGGTGTGTGTGGGGGGGGAGGTGTGTGTGTGTGGGGGTGTGTGTGGGGGGGAGGTGTGTGTGTGGGGGGGTGTGTGTGGGGGGGAGGTGTGGGGGTGTGTGTGTGTGCCTTGTTATAATTGGGCTACTTTTGGGCTGGTCTTGCGGCGGGCTTTGGGCTACCACGTCGGCGGAACCGCCCGAGCGCGCGCAGGCGCGGAGCCCGACGGCCGGGAGTGCGCGGGCGGACCACCGCTCCAGGGAAGGCAAGGCCACGCGTCATCATTGGGCTACTTTTAGGGGCGGGTTTTCGGGCGGGACGCCCTTCGGTGAGTGGGAGAGGGGGGGGCGGGGTTCAGTTGTGCGCAGGCGCAGCCGTGGTGATGGTGGTGGTGGTGACGACGACGACGAGGCTGACGTCGACGACGTCGCTGCCGACGCCACCGACGCCGACGCTGCTGACGCCGCCGACGCTGCTGACGCCGCCGACGCCGACGTTGCTGACGTTGCCCGTGGCCGGTGACGAGCCGCTCGAGCTCGAGCCCGCGGCTTGTGATGGCCCTGACCGTGCGTCGCGCGTCGCTCCCCCGCCTCAGCTCCTCCTCCTCCTCGTAGGAGGCTCCCGACCCCCCCCCGGACCCCTCGACCCGAGTCCCTCCCCCCCACCACCCCCAGGAAAGGCCGCGGCTCCACTCAATCTCGCAGGGCCCGTCGCTCCTTTGGGACTTTATTTCGAGGCGGCGGCGGAGGGGGGGCCTTCGGCGCGCGGGGGGTGGGGAGTGCGTGGCGGCGGCGGCGGTGGTGAGGTTGAGGGGGAGGGGGTCAAGAAAAGGGGGGCAAAGACGCCAGGCGGTCAGTCACTTCACTTCACCCCAACCAGCAAACTGCCTGCCTGGAGGATGGGAATCCTCTTCACCAAACTCTGGAGACTCTTCAACCACCAAGGTGGGTCCACCCCCCTCCCCCTCCCTCCATTACCCCCCTCCATTACCCCCCCCCCTCCCCCCCCTCCATTACCCTCCCCCTCCATTACCCCCCCCCTCCATTACCCCCCCCTCCATTACCCCCCTCCATTACCCCCTCCCTCCATTACCCTCCCCCTCCATTACCCCCCCCCCCCTCTATTACCCCCTCCCTCCATTACCCCCCCCACCTATTAATTTCCCCCCCCCTCACCCATCTCCTCTCCCCCCTCACCCATCTTCTCCACCCCTCACCCATCTCCTCCCCCCCCTCACCCAACTTCTCTCCCCCCCCCCTCACCCATCTCCTCCCCCCCCACCCATCTTCTCCCCCCCCTCACCCATCTTCTCCCCCCGCCCCCATCTTCTCCTCCCCTCACCCATCTTCTCCTCCCCCCCTCACCCATCTCCTCCCCCCCTCACCCATCTTCTCCCCCCCCATCTTCTCCTCCCCCTCACCCATCTTCTCCTCCCCCCTCACCCATCTCCTCCCCCCTCACCCATCTTCCCCCCCCCTCACCCACCCGTCTTCTGCCCCCCCTCACCATCTCCTCCCCCCTCTCACCCATGTCCCTCCCCCCTCACCCATTCACCCCCCCATTCCCTTCCTCCCATTTCCCCCCCCCACCCATTCACCCTCTCTCTTCACCCCCCACACCCCCTCTTTCTGTCCCCCACAACCTCTCCCTGCCTCCTCGAAATGTGTGTGTCTCTTTCATAGTCACAGTCACACTCTTGGCTTGTTTCTGGGTCTTAAAATCGCCCCGCGCGCCCCCCTCCTCCTCCCTCCTCCTCCCATGCTGTTTTGCTTGAGACTTACTGTGTTCTGTAATAATAATAATAATAATCTTTGCATTTGATACAGCGCCTTATCACGTTGCCGAGACCTCTCAAAGCGCTTCCCAGAACATACTGTTAAATGGAGTGACTGTACTTTGTGGGTGAAATGTGGCAGCTCAGCAATGTCCCACAAACAGCCATTGGTGTGAGCGACCGATTTTATTTGGGTGATTGTTGGCCAGGACATCGAGAGAGAGAGAAATTCCCTTCTTTTTTTCAAGTCGTGCCATGGGATTTCTTGACGCCCACCTGAACAGGCAGACGGGACCTCGGTTTAACGTCTCATCTGAAATTCTGTGAAGTATCACAGTAGCCGCCTCGTACTATACTTTAAGTGTGTATTGTCAGAGAAAGGAGGGGTGAGACTAAATCCCAAATAGGGAGAGAGGAAGATGGGAATAAAGTCTTTACAGATGGAATGAGCTGGAAATCTGGAAATAATTTTCATCAGTTTTTTTTTTGTTGGGTACAATGCTTTATCACGTCTCAAAGTGCTTCGCAGGATTTTACTGTGAAGTGTGCCTGTAGGCCAATAAAAATAAACAGTGCTGTATTTTCAGTAGTTGGGTGAAGTATTGGCTTCTGTCTTAAAGTTTAAAAGTTTTCAAGTAGCTCCTCCATTTCTCTTGTGTGTATTGGTGCTTATTGTGTTACTAAAGTGAGGTTGTGTGTAATATTTTTTAATGATGATAGTCCTGTGCATTCTGTCTGACTTGGTTTTAAAACGCATTGCATTCGATAAAATGGCACGGCGGTATTGAAGATTTTCATAAAGGATGGTATAAAGAAATTGTAAAGTTACACTAAGTACTCGTGTTTCATATAATTCTCAAAGTATACCGTGAATGTGGACAAGTATACTATGCCTGCTAAATTTTATTAGTGTGTGAGCTTTCCTGTGTAGTGTTTTTTTAGGTTTGGTGGTTCGGATAAGTGCTTGGGGTGTACTTCTGCAGTTTCCTGTTGTAGAAGTGAGTTTTTGTCAAGTTACATTGGCTTACAAATTGCCTCAGTTAATAATACAAGAATTTAATATAGTTCCCATATTATGTGCTGATATATAAAGTATACAGTCAATTCACTTTACAATATATTCTGTGAAGCGCTTTGAGACATCTTAAGGACGTGATAAGTTCTATATCAAATGCAAAGATTATTATCATTGAGATGTATCAAGGTGATTCACAGGATTTTACTGTAAATTTTAGAGACTTTTGTAGGTGGATGCGGTAGTCGAGGTGTGTGGGGAATTCAATATCAAGGTATGTAGGGAATTTATTGAGGAAAACTAGTTGTGTGCAATGATTTGGACTTCTTTGTGTGATTGTCTGTTGTAGTGGCTTTGGAGCACAGTTACTTCTCTGAACGATTCTCTTCTCAATTCCACTCTTGTGTTTCTGGGTTATTTTGCTCGTACTTGATAGAAATGTGCGAAAACAATTATGCTGTGAAGTTTCCAATCGTGTGAAGATGCTGTGTTATAGTGAGTGTATTCTTAACAGGTTTAATTTTGTGAAATCTGATCCTGTAAGATAGTTATGTATTATGGAAACTCCCTGAAATGTCTTTACTGAGTAACATTTTCTTTTTCCTCTTGTAGTATTTACGTGAGGAAACCCCCCCCCCCACCTTGTGTACAAGTAAGATAGAAAACAATTGTCTGAGTAAACCTTAAGTGTTTTATTATAAAACAAAGCAAAGAATGACTGGCAGATCATCCAGAACTCTGCAGACCGTATCATCTCCCGCACCGGGCTCCGTGAGCCTATCGCCCCCATCCTCGCCTGACTCCATTAGCTTCCAATCACACAGAGGATACAGTTCAAGATCCTAGTCCTCACCTTCAAAGCCCTCCATGGCTTTGCTCCCCCCTACCTCTGCGATCTCACAACCCTCTACCATCCTGCCCGCACCCTCCGCTCAGCAGGCTACGGCCTGCTTCACGTACCCCCGTCTTGCCCGCCCCACCATTGGCGGGCAGGTCTTCTGCCACTCTGCCACCACCCTCTGGAACTCCATCCCGCAGTCCCTCCGCCTCACCCCTCCCTTGTCTTCTTCAAGACCCATCTTGACCCTCTTCTTCGACTTTGCTTTCGATCACCCGCTTCCCCACCTGCCTTCCACCCTCCCCGATGCTGAGCCCCAGCTCCTTGGGACGACCTCCCGACGTGAAAGGCGCTATACAAATGTAATTTTGTTGTTAATGTTGGCATGCAAGGAGTAAAGTGGAAGGATTGTGCTTGGTTTATGCATATGTGGCAAAATAGATAAGAGCAGCTGTATGTTGTGACAATGTGCTGTGGGTTCCACTTCCTGATATTTTATCCAGGTTTTTGTAAGAAATTGTACATTTCTTTGCAAAGCAATTGATTTATAAATGGAAGGAAACTTCATTGTTAGAATAGGTTAGAATAGTTATATTGGAAGACTGTTAACGTATAGGTATGCACAAGGTTCTCTGCAATGACGTTTGATGTGACTCACGTTTTATTATTCAGTTTGAAAATGTTTTTTTTGCATGACTCCTGGATGCATCATAAAGGAGATCACGTTTCAGTCTGTAGAGGTGGTGGCCTTTGAGTTAATGTTCATAATCCCACATTGCTGAGTGTTGAATCTTAGCTACCTTTGCTCTGGGTGGATACGCAGTGGAGTTGGGGTGATTTTTCAATGGGAAGGAAGAGATGAAAGTGAGATATTACTGAGATATTTTCATGTCCCTTCAAACCCTTGGTTGGCATCTTGGTTGGAATGATATGGTATGAGCTAAAAGTGGAACTCCTCAATGAGTGGGGCTTGTGTACTAATATAAGTAAAATTGCAATTAGACAGCACAATTGTAGTATTGATTATTGATGACCACCCAAATTTGCATTGCAATCTTAGAGCTTTAAACATTGCTGCATTTTTGTGATAGAACCGGTCTGTTCCATGTTGTACAGTGTGCTTTTATTGCCCCCTAATTGTAGATTATTGTTTGCAGGAATGTTCACTTATTTCTTTAAATGTTTGACAGCAATGTCTTGTCAAATAGAACAACAAGAGCTTATTGAATCTGCTTTATAAATGGATAAGTGGGATTTATAGGATCCAGTGTGAATCAGTTGTTAGCAAAGTAAACCAAAGTATAGTGACTTAAATTTAATAGTTTATTTTGTCTTAGCCACCACTCCTGGTTTGCTTCTACCTTTTTTTACTTCTTTCCCCTCCCCCAATTCTGTTTGTTGGTTAAGATTAGGGGAGGGGGGAAAACCTAATTGCTGAAAATGTGGAATAAACTCAGAAGTTATTTTTTGGTCAAATCACACTTGCAGCATTGATGTCTCCTTTGAAATGACAATTCACCTGCTCACAATGGCTGGAAGTGTGGGGTGAGGAAATGTTTGCTTGAATAAAAGTATTATTTAAACTTATTATTTATTAATTGAACTAATAATTTGGAAGCTCAATCCACGACTGTTTGCGGGGCACTGCTGTGCGCAGTTGGCTGCCGGGTTTCGGCCACAAAATATACAGTTAATTCACTTTGCGATATAATCTGTGAAGAACTTTGAGACGTCAATGGCGAGATGAGGCTCTATATCAATTGCAACTATTATTGTTGTAAAAACATTTAGTTTTTGTAATTCCTTGTTAAACTGAGCATGCACAGAATTTCAATATTATAATTGGAATCAGTTGTGCCCCGAACCCGAATTGGCAAGTCTTGCAACTGCTGAGGAAATGTTCAACCCAAATACCACACGTAAAAGGACAGTACAGCATTAAAAAAATGTTCTATCTATCCAGCATTTAAATGGTGTGTAACGGGCTTTTTTTAAAAAAGGCACACAGAAGATTTTGCCGTTCACACTAAACCTTTGTAAAACAACGAGGACATCAGTGTGAAAGCCTCTCTAAACCACTGAATGTTTTGGGACATAGTGTAACATTTTGCCTGTGGTGTCACCAAATATTATAATAATAATCGTTGGATTTGTCACAGCGCCTATTATGTTGTTGAGACGCCTCAAAGAGCTTCACAGAATGTAATGTAAAGTGGATTGACCGTATTTTGTAAGCGACATGCAGTGCCGAATATGGTTTTATAAGCCTACTGAATTCATTTCGTGGTCTTATTGATTTCAACTTTCAGATAATTATTGGCATACATTTTTAATTTTCTTGAATTTTTTATATTTGGTTTATCCGATGTAGAACGTCTGCTCCAAAGCTCTGTTGAATAATGAAACATTTTCCACATTTAGCATCCACTCTCAGCACGAGGCAGTCACAGGTCAGGTATCACATGAGTTAGCTCCCTTTCCACTCCTGTGACACTATGGCTTAACCTGGGTATTTTCTACTGCTCCTTAGTGATGTACTAGCTATCCTTATGCAAAGTGAAGTTGCCAAATTATGTTGAGGATTTTATATTGAATAGAATTGAAATTGGTGAAATTCATTTGTGCAGTGTTGGAGACCTGTAGCTCAGTGGTTAGAGCACTCGCCTTTGCAAGCCAGAGACCTGTAATCGATTCCCGGCAGGGTGAAACCTTGGCCAAGTTTCCTGACTCCACACCCCTGATAATAATCCCTCAAAAAACAACAATAAATTGGTCATTTCAATCCATGACAACTGTCTGTGGGACGCTGCTGTGCGCAATTGGCTGCCACATTTCGCCCACAAATACACAGTCAATTTCACTTTAAAGTCTATTCTGTGAAGCGCTTTGCGACGTCTAGAAGATGTGAAAAGCGCTATGTCAAATGCAAGGATTATTATTATTATTAGTATGTATCTATCGCTTTTACAATGGACCAAATTCAAACCCAGGTGCCTTGAGTTACAATTTTTTGTAGACTGTTGCATTCCAAATCACAAAAGTTTGAAACTATTCATTATTATCTGTCTACTGGCTTTGTTGTCTGTCTACTGGCTAACGCTTATCGAGGAATATACTGTTATAGAAACATATACAGTGTGTTGGACGTCAGCATAAAGAGTTCAGCTCAGTTTGCATCAGTTTTTCAGCAGACGTCACTTCTGGTTTCCAGTGTAGACGAGCTGACGTTCGGCGTATATTTGCTGGAGCCAGCCATGAGCACCTTGAAGCGCTTGCAAGAGTGGTCAAGGGTGGATGAATGGCAGGAAGCGTACACTTTGTGTGGTATCTGGGGGAACGCCACTGTACCCTTCCCTCCAGTCAGAAAAGCAGCCGTTCACCACGACTCTCTGCTTTCTGTCTCCCGGCCAGTTCTGGATCCATACTGCCACTGTCCCTTTTATACCATGGGCTTTTATCTTTCTTACAAGTCTTTCATGTGGCACTTTGTCAAATGCCTTTTGAAAGTCCATATAAACTACATCAACTGCACTACCTTTATCCACCCGCTCCGTTACCTCATCGAACAATTCTATTAGACTTGTTAAACAAAATTTGCCTTTAACAAATCCGTGTTGGCTGTCCCTAATTAACCCATATTCTTCTAAGTGAAGATTTATTCTGTCCCGGATTATAGTCTCCAGGAGTTTCCCCACTACTGACGTTAGGCTGACTGGCCTGGAGTTCCCAGGTTTGTCCTTCTGTCCCATTTTGTACAGGGGAGTCACATTGGCCACTCTCCAGTCCTCGGGCACCACTCCTGTGTCCAACGAAGATTGAAAAATTATAGCCGAAGCCTCTGCTATTTGTACCCGTGCCTCCCATAGTAACCTCGGCTGCATCCCGTCCGGACCGGGTGACTTACCTAACTTCAGCGCAGTCAACCTTTTCAGTCCTTCCTCTCTGTTTATACTTATCCTATCTATTTCCTCTGCCCTCTCCTCCGATACTGCGGCATTTGGTGCATCTACTTCTTTTGTGAAGACAGATGTAAAGTACTCATTTCAGTACATCAGCCATGGCCTCTGCCTCCACAATAAGATTTCCCCCTTGGTCCTTAATTGGCCCCACCCTACCTTTGACTCACCTTTTTTCCTTGATATGTTTGTAAAATACTTTAGAATTCCCTTTAATGTTACCCGCTAACCTTTTTTCGTATAATCTTTTTGCCCCTCATTTCGTTTTTCAAACCTCTTCTGCACTTCCTATATTCAATTGGTTGTCTTCTGTATCTTGGGTTTGACATTTGTCATACGCCTCCTTTTTCTGCTTCATTTCCGATACAAATCCCTTTTTAACTCACTGAAATTTACCCTCTTCCAGTTAAATATCTTTACCTTAGATGGTTCCTTGTCTCTTTCCATATGCACTTTGAATCTAATGATCTTATGATCACAATTACGCAGATGTTCTCCCACTGACACCGGCTCCATTCCCCAGAACTAGATCCAGCACTGCTTCCTTCCTTGTTGGGCTGGAAACGTACTGATCAAGAAAGTTGTCCTGTATGCATTTTAGGAATATTTCCCCCTCCTTGCCCTTTGCGCTATTGTTTTGCCAGTCTATGTTGAGATAATTAAAGTCCCCCATTACCTCAACTCTATTGGCCTTGCATCTGTCTGAGCTCTTCTTGCAGATCTGCTCATCTATTTCCTTCCCACTATTTGGTGGTCTATAGTTTACCCCTACCAGCGTAACAGCTCCTTTTTTTTTCCTTAACTCTAACCAGAAAGATTCTGTTTTGGGGCCCTCCAGCACCTCGACCCTTTCCACGGCTATAACCGTATCTTTGACTAACATTGCCACACCCCCTCCTTTTTTTCCTTCCCTATCTCTCCTGAATATATTGTAGCCAGGAATATTCAGCTCCCATTCCTGTCCTTGCTTGAGCCAAGTCTCTGTTACTGCTACTACATCGTATCCCCCTATGACCACTTGAGCCTGCAGCTCACCAATCTTGTTTGCTAAACTCCGTGCATTTAGGCACATGCACTCCAAGACCGACTTGACCTGTTCTGTGCTTCCCCCCCTGTTTCATTTCTCCATTTTCTAGCTCTTCGTTTTTTGCATTCCCTTCCCCCCTCAAAACTACTTTAAACCCTCCCCAAAAGCAGTAGATAGACTGTCTGCAAGCACATTCGCCCCAGCCCTGTTTAGGTGCAACCATCCATATGATACAGGTCCCACCTGCCCCAGAAATGGTCCCAATGATCCAGAAACTTGAAGCCCTCTTTTCTGGACCATTTCTCCAGCCAAACATTCATATACTTGATCCTGCCATTCAGGTACTTATTTGCCCGAGGCACAGGGAGCAATCCAGAGATCACCACCTTGGATGTTCGATTCTTTAGTGTCTTCCCCAGCTTTTGATATTGACCCTGTAGAGTCTCAGCCCTTTTTTTTTACCAATATCATGGATCACCACTTCTGGATGTTCTCCTTCCCCCTGAAGAATTTTATCCACCCTTTCTGCGATGTCTAAGACTGTTGCACCAGGGAGGCAACATACCATCCTTGAGTCCCGTCTTCTGTTACATGACGGCAAGATTGGAAAATTTCACTTGTCAAAAATTTCTTTAGAACCGATTATCCCAAAGTGATATAGAGTTAAATTCCTAAATCAAAATTCTTGGTATTGCAGTATACAGATCTTTGCTGACTATAGCAAGTACTGATGCGTTTGCCCAACCGCTTTCCAAAACAATAGTAGGCATTGTCATTGACATTGTGTGCATAACGGAGAAGGGGTTCAACTGATATTCTATGCTCTGGTGAAAAAAGCTTGCAGTAGTTGTTTAATGCTGGGTCTTCTCATCCAACAGTTCAGGGATTACTTTGCTAAACGTTCTGCTGCTTTGCTTTGGTTGCTTTGGATCAAGCCACTGCTAAGTGCTCTGGGACACTACCCACCTGAAGAGTGCTATATAAATGCAAGTTGTTGTTTTAACAGTCTTGCCGCAACAGAATGGTGTGCCATTGTGGTTTATTGCATATTGTGACGCCCAAGTTTTTTTTGTATAGGGCGGACACAGTAGTTGATAGAAGCCACAGGTCCACTGACCGCATTGTTTGATGGAAATGTACTTGCTGCTACTCAAATGGATTTCTGTCACAGGCGCTTGGTTTAAAATTGGCCCGAGAATCCAAAAGTGTGGAGTCCTGTCACATAGTAGTTATCACGATCGCCGGTTGTTAGTCGATTGGCGGATCGCTTTCCGGGGGTAATAATCCCTCCAAAAGAAAAAAGATTGGTCACTCAATCCATGGCTGTTTGTGAGACACCGCTGTAGCAATTGGCTGCTGCTTTTTTCCCCACAAAATACACAGTCAATCCACTTTTCAATATACTCTGTGAAGCGCTTTGAGATTTCTCAGCGACACGATAAGGCTCTATATCAAATGCAAGGATTATTCTTATCATAAACGCTGGGAGTCCCATTCCAAGTACCAATTTTCCATTGTTTGTGGAAAACAACGTAGTTCGCCTAATAACCCCGTTGAGGGTTACTTTTCTGCAATGCAATAAATCTATTGAAATCTATTTTAACTACAAGTGTATGTAACTTTTTATTCAGTAGCTTTTAGATTGGTCAGAAACACATATTTAATTTGTATCTGAAAAGAAGGCTGTCTCAAATTAAGGAGTTGAAGGATATTGTTATCAAGATATCCCTCATCTGAATAATTTATAGCAGATCCAAGGTAAGGGCTGCAGTTATTGACGAAGCTAGATATCTTAATGGACTGATTGTTTGACATTTAAACCACTTGAGCCAAGCTTTCTTGTTCATTTTAAACTTTCAACAACGACCATGCCTTCGGTCAACATGTTGAAATCTCATTTCTGTTGATTATGTCCACCACTACATTTGTCAAATGTAGAGAGATTTAACTTTAACATGAAAGCGCGATATAAATGCATAAACAAAAACAGAAGTCGCTGGGAACACTTCAGCAGGTCAGGCAGCATCTATGGAGAAAGGAAAGTGAGTCAACATTTCAGGTCCACGACCCTTCGTCAGAACTATATAAATGCATATTGTTTTTATGAAGAGGGTCCTTTGTTTACTTAGTAGTCTTACTACTGCTGCTGACATTGTCCTCTTTAAAAAATAACCATAGTATGTATTGTGCCTATAAAGACACTCTTCTATCCCTGATTTTGTTTCATCTTAATATTTCTAAGTTCTGAGTTTAACATTGCCGTTCTTCCAAATAAATTACAAATAGAAACTGAAGTTTTCATGGATTTATTAATATTGTGAATTTATTAATATTCTGAATTATTTTTTTCACAGAACACAAAGTGATAATCGTGGGATTAGACAATGCTGGAAAGACCACAATCCTTTACCAATTGTAAGTGTGTGAGCTGAAAAATTGTTTTACCATTATAATTTGGGGTGTAATTGTTTTGAACAGTGCGTTTCTCAAAAATGCCACGAGATTACTCTTACAATTTTAGTCGGAATTTTTTTTTCCCCAAACGCTGGTGCAGCTCCCAAAAGGATTAAATCACACCGTTTTTGAGGTAGCTGTTTAGTTAAAGTTGCTCAGTTTAATGGTGTGTGTTGGGCAATGCTTTTGTGGCAGCCATAGGCAGCACTCTTCGTGTGGTGGATCACAGGATCAGTTTCTGCTGGTCTACTGCTGAGCTCCTGATTTCTAGACTGGCTGCTGTTCAGAGGTAATAATAATAATAATAATAATAATCCTTGCATTTGATAAAGCGCTTTTCACGTCGGGAGGACGTCCCAAAGCGCTTCACAGAACACACTGTAAAGTGAATTGACTGTATATTTGTGGGCGAACGCGGCAGCCAATTGCGCACAGCAATGTCCCACAAACAGTCGTAGATTGAAAATGACCAATTTTTTTTATTATTGTTTTTTGGTTTTTTTGGAGGGATTATTATTATCTTGTTGATACTCGTCAACAAGGTGATGTCTCACCACTGTAATCATAGACAGACTGCAGACATGGTTGGGAAGAGAGACTGCAGACATACCGAGCTGAAATCGGATGCCTTCTGCAGAGGCAAGGTGGGGTGGCGAGAGGAAGAGAACTAGATCGGGAGGGGGTGCCCATCAGGCTTGTTCTTGGAAGGATAATGACCTGTTTAGTCATCTTCAGCAGAATTGTGACTTGGGAGAAAACTGGAGGGGGACGGAGAACTTATGGTAAATACATTTATCAATGGAATCAAGAAATTGCAGTGATATTCTTCACTTGGCTAAATAGCAACTATGACTACAGAGTATTTTATTTGTATGTAGGTGGAATACTTAGATCCGGTTACACGATTGTTGGCAGGATCCTTTCCTTGTTCCATGACGTTTTGCTCGCCATCGTTAGCATTCTCAGCCAGATGGGCGTAGTATTCTTTGCTTGATTGCATACTCGCCCTGAGGATACACTTGTCAGATATTTTCCCTTTGATTTAAGAGCTTTACAGCTTTTGTAAAAGCAGTTCTGAAGAATTGACTCAGGGATTTTGGGGGATTTTTAAGATTTTTTTTTGACAGTTTGCCCTCTTTCGGTTCTCTCTCCATACCCAAACTACTGCTGCAAACTACCGCTGACAGTCCAGCAATCTTCTGCCTATGTTGCTTTTATTTGTGTTTTCTTTCCTTTATGTTCTTTCCTCGTCAGACTGGCTAACGTAGAGAAGGCATGGACTGGGGAGGTGAATGACATAGGAAGCTGGCAACAGTATAAAAGAACAAAACATAGTCACATCATTCTTTTACTGTAATGAATCATTTTTTTATCACTACACGATCTGACGTGCATTTGCGTCTGTGAGGCGCACTGAAGCTCAAGTGAGTCTCCACTGACTCGCAAAGTTGTGGAGTGGCTCCTTTCAATTTAACTCTTTAGACCGGGGGTGGGGGGGGGTCTCCAACCGGTCGACGATCACCGCTAGGTGGCGCTCTCGCACATGATCAAAATATTCAAGGAGCGATAGAATTGCGGAGTTATCGAGTCCCAGCGGAAACAAAACCAGGTGCACAAGGCATTTCATGTATCTCGAAATAAAAATATAAACTTCGACCATTTAAACTGTGGTAAACATCGCTCCTTCCTCTAGTGTTTTGTATTGAGCATGTGCAAGCCGCCGCCTACCGCTGATACACTGGTTGGAAACCCCTGCTTTAGGGCAACCTGGGAGCCAATCTGGAGAAGCATGACCTGGGGAAACAGAGTGTATACAGGATGCATCTCTTCCCAATGTTATCAATTGGTTAAATATTTGTTAATTTAGCCTGAGCAAGGGCCAGGCATTTGGCTTCTATGTGAAAATAGTTCACTGGTGGGTTCCATTTTTGTTTTCAGACTTTATTTTTATAATAATGACCTTGCATTTGATATAGCGCCTTTCATGCCCGAGATCTTATGTTCAAAGTTTAACTGACTTCCTCAGTGCAATTGCTGAGAATTGTTCTTGAGGTGTTATTGTTTGACTGCCATAAAGGAAGTGTCTATTAGTGTATACAGCTCCAAACATCTTTTGGTTTCTCTACTTTTGTGTTCTATTGTTTGAATTTTCCGCACTTCCAGAAATCTCAATAAGTGCTTGTTGCTCTGTTTTTCATCCCAGTTCAATGAATGAAGTTGTGCACACATCACCCACAATTGGCAGTAACGTGGAAGAGGTAATGGTGAACAATACACATTTCTTAATGTGGGATATTGGAGGTCAAGAATCACTGCGTTCATCATGGAATACTTACTATACTAATACTGAAGTAAGTTTGAATTTACTGTTACATTTAATTACCTAAAGTACCTAAAATAATGGTTCACTAAATTAATAAGGCATGGTAGTTTGAGTTAATATTCGAGCGCTCAAGAGGCATATAGTGTCTAGTCTAAATAAATGCATTGCTCCACATATGGAAACCATTTTAGACAGCAGCATTTAAATATTATAAAAATACTTGCATTTGATATAGAGCCTTATCATGTCTTCTGTATGTTCCAAAAGGCTTCACAACATTTACTGTGAAGTGAATTGACTGTCTATTTTGTGGGTCAAATATTGCCAGAGCCCATGAGTACTGCATCGTTTAACTCGCCTTGAATTGTGGTTGAAATCATATGGCGCTTATTGATGTGGTTTTATTTTGTCTTCACAACTTTCCCCTCTTTTGAAAGTGGGAGGTTTGGTTAGCTCCATAGAACTGAACCGCAGTGGAAGCTGGCTTTGATGCACAACGTGTTTGCACAAGCTTTCTTTGCTGTATTTACGCACTAATTGTGTGAATGGATGGCTTCTTGCATTGGCTTGCATCACATGTGCTTGACTCATAACATCATGTTAACATGGAGTTCAGTCAGCAGAAGTAAACTTGGAACCAGGAGCTTCTTTGTTGAAATCCTGGTGGGTTCATTCAGCTCTGTGAGAGGGGTCTGCATGGAGATGAAACTGGCTCAGAGAAGATTTGGCAGCTGTAATCCAAGGCAGACTTGGCAATGTAATAATAATAATCCTTTCATTTGATATAGCACCTTATCACATCGTTGAGTTGCCTCAAATGGCTTCACAGAATATATTGTAAAGTGAATTGACTGTATATTTGGCAGCCATTTGCATACAGCAGTATCCCACAAACAGTCGTGGATTGAGTAACCACATTATTATTATTTTTCTGTGGAGGGATTATTATCCCCGGAAAGCGATCCGCCAATCGCCTAACAACCGGGTTCCTACTTATTGCTAGCTAAACAGAGATGTATGGAGTAAGGAAAATTGCCTAACCTTCGCCCTGCCCGGGAATCAAAATAAATATAGTCATGTCCTCAAAGTGAGTGTCAAAACCCTATCTGTGGTGGGGGGAGTGGGATACAAGCTGTTCAAGTATGGTCTTGCATGAATATGAATCTTACTCGTACGACTATATTGCAAAATAAAATTGATGCCTCCATTTCAGCTCCTATCTAAACCAATCAATGTCTTTGCAGTTTGTGATCGTTGTTGTGGACAGTACGGACAGGGAAAGGATAGCCATTACCAGAGATGAACTCTACAAAATGTTGGCTCATGAGGTAAGCATCTTTTGCTTCATCCGTTCACATGTATTGCAACACGTTCTGATTGTAAAGAGAAATAACTGTTGTTGGTTACAATACTTATCTGAAATTCATTAGTACAAACAGAAATTGATTCCTGTCTAGCAAGGCTCTATAAATTTATAAACCTGTATTTATTTCAGGTATCACTGAATCATTTTGTGATTAATTACTCCCCCACACCTTAAAAGATGTAAACATTTTTAGTAGTTTTAGCTGTTCAGAAGGGTTCTTTTGAAATAAGCAATGTTTCCTTGAAATCTTTTTCTCCACGGAGTAAAAGGTGGGTAGTTTGCATCGATGAAGGAAACCAATTTATCAATTATATCTGGGGGATTGTTGGCTAGGACAGCGGGAGAAATTCCCTTTTTCGAATAGTATCATGGGATCATCTGAAGACGGCACCTCCAACAATGAAGCGCTTCTCAAGCACTACGTTGGGTTGTCAGCCTGGGCTGAGTGCAGAGGCCTGACATGGGACTTGCCTCACAACATTCTGATTCAAGAGAGTACTACCAACTAAAACCAACCAAATCAAACTCCCTGAATTTCTGAAAAATGCAGCCAATTCACAAGCAACTGACCTAATTGTGAGTGCCAAATCTGATTCTTGTTGTTGGCAGCCACTGGTGAAGTGGAGTCTGAATTAATTTTTCACAAGAATGATTTGAATGCATCAAAAATATTAAATCCCCCCACGCTGTTTTCTTAAATTATTCAAGCAGAATTTCAACTCAGATGAATTTTAAGCTCTATGTAAATTGGGTGCATTGTTGAAGGCTTTTTTGTGTTGTATTACCGAAGACCTAGGTCCTATCCAGTAATTTAAAAGTATGGCTGTTTTATATTAAATCACTTTTTTTATTGTGAATGGGCACACATCAAATTCGTAAAGCACAATAAGTTTTAAAATCAGCAGACAGTGGGTATCGCTACTGGAAACAAGGTATAGATTTGGCATGGACATGCCTGGACTGGTGCAGGTGTTTGGCTTCTTGACGCTCCAGGAAGTCCTGTAGCTTAGTGGTTAGAGCATTCGTCTCGCAAGCGAGAGGATCTGAGTGATTCTCAGGAGGGCAAAACGTTTGGCGGAACGCTTTTCCGGGGGTAATAATCCTGTAAAAAATAATAATAATAATTTGATCACTCAAATCCACAACTTTTTGTGGGACTGATGTGCGCAATTGAGTGCCACGTTTCTCCCACAAAATATCCAGTCAATTCATTTTACGGTGTATTCTGTGAAGTGGTTTGGGACATCTCGAAGATGTAATAAGGAGCTATAACAAGTGCAAGTATTATTATTTAAGTCATTTGCGGTTGATGGGTTACAGAGCCCTGCGTTAGAGGATTTGGGCAAAGACTAGAGATTTGGCATTAGAGTGGACTAATCTTAGAAGAGTGTCTTAGAGGAGCAAACAGTAGTATGAACAATGGATCGATTGGTCTCCAGCTGTGTTGTATATTTCTGTGGTTGTTACCAGATTTATTCAGAGCCTTCAGAATGCAGGTTAGGCCTTTTCCTGTTTTCATGATAACAATGGTGTTGAGCTGCGGTATGTGGCACAGGAAAAAAAAAGAACCACAATGAAATCTGGACTCGTTTGTGAGGATGTCTGAAAGATTACTGCCCTAACTTGTAATTTGTGTTTTCATGGATTTAAATGTGTGCAGCTGTAGAAATGTGGCAATGAGTCATTGCAAAAGTGTAGGTTAACTTGTTTTTAATCTAGTGGCTTTTTTGTATGTATTGTACTTGTGTTCAGCTGTTTGTTCAGCGGTTGAGCGGATAACAGCAACAACAAAATTACATTTGTATAGCGCCTTTCATGTCGGGAGGACGTCCCAAGGTGCTCGATAGACATTAGTGGCAAGGGAGGGGGCGAGACGGAGGGACTGCGGGATGGAGTTCCAGAGGATGGGTGCAGAATGGCGGAAGGCCCGCCCGCCAAGAGTGGGGCGAGCGAGGCGGGGGACACGAAGCAAACCGGAGCCCGCTGGGCGGAGGGAGCAAACAGGCTGGTAGGGGTTAGGAGGTCAGAGAGGTAGGGGGGAGCAAGACAGTGGAGGGATTTGAAGGTGAGGACCAGGATCTTGAACTGTATCCTCTGTGTGATGGGAAGCCAGCGGAGTCGGGCGAGGATGGGGGTGATAGGGTCACGGAGCCCGGTGCAGGAGAGGACACGGGCTGCAGAGTTCTGGGTGATCTGCAGCATGTGAAGGGAGGAGTTGGGGAGGCTGACAAACAGTGAGTTTGCTTAGTCGAGCCTCGATGTAATGAAAACATGTATAAGATCGAGATCTGCTCCTATTCATCTTGTTGGTGCTATTTTGCAGTTGACTTTTGGAGGTTTGTGATGACTGTACCTCCTGATTTTCTCTTCCTCTGTGTGTTTCTGTGTTGAAAGAGTTAGGGATCAGGTGTTTGTTGTGTAGGAAATCACACATAACCAATATTGTAGCAGCTTGGAGATTATTAAATAAGGATGCAAGTTGTAATCTTGATTCATATTCTAAATTTAGGATCTAAAGAGAGCGGGATTGATGATCTTTGCCAACAAGCAAGATGTTAAAGAAGGCATGACGGTAGCTGAGATCTCGCAGTACCTGAAACTGACCTCAATTAAAGATCACCAGTGGCACATCCAAGCTTGCTGTGCGCTGACAGGAGAAGGGTGAGTGCTCAGCATTTGAAGAATTGTTTTATTTACTGGTTTGAATAAAATATTATAATAAATAAAAATAACAACATTTTCCAATAAACTGCATGTTCCAGTCAGGGATTTGAGCTCTGATATTCTTAAAACGTTCCAATGTTTTACTACAGGTCGACTCTGTTTATAACATGGTGGTTTGGGTCAACAAGTAGGATCCTATTTTAAGATGAGATGCTCTAAAAATTGGATGCCATTCAGCCCTTCATATTTGTCACTTCAACAACAAGATTTCATTTATAGAGAGTCTTTCACGTTGGGAGGACGTCCCAAGGCGCTGGACAGTTGGGTCAGGACATACTACAACAACTTGCATTTCTATAGCGCCCCTTACACAGGGTAGCGTCCCAGAGTGTTTAAGAGAGTAGAGTGTCCCAAATATGTACAGAACATGCCACAGAATGCCACTTCTTGCACGTAGCGCAGGTACACAATATGCAGGAAGTGACATGGCCGATGTTTCTGTATGTGCAGGAAGCTGGACGTTTAGCACTGAAAGCCAGAGTGTGCTTCACTTCTGGTGTAGTGCAAGTCCACAAACTATCCTGTGCTACTGAGGGACTCATGCCATAACAAGTCATTTGTTCCTTATCACTATATCAAATGTAAGGATTATTATTATTATTTTTGATATAATGATAAGACACTATATCAAATGCAAGGATTATTATTATTATTTGGTATAATAATAAGACACTATATCAAATGCAAGGATTATTATTAAAGTGGAGTGACTGTATATTTTGTGAGCGAACGCTGACAAGTTAGATGGATGTGAAGCTAAAGTGCTCTGTTAAAACTGTGTGTTCGTCTCCTTTCACAGGCTATGCCAAGGGCTTGAATGGATGACATCAAGGCTTAAGATCAGATGACCTCCACCAAAGGATAAGGATGCATGGATCATTAATAGCTATATAAACCACATTTCTCCCAGTAATGACTTCTTGCCTCGTGCTTGCTGGGTTTACTGGTATTTATTTCCCAGACGGAGCAAAGTTTACTATTTTCACACTGGCTTCAAGTCCGTGTTTGGGAAGACTTCCTTAAGGATCGAGACTGAGAATCAGGACTCAAAATTCAATTGATCATTTATGGCTTTTCTTTCAAAGATGGCTGTGATGAATTGACTTTATTTTTTTCTTTGGAACCAGCACATTCTGCTCAGGGTAGAATTTTATAATATTTGGTAAGTATTAGAGAAGGGAAAAAAATTAAACACGTGTGTTCCAGCATTAGTTCACAAGCTGTGACTTACTTTTTAACTAATCAAACTGTCACAGCAAAATACTGTTGATCAAATAACAATTCAAGTCGTTGATATCAGATATCCAATTTCTCTCAGCAAATTTCAATCAGGTTTTGGTCATAAAAATGCTACGGTGCGAACATAATTTGAACGCAACTATTCTTTTCAAGTAGAAATGAACAAGGAAACGGTGTATTTTAAATATGATAATCCACAGTGTTTTGATGCTTCACTGCGCGACACTTCGGGCAGAATGATGCTGATACCCTTAAATATTCTCAACATTGTATTTAGTAAGTGGGTGCACAGGTATTTATATTTTTAAATGTACAATAGTTCCTTAATGTGAGTGCTACATTGAGTAAGATTCTAACTTATGACAGTCGGGAAAGTTTTTGATTTCTTTTGTAACTTCAGAACTTCTCGACAAGTGGAACCCGAGCAGTCATTTTGAATATTGAGGTTCCGCTTGATCCAGCAGTATTATGTAGCTGAAAGATTAAAAACATTAACACCTGTTAGCAATGCTAACTTAACTTCCCTGATCTCGTTTTGCTGTGCTCACACCAAAAAAGGAAGCTCACGATTCCAGTTTTTGATTTAACACTGCGCCTTTAGTCACTTGACTGAAGTCCATTCTATACTTTGTTCCATAAAGACTGAACTGTATTGAAAATATTTGTGTGACACAGTAGCCAAGTGTGTGGCTTTAATAGCAGTGTTCACATGATTGAAATTTCCAATAGTCTGTAATTGTAAAATACTTTCCAATGTTACAATGCCAGGTTAATTGTAATATTGATTTTCCGACTACATCAATTGGTTCCTTTTTGATCACTGTGATCAAATGCTGCTGTGTGTCCACACCAATGCCACCCAACCCTTTGTGATATATGGGCTTGAAAATGTGCTACCGGGAGGTTTGAACCTTGTGATTCTGTATGGTGGTTTCCTTTGGGTGCCTTGCAGTGTAATTGGACTTAAAGACTGAGATGCAAAAAAAAAAATAGCCTTTAAATGATTCAGAATGTTTTGGGATTGGGAGCGGGATGAGATGCTAGTTGACTCGTGGACTTCAAAATCCTGACCATATTGGGAATACAGTACCATAATGTATTGGTTATTAGTGAGGACCTATATTGAACTCCAAATGGGAAACTTTGTTTCTGCTGTATATACTTGTACATGATAGCTGTCCTCATCGACGCAGAGGCAGAGATTTGTTTGTCCGATGAAGAAATGCAAGGACGCTGAGCTGTAGCATCCAAGCTACATTGATGCATATTTTACGTTATTAAAAGATGTACATGTGCAAATATCCAGTGCCGGAAATTTGAAAATTACACAGTCACGAGGCATAACTTAACGCACGTGGTTCTCCTATAGATTTGCCTTTGTTTCTAGGTCGAGGGGAAGCACTATGTTTCAAACCATTCAACCTTTGTGACAATTGCATGTTAATTTTAGGGAGCAAGGTTTCGTGGGAGAAAACAACTGAAACGAAAGCCATTTGGATAATTCCCTTCTGCGGATCCCGAAGTCAGTCAACTTTGAGAGGAACGTGAATACATAAGAAGTGTCACAAGGGTGACATTCTGTTACGTGACAGAATACCTTCTTGTGAAGAGTCCTAATAACAACAGGACATTTTAAAGATGTAATTCCCGTACCCCGTTGTCAAGAACCATGTAATTTACAACACTTTCAAGACTAGATTGCAGTGAGCTTTGCACAGGGCACAGCTTACAGCATTTAGCCAACTGAAACAGTTGTTTCACTGAGATTACCAGAGTTCTACATTCGAGCTGTGCTTAGACTTCATTAGTGTTCAGTTTTCTGGTAAATGCTACAGTCCCAACTGCTGCTTATCAGCCAGTTATCCTACAAAGAAGTGAGCCCAGGCTACAGAGGTTGGGGACTCCTTAATTTTAGTTTCTCTCCAGGTCACAATGCTCCACTTGGCCAGTTTACTAAATCGTGTAGTTTCCAAATGCAATGGTTGGGATACAGCTGGTACAATCTGTAATGTATCTGACAATAGTTATCCTCTCAACAACTGGATTTGTGGCTCGAAAGTCAACAAAATTGGGAGGTCGATCAATTGTTGAGTGGCATTAGCAGCATTGTGCCGTAAACATTACATTTTATGCTGCGTGGATAAGTTCTCATTCAGGAAGCAACTGTATATTTCACTAAATCATTAAATAACACCTTCCAGCCCTTTATTTTAGTTCGGTTTAAAAGCCCACTTCACAGTATTAGTCAGTTAATGACCATCCTGAACGCTTGCTTTCAAGAAAATAAAAAATGCGTTAATGTCCTAGTTTCTAACATTTTTATTTAGTACCGAGGAGAAAAGAGATCGTCTGCCCTGAATGAATCCAAGGTGTAGTTTACGTTTGTGTTCACAATCCTCTTAAGATACTCTGACTCCTGCTAAATATTATCTAAATCAATTTCTGTTCTCTTATGTATGTACATGGGCAGTGGGGAAGCAGGGAAAAATCCATTTGATGATTTTTCCATCAGATAAAATCTAAGTATTAAATAAATGCAAATACACAAAGAAGATGACCGCAATGAAACCTACAATTAACAGCTTGAAATTGCCATTGTTGTCATTTTAGTTTCGCTTAGCAAATATTTTCTTAAGGGCCAGTTGATCACCATCCGTAATAATAATAATAATAATAATAATCCTTGCATTTGATATAGCGCTTTTCACGTCGGGAGGACGTCCCAAAGCGCTTCACAGAACACACTGTAAAGTGAATTGACTGTATATATGTGGGCGAACGCGGCAGCCAATTGCGCACAGCAATGTCCCACAAACAGTCATAGATTGAATATGACCCAATTTATTATTGTTTTTGATTTTGGAGGGATTATTATTAGGTGTGTGGAGTAAGGAAACTTGCCCAAGGTTTCGCCCTGACCTGCCTGGAAATGAACTCGGGTCTCTTGCTTGCAAAGCGAGTGCTCTAACCACTGAGCTACAGGACTCCACTCCGTAGTATTGTTGCAGATCAAAGTGATGCCAGTGTTCAATGTTGAGGTGTGAATATTTTGTATGTAGTGTCTGACACCTTTGATGGCCTTGGTTACAGTATATAAAAGTAATAAGAAGAACACGGGACCAGCCATTCTATTCACACTGGTAAAAATGGTGATTGGAAGAGACTTTCCACTGGTGTGAACGAGAGCGACAAAGTTCATTTTGCAATGATCTGCTGTGTTGTGATTTCTATCATTGCCTTTGTAGTGCTAACACCTTTGTGAAAATGATGCTCCTTTTCACGACCATATTTGTAATTATTTCTTAGACAGAGTATTTACACAGCGAAAGGGATTGCTACCTCAAAGAAGAAACCTGACAACGTTATATGGGTTTAAGATCTTTCCGTCCAGGTGACCATTTCCTCATTTGTAGAGATTTCTATTCGTACAAAGTTAATTTTATGTGCATTATTATGATGGAGATTAGAGGTTGTTAAGTTTGCTGCAGCTACAACTTTACCAGCAAACGTTTAATTTTTATGGGACCTGCTGGCCACAATTACCTATGCATTGGTGATCTACGCATTAGACCATTATAGTGCTATTTGCTTCAGCAATTCTGTGAACGGTTTATATCCGCCTGAACCCTGATGGGATTAATGTAAGTGTTGTTATTTTGCAGTGATTCTTTCTAGGCAATGGTCAGATTGAAGAGCCCTGTTTGATTTTGCAAGGGATGAGTGCAAACCACATTTTTTTGTTTTTTTTAACAGCATTTTGTCCAAGATAAAGCAACTTGTGTGAGAAGCGAATGTCAGGCTGGGGAAAGTGAAGAAGAGCTGATAGCCTTCGTTCATTTCATTTGCTTATTCTGAGATTTGAGGATCATGTTGCCATCTTGGTTATACTGCATGCAACTTTGCAGAGTCTCTTTGTAATGCAAAATGATCTTCACTCAGGCACGTTGGAAGCTTTTACAGCAGTACTTTTTAACCTGACCGTTTTAGTGATGGCAATACTTGGATTGTTTTTGAATGTGAAATTCCATTTCCCCTTTTCCCCCTTTTCCTGTGATTTACATTGCTTATTTTGGAATCTATCTTCTGACATTCGACAATAATAAACGTGAAAATGTAATGAGCCATACAATCTCATTCTAGTTCAGTGTCTGTTGGCAATAACCTTTGGCTTCTGTGCCTTGGTTCGTTCCATTGCTTCCTCTATACCTGTGTCAATAGATTGTATGGCATGGACCTGACTCCTAAATCACCAACCAGCTAAGTAAAAGGTTTTGTAGTTGTTAAACACATTACAGATAAAGTGACAGTCAGCAGCTGAGGTCAGTCTTAAAGCAATGCTAAGAGCTTCATTTACACCAGGAGTTAAAAGGGGCTTACAAGTAGCAAGATCTTTTCATCTGCTTTCTCTGGTTTATGAATACACAGTCACTATTGACAGTAAAACGCTGCAAGTACTTTGAGATGATAAAGCAGAACAATACAAAATTTATATTTGTATAGCGCCTTTCACGTCGGGAATACGTCCCAAATATATCAAATTCAAGAATTAATATTATTATTGCTCACTTTGATTAAATTGGTAACTACTTGGACCTTGTGATCTTCCTGCCTTGTCACTTAACTTTTGATAAGAGTCCATAAGTCTGTTTAGCAGAGTTCTTTGAAAGTCTCCAAACAGTTTTCATCTCAAAGCTCAACTGCCAGAGGGGAGATTCGCTTTTCTCTACATATCCTCTTTGATTCTCACCTAAATCTGGTTTCTCGATGAACTTGCTAAATCCGAGAGATCATAACTCGGAGCAAAAAAAAATCTATAGATGTCCCATCAGTAATATTGACATAGTTTTCTTAAGGTTCATGGGTTTGTCCAGTGACGATGGATGGCATTGGAATCTCTCGTGACCCCGAGTAACTTCACTGCAGACAGTTTTCCATCCTGTGCAAAGTTCATAATCAGCCAGGAGAGGGTTAATTGTACCAAAAATTGCTTTGATGGACTGTTTGCAGTACGCAATCAGTGTGTGACCTTGTGCGTTGCGACTGATCACAGCTAACATAACTTACAGATACGATGTTAACATGTTTATTCTAAGCTGTGCTGTCAAGTTACAGAAATCAATTTGTGTAGGAATTCGCTTGAATTCTACATACGGTGCCTTTCTTTGTCGACGAGTTGAAACTGTTTTGCCCAAAAAATAAAGCTCTCTTGCCGGGTTCTTATTCCAGCCGGGGTGAGGCTCTGAAGAACGGTTGCTTTTCTCTGAGAGGAAAAAGGGAAGGAAAATCTGTTTCCAGACTATTCCTGGGTTCCATTTAAAGACCAGTTCAGAGCGGCAATGGTGAATACTTTGGACGTGTGCCAACTGCTCAGCTGTCCTCTTGCCTGCAAAGTTCAAGAAGCCATGATCCTGTGCTTGAAGCAATGCAGCGGAGAGCAGCAAACTGATCCTCTAGTGTTGGGGGAATACGCTGTGAGCAATTTGTTCAGAACAAGTCTGCGGAAACACTACTTCAGTGACGGAGCAGTTAACCATGTGGAAAAGGGAAAACGGTGGAAGCTGAATGTGTTGATTCTTTCACAAACAAATTATACGGATTTCTGTTAAGAAATAATATCTCGAGATGTAGTTTGGGACACGACGTGTGTGATGGCCAGGTTGGTGGAAAGTGAACTGGATGGACCTGGGTCTTCTTTCGCTTAGCAAATTTGTATGTACTTAATGATGGTGAGGTCTTCAGCCTCCAAAGGGAATTTCTCATACGGGGGACCTTATAATCATAGAATCGTAAAGCACAAATAGACGCCATTTGGCCCAAAAAGTCAAACTATAGGAGGTTTCAATCGTCACCGAGAGAGAAAATCCAGAGCAACACTTTCAGATGTCCCAAGGCAGCTGAACAACACAACATGGGCTTAGGTGTAGTGTAATGAATTGCAAGTTAAGGACAGATACCAGGAAGTATTCTGGTTTTATTGCTCAGTCTGATTGGTTCAAGCAATTTATAATATTCCTTTTTACATTTGATACAGTGCTTTATCATGCCATTGAGATGTCTCAAAAGTGCTTCACGGAAATTACTGTAAAGTGTAGTGTCTGTATTTTAGAGGTGAACACGGAGCCAATGTGCAGACAACAATGTCTCGCAAACAGCGGTGAAGTGAACGACCGATTTTTAAAAAAAAAATCTGTCTGGTTGTCGGCCAGAACATACGGAGAAACTCCTTTTTTTTTTCGAATCACACTTTTGACCTCAACGGGCACAGACGAGGCCTCGGTTTAACATCTCATTCAAAGGACGCCACCTCTGATAATGCAGCACACCCCCCACACACACACACCCACCCCTGAACATTGCACTGGGTCAGTCAAGATGTAATGAGTTCAGTGTCCTCAAGTGGGGCTTGAATCCTCCCACCCTTCCGACACAGCGAGGCGAGAGTGCTCCCGACTGAGTCAGGCTGACGCCTTATTCTCCTAAGGGAACGTTGCGTAATAAACGCTGCTCTTTCCCGATCACGCCCACCTCAATGGAGCGAGTGAGCATGGCCGAGCGAACCAGGATGCGGATCCCGTCAAGCTGCAATCTTTTCTCTCGAAGTGGCTGATCGAGTGAGCCGGAATGCAGGTTCATTCATTCATGCTGTGATCGTTCCTCTTCGAAGTGTCGCTTCCATTTATTTTTAAACCTCACATTCTGAAACGGCACCGACTCGAAGCCCTCAGTGTTTGCTAACAAAACTCTGAAACTACTTGGTACGGGTAAACTGGCCAACAACCACAAATTACATTGGTATACGCACCTTTCACGTCGGGAAGACGTCCCAAGGCGCTGGACAATTGGATTTGGACCTGAGCTGTGGGTTGGGATTAGAAAGGTTGAACTCTCTGAAATCGAACGGGTATAGCTCTGATTTAATATTTTTGTGAAGGACTGGAAGGATTATTCCCCAGAACCACAGAACCATTTAAATTTACAGCACAGAAGAAGGCAATTCATCCCATTATGTCTGTGCTGGCTGTTTCAAATGGCGATGCATTCAGTCCCATTTACCTGCCTTTCACCCATACCTCTGTAGCTTCCCCTGTTTATTAAAATCCTAATAATATTAAACCAAAAACTATCGCGTTTCCTCTCTGTTCTAGGGAAATTGTTCTGTTCCTCTAGTCTCTCCTGATAAGTAAAACCTCTCCCAAGTCCTGTAGCTCAGTGGTTAGAGTGCTCGTCTCGTAAGCGAGAGGACCCGGGTTTGATTCCCAGGAGGGCGAAACATCAGGCAAGTTTTCTGACCTACAGTAAGTAAAAACCCGGTTGTTAGTCGATTGGCGGATTGCTTTTATGGGGTAATAATCCCTTCAAAAAATACTAATAATAATTTGGTCTCTCAATCCACGACTGTTTGTGGGGACGCTGCTGTGCGCAATTGGCTGCCGTGTTTCGCCCACAAAAAATACAGTCAATCCACTTTCAGTATATTCTGAAAAGCACTTTGAGACGTCTCAAAGGCGCGATAAGGCGCTATATCCAATGCAAGGATTATTATGGTCCTAGTTAATTTCTGCACTTGCTCTTTGGCCTCAACTTCATTCTTCGAAAGGGAGGTGCCCAATACTGCCCATGATAATCCCACTGAGGCCTCGATAGTGTTAGCAAACCCACATGTTTATACATGTTTACTGTTACCCCATTGCTTTTGACAGTACTTTGCCTCTACTGCTGTGCTAACTGCCATCCGGTGAACCTGGTGGAGGTAGATGTCTAGTGAGGACATATCAAATGCAAGTATTATAGAACAGGATTTGGCTCAGCTGTCATGTTTCATTGCAGTTTGGGAAAAATGTTGATCGCTTTCTTTACACAGTGATTGCTGTAAATACACTAAATCTCACATAAGTCGGATCCGTTGGGACCATACGTTTAATGTGACTTATGCACAGTATGAGTTACGTGAAACTTGTAAATAATAGGAAATTCAATGGGATTAGGGCAAATATACGGCTTGGGCGATTATAAGATTCAGACAGGTCAGACTTGTGCGAGTTTTACTGTATGTGCCTTTGGCTGACACAAAAATAAAAATACATCACAAATATGAGGAAATAGACCCGTGAAGGTATTTTCGGACAATGATGTTTGATTTGCGTGTTAGCAAACCCACATGTTTACAATCCATACCTTTGCAATCAGTCAGAAGTCCACATTGGTACTAACTTTGCATCTACAGCGACTGTCAGCATCCAATGTCTCCGCCATTGTTAAACAGTGACATCATGTCACATTAACAAGCTCTCTCTTATCCGATTAGCTCTCACTTAGCTGCCACGCGGTTCCAAACAACTGTCTCATGTCCCCATTTAAACTCTTACGAAACTTGTTTTGTCCTTCGCAAACCCAACTCGACCATTCCCAAGCCAACTTGCACCTTCCACCTTCACTGCTGTCACAACTGTGCTATTTGTTCCTTCACTAGGGCTCCATTTTCTGTGAGGTGGGGTGCAATCCTGTAGCGTAGTGGTTGGAATACTCACTTCACAAGCGAGAGGATCCGGGTTCGATTCCCGGGCAGGATGAAACCCTTGGCAAGTTTCCTTACTCCACACGCCTCTGTGTACCCAGTGGAAAGTAAATTGGTAGATCCCTTTCCGGGAGTAATAATCCCTTTTTGTGACACTGCTGTGCGCAATTGGCTCCTGCGTTTCACCCACAAAATATTCAGTCAAATCACTTTACAGTATACCCTGTGAAGCGCTTTGAGACGCTTCGATGACGAGATAAGGCGCTGTATCAAACGCAAGGACTATTACTATTAGTAAAAAAAAACGAAACGGGGACAAAAGATGATTTGGCCCATCAAATCTTTGAATAACAACCACTAACTTTTGTATAATGCCCCTCACGCAGGATGGAGGTCTGGAACGCTACGTCCACAGATGATTATGAACAGTCACCGAGTGATTGAATGTCAGGATTCAGAAACTCGCAGTGTTCAAAGGTGGTCCAAAGTTTGCCGTCTGCACTCCTTGATTGGATTAGTATCTTGTAATTCTCTTATAGGCATGGCTTATTGTCGGGCTACTGAATTCCATTTGAGACGGGGCTGGAGTAACGTTGGTTTGTTAATTGATCCAACAAATCTAAAAAGCGCTTTGTGTTTTTTTTTTGCTTAATCTGCTTCAACAAAACTATTAACATACAAACGTCCGTTTGATTTTAACTCTACTTCAAGGGGACGTTAAAGTAACTGCTTATCGTGAACTTACTGATGCACAAAAGACTGGCTGTCGGAACAGCTTTTATTCATCGCTTCTTATGCAATTTGCTTTTAATCCATCGTGGGCTGCTTTGTGAGTGACGGAAATTGTATACCTGGTTACTTTGAGAAAAATACCAAGAGGAATCCTTGCTTTCGATGTAGTGCCTTTCACATCGGGAGGATGTTTCAAAACACACAGAAAATACAGTAAATTCACTTTACAGCATATTCTGTGAAGCATTTAGAGATGTCTTAATGACATAATAAGGTGCTATATCAAATGCAACTATTATTATTATTATATTTGCACGCGAAACTGGGCAGTCAAATCGCACCCAGCGATGTCCCACAAACAGCCATGAACTGAATGTCAAATTTAAAAATAATTCTGACAATCAATAAAATGGCATCCCGAGTGTTTTAGATTGGGTGGGGGGGGGGGCGCGGGTGGGGGGTTTGGTGGAGAAGTGCGGCGATTTATGGTTCAGCTTCATCTCAGCTATTGTTTCAAGACTCTCCTCTTCGATCGCGCCTTCGGTCACCCTCCCACCCCCCAGCCTCCTGATCGGCTGCAAACCCTTGACTGTCCAGCGCTTTGGGACGTCCTCCCGACGTGAAAGACGCCTATACAAATGTAATTTGTTGTTGTTTGTTCTCACGACAGCTCTGCTGCCACGACCCTTTGCGTTGCGAATGCGTCTCGAGTACAAGCCAGAGAGAGAGAGAGAGAGAGAGAGTGGGGGCTATAGCTACAGCTGCAACAGTGATGTATCTTTTCCGACAGCAGATAAAAAACAGACAGCTGCTCCTATCCATCATTCCACGCTTACACAGCGGCATTAAAATAAGAAGGTGAGCGGAACTGAGCTAATCTGGCGGGGTGGGGGGGGTGGGGGGTGGGGGAAGAAACCTTGAAAAATGGTTCGGGGTTTTACAAAACCGTCCCGATAACCAGTGAAAAGCAGAAAAAGAATCCCCCCCCGAATAGTGGCCTAACGCACACGGGAATTTCTCCTTGCGTTATAAAATTGGACGCTGGGTCCAAGCCGAGGCTGTGAACCCTGAGCACCAACGGAGTTATTTATAAACTGGCGCGGCTGATGGGTTGTGTTATTTTTGTGGAACGCTCAATCGGAGGAGAGCTAGAGTGAGCAGTCTTTTTTTAATGTATAATTTAGTTGACAAGTCGGCACGCCTTGAGCTTCCAACTGCCAAGCCCCGCTCGATGCTGTTCTTTGTTGCTGATCGATCCAGGCACTGATGGAAATCTGCTGCAGAATTAAGAAATAAAATTGAGAGTGTGGGGTTGGGGGGGGGGGGTAGGGGAGAGGGGGAGAGAACACATTGCAGCTGTCAACATGTCATCAAGCAGTCAGTCAAAATAACCGAGTACCAATCTTCAATATCAAGAAATTCAACTTTTTGAACTGTACTGTAAGAATAATAATCCTTATTATTACAGCCCCTTATCATGTCGTCGAGTCATCTCAATGCCCCTCTAAAGGATTTACTGTAAAGTCTAGTGACTGTGTGTCTCGCAGCTGAACGTATGTGGCTGATAATTTTCGCACGGCAATGTCCTACAGGCAGCCATGAGGTGAATGATCTAGACCAGGGTGGTCCAACAGGCGGCCCGTGGGCCACATCCGGCCCAGCGGATGATTTTATCTGGATAGAGGCTACTTCCAACTTCGGGCCACCCGCGCCCCGCCCTCCCCCTCTCTCATGGCAGGGGCAGGAGCCCTCAGTTGTGGGTATTGCCGGTAACGCCTTCCTGCTTTAGCACAAATTGGTATCAGCAAGATCTCGGAGCTCATCAAGAGCTCCTACAGAGCCTACGGTTGAGGAACATGGCTGAGCACTCACACGTGAAACCATTACATTTGTATTCAAACATTCCAAAGTGAAACGTGTCAGAGAAATTTCTCTCCGCTTTCTAAACTTGAATCCTCCTCACGCGCTCACACAGATGATAATGACACATTGGATGCATGCAGTCGGATACAAAGCATTCAGCAATGAAGAGGTTGAGCGTAAAACAATTTTTTAATCTCTTTAACCGCCGAGGTGGGTGTCACTGCCTTTAACCCACTTGCTAACATTTGGGGTTGCCGGGACCACGCACTGCAATGGATTTTGAAACATTCTCTTACGTTGAGGTTATATAGTCCAGACTCAAAGTATATCTAGGCTGACACTCCAATACAGTCCTGGGGAAACCCTGTTTGTCGGGAGGGTTGGGGGGTGGGGGGAGTAGGGGGGGCTGTCCTTCAAACCAAGGCCCAGTCTGCCACGTTCACCTGCAAGATGCACAGTCACTCCACTTATAATAATAATAATAATCATCCTTGCATTTGATATAGCACCATATCACGTCGTTGAGACATCGCAAAATTCCTCACAGAATGTACTGCAAAGACTGTAGTTTGTGGGTGAAACTCGGCAGCCAATTGCGCACAGCAGCGTCCCTACAAACAGTCGCGGATTGAGTGAGCATAATATTATTATTTTTGAAAGGATTATTATGCCTGGAAAAGCGATCCGCCAATCGACTAACAGGGATTCTTCTTACGCCCAGAAAGCTCGTCACCAATTTAATTGAGAAAGTTTATCACAGTTAATTACTGTCAAGTTGATCACTTCACAGCAAAGTGTGAGGTGTTCAGTCCTGAAGCTGGTTAGAATTATTGACAGCTTTGCACCACATCTTTGCTCCAGACAAAGTCAATCATTCATTTCATGGCTGTTTATGGCACATTACTGTGCGCAAATTGGCGACAGTGTTCGCCTACAAAAATAAATGATCCATTACCGCTTAACAGTAAAGATCCTGTGAAGCTGAGTGACGTCCCCTTGACGTGAAAGGCATGGTGTTAATTTTTTGGGCTGCGCCTTTTATTATAGAAAGTTGTTACCTAAATCACACGATTTAATAAAAGGTGATGGCCCGTTGATTGAGGTCGCATCCATACCGAATGAAAGCTCAGACCGCAGCTTAATGTTGGAAGTGGCCTGTTATTATATTCATCTTTCTCTTGGGGTCACGATTTCGGTTTGCTCGCTTGTTTTCTACTGTGTTTAGAAAAAAAATTACAGTCAGGACTTGACAAAATGTAGCAGGGAGGGTGATCCATTGCCAGCAGAAATGGGATGCGGGGGCTAATTGGATAATACCGCACACTTCCTGAGAAATTCCACCCAGGTCCAGATTTAATCTGTTTATGAGGCATTGTAGAGTGTCCGTCTTAATTCAGTCTTAACTTAAAACGTGGTTTTCTACAGTTTCTTACAAGAACTTGCAGAGTTAAGGCTGCATTCAAATTCTGGATGCTCTGAAACGCTATCTTACTAGAGCAATGTTTTCAGCCCACATTAGAGTTGTCTCGATGGCTAATTGTCACCAGATTTGAAAGTGGAGGATTTTGGACAATCTGAATGTCACCGTTTCAAATGCTGACACAATGGACAGCTCCCATCACATTCCTGCCAAATCTCTCGCAAAATCACTGCGGGACTTTTCCCACGTAAAGTCAGCCACGGTTCCAGTGCTGTTCCCATCCGCGGGTTTAGTGGCCATGGTAAGAGGGCTTGTAGAACTCAGTGCACGAGCCATTGCCTTCAATAGAGGAGGAGAGAATGGTTTAGCAGAAAGGAAAAGCTCTCCCAGTCTGAAAACTCAACCCTTTGCTTCACATCGTCTGGGACCTTCTAAGCTCCTTGGCCAGAATTGCTGGTGTCCCTCTATAGGTTTGCTGAACAGGTGGCTATTAAAAGGGGAGGAGTAGGTGGGTGGTAGTGGGGGGGGTAAGAAGGAGTCAGCGGGTATATTTAGCATCTGAAACCTGAGAGAGGTACTTTCTGATTGGGCCGCCTAACCCTGTGGTATTTTAGACGCTGAGGCAGCCAGTTGCTCTTGCCCAGAGCTTCTTGGGAGGGAAGCTTCTTGGGAAGGTTGTAGCGGCTTGGGGGACAAAAACATTGCTTTGAAAAGTTACGGGTAAGAATCTGTTTCTATATGTCTCTGTCTGCTGTGAGCGTGTTGATTGCATCAATGGCAGTGTTGCCTTTGAGCATTTTCGATAAGGGCGGAATAGACTTTGAGGTGTTGACCTTTGCTTGGGAGATTCCAGTAGATAAAGCTTTTCTCAGATGGAGATCTATTCAGCAGTTGACCAGATAAGCAATAACCAGTTTGGGGGGGTTGGGTTTTGTACTAATTTTTTTTATATGTAACGGTGCGACAACGTTCAACGGAGACAGAAAAAAAATGTTCGACGGGACGGTGTGCCTAATTTTAACCGAGCTACCGTGGACTTTGCTTGCCTCAGAAGGAATTAGAGCTCAGCTGGCTAAACTAGACGAGCCAATCCTACAGTGGGATTGATTTACATGACAAATAACTGGAGACGTACGAACAGCTGTTGCAAGTCTCAATGCCGTGCCACTCATCCCCTCTCCTCTCCCCCTTGAAGTTCTCAAACAGTGACAGAAGCAGAAGTCATCCCTTGATTTAACACTGCGCCGAGAAATAACCAGGATTCTTTTGGCTTACTTTGATAACTACAAGTAACCTGTTTCAACCCCACTCCCCCCTTTCCTCCTCCCCCCTCCACCCCGCTTTTAACAGCTTTAAATAAAGTGCTGCGGGAACTGAAGTGGGCACAAGCCTTTGGTGATCAGCCTGGTTTCTGTGAGGTCAGCGGTTATATTTTATTGCTGACGTCTAGCAAGTATTTTTGTGCACGGTATGTCCTCCATACATTACATCGCTATCCAGAATTGTATCCAGTCTGGCTCGAAGCTCATATTCTTCGCCCAGCGTCGTTACAAATACCTTTCAAAATACAATTTCCAATTTCGGGCTCCTTTCCCCACTCCGGTTGTCTGCACCCGGTGTCTATTCCACCCATTTGTCTGTAGGAGAGATTCTGACTGATTAATGTTCCCTTAGGCTAACCCGTTCAGTGACAGGCAGTAACAATGGAGGATGATGAGGAAGAGTACACTGAATATGAAGAGTATGAAGTGGAGGAGACTGTCACGGTAAGATGCTTGAGTGTTGCAGACCTTTGGTTATACCCAGGGAGGAAGGATGTGTGCGTGTGTATGGGGGTGCGGTGGGTGGGGGGTGATGGACGAAAATCAAGGCGTATTGAAGTTTCTACCACTGAGGTGTCTTCATCAAGTTCTTTTCGACCCCCGTTGAACGAGTAATTGCGGATCCCCTCTCGATCCGAATTCAATCTTAACAAACATAAGAATTGTGGAGAGATATGAATCTTTTTTTAAAAAAAATTGGATGAGTCAATTATTTATTAATTATTTATTACGTCACGTTAAAAGACTCACCCATATGTGTGGAATACATTATAAACACCGTCATTAGATAGTTGGGTTGAATGGCCTGTCATAATTCTATAAATGTCGTGTACAGTGTGTTCTGAAAGAGCAGACGTTGATGCAGGACCCACAAATAATAAAGGAAACGCTTCTTTTGTGTTTTGTACGTTGATTTAGATTTTTTTTTCTTTCTTGAAAGAGCTCCCGTTTGTTTCATGTAACTTTTTTTCAATTTATTTTCGGCGTGGGGAGAGAGAGAGAGAGAGAGAGAGAGAGAGAAAGAATTTAAAATAAGGCTAAAAAGTGATCCCAACATATTTGTTCGAGCCATTCTCGTAGGGGATGTAAATTTCAAGAAGCAAATCTGTCCTCACGTCATGATAAGCTGCCTGCTGATTTTCCTCTCCTGGCTCACAGTGGCGACTATACCACTTACTGCACTGCGAATACTGAAGCAGTTATAAAAGAAATGCTGAGCTTGCACAAGGAATTCAAAGCCCGAGCTCCAAACAGGCTGATCAGTCATTTCTGATCAGTCAGTTGCCAGGGTAGAAAGGCACTCCTAATATAAGGTCGGTTTCAGCAAAATAGCCTCTCGTGTTTGGCGCTAGACATCAGTTGCAGGGAGGAATTGACCGTTTGAGAATATTTAGAAATATATACTCGCGTACGTTGATTTACTTTTGCGGTTGACACTCTGCCAGCGCTGTAATTAATAATAATAATGCTTAACAATGCTTACATTTGCTATCGGGCTTTTATTTGTCTCCCAAAATACAAAGTCAGTTCCTTTGAAATATATTCTGTGAAGCGCTTTCAGACATCTCAACAATGTGATAAGACGCTATATCAAATGCAAGGATTGTTATCTCACGTCGGGAGGACGTCCCAAAGTGGAATTTCCCCCAATAGTTTGCAGTGACACCAAGTACAGTGGATTACAAATGCAAATTTCTAACACGTTTTAGGTTGGAAACATTTCAAATCCTAGACCGGGGGTGGGTGGGATTTCATTGCTCTAATTGCATGACGAATCTGATAAATATTGACTCCATTGGTTTGATACTGTTACCTCTCCTGAGGGTAGCTTTGAAATGTATCTGTCGGTCACGGGTAAGAAATGTGGTCGGGGGATTATTCCAATCGATTTGATTTTCCATTCTTTAGTGAGTAATATTATTATCAGCGGATAAAAGGGAACAGGGAAGAAACTGGAACTATAAACGCACGGCAATTGTGCCAAGTGAGAGATTTTCAGCCGAGGCGAAGATGGGGCTGGCGTGGGGGAGTGAGGGAATTACATTACATAGAATTAATAGATCGCAGCACAGAAAGAGGCCATAATGCCCAACTCGTCCGTACCGGTGTTTGTACTGCGCATTAGCATTCAGTGCGCTATGTGATAATTACATAGCACATTTTCACCCAGTATTTAATGGATTATATTAAGCTTCGACTGTAGAACTAAATGGCTTGTAATCAATAGGAAAAGCGATTGCTAGTCCCTTAAAACATACCTACCTCGGTGGAGTCTGCTAAAACAATAACTTTATAGGCAATTAATTTCCATGACCTAAAATATTCTGGTGATTGATCCATCGTTCATACCTTGAAAATGTCCATACATTGTTGATCATTCCTGGTTTTGTGACTCTTATTAAAAGAAATGTACTTCAGCCATTTAGGAGACATCATCTCCGACTCAGCAATGCTCAGAGAATAATGAAGTCCGACACTTTGTGAATTTAAAAACATCAGTAAATAGTTTCAAGTGTTCAATGTTTAAGTGCAATAAATCAATACAAATATTGTATTGTGTTGAATTCACACTTACCTATCTTATAATTTATTCATCCCCCTCTTATAATTTATTCATCCCCCAAAAATCTAACTTTACTTTGTCCGCTGTTGAAACCCTGCTGTGTAATGTTGATACCGGCACTGTGCAAAAAAGTGTTTATGAGCAGGTCTTTCTGATTACATCTGGATTTATTCTATTCGTGTAGTGTTTTAGAGCATATCCACAATTTGGCAAATTCTTAAATACAGCCTTAATTTTGAAGCCAGTTTTCTTTGAGTTTCTTGTAGGAAACGACAGACAACCGATTTCATTCAGTTAATTTCGTTCAACCGAAATATTCATTCAGAACTCTACTGCCCGCACAGTTACCCAGACCAAACTCCGTACCCACATCTCACCAGTTCTGGCCAGGCTCTACTGGCCCCCCATCACCAAACGGACCAACGTCAAGATCCTCATTCTTGTGTTCAAATCCCTTCACTCTTTGGCACCTCCCTACCTCTCCGACCTCCTCGCTCCCTAATCCACCGCCCGGCGTCTCCGCTAGACTGGCACCGGCCTCCTGCTCGTCCCTTGCACCCTCTGCCCCACCGTCGGAGGTCGCTCTTTCAACCACTGCACCCCGAAACTCTGGAACACTCCCTTAATCCCTCCGCCTTGCCCCCCTCTCCCCCCTTTTTCAAGTCCCGCCTGAAAATCTGCAGTCTTCGACTGTGCTTACGGCCACCTCCAACCCCAGCTCGGAGTCACTGTTAAGCGTTCTGAGACGCTACCCTGCATGGAGGCGCTAAATAAATACAAACTGTACTTTGTGTCATGAAGTGCTTTGTATTTGGGGTAGCGTCACTGCAATATCATTCTATTTCCTTTTTCTTTCATGGCAAGCGGTGTTCCTTTGCAAAAATGTCTCAGTTGATTTAATTCCCTCTGTGTTTGTTCATGAGCAATGTAACTGAAACAGCCCCATTCTATTTTGGTAGATTTAGCTGATTATAATCAGCCTGGGGCGGACTCATATTTGTATGTGTTGTGTGCATTCTTTCCACATGTTCATTGCCCTCGTGGAACTCTCCACAGGGCGGTCATGTAACATCTGGTCACTAATCTCCTTAGAGCCCAGGTTTCCAATCTCCATCCTGCGCCATTCTTAATGTTAAACTCATATCCAGTGTTGATTTAATTCAAATGACTTCACCCCTCCAAATGCGCTCCAACACAACTGCTTTTTTTGCACACTGGGTAAAAGTCATCCAAAAAAAAGGATTCCTCTCATACCATCATCGTGAACTGTGTCTTATTTGTCATCCCCAGCAGATTGGCTTAATGTAACTCACCCACATACCATTCATTACTTTTGGGCCAGTTCTGGAGTGAACCCACGTCAGCCTTTGTTAGTCACCAATTTCACAGTTGCACGCTTAGTTGGGCTTTGTAGAAGATCGAGTGATTTTAGTTCAGTATCAGGACACTATAGAAAATATGAGTCCACCCCAGGCTGATTATAATCAGCTAAATCTACTAAAATAGAATGGGACAAATAATAACAACAGGTTCAAAATGCGCACAATGTGCAGTAGACAAGGCTGGGGCTGAAATGAAAGGTCATTTGTAATGTGTATCCATGTAATCTCAGTTCTGCAGTTGAAGTCATGACTAAGTAATTGGCATTTCCGTAGATAATTCTAAAGCACTTACGTAGGACATCTAAATAGGGTCTTAATATTGGCTTTCACACGTAAGATTTTGCCTCTTGTATTGTGTCTCTCTGCCAGCAAAGATTATATTGATGGAAAGTGTAATGAATAGTTGCCCTTAATTAAATCAAGTCGGACACAATGGCGATAACTAACGCATGTTGGACTCGCACGTGGCAAAGATAAAACTTGCCTTGCAACTGAATTGTGAGATTTGGTAGGTTTGATAATGGATCGGGTTTTTACTAACAGAGTGGCCAATTGAAGTACGGGAACAGGAGTAGGCCATTCAACCCCTCGAGCCTGTTCTGTCATTCTACAGGGTGACCAAAAAGTCGCGATGCCATTCCCATGTCTAATAAGTCTTAAAGAAAGGCCGAAGAAATAAAGTAATTATTCTTAAAAATAAACGATATCCTTTATTAGATCATGGCTGATTTGCACTTCAACTCCAATTATTTTTAACACAATGGAATTGTGAGCACCGAAAGGTGCGAGAGAGAGAGCTCTGAATCAGGCAGGTTAGATATAATCTGTACAGATGGGCCAGTTTCCATTACACAGGAAGCTTATTGTGAGGGCTGTTGAAGGTCTTTGTAAGTTCACACACAACTAGGAAAAAGTCAGGTAATGCTATCATTTCTGATTCTCATTCTCTATGGAACTTTATCCCGACTGTAGTACCATACATATGAAGAAACGGAAAGTAGAAAGGGGAACTTGAGTAAGGAGGTAAAAGAGGGTTTTCATCCGCTGTGTGTGTGTGTGTGTTACTTGCATAAAGATAATTGCTGCTCTGTCAGTTTGCATGTAGGGTTATCCTGTGATGCGCTTTGAGATGTCTCAATGATGTGATGAAGCTCTAAAGGAAATGCAAGGATTATTATTATTATTTTTGCCAACATCTCCCCCCATAAAATATACAGTTAATTCACTTTACAGCATATTCTGGATAGTCAGTGTTTCGGACCCGAGCTGGCAGGTGGGATTGAGGAGCGTAGAGGGCAGGGGGGGCAGCAGGATGAGCGAAAGCATGGTCGAAAAGGAGGATCTTGAGGTGGGTCCTGAAGGAGTGAGAAGTGGAGCATTTCTTTGTGTGAACACTGGACGCTGAATACCAGCCGTGTTGGATTATGATCAGCCAATATAGCCAAACCCAAACCCTGTTCCAACCCAGCTATTGCTGCATAAATGTCACTATAGTCACTTTGTAGCCTGGGGGAGGAATAATGCAACAACTGTTTAAAACATGACCCTACAATATGCATGAGCCAAACTTTGCACTTGGAGTTTCCAGCGGAACCATAATAACTGGTGCTGTAGAGCAGAGTAGAGCAGAGGGCAATCCCTTGATACAGAAGTGCTAACTGGTGCTTGAATCATAGAATCATAGAATATTACAACACAGAAAGAGGCCATTCAACCCATCGTGCCTGTACTGGCTCTTTGGAAGAGCCACCCAGCTACCCAATCAGTCCCACTGCCCCACACTTACCCCATAACCTTGCAATTTTTTTGAGTTTGAGGGTGTCTACAATGCAGCGAACTCCATGGCTCTCGACCCAAATTAGTGTAGTGTTGCGTTGTGTTGCTCAGCCTGGGTAAGAGTGCGCTCAGTCTGTCTTAAGGCGACATGATCTGTGTCTGTCTTGTTGGCCCACCGACACTTTTCGCTGGAAGCTTTGCTCTTTTGCCTGAGGTTGATTTGTTTGCAAGCGCTGGAACATGGCTGACAAGCAGCTCTGCCTCTTTGTGATTGCCAGCACGGGCCGGGTCGATGGTAATCAAAAGTGGGGGTTGGGGGGCTGCGTGGGAGAGGCGGTCTGAAGGAAACGTCTGCGGACCGACCTGAGAGGGCGAATTGGAGCCCCAATTCCAGGGGTCAAGGATGGTCTGGAGGATGAGATGGGACGGACTGACATGTAGGGAGATGACTCCGAGCTTTTATCCTGAGCTTTGTGAAGCGCTTTGTAAAGGGGCTTCATGTCGCATGGCTACTCTGTGTGTGGATCAGCATTTACTGCCGGCAAATGCCACACAAGTATAGTCTGCTGCAGTAAATGTGACACCTTTCATTTAGCCGTTTGATCAACAATTTTTCTTCCCCGCAAGATTTCGGAACCACGAACGACTATTTCAAAGGTGAGCACAGCAATGGTTTTAAAAGCTTTAAAAGCTTAAAAAATGGCGCAGTCAATCAATTTGTGATACAAACAAATCTGGTGACATATTTGACCGGAACATAATTCTATTGTTTTTTAAAATTATTTTTGTTTTAATGTGAAAAAAGGAATAAGACACAATTGTTTTCCTGTGGTGTATCTGTATAGACATTTTCTTCAGCTGTGTAAAAAAATGACTTTTACGTACACGCTCCTGAGAGGCCTGAAATTCTGCCTTGTCTCAGCCTTTGTGACTATTTGACTTCAAAATTTAAGATCAGGGAGAACGACGGAAACATTGTCAAAGAATTTGGTCGCTCAACCCACAACTGTTTGTGGGGACGCTGCTGTGCCCAATTGGCTGCTGCGTTTCACCCACAAAATATACAGTCAATTCACTTTACCGTATATTCTGTGAAGCGCTTTGGGACGTCCTCCCGACGTGAAAAGCGCTATATCAAATGCAAGGATTATTATTATTATTATTACAAAGCGCTTTGAGACGCCTCGATGACGTGATAAGGCGCTATATCAAATGCAAGGATCATTATCATTGTTATTATTATTACTAAAATTTAGCCTTAATTTGGAAACCCATACTTTTTAAGAAGTTCTAAAAATTGGCTTCCAAATTAAAGCTAACCCAAGAATTTTTGCACAATTCTGCCCAGTCTTAGGTTTCAAGACAAGATAATCTTGTCAGGCTGAGGCTAGATTTTCTTTTGGTCGCTTGACGTTTGCATTTCCATTTTATTTAATGGGATTTGCGTATATTAGAGTACTTTACTGCAACAAATAGAGAAGATGTTGATCCCATTAAATAAAAATCCAGAGATTTGGCCTGACAGAGAGACTGTTTTCAAAAATTGTTCAGATTAACCCTCACGTTTTATTTAGTGGTTTGATTATTTTTCTTCCCAACAAGGTTTCGGAACCACGAACTGTCATTAAACGGGTGAGAATATCAATGATGTTTAAAACAAAAAAAAAGTGTCCCTGACTAACGAAACATCACAGCGATTTGTGCTACATACTAAGCTGTCGAGAAGGAGCTGCATACAGCCTGGAGCATGTTTCTCCTGCTTCTTATCATGTTCATGCAACCTTAGTCTCCAAAGTATATAAGATTGAAAAATACCTCTCAAATAGCAGCTTTTTTTTCTTCAACCGACCCATTTCACGCGAAGCTCCATGAAATTATCATCGCTCTTCATGTCAAGCTTGCTGCAGGTAAAGCGACTTGAATTGAGCTTATCTGAAGGCTGTTTTTCTTTCTTGACAGGTTTCGGATCCGTCCACGACCACCACCCAGGTGAGACCCTATAAAAACTGAGATTGTGCAGTGTTTTTGGTGCTCTGCGTAAAGTGCTGGATGAAAATTAATGCCGTCTTTTCCTTGGGTGCTTCAAGACCCAGCAGGTGCTATCCGAAACTGGGTTACCTGTCCGACAGGTAAAAAAGAAACGGAAGGTTGACACCTCAAAGTTCATGACACCGTACCTTGCGCACAGTCAGAAGATGCAGAATCTTTTTAGCCAGGTATGGGGTGAATCCAGTCTGCTTCACGTCTCACGGCTGTTTGCGTGTCCGTTTGCTTTATGTTCTTTTCACATTCCGCTCTCCGCCTTGACCATTTGGTGATAGAAAATAACAATAATAATAATTTGGTCACTTCAATCAATCCACAACTGTCTGTGGGACGCTGCTGTGCTCGATTGGCTGCTGCGTTTCGACCACAAAATATTCTGCGAAGCGCTTTGATCGCCACAACAATAATAAGGAGCTATATCAAATGCAAAAATTATTCTTTTTATTATTATTATTAGCTCACAAGCAGGGCCTGTAAAATGTCATACAATTTACCGAGGGTAACAATTCCCAGGATTTTTTTTTTGGTGGGGGGGGGAATAAAGAAATTCGCCCGGCTCAGTCAGTAACTGTTATTTCATTCTTTGTGCATTTATCCGTAGAACAAATACAAAGAAATGTACGAAAAGGAAAGAGGAAAGTCTTACGCTCACACCTCGGACACGCCAGAACTCAGGAGGATTCGCAAGGTGCAGAGGCAGCTCAGTGATGTGAGTAAGGCTGCTTGTCAAAGTTACGGGTGGGCAATGTCGTTCACACTGACTGCAACGATGTGAAAACGACTGGGGTTTTACCAGACACAATGTTAATGCTTAATGTTAATGCTCCAGATTGCTCATTGGCTGACAACGCGATCAGCATCTCAGGACCATCATCTTACAAGAACAACAACAACGAATCACATTCACACAGCGTCCTTCACGGCGGGAGGACGTCCCAAAGTCCTGGACGGTCTAGGATGTCACCTGAGCTGGGCGTTGGAATCAGAAAGGGTGGAGGGCAGGGAGGGTGGGGGTAGGAGGGTGACAGAAGGCACAGTCGAAGAGGAAGATGTTGAAGGAGGCAAGGGAGGGGGCGAGGCCAAGGGACTGTGGGATGGAATTCCAAAGGGTATAATTTGAATTATAACCTTACAATTAAACTTGCGCTATGCAGAGTGGGGGGGGGGGGGGGGTGGTGAAGGGGAGGAATAAAAAGAGGATGCTTATCCTTCTCTGGTTAATAAGTATACCGGGCTTCGCTGATGTGCACTTATAAATGAGACTTCGATTGATTGGGATCGTTGGACAAACAGCGGGTGCAATAGGATCCTGGGCAGACGTGTTGTGTCCACCCTGTAGCGCAGGTGGCTTGAGGGCAGGCTCTCACCTGCAATAGGACTGAAATGTACGTAAGCGGACACTGGCAATATTGTCCACCCCTGGTTTGTGTTTCAATAATCCAGGTCAAGTATCGTATGGAAGCAGACAAGACGAAGAATATCAGCCACCTCGATGGACTATCTCGGGAAGTTGCCCACGCCAAACATGTCTCCCAATTAGTCAGCAAGGTGAGTCCGACACAACTGCTGAGAAGAAGACGCCCCACTTGCCACATCGTGTCTGGTTGGGCTGGCTCTTCAAAGAGCAATCCCTTCAGTCCCATAATGAAGGCGACTAATGAAGGTCGCACAGTTCTTAAGTTCACCCCAATTTCCATCCCTTTAGCACTATATCTGCAGTAGTGTCAGGTAATGTTACGTGGGATGGACTCATGCCATGTGGGGGGGTGCAAGGTGAGTATTGTACAGGGTGTCCACAATGTCCTCTTACCCCACGCCCCCCCCAACCACCCCCCCCACTCCTGCCCATGTTACAAAACAACGATGTGAGACTATGGAAAAATGGAAACAAAAAGGTAGTCACTTGGAAAGCAAGGTACTGATAGAGAAAAGGCTGTGTTTCAATGATCAAGTACCGTATGGAAGGGTACAAGACGAAGAATATCACCCTCTGATAAAATAGTGGAACAGGTTTTTGATGGGATTATTATCTTACATCTGTTTCTATGTTACTGGTATAGCTACCAGTTTCCTCCACAGCAACACGTTGAAATAAACAGCCCTACAGAGAGGGGAGATCACAACGTAGTCTGCGATTTACACACCATTAATTGACATTCCCTCTTACGGTGTCTAATGGTTAGCGCAAGCAAGAGGACCTGGGTTCGATTCCCGGGCGGGGCGAAACCTTAGGCAAGTTTCCTTGCCTCTGTTTACCGAGTTTCCACACGCCTCTGTTTACCTAGCAGTAACAACAACAAAAAATTATATTTGTATAGTACCTTTCACGTCGGGAGGATGTCCCAAGGCGCTGGACAGTGTACCACATTTCAGACCCGAGCTGGGGTCAGGAGGGAGAAGGGAGGGGAGGGGAAGGGGGGTGACCGATGGCATGGTCGAAGGGGAGGGTTCTGAGGCGCGACTTGAAGGAGGCGAAGGAGGGGGCGAGGCAAAGTGATTGGGGGATGGAGTTCCAGAGGTTGAGGGCAGAGTGGCTGAAGGCTTTCCCAAAAATGGTGGGGCGGGTGGGTCGGGGGATGTGGAGCAGGCCGGAGCTGACTGAGCGCAGGGAGCGGGTGGGTTAGTAGGGGGTTAGGACGTCACAGAGATAGGGTGGGGCGAGGCCATGGAGGGCTTTGTAGGTGAGGTCCAGGATTTTGAACTGGATCCTCTGAAGGATAGAGAGCCAATGGAGTCGGGCGAGAATAGGGGAGATGGGACCACGGAGTTTGGTGCGGGAGAGGACACGGGCTGCAGAGTTCTGGATTATCTGCAGCCTGTGGAGGGAGGAGTTGGGAAAGGCGACAAGCAGGACGTTTGCATAGTCGAGCCTTGAGGTGATGAAGTTATGAACAAGAGTTTCAGTAAGTGGGAACCCGGTTGATTAATTGATTAGTGGAACACTTTTCTGGCGGAGATAATCGTTTAAAAAAAAATTTGGGTCAATCCACGACTGTTTTGTGGGACACTGCTGTGTGCAATTGGCTGCTGCGTTTCACCTACAAAATTTTCAATCAATTCACTTTACAGTATATTCTCTGAAGCTCTTTCAGACGTCTCAATGATTTGATTAGGCACTATATCAAATGCGAGAATTATTATTACTGTAGCAATTCAATTCAACGCAACATGATGCCGGATTGAAGAGCACTTTGGCTGATTTAATAGTAGTCAAATTTCACAGCTGCTCTTAAAAAAAACATCAATCATACTGACATACAGGTCTTGCTGCAGATATCTTCAGAGGGTTAACCTTCTGCTTACTCAGCTCAGGGTTTCCAATCTTGCAAAGCCATGGTTTTAGCTAGTTAGATTCCAGGAGTCATCCCCAACACACTCTTGCTAACCTGCGCCTAATACTTTCCGGAATTAGGTAAGTAGGATGCCTCCCTCCAGGGGAGAGAGAGAGAGACTCATGGAATTCTCAGTTTGGTTTGGATACTGTGAAGCAATGGCGATGGGTTTCCACGTGCGTCAGACACCCGGATGACCTGCTCTGTCTATTCCAGGTGTTGTACAAACAGAAGTGGGAGGAATCCAAAGACGTGTACCAGCTGCCCCCGGACGCCCCTGAGCTTGTGCAAGCTGTGAAGTTTGCCGCAATGTTCAGCCCGGTAAGCAAAGCCTCTTAGTGACATCTCAAGTCTATCGTAAACCATCACATGGATTCTTGTAATGTATTTGTGAGAGCACTCGCCTCGCAAGCGAGAAGACCTGGATTCGATTCCCAGGCAGGTCGAAACCTTAGGCAAGTTTCCTTACTCCACACTCCCCTGTTTACCCAGCAGTAAGTAGTTAATTGATCGTTAGTCGATCGGTGGATTGCTTTCCGCCGGTAATAATCACTCCAAAAAAAAAATGGGGCACTCAATCCATGACTATTTGTGGGACACTGATGTGCTCAATTGGCTACCGCCCACAAAATATACAGTCAATTAATTAACTTTACGATATATTCTGTGAAGCGCTTTGAGATTTCAACGACTTGATAAGGCACTATATGAAATGAAAAGTTTATTATTATTCATTCCCACTGCCCTGCCCCTTCAAGTCTTAATCTTTCACGTACATGTCTATTTCGCTCTTGAGATTCGAAATGGAAACTTTGCTTGAAAGTCTTTCCTTTCCTTTTTTTTCCCCTCGAAGAAATTGTACAAGGAAGACTGGGAACAGGACAAAGTCTTCTACTTTCCTTACTCTGACAGTCCAGAGCTCAGAAGAGTTGCGAATGCTCAGAAAGTCCTCAGCGATGTGAGTATCTTTAGTGCACAAAGTGAAGTACAATGAGGTGGTTTGTTTGCTTTTTTATTGGTGGTGTTGTTGGTAAGAGCGCGTCGGGTAATCAAAAAGCTGAAAAATAAAACAAAAATTTACTTAAGTGAAAACAGAAGTCGCTGGGAACACGTAGCAGGTCAGGCAGCATCTATGGAGAGAGGAAAATGAGTTAACGTTTCAGTTAACTTTTGTCAGAACTCAAAATTTGCTTTGATTGGTTTGCGTGGTTCAGTAATAGAAGTAATATGTCATTCGGGCCCAAAGAAGATTAAACCAGAAGGCAAAGCCTTGGCCCTTTACTTCCCAGGCTGGTTTACCTGCGACAAAAGAGCAGAATTTTTCAATGCCCTCGATATTCAGACGAGTTGGAAGTTGGGTGTTAGCAGTTTAAAAAAAAGACCAATTAAAACATGAGATTAGCAATTGCATTTAACTCAGCTGTGTTGCAATGATTAGGAGAGTGAGCGCAGCTGTACAGAGCTCTGGTCAAGCCGAACCTAAAGTACTCATATGCTTCTAGTCACCACAATATAATGGGGCTGCTCAGGTTTCAAAGGGATGATGAGGAGAAGAAAAACAAAGTTGATGTCCATGTGTTTGTGGAATGATCTGAGAGGAACAATTAGAGAAGCTGGGGCTCATCAGTCTTGCAAGGAGTCATCTCAGAGGGAACTTTATAACTTATTAACAGCAGAAGGTATTATTCACAGTGTAGCTAATGTTACTGTATCTGGAGAGCTTGTTCCATTCCAGACACAGGGAAATTTCCATACTTGGATGGCAATCTTGCGTTGGAACTCTGAGTCTGGTTTGGATTCTCTTTAGCACCGTCATGGGTTTCCACGTGATTCAGACACCTGTTTCACCCTCCCACCCCGCCACCCTCCCCTCTTGTTTCTTCCTTACCAGATCCAGTACAAGAAAGGACACAATGAGCGAAAGGCCAAATACACGTCGCTGGCAAACCCACCAGATGTGGAGCTTGCCAAAAAGGTTTTCAATCAGCTCAGTGACGTAAGTATCCTTGACCGAGCACTCGAATGAATGTTCATATTAGACACCCGCATCATGTACAAGCATATAGGAACATAGGAACATAGGAATTAGGAGCAAGAGTAGGCCATTCGGCCCCTCAAGCCTGCCCCGCCATTCAATAAGATCATGGTTAATCTTCTAACCTAACTCCATCTGCCCGCCTTATCCGTATATCCCTTAATCCCTCTATTCTTTAGGAATTTATCAATCTCAGTCTTGAATATGTTCAAGGACCGAGCATTCACAGTCTTCTGGGCTAGAGAATTCCATAAATTCACTACCATCTGAGTGAAGAAGTGTTTCCTCAACTCTGTTCGAGAAGGCTGACCCTTAGTCTTAAGACTGTGACCCCTAGTTCTAGATTCTCCTTCTAGGGGAAACAGTCTCACACTGACTACTCTGTCAATCCCCATGAGAATCTTATAGGTTTCTATAAGATGACCCCTAATTCTTCTATATTCTAGAGAATATAGGCCTAGTTTACTCAACCTATCCTCATAGGTCAAACCTCTCATCCCAGGAAATAACCTAGTGAATCTACGCTGCACCCCCTCTAAGGCGAGTACGTCCTTTCTTAAATAAGGAGACCAAAACTGCACACAATATTCTAGGTGCGGTCTCACCAAGGCCTTATACAGTTGCAGCAAGACTTCCCAACTCTTGTATTCTAACCTTTTGCAATAAACCCAACATGGCATTAGCCTTCCTAGTTGGTTGCTGTACCTGCAAACTAACTTTTTGTGACTGGCATACAAGAACACCCAAATCCCTCTGAACACTACCACTATCTAGTCTCTGCCCCTCTCGAAAATAATCTGATTTTCTGTTTTTACTACCTGGATGAATAACTTCACACTTCCCCACATTATATTCCATCTGCCACCTTCTTGCCTACTCAACTAGCCTATCTATATCCCTTTGCAATCTTTTTGTGTCATCTTCAGAGCTTACTCTCCCACCTAGCTTAGTATCATCCGCGAATTTAGATATTTTAAGTTTTATGTCATCGTCTAGATCATTGATATAGAATGTAAATAGTTGAGGCCCAAGCACTGATCCTTGTGGCACTCCACTAGTCACATCCTGCCAATCTGAGAAGGACCCGTTTATCCGTACTCTCTGTTTTCTTCCCGTTAGCCACTCTTCGATCCATGCTAATATATTGCCTTTAATTCCACAGGCCCTAATCTTGTGTAGCAGCCTTTTATGTGGCACCTTGTCGAATGCCTTCTGAAAATCTAAATAAGCTACACTTACTGGTTTCCCCCTATCTAACCTGCTAGTTACATCCTCAAAAAACTGTAAAAGATTTGTTAAGCGTGGCTCCCCTTTGATAAAGCCATGTTGACTCTGCCTAATTATGTTGTGGTCTTCTAAGTACCCCACTACGATGTCCCTAATTAAGGATTCTTGAATTTTCCGTACCATCGATGTCAGACTGACTGGTCTACAGTTCCCCATCTTCTCTCTCCCACGCTTCTTAAATAGTGGTGTTACGTTTGCGATCTTCCAATCAATGGGAACCGTTCCAGAATCCAGAGAATTTTGGAAGATCAAACACAAGGTCTCCACTATCTCAGCAGCCACCTCATTAAAACCCTAGGATGCAGGCCATCAGGTCCAGCGGATTTGTCATTTTTCAATCCCAACAGTATCCCAGTACTAACTATTTGCTGATGTTAATTTCCCTAAATTGCTCACTAACATTAGCTTCTTGGTTACCCTCTATTTTTGGTAAGTTTTCAGTATCTTCTATGGTTCATAGAACGTTCTGCAGTTTTATCCCGAGGAAATCATTAATATTAGTTATCAATATTAATATCAGGCAAGGGTATCAAGAGATGGGCCTTATCGGATTCAATTTGCCATGAATTACTCTCATGGATAATGCACTATCTCTCATTAGCGTCGGGTCTGAATCGCAAGAGGAACCTCGAGAGTTTGGAACTTTTCTGCTCCGCATCCAATGGAGACGCACAGAGAATCTGTAACCGAATGGAATACGAGCCTTAATTATTTACAGAAACAAAATGAGAGGGGCGCAAATCCAGTCATGTTTAATGGAGCTGACGGTCAGAGAAACAATTCCTGACACTCGTACCGTAAATTATTTATTGCGATAAAGAATTCCTGAGATGCATTTGGACACCAGCCAAATTTTACTTTATCACCCAAGCAGTTAACCGGATTCCCCTTTTGTGCTTTTAATGTTCACGTTGAAAAAGTGTTTTGTGGGATAAAAACTGGTCCAAGTATCATCCACCACACAGAAGCTAACACAACAGCCTAACCTACTGTATTTTCTTTCAGCTTAAATACCATGAAGACCACAAGAAAAGTAACGGTAAATGGAGTCAAACTCCTTGCTATGATGTGGCTGTCGCCAAAATGAATTCTGACAATTTGAGCGCAGTAAGTATGTTTATTAATAATAATAATAACAAATAAAAACAGAAATCGCAGGGAGAACCCTCAGCAGGTCAGGCAGCATCTATGGAGAGAAGAAAGTAAATTAACGTTTCAGGTCGACGAGCTTTAACTCAATAATGATAACAATCTTTGAAATGGCAGCCCTGTCACAGTTGATTGCTGTTAAGTGTAGTGACTAGGTACTGAAGGCAGTTGGAGGTGCATTTGCATTTATGTAAACGCTTTGGTGGGGTGGGGGAAAAATTCACAAAGGTGAAACCTTCATGAAATGCATTTCACGTTCAACATCTCAGAGTGCTTCACAGTATACACTGTAAAGTGTAGTTTGTAGCCAAACTGAAATTGGGAATTAGGGGTCAATAAGGCACACAGAGAATATATAATAAAGTAGGGAAATTGGATTAAAAGTTCTACAATAAATTGGCAGGCCAGGTCTAACAGACCGAATAACCTCCTCTTGATCCTATAAATGGAAATAGAGAAACACTAGGTTTCTTCATCTTCTGTTCCTCAGGGTTTAAGGGCATCAAATTCATTCAAGTGAGTGAGACATGAGTCTGGAAGTGCCGGGGTATGGTTTATACTCTGTTCGGCAGCCGTGTTAACGATTTTGTTACAAGTTCGGATTTCCCATTGTCAGTGCGTGATAACAAATTCCTTACGGCTAACAAACAGTTCATGTTAAACCTAATGGACTGGTGTTAACCCTGATATATCAGTAAGCAAACAACAACAACTTGCATTTATATAGTGCCGTTCATGCAGGGCGGGGTCTCAGAGCGCTTGACAGTTGCAGAGCACGATGCTGAGTCAGGGGGAGGGGGGGGTGGCGACGGTAGACACGTTCAAAGGGGAAGGGCTTCAGACATGACCTGAAGATGGGGAAGGAAGGGGCAAGGCGGAGGGGTAGAGGAAGAGTATTCCAGAGTTTCGGGGCGTAGTGGCTGAAAGCATGACCACCGATGATGGAACGGAGGGCACGAGGGGCATGCATGAGGCCGGAGCCAGTCGAGCGGAGGCAGCAGATGGTTGGGGAGTAAGCAGGTTGGAGGGGTAGGCAGGTGCCAGGGTATGAAAGGATTTGAGGACGAAAAGATGCGTGAAAGGGCTGTACGAGATGCTATTGGTACTTCTCTGTGGACAATGCAAGGAGTAGACCACATAGATTCAGAAGGGAAGGATCATGCCATCAGTGAAGATGGTTTACACGTGTGGATCTCTCAGTCTGGTTTGGCTGCTCGTGCAGGGGGATGGGTTTCCGCGTGTGTCAGACGCCAGTCCTGACCAAAAGAGATAAAGAGAAACAATCTTAAACTGCTGTCGGCCCCAAAAATAAAAAAACGCATTTTCTTTTTTCTCCATCATCTTAGAAAAAATATCAGGCGGCTTATGAGGACATGAAAGACCAACTTTATTTCATGCAAACGGATACTCCTGAATATAGGGCCAATAAGAATGCCAGAAATGCAGCCAGCTCGGTAAGTGAGACCCGAAGTGTTCGAGTCCCTCTCTCTTTCTTGGCTGTTTTTGAAATGAATTATTTCACTTGAGCCGTGATAAAATAATAATAATAGTAATCCTTGCATTTGATATAGCGCATTATCATATTGCTGAAATGTTTCAGAGCCCTTCATAGAATATACCTCAAAATGAATTGATTGTATATTTTATGGGAGTAACACAGCAGCCAATTGCGCACAGCAGCGTCTCACAAACAGCTGTGGAATTGAGTGACCAATGTTTTTTTGAGAGAGATTGTTACCACCGGAAAGTGATCCCCCAATCAATTAAGAACTGTGTTCTGAGCTACTGCCGGATAAACAGAGGCGCGTGAAGTAAGGAAACTTGCATAAGGTTTCGCCTCAGCCGGGAGTCAAACCCGGGTTCTCTCACTCTGCTATAGGACTCCACAGAAGCCTTAAAGCTCCGCTGATTATATACATTTTGGGTTGTTTAGGTAAAGTACAGGGCGGACTATGAGAAGAACAAAGACAAGACCGACTACAACACCCTTCCCGCTACGGAAAATCCTCTTCTTCAACGGTTGAAATCGGCTGGACAAGCATTGAGCGATGTAAGTAGCGTCCACCCTCCACATCCCCCTCTCTATTATAAACAGAGAGGTCGTTGGGAACCCGGAGCAGGTCAGGCAGCATCTCTGCAGAGAGGAAAATTAGTTAACGTTTCAGGTCAATGACCTTTCGGCAGAACTGGGGGATGTTGGAGAGAGACCCCTCTCTCTATATTTTGTTGAAATAAAATTCATTGAAACCTTGGAAAAAATGTGAAGCTTCTCCTCTCCCCATTCCCACCCTCCCACCCCGGTCAGTATTCGCAACAATACGTTTGCACAGTTTTTAAAAGATCTTTTAATAATCCGACACACAAATAGTCTTTGACCAGGTGTGTCTGAAAGGGTGGTGGAAGCAGATTCGATTGTAGTTTTCAAAAGGGGATTGGATAGGTATTTGAAAAGAAAAAATTTGCAGGGCTCCAGGATAAGAGCGGGGGAGTGAGTTAAGTGGGTCTAGTTGGTAGCTCTTTCAAAGAACCGGCACAGGCACAATAGGCCGAATGGCCTCCTTCTGCGCTGTACTATTCTATGATTGCATTCTGAGAGTCTCACAGTGGTTTCTTTTTCTTTCTACAGAAACTTTACAAGAGTGACTATGAGAAAGCTCGGGGCAAGAGCATCAACTACTGCGACACTCCCAAGTTCCAACTTGACAAAGTATTGAGCAATTTCACTGATGTAAGTGATTATTATTGGTGTTTATTGATTGTTTATTGAATGGTCGCGGGGTTTGTCGGTCCACAGCGCTGCTCGAAGCATTGACGTTAACATTCGGCCTTTCCCCGTTTCAGAAAAATTACAAACAGAACTACATGGATAAAATAAGGGGGCACTACATTGGAAGCTATGAGGATCCATACATGCTTCATTGCATGAAGGTTGAACAGATGAAAAGTAATGTAAGTGGGCGCCGAAAAAATCCTATTTCAGAAACCATCGCGACTCGGTCAATGGTGCATCAACTCACTCCAACAGCCTGCTCCACATCCCCACCCTTTGGAACTCCATCCCACAGTCCCTCCACCTCGCTCCCTCCCTTGCCTCCTTCAAGGCACGTCTCAAGACCCTCCTCTTCCACTGCTCCTTCGATTGCCCTCCTACCTCCTACCCCTACCTTCCCTGCCCTCCACCCCTCCTGATCCTAACTCCCCCCCCATCTCGAGTCCAAATACCTGATTGTCCAGCGACTTGGGATGTCCTCCCGACGTGAAAGTCACCATACAAATGTAATTTGTTGTTGTTGGAATTCACCCTAGTCTTAGCCGGTCAGACCACTGTGTCTTACATTTCAAGATCACAGAACATTCTTGAATTCAGTCTTAATTTGGAAATCAAGATTTTTTTTAATGAATTCAGGAGAAAACTGCTTACGAATAATTTTTTTAACCTCGTGATTATAACCTAATAAACACAGTGTTTGTTAGCTTCAGGCCACACCTAATCGCTATATACTCCGATAGTGTAAATCCCTCCACGTCCTAGAACTTCCCTATCTCTCTGACCTGTTCACATCTCACTCCTCGCCCCCCCACTGGTTCAGCTACCAGTCGCCTGCTCCAACTCCACAACCCTTCCCTCCCTCCTACTCCACGGCACCATCAATATCCAAGCTTCCACTCACTACACCCCTATCCTCTGGAACTCCCTGTCTCTACCTTCTGCCTCGCTCCCTTTCTATCAGTCTTTTTATCCCCCCCTTAAAACCTACCTCTTTCACTGCACCTATGGTCACCTCCACACCTCCCTTCTCTCTCGCTCGGCATTCAACCCTGCCATTTGAGGCGCTCTGAGACCTGTGAAGATGCAACTCGTGCAACGCAAGTTGTTGTTTGCTGTCGTTGTGCTGCTTGTAAGCTTGGATCCCTATCCAGTTCTCTTTTGAAGAAGATAACTGAAGCAGAAACAGCACACACACTCTCTCTCTCTCTTTGTTGTTTCAGAAAAATTACAAAGCAGATTACGAACTGGACAAAACATGCTGCTACTTCCCTCAAACTGTTACTCCAGAGTACGAAGCGATGAAGCACTCTTACCAATGCAAAGACGTGAGTAGCCAAAAATGTCCTACAGCATCTAATGCCTCCGTTGTTCTGCTCAGCTCATGAATTCTCCAGCGGTTACTCCAACACACACTCGGGGGTCCCCAAGGCTTGGTTCTCGCCGACCTGGGCTTAATACTTTCCGGAATTAGGTAAGCAGGATGCGTCTCTCCAGGGAGAGAGAGTGCGCAATCCACTCCAACAAAGGGAATCTCTGGGATTTCCACGTGAAGGTGGGAAGTCTGAAATTCCACCAGTCTTAGCCTGTAATCTCAAGTTTTTCTCTTGGATTTTAAGATATCAGATGCCCAGGACCACAGGGGTCACGTTTGCAGGGTTTCAAATCTTGGCAAGTTGATGAATTCACTTTGAACTTCGAAGTTTGGTTTCTTAAAAGACCTTACGGAAAGCTGGCTTGAAAATAAATTTAAAAAAAGCCTGTTATTCAGAATTTGCCAAATTCTGGACCCCCTGAACCGCTACATGAAAGAGAATAATTCTAGACTCGGATGAAATTAATCCCCCTGTGAATGGTAAATATATTTATTGATAATACTATGAGGGGAAGCATGGCACCACCTAGAGTAGGAAAGATAAATAGCATCTGACTTAATGTTTCAATGACAGGTCTCATGCAGAGTTTCTGATAGTTTGGTCTGCAATACTTCAGGGATGACACATTGACCAGCCTGTAGGGACACATCAATCACTGGGGCCAGGGACTCTTCCCACTCCGCTCCTGTTAACTCTACAAACCAAGGCCCTAATGGGTAGGGTGGTCCTATCTGGAACAGCAGCGAGAAGCATGCTTGCCAGGCAATGCTCACAGTAGCCAGCTACACAGTGGTTTTAACTGCTTAGACTCTAGCAGTTACCCCAACAGACACTTTGAGGTCCCCAAGCCTTGGCTCTTGCCAACCTGTGCCTAATACTTTCTGGGATGAGGTAAGCAGGATGCAACGCTTTGCCGAGAGAGTGCGCAATCAATTCCGAACACACAAATTTCCATGGGCAGGTGGGATGCATGGAATACTCAGTTTGATTTGGATACTCTTAAGCGTGGTGATGGGTTTCCACATAAGTCTGACATCACCATACCTAAGAGTATCCAAGTATCTTAAGATACCCCCCCTACCACCCCAAAAAAAAACACAGCAAAATTAAGAAGAATGTTGGAACAAAATAGTGTGTGTGAATCCTTGGAGAAGCGCATTCATTTAACAATTTCCTTTCCAATTCCAGCATGTCTACAGGTCCCATCCTGACACGATCAAGTTCACCCAAGTCACTGACACTCCAGTAATGGTGCAAGCCCAGATCAATGCTAAGCAGCTGAGTGATGTAAGTGCCCGTGAACCTTCCAGGGTATCTAGAGATGCAGTTAGTGACCTACTCGTGATCGACCTTCTCTGGGAAACCTCGACGTTACATTCTACTGGGGATCGTGATTGGCCATATTTTGATCATAGTTTTACAACTAAAACGGCAATCACGTTTTGCTGTCACTCATTCCGCTCGCTTCCCATGAAGCCCAAGATCCAGCTAGTTTGCTTTCCACCATCCTGGCAGTTGCTTGACATGTTGTGTCCTAAACTCTGTACTTTATCCCGAGATATTATATCCTAAGAGAAATCTATCAAATTTGTTCTTGAAAGAATCCACACTTTTTGCTTCCACCGTCTCCCTAGGGGAGTCTATTAAACACGTTTAGTACTCGCTCGCTCAATAATGTTTCCGCAGATTTGTTCTGTATTTACTCCCCTACGCTCCCCCCTCGATGCCCACTCTGTGCTATCTCTCCCTCTGCTCCCCCCCACCCCCGCTCAGGATTTCCTCGAACCTGAACCCCAAGCCAAACAGATAGAGAGCGAATATTCAGCTTGTGGCTATTTAAGGTCAAACAGAGCTGTGCGAGTGAAACTCACAGTGTTCGAAAGCACCAGTTCCTGGCAATGCTGACCTGCAAATCGATTAAATGATGAGCCACAGTCTAGAGAAACCCATGAATGTCCAGTAATTCAGGCCGTTTAGGTCAGTCACAATATTGGCACTCGTATATGGAGTCAGTTCAACCCGATGGCCTTGTTTGAACGCAAAGGTTTTCTGATGTAGCTCACACTTATGTTGATTATTTGAAGTCTTGCATCATATTGGTTGACAAGCGAGAGGATCTGGGTTCGATTCCCAGGCAGAGTGAAACCTTAGGCAAGGTTTCCTTACTTCACATACCTCTGTTTACCCAGCAGTAAGTCGGAAGCCGGTTGGTTAGTTGATTGGCGGATCATTTTCCGTGGGCAATAAGCCCTTTTTAAAAATTTTTTAAAGAATAATTAGGTCATTCAATCCTCAACTGTTTGTGGGACATTGCAATTAGCTGCCATGTTTCGCCCACAAAATACAGTCAATCCACTTTACAGTGTATCCCGTGAAGTGCTAAGACATCTCAATGACGTGATAAGGCAGATTTCAAATGCGAGGATATTATTAGTATCAATAAATTGCAGCAATGCATATACAAGTATGTATCTCTTGTTTGAAACCACTTGAGCTCCACCATCTCTTGCTTCTAACGCCCTCCTTTCTTCCAGCTGAACTACAAAGCAGCTTACGAGAAGGGAAAATTCAAATGCAATGTCCCCCCCGACGATCCTTTCTTCATCCAGTCACGTGTGAATGCCTACAACCTGAGCAACGTAAGTGCTTGGGCTCTTCCTCAGGTCCCTCCCTCCCTCCCTCCCTCCCTCGCTTCCCCTTTTCCCGTAGAATAAAGTCTCAGAGGGCTTTAGAGTACTGAGCAAGGGTGAAGGTGGGAAGGTGGGAATGGGGAAGTGACCATAGGGACATCGAAGAGGTGGGTTTCAAGGCAGAACTTGAAGATGGATAGCGAGAGGGTGAGGCACAAGGGGTGGAGGGAGTCAGTTCTATTTCCAGCGGTGAGGCCCATAATTCTGGAGTCCTGTAGATTAGTGGTTAGAGCACTCGCCTCGCAGGCGAGAGGAATTTCCCGTGGAGGGCGAAACCTTAGGCAAGTTTCCTTACTCCACATGCCTCTGCTTACCTAGCAGTCAATAGGAGCCCAGTTGTCAGTCGATTGGAGGATCGCTTTTCCTGGGGTAATAAATTCTTTTTTTTAAAAAAAATAATAACTCAATCCACAAGTGTCTGTGGGACGCTGCTGTGCACAATTGGCCGCCGTGTTTCGCCTGCAAAATATACAAGTCAACTCTCTTCACAGTGTATTGTGTGAAGCACTCTGAGACGTCTCGACGATGTAGTAAGGCGCTATATCAATTGCAAGGATTACTGTTATTAAGAATCCACTGTGATTAGTTACCTCCTCACACTCAGGGCAGGTGCAGGAAAGTTCAACCCCACAGTGACCCATTTGAGAACAGACACTGACTGTTGAGGATATCTGAGTTACAGAACTGAATTCCTCTACCCTGTGGCACAGTTAAAGTAGACCGGAGCCAATACACCACACAGTCACCTTTTGTTATCTCCCAACACAGTTACCTTGAGGCTGCTTGATAGCATTTAGCTTGATGTTAGGGAGGTATAATTAACCCTTGTGCTCCTGGGCCAGGGAAGGTAATATCCGCCGGTGTTAGAGGGCATATAGTAATTTGGTCACTCAATCCACGGCTGTTTGTGGGACGCTGCTGTGCGCAATTGGCTGCCGCGTTTCGCCCGCAAAATATACAGTCAATTCACTTTACAGTTTTATTCTGTGAAGTGTTTTGAGACGTCTCAATCATGACATGATAAGGCGCTATATCGATCGAAAGGATTATTCTTATTATTTAAGTGTTACCCCGTCCCACCCCTCCCAGCAGGAAGCAATGTCTTCAGGAGTGTAGGAAGGGAGAAGAATGGGGTGAGCAAAACGACAACAACTTGCATTTATATAGCGCCCTTCACAAGGGCCAGTGTCTCGGAGCGCTTAACAGTGGCAGAGCCTGATACTGAGCTGGGGGGAACAAGGAGGTGACCTTAAGCATGGTCGAAGAGGAAGGTTTTCAGTTGCGATCTGAATGGAGGAAGGAGGGGGAAAGGTGGAGGGATTGGGGAGTGGGGGGGAGAGTTCCAAAGCTTCGGGGTGTAGTGGCTGATAGCACTGCCGCCGATTGTGAAGCGGAGGTGGGTGAGGACAAGCAGGAGGTGGGAGCCAGCCAATCGGAGACGGCAGGTAGTCAAGTGGGGAAAAAGCAGGACAGAAAGGTAAGGAGGTGCCAGGGGGTGAAGGGGTTTGGAGACGAGTTGATTATTGTAAAGAATAAATCCAAATGCATTTATGCGCCGCAGTGTTTTGGTTCTCACTACATTCCTCCTCTCGGTTACTAGAATTGTTACAAGGACAGCTGGGAGAAAGCCAAAGCCAAGCACTGTGATATCAGACTGGATGCTGTCCCTCTGATTGCAGCCAAAGCACAGAGTATTATCTCAAGCAATGTGAGTATTTCTTGACTGAGACGCGGAGTAAACAAGATGTTTACTAACCTCGTTGGGGGGATGGGTGGGTTGGGGGGAGGTGGGGAAGAGGCGGTTGCGGAGTCTTCTTGGAGCTGAACTGCCTCCAAGGTGACGCATTTGGCAAAGGGAATATCAGATCGAGTCAGTCCTCTGTGGTGGTCTTGTCATTCCTGCTTATAAGACGAGTGGTCTGTGGAACTCCAGGGTACAGCTGAGCAGGGATCGTCAGCCTGGCTCGTCATCAGGATTTGCAGAGGGACTGGGGGCAAAGATTTGTCGCTCGCAACTCCTGTTAAAGGTAGGCCAGGTGTTCTGGAAGGTTGAGATCAAATGGGCCGAAGGGCCTTCTTCAACCCAAATTGACCTTGCGGTCTTGTGAACACTCTCAATGCAGAGCGGTCCAAACTTTTGAGAAACATAACATTTATGGGTTATAGAGGGAGCGGCGGGCCAGGTGAAGTGGAGGGAGGGGGTGAAATCGGCCCGCGGGCTGCTCTAATGAGTTGCTGAAATTGCCCTCCCTGTTCTTAGTAACGACAGCCGTGCTTCCCTTTCAGGTCAAGTACAAAAAAGACTACGAAAAATCCCGCGGGAAACACGTCGGAGCTCGGAGCATAGAGGACGACCCCAAGATCTTACACTCTGTGCACGTGGCTAAGATGCAGAGCGAGGTGAGTCACGTGCTCGGGACAACACTGTGTTGCGCTCAGCAGGAGGGTCGTGGTGAGATAGAGGCTGGGTTCCCCTGCACTGTATTGGGTGTGAAGAATGTCACTTCCAACACAGTGCTGGGGCAAGCGTTGCATTGTCAGAGGTGCTGTCCTTTGAGTGAGATGTTAAACCGAGGTCCCGTCGGCGCCCTGTTCGGGTGGACGTCAAAGATTGCGTGATGTCCTCCTGACCTGCAAGGCGGTATACTGAATGCAAGAATTATTATTTCATTGGATTATTACGGTCACTACTTCACTTGGAGGGAAAGTTTCATTCAGAGTCAATAGCAAATCCCGAAAACAAGACGCATTTCCTATTTTCTGTTTTCAGCGCGAGTACAAAAAGGAATACGAGAAGACAAAGACCAAGTATCACTCCCCGCTCGACATGATCCAGGTCTCGCATGCCAAAAAGTCTCAGGACATTGCCAGCAACCTGGGCTACAAACAGCAGAGAAATCGTTACTTTTTGCCTCCCGACAGCTTGTCTTTGGAACTGGCAAAGAAGGCCTATGGTCTACAGAGTGACGTGAGTGCAGAGTTTAACCATTTCCTAGACTAGAGAGGCTGGGATTATTCTCCTTAAGAGCCGAAAAGGTTAAGGGGAGATTCCATCTTGTTATTGTCGTTGTTAATAGAGGTGTTCCAAATTATGAAGGGTTTTGACAGAGCAAATAAGGAGAAAGTGTTTCCCCTGGCGGATGGGTTGGTAACCAGAGGAAACATAGGAACAGGAGTAGGCCATTCAGCCCTTCGAGCCTATTCCGCCATTTAATTAAATGACTGTACCACAACTAATCCTTTCAATTTCCCGCTTTCTCCCCTTATCCCTTAAACCCTGACCTTCCAAAAATCTATCAACCTCACTCTTGAAGTGTCCACGGCCTTTTGGGGGAGAGAATTCCAGATTTCTACCACCCTTTGATGGAAAAAAATGCTTTCTGGTTTCACTCTTAAATGGCCTGGTTGTATTTTTAAGACTATTCCCCCTTGTTTTGGAGATTTAAGATAATTGGCAAAAGAGCCAGAGGGTAGACGAGGAGAGTTTGTTTTTTACCGAGAGAGTTATGGTCTGGAATGCACTGCCTTAAAGGGTGGTGGGAGCAGATTCGATAACAGCTTTCGAAAGGGAGTTCGATGGGTATTTAAACATTTGCAGGGCTATGGAGTAAGAGTGGGGGGAGTAGGACTAGATGGTAGCTCTTTCAAAGAGCCGACACTGGCACGGTGGACCGAATGGCCTCCTTCTGTGCTGTAAGATTCTATGAATCCATGGGCAGCTCGATTCATCTTTATTATTATAATTAATATTATCATTATTATCTGTCGCAAGTGGCTGCACCACCAAAAGAACAATAGATTGCTTAAACGCCCTCCCACGGACCATGAATGGTGTAAACACTCGAGATATTCACAATCTAATGTAAATTCATGTTTTTGCAAAGAATAACCTTATTGAAGGTTCTGATCCATAGCTTGCATATGTACCGCAGTGCTACAGTGTTGAATTTCACGAGCCCTTACCCCATTAACTGTTAATTTTTTTAATTTTATCAATTTTATTTACAAAATTGTATTTTGTATTTAATTGTATTTACAATTAATACCTGTATTAAATACTTCTAATTAATTGATTTATTGATTACTTAATTTAGTAAACGGTGAATAGCATTTTTTTAATATCTATGTATGCATTTCTACTTGTTGACAGATTGAATATAAATCCGAATATAATCAAGGGCAAAAGGGGACTGGCTGGATTCCTTTTGGCTCTGTGGATGTTGAAAAAGCCAAGAGAGGAATGGAGATCCTTAATGAAGTAAGTCACAGTGGTACAGGACAGCAATTCAAGCATTTGATTGATACTTAGTACTGGGAGCAACGATTCTTTCCATTTCCTATACCCTCCTGGATCAGGTGAGCAGGTTGCCTCTCTCCAGGTTTGGGCAGGTGGGGGGAGAGTGTGCATTCCATTCCAGACACGGGGAAATTTCCTTCGGGGAGAAGGTAACCAGGGATCGAACAGACTCTGTGGAGCTGTACCTGGATGTTATCCAACACTCTGTGGATAGTTGACCAGTTTGCCTGACTCACCAGCTAGAATTGGAAGATTAGACGTGACCCGGACAGATCCTGCATGGGCTGGCAATGCATTACATTTAGTCTTTTTTTTATTAGCTTCAAGTCTTTATGAAGAGCTCTGCGACACATAGCAATTTCCCTTGGCTCTTGCCAACCTGCGCCTAATACTTTCCGGGATTAGGTAAACAGGATGCGCCCTCCAGGGAGAGAGAGAGAGAGAGAGAGAGAGAGTGCGCATTCCATTCCAAAGATCTATCCCTGGAATTTCCATGTGTAGTTCGGATGCGTGGAAATCTCCGTTTGGTTTGGATACTCTTTAAAGCCATGATGATGGGTTTACCACAAAATATGTGTCAGACACCAGGTTTACCAAAAACAAAGGGCTACAAAGGGTCATTCTGCCCTGCTAATTCACTGTAGAAGTAAAATTCCAGGTGAATGGAAGATGAGCTAGTAGCCTATACCGGGATTATACTGAGGGTTTTTACACTGGGGAAAACAAAGTACGCCGTGAACTAAGATGGATCAGGATAATCCCAAACTGAACCTGCTGTTGGGTGGCATTAAGTAGATGGTCTTGGCACAACATTGGTTCACATTGTGCAGTACAGGATCTTTATTTAATTATGAAATATTAACTCCTGTGTTTAAAGATTATCCACAATTCTTTTTGAAAGGCCCCCGAACCAACTCTGTGTTAGCAACCAGCCTTGGCAAACCATTCCATTAAAGTGTATAAGTAGGCGTATGACGTAGTCTAACCTCTTTGGGACCCCACCGGCATTAAGGGTGCTATATAAATGTTAGCTCTACTGTACAGAGGGCAATGCCATTCGTTAATTTCGCTAAATAAGAGTCTTTGTTTGCAAATCCGTAACAGAAAAAATACCGCCAACCTCCAGACACCATCAAATTTACGTCAATTGATGACTCGCCAGAGGTGGTCCTGGCGAAAATTAACCAGCAACAGAGGAGTGACGTAAGTACACCGTCCACAGGTCAAGACACACTGTTCCTCGGCTCAGATTCTAAGAAAAGATAAATGTAGGTGTTTAAACTGTACCGTTTGCAATCAGACAACATTTGCAACTGAATTGATTTTTCTAGGAATTGTAACTTTTCTAGTAGAGGCCTGAAATCCTGCCTTAGCCTGATCTTAGCCTCTAAGATCATTTGGTCTTTAAAACAGAAGGTGGCACTTGTCAACATTGTTGATGACTCTTCCTTTATTCGGTCTTAATTTGTAAGATGGTTCTTCTTGACAATATTGGAAAAGGTCGGCTTCCGCAATTCAGTCGAGTTTAAGAAGACGTCCACACTTTTGAAGACAAAGTGGCCTTAAAGGCTAAGAATAACTCGAATTCCAGGCCCTAGAAACTGAAATCGTAGAAATAATAATCACTGACCTTGAATTTAAAAGGTGTATCAGTTCCTCCCCTCATGCAGCATATTGCCTCAGTTTAACTTCCAAATTAGCAAAAAAAATATCGCTATGTATTTGCTTCTTGCCTTTTTGTTTTAATGACAAAAGTCTCACAAATTGTTTCGGTTATCAGACCCCAATTATCTCTCTGTGCTTTGTGAGAACCAAGGCATTCTCATCCCCCTATCTCTTGTATTGTTTCTGTCATCTAGCTGAAATACAAAGAGAAAGGAGAGAAGATTATCCACAAGTACACCTACCCTCCAGATCTGCCGGAGTTCATCCAGGCCCGAGTCAACGCTTATAATAGCAGTAACGTAAGTACAAGCTCGATGGTCTCCAGCTGATCCGCTCAAATAGTTCGTCTTTCCACCCAAACTGACCGCCCACCATGTGATTTTCATCCCATAATTCTAAATAATCTGAGTCAACCCGTCTCAAGACCTTTCTCTTCGACCGCGCCTTCGGTCACCCTCCTTCCCCCACTCTCTCTGCCCTCCACCCATCCAGATCCCAACCCCCAGCTCAGGTTCCAAACCCCTGACTGTCCAGCGCTTTGGGATGTCCTCCCGACGTGAAAGGCGCTGTACAAATGTAATTTGTTGCTGTTGTTGAACCAAACCTGCATGTGGAGTCCTGTAGCATAGGGGTTAAGAGCACTCGTCTCGCAAGCGAGAGGACCTGGGTTCGATTCCCGGGCAGGGCAAAACGTTAGGCAAGTTTCCTTACTACACACCTCTGCTTACCTCGCATTAAGTCGATTGGCAGATCGCTCTTCTGGTTTAATAATCCCTTCAAAATAATAATAATTTGGTCAATCGATCCATGACTATTTGTGGGACACTGCTGTGCACAATTGGATGCCATGTTTCTCCCACCAAATATACAGTCAATCCATTTTACAGTATATTCTGTGATGCGCTTTGAGACATCTTGAAGACGTGATAAAACACTATCAAATGCAAGGATAATTATTATTATAATCCCTTCAGTCTTTGCTTATAGGTTAAACCACAGTTTCCTGGTATTATTTTAGCAAATCTCCTCTGCACCTTCTCATTACCCTTGACATCCTTTCTGGAGTGGGGTGATCAAAAGTATGTGACCTCTGACTGAATAGTTTGGTAAAAAGACTACTTTTCTTTGCAGAATTGCTACAAAAATGCTTGGAAAGAGGACATAGCAAAAGGATATCACCTCACCTACGATGCTATCCCAATCCTGGCTGCTAAGGCTGCCCGAAATCACGCCAGTGACGTAAGCATCCTTTCATATTTTCTGTTTTATTTACTTCTTGTTCACATGCATTTCTTTCATGTATCATTCACCCCATTCCTGATAAGCCGTCTAAAGAACTTATCAGCGGTGCCGTAGCACAGTGGTTAGCGCGCTCGCCTCGCAAGCGTGAAGACCCAGGTTTGATTCCCGGGCAGGGCGAAACCTTAGGCAAGTTTCTTTACTCCTCACGCCTCTGTTCACCGAGCAGTAAGTAGGAATCCGGTTGCTAGTCAATTGGCCGACTGCTTTCTCGGGATAATACGAATCCCCCAAAAAGGGGCTCAATCCACGACTGTTTGTGAGACACTGTTGCGCGCAATTTGCTGCTGTGATTCTCCCACACAGTACACAGTCAATCCACTTTACAATGTATTCTGTGTTTGGCAGTCCCGGGAGAAGGGAATGAGCGTTCACTATCTGGGTACCAGTAGCTCGAGGCCTTGACACCTTGCATCGGGTTGTCAAGGCACTGTACCGTCTGTCTGCTGAGTAAAACGGATGGCGATTAATATTTTCGAATTTGCCTAGCAATGGAAAATAACAGATTTAAGTTTCCTTTTCTAACTCCATCGGGTTGTAGTCCATTGCTGTTATAGATTGTTAGATCCTTTTACGGGAGTAATAATTTCTTCAAAGTAAAAATAATAATAACTTGGTCACTCAATCCTGGACTGTTTGTGGGGACACTGCTGTGCGCACTTGGCTGCTGCTTTTCGTCCACAAAATATACAATCATTTCACTTTACAGTATATTCTGTGAAGTGCTTTGAGATGGCTGGAAGAAGTGATGAGGCACTATATCAAACATAAGGATTATTATTATTATTCTCACCATTTCACAGGTGAAGTACAAACAGGCCTATGAAAAGGCCAGGGGCAAACACGTGGGCTTCCGAAGCCTGCAGGATGACCCCAAGTTGGTCCACTCCATGCATGTAGCCAAGATGCAGTCTGAGCGCGAGTACAAGAAAAACTACGAGAAGAGTAAGACCAAGTACCACACACCACTGGACATGATCAACATCACTGCTGCCAAGAAGTCCCAGGAAGTGGCCAGCAACACCAACTACAAACAGCCGATCCACAACTACACCTACCTTCCCGACGCCATGAACGTGGAGCTGTGCAAAAACATGATGAACATCCAGAGCAACGTAAGCCAATGGAACGAGCGATTTGTGAAGCTTGGCTCCTGAAAAGATGGAAGCAAAGTTAGAGGAATGTAAAGTCGGACCAATTGAGTGTTATTAGGTGATGGTCCTGTTAACCCTGCAAGCCAAAGTCCTAACGGGCAGGGTGGTCCTAGCTGGACAAGCAGCGGGATATCTTGCCACACAGTGATACCAATGGCAAGCTATATGGTTTTACCTAGTTATATTCCAGCAGTTACCCCAACGCACATTCTGGGATCCCCAAGCTTTGCCTCTTGCCAACCTGCACCTAATACTTTTCAGATTAGGTAAACAGGATGTTTCCCTCCAGGGAGAGAGAGCGCAATGCATTCCAACAATCTATCTCTGGGATTTCCACGTGTAGGTGGGATGCAGGGAATTCTTAGTCTGGTTTAGATACTCTTTAAGCATGGTGATGGGTTTCCGCACATGTTAGACACCCGGCTAAACCCCCACCCCCTCCCAAAAAGATAGAGGTCACAAAGGAATCTTTGGGAAAGTTGAGTAGATAGTGGGGATCAATTGTGGTTGACAGTGGTTGTCCAGAGCTAGTCAAGACATACAGGGTATCTCTGAGTTACTGTAATCGAGAATGTAGATCGTGTGGGTAGAATTAATTTACCTTTTTAAGAACTGTTTAAGGTTCCCGAGACGTTTTATTCTGCATCAAATTGCTTTTCTATGCACAAAAGGACCACCTGTTAAGGATATCGTGTAGAAATGTCCGCTACCTGTGTGATGACAGCAATTGAGTGATTGAATTATTCTCATATAGTTTCTGGGTTTTTTTTGCCCTGAAGATCAATTACAAATACGATTACAATAACTGGTTTAAAGGCATCGGCTGGAGCCCGCACGGCTCAATAGAAGTGGAGACAGCCAAGAAGGCTGGAGAGGTCCTGAATGAGCATAAATACAGGCAACACCCAGACACCATCAAGTTTACCAGTGTGCCTGACTCGATGGAAATGGTTCTGGCCAAGGGCAACTCACTGCAGCTGAATGACGTAAGTGTGTCTGAACATTAACTACAATTCACATTTATACAGGGCCCGTCACCTGGAGCAACGTTTCGGAGCACTTAACAGTGGCCGAGCCTGACCCCGAGCCCGGGGGAAAGGGAGGTGAGCGTAAGCACAGTCGAAGAGGAAGGTCGTTCATTTGTGATCTAAAAGAGGGGAAGTCGTGAGCTAAAAGTCTCAGAGAGGGATGCCGGATTTCTTTCTTCCTTAACATTTTAGTTACCCTGTCCACATCACGTGGCTTGTTACTTTAACTGGGAGAGACACTAGATGTGGCTTGTGCGCTCCCATCCAATTTCTGATCAACAGAGCCACTCTATGACTCAGCTAGTATGCAGAATGCTTTCTCCCACAGAAATTACACACGTCACACCATTTTGCAATGGATCATGTGAAGCGCTTATAGATGTCTCGACAACGTGATAAGGAGCTGTATCAAATTGCAAGTATTATTACGATGGGTCAGGAAAACCCTCTTTCTGTTTTTCCTCCACTCCCCGAATACCACGTTGTATGGGTAAAGAATTGCTAGCCTGAAGTGCCAGCTTGCCCATCACTTGGCCCAGCTCCGTCAATGGAAGCCTGGTGTGTTGTGACTCATGGCATTCATTGGCTTTGTTCCTCAGTTGCAGGCAACACACTTTTCAACAGCCAGCAGGTACCTTGTAGAGTTACACAGAGTGATAGGGCACTGAAACCAGAGAGAATTCTCATAGCCCAGCTCACCTAATGTTTGCCTAGTGTTTGCAGGTAATTGTTCAGAAGTTACGTGGCTTCCAACAGAAGAATAAACTTGTTTCTGTTAAACCCACTTGTTTTTTTATCTTACAGAAACTCTACAGATCTGGAGGAGAAAAGGTGAAACACAAGTACACCTTTCCCCACGACCTACCACAGTTCATCCAAGCCAGATACAACGCCACCAACATCAGCGATGTAAGGAACATCTTCCTTTGCAGTGATATTCTTACATTCTACAATCCTGCTCGCGCTCACAGACAAAATAGTCTTTCAGGCAAAGACCAGATGGAACTTTGTGGTCTCTTGTCTCTTTTCCGGTCAAGATTGCAATCCTTACCCACAGGAAACACTTCGCAGATGTTTATGAAGACAATTGTCAATTATTATTTTATTTCAATTAAAGGTGCTGCCATTCACTTCTTTTGCAGACATGCTACAAAGATGCCTGGCAGAAAACACTGGCTAAAGGTCACCACGTGCAGGCAAATGCCATCCCTATTGTTGCAGCCAAAGCATCAAGAAATATTGCTAGTGATGTGAGTATCTAGCAGTATCAAGACATGAGGTAGCGAATCTCCATAGTTTGCAACTTCCAGACTATCAATGGCAATCTATGCAGTTTCAGCTGGTTAGACTCCAGCAATCAGCCCAACCCACACTCTGGGGTCCCCAAGCCTTGGTTCTTGCCAACCTGCGCCTTATGCTTTCCGGTATTAGGTAATCAGGATGGGTCCCTCCAAGTAGAGAGTGCGCATTCCATTCCAACAATCTGTCTCAGGAATTTCCATGTGTAGGTGGGATGCCTGGAAATCTCAGCTTGTTTGGATACTCTTGAGCAACGGGGATGGGTTTCCGCATGTGTCAGACACCCGGCTGACCCAAAAAGAAAAAAAAACAAGAACGTTTTACAATACAACTCACAATTTAATCTTCAAGGTGTCAGCCTGGCTCACTTGATATCACTCTTGCCTCTGAGTCAAAAGATTGTGAATTCGGACCCCGCATTGGGACTTTGAACTCATAGTCTGGGCTGACACTGCCACATAGTGGTGTGGGAGCCTTCCATCTTTCTCATTTTGAAAACAAAAATGTATCTTCCACACCCCGCCCCAACCCACCCTCCCCCTTCAATGAATATCTATTATCAAGAGACATTTTCTTTGGGTGTTAGCTATCCCAAACTCAGATGCTAGCAAAGCTCATTGTGAAATCTAAAGATTTTATTCATTCTATTCGTGGAGCCCTGTAGCTTATTGGTTAGAGCACTCGTCTTGCAAGCGAGAGGACCTAGATTTGGTTCCCGGGCAGGGGGAAACGTTAGGCAAATTTTCTTACTCTGCACGTCTCTGTTTACCTAACAGTAAGCAGGAACCCAGTCATTAGTCAATTGGCAGATGGCTTTTCTGGGAGTCATAAACCCTTCCAAAAAAAGTCACTCAATGCACGACTGTTTGGGGACACAGCTGACTGCAATTGGCTGCTGCGTTTCGCCCACAAAATATACAATCATTTCACTTTACAGTATATTCTGTGAAGCGCTTTGAGATGTCTAGAAGACTTGATGAGGCGCTTTATCAAATGCAAGGATTATTATTATTTATTATTATTATTTATTTCAGTACAAATACAAACAGGCCTATGAAAAGGCCAGGGGCAAACACGTGGGCTTCCGAAGCCTGCAGGATGACCCCAAGTTGGTCCACTCCATGCATATAGCCAAGATGCAGTCTGACCGTGAGTACAAGAAAGACTACGAGAAGAGTAAGACCAAGTACCACACACCGGCGGACATGGTCAACATCACTGCTGCCAAACAGTCCCAGGACATTGCTAGCAACATCAACTACAAAAAACTGATCCATCACTACACCTACCTGCCCGATGCCATGAACCTGGAGCTGTCCAGAAACATGATGAACATCCAGAGCAACGTAAGTGCCCATGAAACCACAAAACTTGAAACTACAAATCGATAGTAGCTTTCAAAAAGGAATTGGAATAGGTACTTGAAAAGGAAACATTTGCGGGGCTATGGGGTAAGAGTGGGGGGAGTGGAACTCGTTGGTAGCTCTTTCAAAGAGTCGGCACCAACACGATGGGCCTAAAGGGCTTCCTTCTGTGCTGTAAGATTCTATGATCTATCTTCCCATTTTGTCCATGTGGTGAACCCACCAGTGCTCTAACCACAGTCTTATTATTATTTTTATTATTATATGAAACTTGGAATGAATTCAGGGGCTACTAAGTTCTTAGTAGAAACCAGAAAACTGGAGCATTATTTGTAAGGATAAAGCGAAGCTTTGGAATATTATTGGACAAAGTTTTTCTTCATTCTCGCAAATTATGATCCAGTTTTTTGTATCCCTTGAGTTCATTACAAGTTTCATATAGTTTTGCCACGACATTGGAGGTGTCTTCCTTTGTTATTTTACTGCAATATCAATGGGAAGCTGTGCGGTTTTAGCTGGTGTACCCCAACACACACTCTGGGGTCCCCTCAAGCCTTGGCTCTTGCCAAACTGCGCCTAATACTTGCTAGAATTAGGTCAGCAGGATACGTCCCTCTGGGGGGGGAGAGAGAGAGAGAGTGCACTTTCCATTCCAACAAACTATCTCTGGGATTTCCATGTGTAAGCGGGATGCACGGAATTCTCGGTTTGGATGCTCCTTTAACCATTATGATGGGTTTCCACATACGTCAGACACCCAGCCACCAAAAAAAAATTGTTTTCAACTGCAACAGTTGCAGCGAAATGCACTTAAAAGTTTTCTTCAATTCATCTGCCAGAATTTGTACAAACAAGATTACAATAACTGGGTGAAGGGTTTGGGCTGGATACCAATCGGCTCGGTGGACGTGGAGAAAGCCAAGAAGGCTGGAGACGTTCTGAATGAGCATAACTACAGACAGCACCCAGACACCATCAAATTCACCAGTGTGCCTGACTCGATGGAAATGGTTCTGGCCACAAGCAACTCCAAACAACTCAGTGATGTAAGTGCCCTTCCTTTCCCCTCTCTTTGAGACATCACAACGATGTGATAAGGCGCTATATCAAATGCAAGGATTATTATTATTATTTTGTGGGTATCATCCTTGGTTAATTCTCTTCTTGTCTTCCCTTTCAGCTCAACTACAAGAAATCCGGTGAAGAGGTGAAGCACAAATACACACTGAACCTCGACTACCCAGCTTTCCTACAAGCAAAGGTCAATGCTTTCAACTTGAGTGAGGTGCGTAATTCATTTGCAAATTTGAGTTTAGTATTGTTATGCTTGGAGGCGTCGCTAATTGGGTGTAAAATAATTTTCCTCGCTTTCTCTTTTGAAGAACCGCTACAAGCACAATTGGCAGAAATCCCTGGCTAAAGGCTATGACTTGCGATCAGATGCCATTACGATCAAAGCGGCCAAAGCTTCAAGAAACATTGCGAGTGATGTGAGTACAGTGGTTTCTCTCCCCTCCTTCACCCACTCCTAAACCGCCCTCCCCCACCCCTCAATCAAATTGATCACTTAACAACTTGGTATTCAGTGAATAACCAAGAAAGGTTTTTTTTAATGAATGGTCTTAAATTCCCCAAAATAATCTATTGTGCAATCTTCTTGGATCAAATCAAACATGAATTTATACAGAAAGGAATATATTTCCTTGTGGTAAATCAGTGGCACTTGCTTAATCATACTCAATGTTTGAAGTCCAGTAGCATATTGGTTAGAGCACTTGCTCCCAAGCGAGAAGACCTGGGTTCGATTCCTAGACAGGGCGAAACCTTAGGCAAGTTTCCTTACTCCACAACATTAATGTATCAATGTATCCTTCCAGTACAAGTACAAGGAGGCCTACGAAAAGGCCAGGGGCAAACACGTGGGCTTCCGAAGCCTGCTGGACGATCCCAAGCTGGTCCACTCCATGCATATCGCCAAGATGCAGTCTGACCGTGAGTACAAGAAAGACTACGAGAAGAGTAAGACCAAGTACCACACGCCGGCGGACATGGTCAACATCACCGCTGCCAAACAGTCCCAGGATATCGCTAGCAACATCAACTACAAAAAACTGATCCACCACTACACCATCCTGCCCGATGCCATGAGCCTGGAGCTGTCCAGGAAAATGATGAACATCCAGAGTGATGTAAGGAAACCCCTCTCTTAGCGTGTGAAATAAATCGTGGATAAGTCCAGTTTCTCTGTTGGAACTTACCTCTCCATTTTCATCACCATAAAGTAGTGGTTACCGCACCCCTGCCTCACAAGCGAGAGGACCCGGGTTCATTTCCCGGGCTAGGCAAAACCTTAAACACACGCCTCTGTTTACCTAGCAGTAAGTAGGAACCCGGTAGCTAGTCGATTGGTGGATGACTGTCCCAGGGATAATAATTCCTTCCAAAAAAATAATAATAATTTGGTCACTCAATCCACGACTGTTTGTGGGACACTGCTGTGAACAATTGGCTGCTGCGTTTCGCCCAGAAATACACGGGTCAATCCACTTTTCGATATAATCTGTGAAGAGCTTTGGGATGTCTCAGTGACATGGTCAGGCGCTATATCAAATGCAAGTATTATTATAATAATCATTATTATTTACTGCATTTCTCTCTTCAATGTGTCTTCTTCCCCCACTCCCCTGCAGAACAATTACAAAGCAGATTACAATAACTGTTTGAGAGGCATTGGTTGGATTCCAGCCGGTTCCCTGGATGTTGAGAAGGCCAGGAAATCAACGGATATAGCAAGTGAGAGGAAATACCGCCAGCACCCAGATACCTTTCCATTCACAAGCGTCACTGATTCTCTTGAACTTGTTCTGGCCAAAGCTAATGCAGACATTATGAACAAGGTGGGTATTCAAGTTAGGTATTCAAGTTCACGTTGGAAAGTGTACGGGCTCGGCTGACATTCCAATGGAGCGCTGGGTTTATTGAGATCCATAGCTGTCTGTTTGTTGCATACATGAGGGAGAAGGAAATAGAGGGGAATGAGAGAGGAGCTTAGGAGGGTCAGAAGCTCGACTGGGGTATAAACACCGACACGGACTGGTTGGGTGGAATGGTCTGTTTCTATGCTGTAGCATTCACCCACAAAATACACAGTCAATCCACTTTACAATGTATTCTGTGAAGTGCTTAGAGACGTCTCAATGGCGTGATAAGGTGTACGTCAAATGCGAGAATTATTACTAATGAGACAAGAGGTTTGAAGATCAGCATTATGATGAGCTAAGGGGGTGAAGTTTTCAGTGTCCTAAAGAAGATTGTCAAAATTGTACTCCTCCACAGTTTCTAAGCCTTGACACTAATTCTTCTGATTTCTTTATTGACAGAAATTATATACTGGAGAATGGGAAAAAGCCAAGACCAAGGTCCATATTATGCCAGACGCACCAGAGTTTGTGTTGTCCAGATATAACCAGCACAACATGAGTGAGGTATGTGGCTACTCACATCACCATAAAGATAACAGCTGCTTTCGATAAGTCACCTCGCAAAGTGATTAATTTGCAATTGAACTACCAATGGTACAGTAAAACTCGCGCAAGTGTGATCTGTATAAATCGTACACAAGTAGTACACAAAATATACAGTCAGTTCACTTCACAGTATATTCTGTGAAGCGCTTTGAGATGTCTCGAAGATGTGATGAGGCGCTATATCAAATGCAAGGATTATTATTATTATCTACCCAAGTCCCATTAAATTTCTGTAACTTATGTGAGTTTTACATAACTCATACTTTGCATATAAGTCATATTAAATGGTCGAAACTGATACGACTTATGTGAGGTTGACAGTAAAACAAAAGTTCCCAGTCTTCAAACTGATTGATTCATTCATTCATTAATTCATTCATTCATTCATTAAAAAGTGAAGTAATGAACTTGTTGATTTAAAGTGACAGCTCTCATTTTGTCCGTGTCGTTTTTCTCTTTTAGAAAATGTACAGATCGGGCTGGGAGGAATCGAAGAAGAAGGGTTACAACCTGATGCCTGATGCCATTTCAATAAAGGCTGCAAAGAAAACAGGGGACATTGCCAGCAATGTAAGTTTCCTTCAATAACTTTGCTTCAAAATCACAACCTACATTACAAATCCAGTGAATCGCTTTAAGACTTCCTGTAAGGATTATTATTCTTGTTATTATTGTCAATAATAAATATGCCCTAGATAGTAAACTCCAGCATTCATCCCAACGTGCACACCCTGAGCTCCCCAAGTCTCAGCTCTTGCCAACCTGCGCCAAACGCTCTCGGCAATTAGGCAACTAGGGTGGGTCCCTGCGGGGAGAGAGAGAGCACGCTCCATTCCTGGCACAGGGAAGTTTCCACGTGTGGGTGGCATACAACATGTGGAACTCTCAGTCTGGTCTCAAGACCTTTTTATCACGCTTTCAATCATCTTCCCTCTTCCACGCCGCCTTGCCCTCCACTCCTCTTTGATCAGAACCCGCAGCTCAGGTGCAAACCCCTCCCGACATCATAGGCATTACGTAAATGCAATTTTTTNGTTGTTCTTGTTGGTCTGGATAGCCGTAAGCGTGGGCGATGAGTTTCCACCTGTGTCAGACATGCTGTACAATTGCAAGTTGTTGTTGTAAGTTCTGTTTCACTGAGTTCAGTCCCGATCCTCGCTCTTGATTTCAGTATAAGTACAAGCTGGCGTATGAGAAGGAGAAGGGCAAGCAAATTGGTTTCCGTAGCCTGCAGGACGATCCCAAGCTTGTGCACTTCATGCAAGTGGCCAAGATGCAGTCGGATCGCGAATACAAGAAAGCTTACGAAAAGACTAAAACCAAGTACAAGACCCCCTTGGACATGTTCAGCATCACAGCCGCAAAGACCTCCCAGGATCTGGTCAGCAACATCCACTACAAGAAGCTTATCCACAATTACATGGTCCTGCCTGATTCCATAAGCATGAAACTGGCGAGGAACATGATGAACATACAGAGCGATGTAAGTCACTATGTGGGGCATTGGGGGGTGGTGGTGGGGGGTGAAGTTGAACGACACTGGAATGAGAAATTCTCAATGGAATCTACGAGACAGTTTTGTTTTTTTTGGCCTTGAGATTTAAGGTTTTTTCGTAAATCCATTCCATGCGTAAATCCATTGATCAATAATAAATATTCCCCAGATATTAAGATATGAAACGCCAGCAGTTATTCCCAATGTACGCCCCCTGAGCTCGCCAAGTCTCGGCTATTGCCAACGTGCACCGAATACTCTCGGGTGCACCAAATACTCTCACAATCAGGGTGAGAGAGAGAGAGAGGCGTAGGAAATATCCATACTACCTAATCCAATTTTTGCCACCAACACCATGACAAAGTCAAGTTCGCATTTGTGACTGGTTCCATGCCTTTGGAGCCATTCACAAAAAAACAGCCAAGTTATGAAAGAGACACTTTGGCAAATCTTAGACCAAGAGCTACGGGGAGAGAAGGAATTTTTCCATCTGAGCACAAAAGGTTTGACGACGGATTTTAATACAAAAAAAGTGTGTAGAATATAAATTAGGAATTTTGCCAGTTTCTGTGTTTTTTGATGCAAAGCAAAAATGCAGTCGGGTTAGCAAAATGTCAATAGTGTTGTCGATTTAGGGTCAAACTACATAAATCTGCTATTATTTTGTCAGGTATGCTCTGCTCCTGAATAAGAAAGCAACTGATGTACAATTTATATGACATTGACATCATCATAGGGAAAAAAAAATCATAGAAAACATCAAACATTTGATCTCATCCCTCCAGTCCACTCTCTCTCCCATCACAACATCAAGCTTCTCTTTGTTTTTACAAAATCAGTCCCCTTGTCCTGGTCTCAACTGCCCTTCCTCGCAAGCAACCTGTTCCAGTTGTTAACTACCCTTTCGGTAAAGAAAAACATCCTGGTGTCTGTCCTGGTAATTGTCTGCTGAAACTCTAAACCCAATTCTTTTCATTCTACTATCTTGGTGCGTCCAATTGTCTTGCATTACTTTTTCAATTCCATTCAAAATTTGATATAGCTCTACGAGGTCCTAATGGAGTTGAGTTATAGATCAGCCATGATCTAATAGAATGGCGGAACAAGCTCAAGGGGCTGAATGTCCTACTCCTGTTTCGATGTTTCCCTCTGAATCATCTACTAAACAATGTGGAAGGGAGGAGGGGTGAGGGGTGGGGGTGGTGGGGAAGGGAAAACGCCATCAGGAATGAAATCTCAGTGGCAATAACACTCCAAGAATGCTGTTGTTAAACCTGTCCCTTCCCTTTGCTGTTTCAGAACCTCTACAAGTCAGAGTACAATGATTTCATGAAGGGCATCGGCTGGTTTCCCGATGGCTCAGTGGACCACGAAAAGAACAAGAAAGCGTCAAGTTTGATAAGCGAGAAAAACTACCGGCAGCACCCGGAAAACTTCAAGTTCACAATCATGACTGATTCCATTCCCTTCGAGCTGGCCAAGTCTAACAGCCAGATTATGAATGCGGTAAGTAGTAATACTAATATAATAATAGAATTTATAATGTGTAATAATAAATTATAACAATATAAACAATATAATAATATATAATATTTGTTTTTTCTCCTCCCTCCCTCCCCCTTAACCTCACTCTTAATCTTTTGTGCTCCCCCCCGGCTCCCACCCCTGCAGCAATCATACAAAGTTGCCTGGGAGAAAGACAAGACTAAGATTCACGTGATGCCCGACACGCCTGAAATCATTCTCGCCAAAGCGAACCAATACAACATGAGTCAGGTAAGAAGAGAGGCGATGCTGAAAACATATATTGGCTCTATTTTTGAGTACTCGCAAGATCCTATTATAAGAACACAAGAATTTGCCGAGGGAAAGAAGACTAAGGTCCATCCTGTTTGCTTTCCACCATCCTGGCAGTCGCATGACATGTTGTGTCCCAGACTATATACTATAACCTGAGATATTATTTACTAACAGAAATCTATCTAATTTGTCCTTGAAAGAAACAACACTTTCTGCTTCCACCGTCTCCCCAAGGAGCCTGTCCATTCGTTTACTACTCGCTCACTGAAGTAGTGTTGCCGCAGATTTGTTCTGAATTTACCCCCCTTTCAATCGCAGAATGATTATATTACATTATATTGCAGTACAATGTTATACCGTGCTTCAGTACAGGGCGGTGTATTTATGGTAGTCCGGAAAAGGCACGACTACACTGCCAGCTTGTGGCGCAGAGGGCCTTCTGGGATATTGCTGGAAATAGTTGCCAGCTTCCTGATGAACTGCGATCAATGAGTCACCAGTGACCCCAGAAGTGCTGACCCCGTAGTGTCCATTTTGTTTTAGTGCGGCCAAGGGATGTGTTGTGTTACACCTGGAGGCGCGTGGAACGCCCTATCGTACAGTAATGGCTGCTCCCTTTGGGACCACGAGGCAGCCACACGCAACGCGGGGTGGGGGAATGTATTGTTGCAGATTGCGCTGTTTCCGGTCACGGTATATTGATCCATTGCCTCTCTTATAGAAAATGTACAGGCAAAGTATGGAAGACTCAAAGAAGAAGGGTTATGACCTGCGTGTGGATGCCATCCCTATCAAAGCTGCCAAAAAATCGAGAGATATCGCAAGTGATGTAAGTGACAAGCTTCCACTCACGAAACATGTAACTAGATTTACACAGGCC